>NC_139801.1:27797871-28516624 GCF_965231275.1 Zosterops lateralis | reverse complement strand
CCCCCTCAGAGGCTTGGAACCCCTGTGTGCAGAGTTGCTTCTGTCAGCAAAAGAGAGCTTGCAGCTGCTGATAGCTCTGCCATGGAAAAGAAGCAGGGAGGCAGCAGAAACTGGCTTCTGGCTGCTAGGGACATGGAAAAACGGCAAGTGTGGCAGAAAGTGTTCCAAAGGAGCTGGAGCTACCACCGGCTCCTGCCAGGCTTATTTTCACTTGGAGAACACAGAAAACTCCCCAAGGTGCTGCTGCAAGCAAAGCTACAGAACCCCCCCTCAGAGGCTTGGGGCCCCTGTGTGCAGAGTTGCTTCTCTCAGCAAAAGAGAGCTTGCAGCTGCTGATAGCTCTGCCATGGAAAAGAAGCAGGGAGGCAGCAGAAACTGGCTTCTGGCTGCTAGGGACATGAAAAAACAGCAAGTGTGGCAGAAAGTGTTCCAAAGCAGCTGGAGCTACCACCAGCTCCTGACAGGCTTATTTTCACTTGGAGAACATAGAAAACACACCAAGGTGCTGCTGCAAGCAAAGCTACAGAACCCCCCCTCAGAGGCTTGGGGCCCCTGTGTGCAGAGTTGCTTCTCTCAGCAAAAGAGAGCTTGCAGCTGCTGATAGCTCTGCCATGGAGAAGAAGCAGGGAGGCAGCAGAAACTGGCTTCTGGCTGCTAGGGACATGAAAAAACAGCAAGTGTGGCAGAAAGTGTTCCAATGCAGCTGGAGCTACCACCAGCTCCTGACAGGCTTATTTTCACTTGGAGAACATAGAAAACACACCAAGGTGCTGCTGCAAGCAAAGCTACAGAACCCCCCCTCAGAGGCCCCAAGCTCTGTGTGCAGAGTTGCTTCTCTCAGCAAAAGAAAGCTTGCAGCTGCTGATAGCTCTGCCATGGAAAAGAAGCAGGGAGGCAGCAGAAACTGGCTTCTGGCTGCTAGAGACATGAAAAAACAGCAAGTGTGGCAGAAAGTGTTCCAAAGCAGCTGGAGCTACCACCGGCTCCTAACAGGCTTCTTTTCACTTGGAGAACACAGAAAACACACCAAGGTGCTGCTGCAAGCAAAGCCACAGAACCCCCCCTCAGAGGCTTGGGGCCTCTGCTTGCAGAGTGGCTTCTCTCAGCCAAAAGAGAGCTTGCAGCGGCTGATAGCTCTGCCATGGAAAAGAAGCAGGGAGGCAGCAGAAACTGGCTTCTGGCTGCTAGAGACATGGAGAAACAGCAAGTGTGCCAGAAAGTGTTCCAAAGCAGCTGGAGCTACCACCGGCTCCTGACAGGCTTATTTTCACTTGGAGAACACAGAAAACACACCAAGGTGCTGCTGCAAGCAAAGCTACAGAACCCCCACTCAGAGGCCCCAAGCTCTGTGTTCAGATTTGCTTCTCTCAGCAAAATAGAGCTTGCAGCTGCTGTTATGTCCGCCATGGAAAAGAAGCAGGGAGGCAGCAGAAACTGGGTTCTGGCTGTTTGAGACATGAAAAAACAGCAAGTGTGGCAGAATGTGTTCCGAAGGAGTTGGCGCTACCACCAGCTCCTGACAGGCTTCTTTTCACTTGGAGAACACAGAAAACACACCAAGGTGCTGCTGCAAGCAAAGCTACAGAACCCCCCCTCAGAGGCCCCAAGCTCTGTGTGCAGAGTTGCTTCTCTCAGCAAAAGAGAGCTTGCAGCTGCTGTTATGTCCGCCATGGAAAAGAAGCAGGGAGGCAGCAGAAACTGGCTTCTGGCTGCTAGAGACATGAAAAAACAGCAAGTGTGGCAGAATGTGTTCCAAAGCAGCTGGGGCTCGCACCAGCTCCTGACAGGCTTCTTTTCACTTGGAGAACACAGAAAACACACCAAGGTGCTGCTGCAAGCAAAGCTACAGAACCCCCCCTCAGAGGCTTGGGGCCCCTGTGTGCAGAGTTGCTTCTCTCAGCAAAAGAGAGCTTGCAGCTGCTGTTATGTCTGCCATGGAAAAGAAGCAGGGAGGCAGCAGAAACTGGCTTCTGGCTGCTAGAGATATGGAAAAACGGCAAGTGTGGCAGAATGTGTTCCAAAGGAGCTGGAGCTACCACCGGCTCCTGACAGGCTTATTTTCACTTGGAGAACACAGAAAACACCCCAAGGTGCTGCTGCAAGCAAAGCTACAGAACCCCCACTCAGAGGCCCCAAGCTCTGTGTGCAGAGTTGCTTCTCTCAGCAAAAGGGAGCTGGCAGCTGCTGTTATGTCTGCCATGGAAAAGAAGCAGGGAGGCAGCAGAAACTGGCTTCTGGCTGCTAGGGACATGGAAAAACAGCAAGTGTGGCAGAATGTGTTCCAAAGCAGCTGGAGCTACCACCGGCTCCTGACAGGCTTCTTTTCACTTGGAGAACACAGAAAACACACCAAGGTGCTGCTGCAAGCAAAGCTACAGAACCCCCCCTCAGAGGCTTGGGGCCCCTGTGTGCAGAGTTGCTTCTCTCAGCAAAAGAGAGCTTGCAGCGGCTGATAGCTCTGCCATGGAAAAGAAGCAGGGAGGCAGCAGAAACTGGCTTCTGGCTGCTAGAGACATGGAGAAACAGCAAGTGTGGCAGAATGTGTTCCAAAGGAGCTGGAGCTCCCACCGGCTCCTGAAAGGCTTCTTTTCACTTGGAGAACACAGAAAACACACCAAGGTGCTGCTGCAAGCAAAGCTACAGAACCCCCCCTCAGAGGCTTGGGGCCCCTGTGTGCAGAGTTGCTTCTCTCAGCAAAAGAGAGCTTGCAGCTGCTGATAGCTCTGCCATGGAAAAGAAGCAGGGAGGCAGCAGAAACTGGCTTCGGGCTCCTAGGGACATGAAAAAACAGCAAGTGTGGCAGAATGTGTTCCAAAGCAGCTGGAGCTACCACCAGCTCCTGACAGGCTTATTTTCACTTGGAGAACACAGAAAACACACCAAGGTGCTGCTGCAAGCAAAGCCACAGAACCCCCCCTCAGAGGCTTGGAACCCCTGTGTGCAGAGTTGCTTCTCTCTTCAAAAGAGAGCTTGCAGCTGCTGTTATGTCTGCCATGGAAAAGAAGCAGGGAGGCAGCACAAAAACTGGCTTCTGGCTGCTAGAGACCTGAAAAAACAGCAAGTGTGGCAGAAAGTGTTCCAAAGCAGCTGGAGCTACCACCGGCTCCTGACAGGCTTATTTTCACTTGGAGAACACAGAAAACACACCAAGGTGCTGCTGCAAGCAAAGACACAGAACCCCCCCTCAGAGGCCCCAAGCTCTGTGTGCAGAGTTGCTTCTCTCAGCAAAAGAGAGCTTGCAGCTGCTGATAGCTCTGCCATGGAAAAGAAGCAGGGAGGCAGCAGAAACTGGCTTCTGGCTGCTAGGGACATGGAAAAACAGCAAGTGTGGCAGAATGTGTTCCAAAGCAGCTGGAGCTACCATCAGCTCCTGACAGCCTTATTTTCACTTGGAGAACACAGAAAACACACCAAGGTGCTGCTGCAAGCAAAGCTACAGAACCCCCCCTCAGAGGCTTGGGGCCCCTGTGTGCAGAGTTGCTTCTCTCAGCAAAAGAAAGCTTGCAGCTGCTGATAGCTCTGCCATGGAAAAGAAGCAGGGAGGCAGCAGAAACTGGATTCTGGCTGCTAGAGACATGAAAAAACAGCAAGTGTGGCAGAAAGTGTTCCAAAGCAGCTGGAGCTACCACCGGCTCCTAACAGGCTTCTTTTCACTTGGAGAACACAGAAAACACACCAAGGTGCTGCTGCAAGCAAAGCCACAGAACCCCCCCTCAGAGGCTTGGGGCCTCTGCTTGCAGAGTGGCTTCTCTCAGCCAAAAAGGGCTTGCAGCTGATGATAGCTCTGCCATGGAAAAGAAGCAGGGAGGCAGCAGAAACTGGCTTCTGGCTGCTAGAGACATGGAGAAACAGCAAGTGTGGCAGAAAGTGTTCCAAAGCAGCTGGAGCTCCCACCGGCTCCTGACAGGCTTATTTTCACTTGGAGAACACAGAAAACACACCAAGGTGCTGCTGCAAGCAAAGCTACAGAACCCCCCCTGAGAGGCCCCAAGCTCAGTGTGCAGAGTTGCTTCTCTCTTCAAAAGAGAGCTTGCAGCTGCTGTTATGTCCGCCATGGAAAAGAAGCAGGGAGGCACCAGAAACTGGCTTCTGGCTGTTTGAGACATGAAAAAACAGCAAGTGTGGCAGAATGTGTTCCGAAGTTGTTGGCGCTACCACCAGCTCCTGACAGGCTTCTTTTCACTTGGAGAACACAGAAAACACACCAAGGTGCTGCTGCAAGCAAAGCTACAGAACCCCCCCTCAGAGGCCCCAAGCTCTGTGTGCAGAGTTGCTTCTCTCAGCAAAAGAGAGCTTGCAGCTGCTGTTATGTCTGCCATGGAAAAGAAGCAGGGAGGCAGCAGAAACTGGCTTCTGGCTGCTAGAGACATGAAAAAACAGCAAGTGTGGCAGAATGTGTTCCAAAGCAGCTGGAGCTACCACCGGCTCCTGACAGGCTTATTTTCACTTGGAGAACACAGAAAACACCCCAAGGTGCTGCTGCAAGCAAAGCCACAGAACCCTTCCTCAGAGGCTTGGGGCCCCTGTGTGCGGAGTTGCTTCTCTCAGCAAAAGAGAGCTTGCAGCTGCTGATAGCTCGGCCATGGAAAAGAAGCAGGGAGGCAGCAGAAACTGGCTTCTGGCTGCTAGAGACATGGAAAAACGGCAAGTGTGGCAGAAAGTGTTCCAAAGCAGCTGGAGCTACCACCAGCTCCTGACAGGCTTATTTTCACTTGGAGAACACAGAAAACACACCAAGGTGCTGCTGCAAGCAAAGCCACAGAACCCCCCCTCAGAGGCTTGGAACCCCTGTGTGCAGAGTTGCTTCTGTCAGCAAAAGAGAGCTTGCAGCTGCTGATAGCTCTGCCATGGAAAAGAAGCAGGGAGGCAGCAGAAACTGGCTTCTGGCTGCTAGGGACATGGAAAAACGGCAAGTGTGGCAGAATGTGTTCCAAAGGAGCTGGAGCTACCACCGGCTCCTGCCAGGCTTATTTTCACTTGGAGAACACAGAAAACTCCCCAAGGTGCTGCTGCAAGCAAAGCTACAGAATCCCCCCTCAGAGGCTTGGGGCCCCTGTGTGCAGAGTTGCTTCTCTCAGCAAAAGAGAGCTTGCAGCTGCTGATAGCTCTGCCATGGAAAAGAAGCAGGGAGGCAGCAGAAACTGGCTTCTGGCTGCTAGGGACATGAAAAAACAGCAAGTGTGGCAGAAAGTGTTCCAAAGCAGCTGGAGCTACCACCGGCTCCTAACAGGCTTCTTTTCACTTGGAGAACACAGAAAACACACCAAGGTGCTGCTGCAAGCAAAGCCACAGAACCCCCCCTCAGAGGCTTGGGGCCTCTGCTTGCAGAGTGGCTTCTCTCAGCCAAAAGAGAGCTTGCAGCGGCTGATAGCTCTGCCATGGAAAAGAAGCAGGGAGGCACCAGAAACTGGCTTCTGGCTGTTTGAGACATGAAAAAACAGCAAGTGTGGCAGAATGTGTTCCAAAGGAGTTGGCGCTACCACCAGCTCCTGACAGGCTTCTTTTCACTTGGAGAACACAGAAAACACACCAAGGTGCTGCTGCAAGCAAAGCTACAGAACCCCCCCTCAGAGGCCCCAAGCTCTGTGTGCAGAGTTGCTTCTCTCAGCAAAAGAGAGCTTGCAGCTGCTGTTATGTCCGCCATGGAAAAGAAGCAGGGAGGCAGCAGAAACTGGCTTCTGGCTGCTAGAGACATGAAAAAACAGCAAGTGTGGCAGAATGTGTTCCAAAGCAGCTGGGGCTCGCACCAGCTCCTGACAGGCTTCTTTTCACTTGGAGAACACAGAAAACACACCAAGGTGCTGCTGCAAGCAAAGCTACAGAACCCCCCCTCAGAGGCTTGGGGCCCCTGTGTGCAGAGTTGCTTCTCTCAGCAAAAGAGAGCTTGCAGCTGCTGTTATGTCTGCCATGGAAAAGAAGCAGGGAGGGAGCAGAAACTGGCTTCTGGCTGCTAGAGATATGGAAAAACGGCAAGTGTGGCAGAATGTGTTCCAAAGGAGCTGGAGCTACCACCGGCTCCTGACAGGCTTATTTTCACTTGGAGAACACAGAAAACACCCCAAGGTGCTGCTGCAAGCAAAGCTACAGAACCCCCACTCAGAGGCCCCAAGCTCTGTGTGCAGAGTTGCTTCTCTCAGCAAAAGGGAGCTGGCAGCTGCTGTTATGTCTGCCATGGAAAAGAAGCAGGGAGGCAGCAGAAACTGGCTTCTGGCTGCTAGGGACATGGAAAAACAGCAAGTGTGGCAGAATGTGTTCCAAAGCAGCTGGAGCTACCAC
Source organism: Zosterops lateralis (assembly GCF_965231275.1). Taxonomy (NCBI): domain Eukaryota; kingdom Metazoa; phylum Chordata; class Aves; order Passeriformes; family Zosteropidae; genus Zosterops; species Zosterops lateralis. The sequence goes on along the minus strand of NC_139801.1, from coordinate 28,510,348 downwards.
CGGCTCCTGACAGGCTTCTTTTCACTTGGAGAACACAGAAAACACACCAAGGTGCTGCTGCAAGCAAAGCTACAGAACCCCCCCTCAGAGGCTTGGGGCCCCTGTGTGCAGAGTTGCTTCTCTCAGCAAAAGAGAGCTTGCAGCGGCTGATAGCTCTGCCATGGAAAAGAAGCAGGGAGGCAGCAGAAACTGGCTTCTGGCTGCTAGAGACATGGAGAAACAGCAAGTGTGGCAGAATGTGTTCCAAAGGAGCTGGAGCTCCCACCGGCTCCTGAAAGGCTTCTTTTCACTTGGAGAACACAGAAAACACACCAAGGTGCTGCTGCAAGCAAAGCTACAGAACCCCCCCTCAGAGGCTTGGGGCCCCTGTGTGCAGAGTTGCTTCTCTCAGCAAAAGAGAGCTTGCAGCTGCTGATAGCTCTGCCATGGAAAAGAAGCAGGGAGGCAGCAGAAACTGGCTTCTGGCTCCTAGGGACATGAAAAAACAGCAAGTGTGGCAGAATGTGTTCCAAAGCAGCTGGAGCTACCACCAGCTCCTGACAGGCTTATTTTCACTTGGAGAACATAGAAAACACACCAAGGTGCTGCTGCAAGCAAAGCCACAGAACCCCCCCTCAGAGGCTTGGAACCCCTGTGTGCAGAGTTGCTTCTCTCTTCAAAAGAGAGCTTGCAGCTGCTGTTATGTCTGCCATGGAAAAGAAGCAGGGAGGCAGCACAAAAACTGGCTTCTGGCTGCTAGAGACCTGAAAAAACAGCAAGTGTGGCAGAAAGTGTTCCAAAGCAGCTGGAGCTACCACCGGCTCCTGACAGGCTTCTTTTCACTTGGAGAACACAGAAAACACACCAAGGTGCTGCTGCAAGCAAAGCTACAGAACCCCCCCTGATAGGCCCCAAGCTCAGTGTGCAGAGTTGCTTCTCTCAGCAAAAGAGAGCTTGCAGCTGCTGATAGCTCTGCCATGGAAAAGAAGCAGGGAGGCAGCAGAAACTGGCTTCTGGCTGCTAGGGACATGGAAAAACAGCAAGTGTGGCAGAATGTGTTCCAAAGCAGCTGGAGCTACCATCAGCTCCTGACAGCCTTATTTTCACTTGGAGAACACAGAAAACACACCAAGGTGCTGCTGCAAGCAAAGCTACAGAACCCCCCCTCAGAGGCTTGGGGCCCCTGTGTGCAGAGTTGCTTCTCTCAGCAAAAGAAAGCTTGCAGCTGCTGATAGCTCTGCCATGGAAAAGAAGCAGGGAGGCAGCAGAAACTGGATTCTGGCTGCTAGAGACATGAAAAAACAGCAAGTGTGGCAGAAAGTGTTCCAAAGCAGCTGGAGCTACCACCGGCTCCTAACAGGCTTCTTTTCACTTGGAGAACACAGAAAACACACCAAGGTGCTGCTGCAAGCAAAGCCACAGAACCCCCCCTCAGAGGCTTGGGGCCTCTGCTTGCAGAGTGGCTTCTCTCAGCCAAAAAGGGCTTGCAGCTGATGATAGCTCTGCCATGGAAAAGAAGCAGGGAGGCAGCAGAAACTGGCTTCTGGCTGCTAGAGACATGGAGAAACAGCAAGTGTGGCAGAAAGTGTTCCAAAGCAGCTGGAGCTCCCACCGGCTCCTGACAGGCTTATTTTCACTTGGAGAACACAGAAAACACACCAAGGTGCTGCTGCAAGCAAAGCTACAGAACCCCCCCTGAGAGGCCCCAAGCTCAGTGTGCAGAGTTGCTTCTCTCTTCAAAAGAGAGCTTGCAGCTGCTGTTATGTCCGCCATGGAAAAGAAGCAGGGAGGCACCAGAAACTGGCTTCTGGCTGTTTGAGACATGAAAAAACAGCAAGTGTGGCAGAATGTGTTCCGAAGTTGTTGGCGCTACCACCAGCTCCTGACAGGCTTCTTTTCACTTGGAGAACACAGAAAACACACCAAGGTGCTGCTGCAAGCAAAGCTACAGAACCCCCCCTCAGAGGCCCCAAGCTCTGTGTGCAGAGTTGCTTCTCTCTTCAAAAGAGAGCTTGCAGCTGCTGTTATGTCTGCCATGGAAAAGAAGCAGGGAGGCAGCAGAAACTGGCTTCTGGCTGCTAGAGACATGAAAAAACAGCAAGTGTGGCAGAATGTGTTCCAAAGCAGCTGGAGCTACCACCGGCTCCTGACAGGTTTCTTTTCACTTGGAGAACACAGAAAACACACCAAGGTGCTGCTGCAAGCAAAGCTACAGAACCCCCCCTCAGAGGCTTGGGGCCCCTGTGTGCAGAGTTGCTTCTCTCAGCAAAAGAGAGCTTGCAGCTGCTGATAGCTCTGCCATGGAAAAGAAGCAGGGAGGCAGCAGAAACTGGCTTCTGGCTGCTAGGGACATGAAAAAACAGCAAGTGTGGCAGAATGTGTTCCAAAGGAGCTGGAGCTACCACCGGCTCCTGACAGGCTTATTTTCACTTGGAGAACATAGAAAACACACCAAGGTGCTGCTGCAAGCAAAGCTACAGAACCCCCACTCAGAGGCCCCAAGCTCTGTGTGCAGAGTTGCTTCTCTCAGCAAAAGAGAGCTTGCAGCTGCTGATAGCTCTGCCATGGAAAAGAAGCAGGGAGGCAGCAGAAACTGGCTTCTGGCTGCTAGAGACATGAAAAAACAGCAAGTGTGGCAGAAAGTGTTCCAAAGGAGCTGGAGCTACCACCGGCTCCTGACAGGCTTCTTTTCACTTGGAGAAGACACAAAACACACCAAGGTGCTGCTGCAAGCAAAGCTACAGAACCCCCCCTGAGAGTCCCGAAGCTCTGTGTGTAGAGTTTTTTCTCTCGGCAAAATAGAGCTTCAGCTGCTGTTATGTCCGCCATGGAAAAGAAGCAGGGAGGCACCAGAAACTGGCTTCTGGCTGTTTGAGACATGAAAAAACAGCAAGTGTGGCAGAATGTGTTCCGAAGTTGTTGGCGCTACCACCAGCTCCTGACAGGCTTCTTTTCACTTGGAGAACACAGAAAACACACCAAGGTGCTGCTGCAAGCAAAGCCACAGAACCCCCCCTCAGAGGCTTGGAACCCCTGTGTGCAGAGTTGCTTCTCTCAGCAAAAGAGAGCTTGCAGCTGCTGTTATGTCTGCCATGGAAAAGAAGCAGGGAGGCAGCAGAAACTGGCTTCTGGCTGCTAGGGACATGGAAAAACGGCAAGTGTGGCAGAAAGTGTTCCAAAGGAGCTGGAGCTACCATCAGCTCCTGACAGGCTTATTTTCACTTGGAGAACACAGAAAACACCCCAAGGTGCTGCTGCAAGCAAAGCTACAGAACCCCCCCTCAGAGGCCACAAGCTCTGTGTGCAGAGTTGCTTCTCTCAGCAAAAGAGAGCTTGCAGCTGCTGATAGCTCTGCCATGGAAAAGAAGCAGGGAGGCAGCAGAAACTGGCTTCTGGCTGCTAGGGACATGGAAAAACAGCAAGTGTGGCAGAATGTGTTCCAAAGCAGCTGGAGCTACCATCAGCTCCTGACAGCCTTATTTTCACTTGGAGAACACAGAAAACACACCAAGGTGCTGCTGCAAGCAAAGCTACAGAACCCCCCCTCAGAGGCTTGGGGCCCCTGTGTGCAGAGTTGCTTCTCTCAGCAAAAGAGAGCTTGCAGCTGCTGATAGCTCTGCCATGGAAAAGAAGCAGGGAGGCAGCAGAAACTGGCCTCTGGCTGCTAGGGACATGAAAAAACAGCAAGTGTGGTAGAAAGTGTTCCAAAGCAGCTGGAGCTACCACCAGCTCCTGACAGGCTTATTTTCACTTGGAGAACATAGAAAACACACCAAGGTGCTGCTGCAAGCAAAGCTACAGAACCCCCCCTGATAGGCCCCAAGCTCTGTGTGCAGAGTTGCTTCTCTCAGCAAAAGAAAGCTTGCAGCTGCTGATAGCTCTGCCATGGAAAAGAAGCAGGGAGGCAGCAGAAACTGGCTTCTGGCTGCTAGAGACATGAAAAAACAGCAAGTGTGGCAGAATGTGTTCCAAAGCAGCTGGAGCTACCACCGGCTCCTAACAGGCTTCTTTTCACTTGGAGAACACAGAAAACACACCAAGGTGCTGCTGCAAGCAAAGCCACAGAACCCCCCCTCAGAGGCTTGGGGCCTCTGCTTGCAGAGTGGCTTCTCTCAGCCTAAAACGGCTTGCAGCTGATGATAGCTCTGCCATGGAAAAGAAGCAGGGAGGCAGCAGAAACTGGCTTCTGGCTGCTAGAGACATGGAGAAACAGCAAGTGTGGCAGAAAGTGTTCCAAAGCAGCTGGAGCTACCACCGGCTCCTGACAGGCTTATTTTCACTTGGAGAACACAGAAAACACACCAAGGTGCTGCTGCAAGCAAAGCTACAGAACCCCCCCTCAGAGGCCCCAAGCTCTGTGTGCAGAGTTGCTTCTCTCAGCAAAAGAGAGCTTGCAGCTGCTGTTATGTCCGCCATGGAAAAGAAGCAGGGAGGCACCAGAAACTGGCTTCTGGCTGTTTGAGACATGAAAAAACAGCAAGTGTGGCAGAATGTGTTCCAAAGGAGTTGGCGCTACCACCAGCTCCTGACAGGCTTCTTTTCACTTGGAGAACACAGAAAACACACCAAGGTGCTGCTGCAAGCAAAGCTACAGAACCCCCCCTCAGAGGCCCCAAGCTCTGTGTGCAGAGTTGCTTCTCTCAGCAAAAGAGAGCTTGCAGCTGCTGTTATGTCTGCCATGGAAAAGAAGCAGGGAGGCAGCAGAAACTGGCTTCTGGCTGCTAGAGACATGAAAAAACAGCAAGTGTGGCAGAATGTGTTCCAAAGCAGCTGGAGCTACCACCGGCTCCTGACAGGCTTCTTTTCACTTGGAGAACACAGAAAACACACCAAGGTGCTGCTGCAAGCAAAGCTACAGAACCCCCCCTCAGAGGCTTGGGGCCCCTGTGTGCAAAGTTGCTTCTCTCAGCAAAAGAGAGCTTGCAGCTGCTGATAGCTCTGCCATGGAAAAGAAGCAGGGAGGCAGCAGAAACTGGCTTCTGGCTGCTAGGGACATGAAAAAACAGCAAGTGTGGCAGAAAGTGTTCCAAAGCAGCTGGAGCTACCACGAGCTCCTGACAGGCTTATTTTCACTTGGAGAACATAGAAAACACACCAAGGTGCTGCTGCAAGCAAAGCTAAAGAACCCCCCCTCAGAGGCCCCAAGCTTTGAGTGCAGAGTTGCTTCTCTCGGCAAAAGAGAGCTTAAAACTGCTGTTATGTCTGCCATGGAAAAGAAGCAGGGAGGCAGCAGAAACTGGCTTCTGGCTGCTAGAGACATGAAAAAACAGCAAGTGTGGCAGAAAGTGTTCCAAAGCAGCTGGAGCTACCACCGGCTCCTGACAGGCTTCTTTTCACTTGGAGAAGACACAAAACACACCAAGGTGCTGCTGCAAGCAAAGCCACAGAACCCCCCCTCAGAGGCTTGGAACCCCTGTGTGCAGAGTTGCTTCTCTCAGCAAAAGAGAGCTTGCAGCTGCTGTTATGTCTGCCATGGAAAAGAAGCAGGGAGGCAGCAGAAACTGGCTTCTGGCTGCTAGAGACATGGAAAAACAGCAAGTGTGGCAGAATGTGTTCCAAAGGAGCTGGAGCTACCACCGGCTCCTGACAGGCTTATTTTCACTTGGAGAACACAGAAAACACCCCAAGGTGCTGCTGCAAGCAAAGCTACAGAACCCCCCCTCAGAGGCCCCAAGCTCTGTGTGCAGAGTTGCTTCTCTCAGCAAAAGGGAGCTTGCAGCTGCTGTTATGTCTGCCATGGAAAAGAAGCAGGGAGGCAGCAGAAACTGGCTTCTGGCTGCTAGGGACATGGAAAAACAGCAAGTGTGGCAGAATGTGTTCCAAAGCAGCTGGAGCTACCACCGGCTCCTGACAGGCTTATTTTCACTTGGAGAACACAGAAAACACACCAAGGTGCTGCTGCGAGCAAAGCTACAGAACCCCCCCTCAGAGGCTTGGGGCCCCTGTGTGCAGAGTTGCTTCTCTCAGCAAAAGAGAGCTTGCAGCGGCTGATAGCTCTGCCATGGAAAAGAAGCAGGGAGGCAGCAGAAACTGGCTTCTGGCTGCTAGAGACATGGAAAAACAGCAAGTGTGGCAGAATGTGTTCCAAAGGAGCTGGAGCTCCCACCGGCTCCTGAAAGGCTTCTTTTCACTTGGAGAACACAGAAAACACACCAAGGTGCTGCTGCAAGCAAAGCTACAGAACCCCCCCTCAGAGGCTTGGGGCCCCTGTGTGCAGAGTTGCTTCTCTCAGCAAAAGAGAGCTTGCAGCTGCTGATAGCTCTGCCATGGAAAAGAAGCAGGGAGGCAGCAGAAACTGGCTTCTGGCTGCTAGGGACATGAAAAAACAGCAAGTGTGGCAGAAAGTGTTCCAAAGCAGCTGGAGCTACCACGAGCTCCTGACAGGCTTATTTTCACTTGGAGAACATAGAAAACACACCAAGGTGCTGCTGCAAGCAAAGCTAAAGAACCCCCCCTCAGAGGCCCCAAGCTTTGAGTGCAGAGTTGCTTCTCTCGGCAAAAGAGAGCTTAAAACTGCTGTTATGTCTGCCATGGAAAAGAAGCAGGGAGGCAGCAGAAACTGGCTTCTGGCTGCTAGAGACATGAAAAAACAGCAAGTGTGGCAGAAAGTGTTCCAAAGCAGCTGGAGCTACCACCGGCTCCTGACAGGCTTCTTTTCACTTGGAGAAGACACAAAACACACCAAGGTGCTGCTGCAAGCAAAGCCACAGAACCCCCCCTCAGAGGCTTGGAACCCCTGTGTGCAGAGTTGCTTCTCTCAGCAAAAGAGAGCTTGCAGCTGCTGTTATGTCTGCCATGGAAAAGAAGCAGGGAGGCAGCAGAAACTGGCTTCTGGCTGCTAGGGACATGGAAAAACAGCAAGTGTGGCAGAATGTGTTCCAAAGCAGCTGGAGCTACCACCGGCTCCTGACAGGCTTATTTTCACTTGGAGAACACAGAAAACACACCAAGGTGCTGCTGCGAGCAAAGCTACAGAACCCCCCCTCAGAGGCTTGGGGCCCCTGTGTGCAGAGTTGCTTCTCTCAGCAAAAGAGAGCTTGCAGCGGCTGATAGCTCTGCCATGGAAAAGAAGCAGGGAGGCAGCAGAAACTGGCTTCTGGCTGCTAGAGACATGGAAAAACAGCAAGTGTGGCAGAATGTGTTCCAAAGGAGCTGGAGCTCCCACCGGCTCCTGAAAGGCTTCTTTTCACTTGGAGAACACAGAAAACACACCAAGGTGCTGCTGCAAGCAAAGCTACAGAACCCCCCCTCAGAGGCTTGGGGCCCCTGTGTGCAGAGTTGCTTCTCTCAGCAAAAGAGAGCTTGCAGCTGCTGATAGCTCTGCCATGGAAAAGAAGCAGGGAGGCAGCAGAAACTGGCTTCTGGCTCCTAGGGACATGAAAAAACAGCAAGTGTGGCAGAAAGTGTTCCAAAGCAGCTGGAGCTACCACCAGCTCCTGACAGGCTTATTTTCACTTGGAGAACATAGAAAACACACCAAGGTGCTGCTGCAAGCAAAGCCACAGAACCCCCCCTCAGAGGCTTGGAACCCCTGTGTGCAGAGTTGCTTCTCTCTTCAAAAGAGAGCTTGCAGCTGCTGTTATGTCTGCCATGGAAAAGAAGCAGGGAGGCAGCACAAAAACTGGCTTCTGGCTGCTAGAGACCTGAAAAAAGAGCAAGTGTGGCAGAAAGTGTTCCAAAGCAGCTGCAGCTACCACCGGCTCCTAACAGGCTTCTTTTCACTTGGAGAACACAGAAAACACCCCAAGGTGCTGCTGCAAGCAAAGCTACAGAACCCCCCCTCAGAGGCCACAAGCTCTGTGTGCAGAGTTGCTTCTCTCAGCAAAAGAGAGCTTGCAGCTGCTGATAGCTCTGCCATGGAAAAGAAGCAGGGAGGCAGCAGAAACTGGCTTCTGGCTGCTAGGGACATGGAAAAACAGCAAGTGTGGCAGAATGTGTTCCAAAGCAGCTGGAGCTACCATCAGCTCCTGACAGCCTTATTTTCACTTGGAGAACACAGAAAACACACCAAGGTGCTGCTGCAAGCAAAGCTACAGAACCCCCCCTCAGAGGCTTGGGGCCCCTGTGTGCAGAGTTGCTTCTCTCAGCAAAAGAGAGCTTGCAGCTGCTGATAGCTCTGCCATGGAAAAGAAGCAGGGAGGCAGCAGAAACTGGCTTCTGGCTGCTAGGGACATGAAAAAACAGCAAGTGTGGCAGAAAGTGTTCCAAAGCAGCTGGAGCTACCACCAGCTCCTGACAGGCTTATTTTCACTTGGAGAACATAGAAAACACACCAAGGTGCTGCTGCAAGCAAAGCTACAGAACCCCCCCTCAGAGGCCCCAAGCTCTGTGTGCAGAGTTGCTTCTCTCAGCAAAAGAAAGCTTGCAGCTGCTGATAGCTCTGCCATGGAAAAGAAGCAGGGAGGCAGCAGAAACTGGCTTCTGGCTGCTAGAGACATGAAAAAACAGCAAGTGTGGCAGAAAGTGTTCCAAAGCAGCTGGAGCTACCACCGGCTCCTGACAGGCTTATTTTCACTTGGAGAAAATAGAAAACACACCAAGGTGCTGCTGCAAGCAAAGCCACAGAACCCCCCCTCAGAGGCTTGGGGCCTCTGCTTGCAGAGTGGCTTCTCTCAGCCAAAAAGGGCTTGCAGCTGATGACAGCTCTGCCATGGAAAAGAAGCAGGGAGGCAGCAGAAACTGGCTTCTGGCTGCTAGAGACATGGAGAAACAGCAAGTGTGGCAGAAAGTGTTCCAAAGCAGCTGGAGCTACCACCGGCTCCTGACAGGCTTATTTTCACTTGGAGAACACAGAAAACACACCAAGGTGCTGCTGCAAGCAAAGCTACAGAACCCCCCCTGAGAGGCCCCAAGCTCAGTGTGCAGAGTTGCTTCTCTCAGCAAAAGAGAGCTTGCAGCTGCTGTTATGTCCGCCATGGAAAAGAAGCAGGGAGGCACCAGAAACTGGCTTCTGGCTGTTTGAGACATGAAAAAACAGCAAGTGTGGCAGAATGTGTTCCGAAGGAGTTGGCGCTACCACCAGCTCCTGACAGGCTTCTTTTCACTTGGAGAACACAGAAAACACACCAAGGTGCTGCTGCAAGCAAAGCTACAGAACCCCCCCTCAGAGGCCCCAAGCTCTGTGTGCAGAGTTGCTTCTCTCAGCAAAAGAGAGCTTGCAGCTGCTGTTATGTCTGCCATGGAAAAGAAGCAGGGAGGCAGCAGAAACTGGCTTCTGGCTGCTAGAGACATGAAAAAACAGCAAGTGTGGCAGAATGTGTTCCAAAGCAGCTGGAGCTACCACCGGCTCCTGACAGGCTTCTTTTCACTTGGAGAACACAGAAAACACACCAAGGTGCTGCTGCAAGCAAAGCTACAGAATCCCCCCTCAGAGGCTTGGGGCCCCTGTGTGCAGAGTTGCTTCTCTCAGCAAAAGAGAGCTTGCAGCTGCTGATAGCTCTGCCATGGAAAAGAAGCAGGGAGGCAGCAGAAACTGGCTTCTGGCTGCTAGGGACATGAAAAAACAGCAAGTGTGGCAGAAAGTGTTCCAAAGCAGCTGGAGCTACCACCGGCTCCTGACAGGCTTATTTTCACTTGGAGAACATAGAAAACACACCAAGGTGCTGCTGCAAGCAAAGCTAAAGAACCCCCCCTCAGAGGCCCCAAGCTTTGAGTGCAGAGTTGCTTCTCTCGGCAAAAGAGAGCTTAAAGCTGCTGTTATGTCTGCCATGGAAAAGAAGCAGGGAGGCAGCAGAAACTGGCTTCTGGCTGCTAGGGATATGGAAAAACAGCAAGTGTGGCAGAATGTGTTCCAAAGCAGCTGGACCTACCACCGGCTCCTGACAGGCTTATTTTCACTTGGAGAACACAGAAAACACACCAAGGTGCTGCTGCAAGCAAAGCTACAGAACCCCCCCTCAGAGGCCCCAAGCTCTGTGTGCAGAGTTGCTTTTCTCTCAGCAAAAGAGAGCTTGCAGCTGCTGTTATGTCTGCCATGGAAAAGAAGCAGGGAGGCAGCAGAAACTGGCTTCTGGCTGCTAGAGATATGGAAAAACGGCAAGTGTGGCAGAATGTGTTCCAAAGGAGCTGGAGCTACCACCGGCTCCTGACAGGCTTATTTTCACTTGGAGAACATAGAAAACACACCAAGGTGCTGCTGCAAGCAAAGCTAAAGAACCCCCCCTCAGAGGCCCCAAGCTTTGAGTGCAGAGTTGCTTCTCTCGGCAAAAGAGAGCTTAAAACTGCTGTTATGTCTGCCATGGAAAAGAAGCAGGGAGGCAGCAGAAACTGGCTTCTGGCTGCTAGAGACATGAAAAAACAGCAAGTGTGGCAGAAAGTGTTCCAAAGCAGCTGGAGCTACCACCGGCTCCTGACAGGCTTCTTTTCACTTGGAGAAGACACAAAACACACCAAGGTGCTGCTGCAAGCAAAGCCACAGAACCCCCCCTCAGAGGCTTGGAACCCCTGTGTGCAGAGTTGCTTCTCTCAGCAAAAGAGAGCTTGCAGCTGCTGTTATGTCTGCCATGGAAAAGAAGCAGGGAGGCAGCAGAAACTGGCTTCTGGCTGCTAGGGACATGGAAAAACAGCAAGTGTGGCAGAATGTGTTCCAAAGCAGCTGGAGCTACCACCGGCTCCTGACAGGCTTATTTTCACTTGGAGAACACAGAAAACACACCAAGGTGCTGCTGCGAGCAAAGCTACAGAACCCCCCCTCAGAGGCTTGGGGCCCCTGTGTGCAGCGTTGCTTCTCTCAGCAAAAGAGAGCTTGCAGCGGCTGATAGCTCTGCCATGGAAAAGAAGCAGGGAGGCAGCAGAAACTGGCTTCTGGCTGCTAGAGACATGGAAAAACAGCAAGTGTGGCAGAATGTGTTCCAAAGGAGCTGGAGCTCCCACCGGCTCCTGAAAGGCTTCTTTTCACTTGGAGAACACAGAAAACACACCAAGGTGCTGCTGCAAGCAAAGCTACAGAACCCCCCCTCAGAGGCTTGGGGCCCCTGTGTGCAGAGTTGCTTCTCTCAGCAAAAGAGAGCTTGCAGCTGCTGATAGCTCTGCCATGGAAAAGAAGCAGGGAGGCAGCAGAAACTGGCTTCTGGCTCCTAGGGACATGAAAAAACAGCAAGTGTGGCAGAAAGTGTTCCAAAGCAGCTGGAGCTACCACCGGCTCCTGACAGGCTTCTTTTCACTTGGAGAAGACACAAAACACACCAAGGTGCTGCTGCAAGCAAAGCCACAGAACCCCCCCTCAGAGGCTTGGAACCCCTGTGTGCAGAGTTGCTTCTCTCAGCAAAAGAGAGCTTGCAGCTGCTGTTATGTCTGCCATGGAAAAGAAGCAGGGAGGCAGCAGAAACTGGCTTCTGGCTGCTAGGGACATGGAAAAACAGCAAGTGTGGCAGAATGTGTTCCAAAGCAGCTGGAGCTACCACCGGCTCCTGACAGGCTTATTTTCACTTGGAGAACACAGAAAACACACCAAGGTGCTGCTGCGAGCAAAGCTACAGAACCCCCCCTCAGAGGCTTGGGGCCCCTGTGTGCAGAGTTGCTTCTCTCAGCAAAAGAGAGCTTGCAGCGGCTGATAGCTCTGCCATGGAAAAGAAGCAGGGAGGCAGCAGAAACTGGCTTCTGGCTGCTAGAGACATGGAAAAACAGCAAGTGTGGCAGAATGTGTTCCAAAGGAGCTGGAGCTCCCACCGGCTCCTGAAAGGCTTCTTTTCACTTGGAGAACACAGAAAACACACCAAGGTGCTGCTGCAAGCAAAGCTACAGAACCCCCCCTCAGAGGCTTGGGGCCCCTGTGTGCAGAGTTGCTTCTCTCAGCAAAAGAGAGCTTGCAGCTGCTGATAGCTCTGCCATGGAAAAGAAGCAGGGAGGCAGCAGAAACTGGCTTCTGGCTCCTAGGGACATGAAAAAACAGCAAGTGTGGCAGAAAGTGTTCCAAAGCAGCTGGAGCTACCACCAGCTCCTGACAGGCTTATTTTCACTTGGAGAACATAGAAAACACACCAAGGTGCTGCTGCAAGCAAAGCCACAGAACCCCCCCTCAGAGGCTTGGAACCCCTGTGTGCAGAGTTGCTTCTCTCTTCAAAAGAGAGCTTGCAGCTGCTGTTATGTCTGCCATGGAAAAGAAGCAGGGAGGCAGCACAAAAACTGGCTTCTGGCTGCTAGAGACCTGAAAAAAGAGCAAGTGTGGCAGAAAGTGTTCCAAAGCAGCTGCAGCTACCACCGGCTCCTAACAGGCTTCTTTTCACTTGGAGAACACAGAAAACACCCCAAGGTGCTGCTGCAAGCAAAGCTACAGAACCCCCCCTCAGAGGCCACAAGCTCTGTGTGCAGAGTTGCTTCTCTCAGCAAAAGAGAGCTTGCAGCTGCTGATAGCTCTGCCATGGAAAAGAAGCAGGGAGGCAGCAGAAACTGGCTTCTGGCTGCTAGGGACATGGAAAAACAGCAAGTGTGGCAGAATGTGTTCCAAAGCAGCTGGAGCTACCATCAGCTCCTGACAGCCTTATTTTCACTTGGAGAACACAGAAAACACACCAAGGTGCTGCTGCAAGCAAAGCTACAGAACCCCCCCTCAGAGGCTTGGGGCCCCTGTGTGCAGAGTTGCTTCTCTCAGCAAAAGAGAGCTTGCAGCTGCTGATAGCTCTGCCATGGAAAAGAAGCAGGGAGGCAGCAGAAACTGGCTTCTGGCTGCTAGGGACATGAAAAAACAGCAAGTGTGGCAGAAAGTGTTCCAAAGCAGCTGGAGCTACCACCAGCTCCTGACAGGCTTATTTTCACTTGGAGAACATAGAAAACACACCAAGGTGCTGCTGCAAGCAAAGCTACAGAACCCCCCCTCAGAGGCCCCAAGCTCTGTGTGCAGAGTTGCTTCTCTCAGCAAAAGAAAGCTTGCAGCTGCTGATAGCTCTGCCATGGAAAAGAAGCAGGGAGGCAGCAGAAACTGGCTTCTGGCTGCTAGAGACATGAAAAAACAGCAAGTGTGGCAGAAAGTGTTCCAAAGCAGCTGGAGCTACCACCGGCTCCTGACAGGCTTATTTTCACTTGGAGAAAATAGAAAACACACCAAGGTGCTGCTGCAAGCAAAGCCACAGAACCCCCCCTCAGAGGCTTGGGGCCTCTGCTTGCAGAGTGGCTTCTCTCAGCCAAAAAGGGCTTGCAGCTGATGACAGCTCTGCCATGGAAAAGAAGCAGGGAGGCAGCAGAAACTGGCTTCTGGCTGCTAGAGACATGGAGAAACAGCAAGTGTGGCAGAAAGTGTTCCAAAGCAGCTGGAGCTACCACCGGCTCCTGACAGGCTTATTTTCACTTGGAGAACACAGAAAACACACCAAGGTGCTGCTGCAAGCAAAGCTACAGAACCCCCCCTGAGAGGCCCCAAGCTCAGTGTGCAGAGTTGCTTCTCTCAGCAAAAGAGAGCTTGCAGCTGCTGTTATGTCCGCCATGGAAAAGAAGCAGGGAGGCACCAGAAACTGGCTTCTGGCTGTTTGAGACATGAAAAAACAGCAAGTGTGGCAGAATGTGTTCCGAAGGAGTTGGCGCTACCACCAGCTCCTGACAGGCTTCTTTTCACTTGGAGAACACAGAAAACACACCAAGGTGCTGCTGCAAGCAAAGCTACAGAACCCCCCCTCAGAGGCCCCAAGCTCTGTGTGCAGAGTTGCTTCTCTCAGCAAAAGAGAGCTTGCAGCTGCTGTTATGTCTGCCATGGAAAAGAAGCAGGGAGGCAGCAGAAACTGGCTTCTGGCTGCTAGAGACATGAAAAAACAGCAAGTGTGGCAGAATGTGTTCCAAAGCAGCTGGAGCTACCACCGGCTCCTGACAGGCTTCTTTTCACTTGGAGAACACAGAAAACACACCAAGGTGCTGCTGCAAGCAAAGCTACAGAATCCCCCCTCAGAGGCTTGGGGCCCCTGTGTGCAGAGTTGCTTCTCTCAGCAAAAGAGAGCTTGCAGCTGCTGATAGCTCTGCCATGGAAAAGAAGCAGGGAGGCAGCAGAAACTGGCTTCTGGCTGCTAGGGACATGAAAAAACAGCAAGTGTGGCAGAAAGTGTTCCAAAGCAGCTGGAGCTACCACCGGCTCCTGACAGGCTTATTTTCACTTGGAGAACATAGAAAACACACCAAGGTGCTGCTGCAAGCAAAGCTAAAGAACCCCCCCTCAGAGGCCCCAAGCTTTGAGTGCAGAGTTGCTTCTCTCGGCAAAAGAGAGCTTAAAGCTGCTGTTATGTCTGCCATGGAAAAGAAGCAGGGAGGCAGCAGAAACTGGCTTCTGGCTGCTAGGGATATGGAAAAACAGCAAGTGTGGCAGAATGTGTTCCAAAGCAGCTGGACCTACCACCGGCTCCTGACAGGCTTATTTTCACTTGGAGAACACAGAAAACACACCAAGGTGCTGCTGCAAGCAAAGCTACAGAACCCCCCCTCAGAGGCCCCAAGCTCTGTGTGCAGAGTTGCTTTTCTCTCAGCAAAAGAGAGCTTGCAGCTGCTGTTATGTCTGCCATGGAAAAGAAGCAGGGAGGCAGCAGAAACTGGCTTCTGGCTGCTAGAGATATGGAAAAACGGCAAGTGTGGCAGAATGTGTTCCAAAGGAGCTGGAGCTACCACCGGCTCCTGACAGGCTTATTTTCACTTGGAGAACACAGAAAACACACCAAGGTGCTGCTGCAAGCAAAGCTACAGAACCCCCACTCAGAGGCCCCAAGCTCTGTGTGCAGAGTTGCTTCTCTCAGCAAAAGAGAGCTTGCAGCTGCTGATAGCTCTGCCATGGAAAAGAAGCAGGGAGGCAGCAGAAACTGGCTTGTGGCTGCTAGAGACATGAAAAAACAGCAAGTGTGGCAGAAAGTGTTCCAAAGCAGCTGGAGCTACCACCGGCTCCTGACAGGCTTCTTTTCACTTGGAGAAGACACAAAACACACCAAGGTGCTGCTGCAAGCAAAGCTACAGAACCCCCCCTGAGAGTCCCGAAGCTCTGTGTGTAGAGTTTTTTCTCTCGTCAAAATAGAGCTTCAGCTGCTGTTATGTCTGCCATGGAAAAGAAGCAGGGAGGCAGCAGAAACTGGCTTCTGGCTGCTAGAGACATGAAAAAACAGCAAGTGTGGCAGAAAGTGTTCCAAAGCAGCTGGAGCTACCACCGGCTCCTGACAGGCTTCTTTTCACTTGGAGAACACAGAAAACACACCAAGGTGCTGCTGCAAGCAAAGCCACAGAACCCCCCCTCAGAGGCTTGGAACCCCTGTGTGCAGAGTTGCTTCTCTCAGCAAAAGAGAGCTTGCAGCTGCTGTTATGTCTGCCATGGAAAAGAAGCAGGGAGGCAGCAGAAACTGGCTTCTGGCTGCTAGAGACATGGAAAAACGGCAAGTGTGGCAGAATGTGTTCCAAAGGAGCTGGAGCTACCACCGGCTCCTGACAGGCTTATTTTCACTTGGAGAGCACAGAAAACACACCAAGGTGCTGCTGCAAGCAAAGCTACAGAACCCCCACTCAGAGGCCCCAAGCTCTGTGTGCAGAGTTGCTTCTCTCAGCAAAAGAGAGCTTGCAGCTGCTGATAGCTCTGCCATGGAAAAGAAGCAGGGAGGCAGCAGAAACTGGCTTCTGGCTGCTAGGGACATGAAAAAACAGCAAGTGTGGCAGAAAGTGTTCCAAAGCAGCTGGAGCTACCACGAGCTCCTGACAGGCTTATTTTCACTTGGAGAACATAGAAAACACACCAAGGTGCTGCTGCAAGCAAAGCTAAAGAACGCCCCCTCAGAGGCCCTAAGCTTTGAGTGCAGAGTTGCTTTTCTCGGCAAAAGAGAGCTTGCAGCTGCTGATAGCTCTGCCATGGAAAAGAAGCAGGGAGGCAGCAGAAACTGGCTTCTGGCTGCTAGGGACATGGAAAAACAGCAAGTGTGGCAGAATGTGTTCCAAAGCAGCTGGAGCTACCACCGGCTCCTGCCAGGCTTATTTTCACTTGGAGAACACAGAAAACACACCAAGGTGCTGCTGCAAGCAAAGCCACAGAACCCCCCCTCAGAGGCTTGGGGCCTCTGCTTGCAGAGTTGCTTCTCTCAGCCAAAAAGGGCTTGCAGCTGCTGATAGCTCTGCCATGGAAAACAAGCAGGGAGGCAGCAGAAACTGGCTTCTGGCTGCTAGAGACATGGAAAAACAGCAAGTGTGGCAGAATGTGTTCCAAAGCAGCTGGAGCTACCACCGGCTCCTGACAGGCTTATTTTCACTTGGAGAACACAGAAAACACCCTAAGGTGCTGCTGCAAGCAAAGCTACAGAACCCCCCCTGAGAGGCCCCAAGCTCTGTGTTCAGATTTGCTTCTCTCAGCAAAATAGAGCTTGCAGCTGCTGATAGCTCTGCCATGGAAAAGAAGCAGGGAGGCACCAGAAACTGGCTTCTGGCTGTTTGAGACATGAAAAAACAGCAAGTGTGGCAGAATGTGTTCCAAAGGAGTTGGCGCTACCACCAGCTCCTGACAGGCTTCTTTTCACTTGGAGAACACAGAAAACACACCAAGGTGCTGCTGCAAGCAACGCTACAGAACCTTCCCTGAGAGGCCCCAAGCTCTGTGTGCAGAGTTGCTTCTCTTGGCAAAAGAGAGCTTGCAGCTGCTGTTATGTCTGCCATGGAAAAGAAGCAGGGAGGCAGCAGAAACTGGCTTCTGGCTGCTAGAGACATGGAGAAACAGCAAGTGTGGCAGAAAGTGTTCCAAAGCAGCTGGAGCTACCACCGGCTCCTGACAGGCTTCTTTTCACTTGGAGAAGACACAAAACACACCAAGGTGCTGCTGCAAGCAAAGCTACAGAACCCCCCCTGAGAGTCCCGAAGCTCTGTGTGTAGAGTTTTTTCTCTCGGCAAAATAGAGCTTGCAGCTGCTGTTATGTCTGCCATGGAAAAGAAGCAGGGAGGCAGCAGAAACTGGCTTCTGGCTGCTAGAGACATGAAAAAACAGCAAGTGTGGCAGAAAGTGTTCCAAAGCAGCTGGAGCTACCACCGGCTCCTGACAGGCTTATTTTCACTTGGAGAACACAGAAAACACACCAAGGTGCTGCTGCAAGCAAAGACACAGAACCCCCCCTGAGAGGCCCCAAGCTCTGTGTGCAGAGTTGCTTCTCTCAGCAAAATAGAGCTTGCAGCTGCTGATAGCTCTGCCATGGAAAAGAAGCAGGGAGGCAGCAGAAACTGGCTTCTGGCTGCTAGAGACATGGAAAAACAGCAAGTGTGGCAGAATGTGTTCCAAACGAGCTGGAGCTACCACCAGCTCCTGACAGGCTTATTTTCACTTGGAGAACACAGAAAACACACCAAGGTGCTGCTGCAAGCAAAGCTACAGAACCCCCCCTCAGAGGCCCCAAGCTCTGTGTGCAGAGTTGCTTCTCTCAGCAAAATAGAGCTTGCAGCTGCTGATAGCTCTGCCATGGAAAAGAAGCAGGGAGGCAGCAGAAACTGGCTTCTGGCTGTTTGAGACATGGCAAAACAGCAAGTGTGGCAGAATGTGTTCCAAAGCAGCTGGAGCTACCACCGGCTCCTGACAGGCTTATTTTCACTTGGAGAACACAGAAAACACACCAAGGTGCTGCTGCAAGCAAAGCCACAGAACCCCCCCTCAGAGGCTTGGAACCCCTGTGTGCAGAGTTGCTTCTCTCAGCAAAAGAGAGCTTGCAGCTGCTGTCATGTCTGCCATGGAAAAGAAGCAGGGAGGCAGCAGAAACTGGCTTCTGGCTGCTAGAGACATGGAAAAACGGCAAGTGTGGCAGAATGTGTTCCAAAGCTGCTGGAGCTACCACCAGCTCCTGACAGGCTTATTTTCACTTGGAGAGCACAGAAAACACACCAAGGTGCTGCTGCAAGCAAAGCTACAGAACCCCCCCTGAGAGGCCCCAAGCTCTGTGTGCAGAGTTGCTTCTCTCAGCAAAAGAGAGCTTGCAGCTGCTGTTATGTCTGCCGTGGAAAAGAAGCAGGGAGGCAGCAGAAACTGGCTTCTGGCTGCTAGAGACATGAAAAAACAGCAAGAGTGGCAGAATGTGTTCCAAAGCAGCTGGAGCTACCACCGGCTCCTGACAGGATTATTTTCACTTGGAGAACACAGAAAACACACCAAGGTGCTGCTGCAAGCAAAGCCACAGAACCCCCCCTGAGAGGCCCCAAGCTCTGTGTGCAGAGTTGCTTCTCTCAGCAAAAGAGAGCTTGCAGCTGCTGTTATGTCTGCCATGGAAAAGAAGCAGGGAGGCAGCAGAAACTGGCTTCTGGCTGCTAGAGACATGGAAAAACGGCAAGTGTGGCAGAATGTGTTCCAAAGGAGCTGGAGCTACCACCGGCTCCTGACAGGCTTATTTTCACTTGGAGAGCACAGAAAACACACCAAGGTGCTGCTGCAAGCAAAGCTACAGAACCCCCACTCAGAGGCCCCAAGCTCTGTGTGCAGAGTTGCTTCTCTCAGCAAAAGAGAGCTTGCAGCTGCTGATAGCTCTGCCATGGAAAAGAAGCAGGGAGGCAGCAGAAACTGGCTTCTGGCTGCTAGAGACATGGCAAAACAGCAAGTGTGGCAGAATGTGTTCCAAAGCAGCTGGAGCTACCACCGGCTCCTGACAGGCTTCTTTTCACTTGGAGAACACAGAAAACACACCAAGGTGCTGCTGCAAGCAAAGCCACAGAACCCTTCCTCAGAGGCTTGGGGCCCCTGTGTGCGGAGTTGCTTCTCTCAGCAAAAGAGAGCTTGCAGCTGCTGATAGCTCTGCCATGGAAAAGAAGCAGGGAGGCAGCAGAAACTGGCTTCTGGCTGCTAGAGACATGGAAAAACGGCAAGTGTGGCAGAAAGTGTTCCAAAGCTGCTGGAGCTACCACCGGCTCCTGAAAGGCTTATTTTCACTTGGAGAACACAGAAAACACACCAAGGTGCTGCTGCAAGCAAAGCTACAGAACCCCCCCTGAGAGGCCCCAAGCTCTGTGTTCAGATTTGCTTCTCTCAGCAAAATAGACCTTGCAGCTGCTGTTATGTCCGCCATGGAAAAGAAGCAGGGAGGCACCAGAAACTGGCTTCTGGCTGTTTGAGACATGAAAAAACAGCAAGTGTGGCAGAATGTGTTCCAAAGGAGTTGGCGCTACCACCAGCTCCTTACAGGCTTCTTTTCACTTGGAGAACACAGAAAACACACCAAGGTGCTGCTGCAAGCAACGCTACAGAACCTCCCCTGAGAGGCCCCAAGCTCTGTGTGCAGAGTTGCTTCTCTTGGCAAAAGAGAGCTTGCAGCTGCTGTTATGTCTGCCATGGAAAAGAAGCAGGGAGGCAGCAGAAACTGGCTTCTGGCTGCTAGAGACATGAAAAAACAGCAAGTGTGGCAGAAAGTGTTCCAAAGCAGCTGGAGCTACCACCGGCTCCTGACAGGCTTCTTTTCACTTGGAGAAGACACAAAACACCCCAAGGTGCTGCTGCAAGCAAAGCTACAGAACCCCCCCTGAGAGTCCCGAAGCTCTGTGTGTAGAGTTTTTTCTCTCGACAAAATAGAGCTTCAGCTGCTGTTATGTCTGCCATGGAAAAGAAGCAGGGAGGCAGCAGAAACTGGCTTCTGGCTGCTAGAGACATGAAAAAACAGCAAGTGTGGCAGAATGTGTTCCAAAGCAGCTGGAGCTACCACCGGCTCCTGACTGGCTTATTTTCACTTGGAGAGCACAGAAAACACACCAAGGTGCTGCTGCAAGCAAAGCTACAGAACCCCCACTCAGAGGCCCCAAGCTCTGTGTGCAGAGTTGCTTCTCTCAGCAAAAGAGAGCTTGCAGCTGCTGATAGCTCTGCCATGGAAAAGAAGCAGGGAGGCAGCAGAAACTGGCTTCTGGCTGCTAGAGACATGGCAAAACAGCAAGTGTGGCAGAATGTGTTCCAAAGCAGCTGGAGCTACCACCGGCTCCTGACAGGCTTATTTTCACTTGGAGAACACAGAAAACACACCAAGGTGCTGCTGCAAGCAAAGCCACAGAACCCTTCCTCAGAGGCTTGGGGCCCCTATGTGCGGAGTTGCTTCTCTCAGCAAAAGAGAGCTTGCAGCTGCTGATAGCTCTGCCATGGAAAAGAAGCAGGGAGGCAGCAGAAACTGGTTTCTGGCTGCTAGAGACATGGAAAAACGGCAAGTGTGGCAGAAAGTGTTCCAGAGCTGCTGGAGCTACCAGCAGCTCCTGAAAGGCTTATTTTCACTTGGAGAACACAGAAAACACACCAAGGTGCTGCTGCAAGCAAAGCTACAGAACCCCCCCTGAGAGGCCCCAAGCTCTGTGTTCAGATTTGCTTCTCTCAGCAAAATAGAGCTTGCAGCTGCTGTTATGTCCGCCATGGAAAAGAAGCAGGGAGGCACCAGAAACTGGCTTCTGGCTGTTTGAGACATGAAAAAACAGCAAGTGTGGCAGAATGTGTTCCAAAGGAGTTGGCGCTACCACCAGCTCCTGACAGGCTTCTTTTCACTTGGAGAACACAGAAAACACACCAAGGTGCTGCTGCAAGCAACGCTACAGAACCTCCCCTGAGAGGCCCCAAGCTCTGTGTGCAGAGTTGCTTCTCTTGGCAAAAGAGAGCTTGCAGCTGCTGTTATGTCTGCCATGGAAAAGAAGCAGGGAGGCAGCAGAAACTGGCTTCTGGCTGCTAGAGACATGAAAAAACAGCAAGTGTGGCAGAAAGTGTTCCAAAGCAGCTGGAGCTACCACCGGCTCCTGACAGGCTTCTTTTCACTTGGAGAAGACACAAAACACACCAAGGTGCTGCTGCAAGCAAAGCTACAGAACCCCCCCTCAGAGGCTTGGAACCCCTGTGTGCAGAGTTGCTTCTCTCAGCAAAATAGAGCTTGCAGCTGCTGATAGCTCTGCCATGGAAAAGAAGCAGGGAGGCAGCAGAAACTGGCTTCTGGCTGCTAGAGACATGAAAAAACAGCAAGTGTGGCAGAAAGTGTTCCAAAGCAGCTGGAGCTACCACCGGCTCCTGACAGGCTTCTTTTCACTTGGAGAACACAGAAAACACACCAAGGTGCTGCTGCAAGCAAAGCCACAGAACCCCCCCTGAGAGGCCCCAAGCTCTGTGTGCAGAGTTGCTTCTCTCAGCAAAATAGAGCTTGCAGCTGCTGATAGCTCTGCCATGGAAAAGAAGCAGGGAGGCAGCAGAAACTGGCTTCTGGCTGCTAGAGACATGGAAAAACAGCAAGTGTGGCAGAATGTGTTCCAAAGGAGCTGGAGCTACCACCGGCTCCTGACTGGCTTATTTTCACTTGGAGAGCACAGAAAACACACCAAGGTGCTGCTGCAAGCAAAGCTACAGAACCCCCACTCAGAGGCCCCAAGCTCTGTGTGCAGAGTTGCTTCTCTCAGCAAAAGAGAGCTTGCAGCTGCTGATAGCTCTGCCATGGAAAAGAAGCAGGGAGGCAGCAGAAACTGGCTTCTGGCTGCTAGAGACATGGCAAAACAGCAAGTGTGGCAGAAAGTGTTCCAAAGCAGCTGGAGCTACCACCGGCTCCTGACAGGCTTATTTTCACTTGGAGAACACAGAAAACACACCAAGGTGCTGCTGCAAGCAAAGCTACAGAACCCCCCACTGAGAGGCCCCAAGCTGTGTGTTCAGATTTGCTTCTCTCAGCAAAATAGAGCTTGCAGCTGCTGTTATGTCCGCCATGGAAAAGAAGCAGGGAGGCACCAGAAACTGGCTTCTGGCTGTTTGAGACATGAAAAAACAGCAAGTGTGGCAGAATGTGTTCCAAAGGAGTTGGCGCTACCACCAGCTCCTGACAGGCTTCTTTTCACTTGGAGAACACAGAAAACACACTAAGGTGCTGCTGCAAGCAACGCTACAGAACCCCCACTCAGAGGCCCCAAGCTCTGTGTGCAGAGTTGCTTCTCTTGGCAAAAGAGAGCTTGCAGCTGCTGTTATGTCTGCCATGGAAAAGAAGCAGGGAGGCAGCAGAAACTGGCTTCTGGCTGCTAGAGACATGAAAAAACAGCAAGTGTGGCAGAAAGTGTTCCAAAGCAGCTGGAGCTACCACCGGCTCCTGACAGGCTTCTTTTCACTTGGAGAAGACACAAAACACACCAAGGTGCTGCTGCAAGCAAAGCTACAGAACCCCCCCTGAGAGTCCCGAAGCTATGTGTGTAGAGTTTTTTCTCTCGGCAAAATAGAGCTTCAGCTGCTGTTATGTCTGCCATGGAAAAGAAGCAGGGAGGCACCAGAAACTGGCTTCTGGCTGCTAGAGACATGGAAAAACGTCAAGTGTGGCAGAATGTGTTCCAAACGAGCTGGAGCTACCACGAGCTCCTGACATGCTTATTTTCACTTGGAGAACATAGAAAACACACCAAGGTGCTGCTGCAAGCAAAGCTAAAGAACCCCCCCTCAGAGGCCCCAAGCTTTGAGTGCAGAGTTGCTTCTCTCAGCAAAAGAGAGCTTAAAGCTGCTGTTATGTCTGCCATGGAAAAGAAGCAGGGAGGCAGCAGAAACTGGCTTCTGGCTGCTAGGGACATGGAAAAACATCAAGTGTGGCAGAATGTGTTCCAAAGCAGCTGGAGCTACCACCGGCTTCTGCCAGGCTTATTTTAACTTGGAGAACACAGAAAACACCCCAAGGTGCTGCTGCAAGCAAAGCTACAGAACCCCCCCTCAGAGGCCCCAAGCTCTGTGTGCAGAGTTGCTTTTCTCTCAGCAAAAGAGAGCTTGCAGCTGCTGTTATGTCTGCCATGGAAAAGAAGCAGGGAGGCAGCAGAAACTGGCTTCTGGCTGCTAGAGATATGGAAAAACGGCAAGTGTGGCAGAATGTGTTCCAAAGGAGCTGGAGCTACCACCGGCTCCTGACAGGCTTATTTTCACTTGGAGAACACAGAAAACACACCAAGGTGCTGCTGCAAGCAAAGCTACAGAACCCCCACTCAGAGGCCCCAAGCTCTGTGTGCAGAGTTGCTTCTCTCAGCAAAAGAGAGCTTGCAGCTGCTGATAGCTCTGCCATGGAAAAGAAGCAGGGAGGCAGCAGAAACTGGCTTCTGGCTGCTAGAGACATGGAAAAACGGCAAGTGTGGCAGAATGTGTTCCAAAGGAGCTGGAGCTACCACCGGCTCCTGACAGGCTTATTTTCACTTGGAGAGCACAGAAAACACACCAAGGTGCTGCTGCAAGCAAAGCTACAGAACCCCCACTCAGAGGCCCCAAGCTCTGTGTGCAGAGTTGCTTCTCTCAGCAAAAGAGAGCTTGCAGCTGCTGATAGCTCTGCCATGGAAAAGAAGCAGGGAGGCAGCAGAAACTGGCTTCTGGCTGCTAGAGACATGGCAAAACAGCAAGTGTGGCAGAATGTGTTCCAAAGCAGCTGGAGCTACCACCGGCTCCTGACAGGCTTCTTTTCACTTGGAGAACACAGAAAACACACCAAGGTGCTGCTGCAAGCAAAGCCACAGAACCCTTCCTCAGAGGCTTGGGGCCCCTGTGTGCGGAGTTGCTTCTCTCAGCAAAAGAGAGCTTGCAGCTGCTGATAGCTCTGCCATGGAAAAGAAGCAGGGAGGCAGCAGAAACTGGCTTCTGGCTGCTAGAGACATGGAAAAACGGCAAGTGTGGCAGAAAGTGTTCCAAAGCTGCTGGAGCTACCACCGGCTCCTGAAAGGCTTATTTTCACTTGGAGAACACAGAAAACACACCAAGGTGCTGCTGCAAGCAAAGCTACAGAACCCCCCCTGAGAGGCCCCAAGCTCTGTGTTCAGATTTGCTTCTCTCAGCAAAATAGAGCTTGCAGCTGCTGTTATGTCCGCCATGGAAAAGAAGCAGGGAGGCACCAGAAACTGGCTTCTGGCTGTTTGAGACATGAAAAAACAGCAAGTGTGGCAGAATGTGTTCCAAAGGAGTTGGCGCTACCACCAGCTCCTTACAGGCTTCTTTTCACTTGGAGAACACAGAAAACACACCAAGGTGCTGCTGCAAGCAACGCTACAGAACCTCCCCTGAGAGGCCCCAAGCTCTGTGTGCAGAGTTGCTTCTCTTGGCAAAAGAGAGCTTGCAGCTGCTGTTATGTCTGCCATGGAAAAGAAGCAGGGAGGCAGCAGAAACTGGCTTCTGGCTGCTAGAGACATGAAAAAACAGCAAGTGTGGCAGAAAGTGTTCCAAAGCAGCTGGAGCTACCACCGGCTCCTGACAGGCTTCTTTTCACTTGGAGAAGACACAAAACACCCCAAGGTGCTGCTGCAAGCAAAGCTACAGAACCCCCCCTGAGAGTCCCGAAGCTCTGTGTGTAGAGTTTTTTCTCTCGACAAAATAGAGCTTCAGCTGCTGTTATGTCTGCCATGGAAAAGAAGCAGGGAGGCAGCAGAAACTGGCTTCTGGCTGCTAGAGACATGAAAAAACAGCAAGTGTGGCAGAAAGTGTTCCAAAGCAGCTGGAGCTACCACCGGCTCCTGACAGGCTTCTTTTCACTTGGAGAAAACAGAAAACACACCAAGGTGCTGCTGCAAGCAAAGCTACAGAACCCCCCCTCAGAGGCCCCAAGCTCTGTGTGCAGAGTTGCTTCTCTCAGCAAAAGAGAGCTTGCAGCTGCTGATAGCTCTGCCATGGAAAAGAAGCAGGGAGGCAGCAGAAACTGGCTTCTGGCTGCTAGAGACATGGCAAAACAGCAAGTGTGGCAGAATGTGTTCCAAAGCAGCTGGAGCTACCACCGGCTCCTGACAGGCTTATTTTCACTTGGAGAACACAGAAAACACACCAAGGTGCTGCTGCAAGCAAAGCCACAGAACCCTTCCTCAGAGGCTTGGGGCCCCTATGTGCGGAGTTGCTTCTCTCAGCAAAAGAGAGCTTGCAGCTGCTGATAGCTCTGCCATGGAAAAGAAGCAGGGAGGCAGCAGAAACTGGTTTCTGGCTGCTAGAGACATGGAAAAACGGCAAGTGTGGCAGAAAGTGTTCCAGAGCTGCTGGAGCTACCAGCAGCTCCTGAAAGGCTTATTTTCACTTGGAGAACACAGAAAACACACCAAGGTGCTGCTGCAAGCAAAGCTACAGAACCCCCCCTGAGAGGCCCCAAGCTCTGTGTTCAGATTTGCTTCTCTCAGCAAAATAGAGCTTGCAGCTGCTGTTATGTCCGCCATGGAAAAGAAGCAGGGAGGCACCAGAAACTGGCTTCTGGCTGTTTGAGACATGAAAAAACAGCAAGTGTGGCAGAATGTGTTCCAAAGGAGTTGGCGCTACCACCAGCTCCTGACAGGCTTCTTTTCACTTGGAGAACACAGAAAACACACCAAGGTGCTGCTGCAAGCAACGCTACAGAACCTCCCCTGAGAGGCCCCAAGCTCTGTGTGCAGAGTTGCTTCTCTTGGCAAAAGAGAGCTTGCAGCTGCTGTTATGTCTGCCATGGAAAAGAAGCAGGGAGGCAGCAGAAACTGGCTTCTGGCTGCTAGAGACATGAAAAAACAGCAAGTGTGGCAGAAAGTGTTCCAAAGCAGCTGGAGCTACCACCGGCTCCTGACAGGCTTCTTTTCACTTGGAGAAGACACAAAACACACCAAGGTGCTGCTGCAAGCAAAGCTACAGAACCCCCCCTGAGAGTCCCGAAGCTCTGTGTGTAGAGTTTTTTCTCTCGGCAAAATAGAGCTTCAGCTGCTGTTATGTCTGCCATGGAAAAGAAGCAGGGAGGCAGCAGAAACTGGCTTCTGGCTGCTAGAGACATGAAAAAACAGCAAGTGTGGCAGAAAGTGTTCCAAAGCAGCTGGAGCTACCACCGGCTCCTGACAGGCTTCTTTTCACTTGGAGAACACAGAAAACACACCAAGGTGCTGCTGCAAGCAAAGACACAGAACCCCCCCTCAGAGGCCCCAAGCTCTGTGTGCAGAGTTGCTTCTCTCAGCAAAATAGAGCTTGCAGCTGCTGATAGCTCTGCCATGGAAAAGAAGCAGGGAGGCAGCAGAAACTGGCTTCTGGCTGCTAGAGACATGGAAAAACAGCAAGTGTGGCAGAATGTGTTCCAAACGAGCTGGAGCTACCACCAGCTCCTGACAGGCTTCTTTTCACTTGGAGAACACAGAAAACACACCAAGGTGCTGCTGCAAGCAAAGCTACAGAACCCCCCCTCAGAGACCCCAAGCTCTGTGTGCAGAGTTGCTTCTCTCAGCAAAATAGACCTTGCAGCTGCTGATAGCTCTGCCATGGAAAAGAAGCAGGGAGGCAGCAGAAACTGGCTTCTGGCTGTTTGAGACATGGCAAAACAGCAAGTGTGGCAGAATGTGTTCCAAAGCAGCTGGAGCTACCATCGGCTCCTGACAGGCTTATTTTCACTTGGAGAACACAGAAAACACACCAAGGTGCTGCTGCAAGCAACGCTACAGAACCTCCCCTGAGAGGCCCCAAGCTCTGTGTGCAGAGTTGCTTCTCTTGGCAAAAGAGAGCTTGCAGCTGCTGTTATGTCTGCCATGGAAAAGAAGCAGGGAGGCAGCAGAAACTGGCTTCTGGCTGCTAGAGACATGGAAAAACGGCAAGTGTGGCAGAAAGTGTTCCAAAGCTGCTGGAGCTACCACCGGCTCATGACACGCTTATTTTCACTTGGAGAACACAGAAAACACACCAACGTGCTGCTGCAAGCAAAGCCACAGAACCCCCCCTCAGAGGCTTGGAACCCCTGTGTGCAGAGTTGCTTCTCTCAGCAAAATAGAGCTTGCAGCTGCTGATAGCTCTGCCATGGAAAAGAAGCAGGGAGGCAGCAGAAACTGGCTTCTGGCTGCTAGAGACATGAAAAAACAGCAAGAGTGGCAGAATGTGTTCCACAGCAGCTGGAGCTACCACCGGCTCCTGACAGGCTTATTTTCACTTGGAGAACACAGAAAACACACCAAGGTGCTGCTGCAAGCAAAGCCACAGAACCCCCCCTGAGAGGCCCCAAGCTCTGTGTGCAGAGTTGCTTCTCTCAGCAAAAGAGAGCTTGCAGCTGCTGATAGCTCTGCCATGGAAAAGAAGCAGGGAGGCAGCAGAAACTGGCTTCTGGTTGCTAGGGACATGGAAAAACAGCAAGTGTGGCAGAATGTGTTCCAAAGCAGCTGGAGCTACCACCGGCTCCTGACTGGCTTATTTTCACTTGGAGAGCACAGAAAACACACCAAGGTGCTGCTGCAAGCAAAGCTACAGAACCCCCACTCAGAGGCCCCAAGCTCTGTGTGCAGAGTTGCTTCTCTCAGCAAAAGAGAGCTTGCAGCTGCTGATAGCTCTGCCATGGAAAAGAAGCAGGGAGGCAGCAGAAACTGGCTTCTGGCTGCTAGAGACATGGCAAAACAGCAAGTGTGGCAGAAAGTGTTCCAAAGGAGCTGGAGCTACCACCGGCTCCTGACAGGCTTATTTTCACTTGGAGAACACAGAAAACACACCAAGGTGCTGCTGCAAGCAAAGCCACAGAACCCTTCCTCAGAGGCTTGGGGCCCCTGTGTGCGGAGTTGCTTCTCTCAGCAAAAGAGAGCTTGCAGCTGCTGATAGCTCTGCCATGGAAAAGAAGCAGGGAGGCAGCAGAAACTGGCTTCTGGCTGCTAGAGACATGGAAAAACAGCAAGTGTGGCAGAAAGTGTTCCAGAGCTGCTGGAGCTACCACCAGCTCCTGAAAGGCTTATTTTCACTTGGAGAACACAGAAAACACACCAAGGTGCTGCTGCAAGCAAAGCTACAGAACCCCCCACTGAGAGGCCCCAAGCTGTGTGTTCAGATTTGCTTCTCTCAGCAAAATAGAGCTTGCAGCTGCTGTTATGTCCGCCATGGAAAAGAAGCAGGGAGGCACCAGAAACTGGCTTCTGGCTGTTTGAGACATGAAAAAACAGCAAGTGTGGCAGAATGTGTTCCAAAGGAGTTGGCGCTACCACCAGCTCCTGACAGGCTTCTTTTCACTTGGAGAACACAGAAAACACACCAAGGTGCTGCTGCAAGCAACGCTACAGAACCTCCCCTGAGAGGCCCCAAGCTCTGTGTGCAGAGTTGCTTCTCTTGGCAAAAGAGAGCTTGCAGCTGCTGTTATGTCTGCCATGGAAAAGAAGCAGGGAGGCAGCAGAAACTGGCTTCTGGCTGCTAGAGACATGAAAAAACAGCAAGTGTGGCAGAAAGTGTTCCAAAGCAGCTGGAGCTACCACCGGCTCCTGACAGGCTTCTTTTCACTTGGAGAAGACACAAAAATCCCCAAGGTGCTGCTGCAAGCAAAGCTACAGAACCCCCCCTGAGAGTCCCGAAGCTATGTGTGTAGAGTTTTTTCTCTCGGCAAAATAGAGCTTCAGCTGCTGTTATGTCTGCCATGGAAAAGAAGCAGGGAGGCAGCAGAAACTGGCTTCTGGCTGTTAGAGACATGAAAAAACAGCAAGTGTGGCAGAATGTGTTCCAAAGCAGCTGGAGCTACCACCGGCTCCTGACAGGCTTCTTTTCACTTGGAGAAAACAGAAAACACACCAAGGTGCTGCTGCAAGCAAAGCCACAGAACCCCCCCTGAGAGGCCCCAAGCTCTGTGTGCAGAGTTGCTTCTCTCAGCAAAATAGAGCTTGCAGCTGCTGTTATGTCTGCCATGGAAAAGAAGCAGGGAGGCAGCAGAAACTGGCTTCTGGCTGCTAGAGACATGGAAAAACAGCAAGTGTGGCAGAATGTGTTCCAAACGAGCTGGAGCTACCACGAGCTCCTGACATGCTTATTTTCACTTGGAGAACATAGAAAACACACCAAGGTGCTGCTGCAAGCAAAGCTAAAGAACCCCCCCTCAGAGGCCCCAAGCTTTGAGTGCAGAGTTGCTTCTCTCAGCAAAAGAGAGCTTAAAGCTGCTGTTATGTCTGCCATGGAAAAGAAGCAGGGAGGCAGCAGAAACTGGCTTCTGGCTGCTAGGGACATGGAAAAACAGCAAGTGTGGCAGAATGTGTTCCAAAGCAGCTGGAGCTACCACCGGCTCCTGCCAGGCTTATTTTAACTTGGAGAACACAGAAAACACCCCAAGGTGCTGCTGCAAGCAAAGCCACAGAACCCCCCCTCAGAGGCCCCAAGCTCTGTGTGCAGAGTTGCTTTTCTCTCAGCAAAAGAGAGCTTGCAGCTGCTGTTATGTCTGCCATGGAAAAGAAGCAGGGAGGCAGCAGAAACTGGCTTCTGGCTGCTAGAGATATGGAAAAACGGCAAGTGTGGCAGAATGTGTTCCAAAGGAGTTGGCGCTACCACCAGCTCCTGACAGGCTTCTTTTCACTTGGAGAACACAGAAAACACACCAAGGTGCTGCTGCAAGCAACGCTACAGAACCTCCCCTGAGAGGCCCCAAGCTCTGTGTGCAGAGTTGCTTCTCTTGGCAAAAGAGAGCTTGCAGCTGCTGTTATGTCTGCCATGGAAAAGAAGCAGGGAGGCAGCAGAAACTGGCTTCTGGCTGCTAGAGACATGAAAAAACAGCAAGTGTGGCAGAAAGTGTTCCAAAGCAGCTGGAGCTACCACCGGCTCCTGACAGGCTTCTTTTCACTTGGAGAACACAGAAAACACACCAAGGTGCTGCTGCAAGCAAAGACACAGAACCCCCCCTCAGAGGCCCCAAGCTCTGTGTGCAGAGTTGCTTCTCTCAGCAAAATAGAGCTTGCAGCTGCTGATAGCTCTGCCATGGAAAAGAAGCAGGGAGGCAGCAGAAACTGGCTTCTGGCTGCTAGAGACATGGAAAAACAGCAAGTGTGGCAGAATGTGTTTCAAACGAGCTGGAGCTACCACCAGCTCCTGACAGGCTTATTTTCACTTGGAGAACACAGAAAACACACCAAGGTGCTGCTGCAAGCAAAGCTACAGAACCCCCCCTCAGAGACCCCAAGCTCTGTGTGCAGAGTTGCTTCTCTCAGCAAAATAGAGCTTGCAGCTGCTGATAGCTCTGCCATGGAAAAGAAGCAGGGAGGCAGCAGAAACTGGCTTCTGGCTGTTTGAGACATGGCAAAACAGCAAGTGTGGCAGAATGTGTTCCAAAGCAGCTGGAGCTACCATCGGCTCCTGACAGGCTTATTTTCACTTGGAGAACACAGAAAACACACCAAGGTGCTGCTGCAAGCAAAGCTACAGAACCCCCCCTCAGAGGCTTGGGGCCTCTGTGTGCAGAGTTGCTTCTCTCAGCAAAAAAGGGCTTGCAGCCGCTGTTATGTCTGCCATGGAAAAGAAGCAGGGAGGCAGCAGAAACTGGCTTCTGGCTGCTAGAGACATGAAAAAACAGCAAGTGTGGCAGAAAGTGTTCCAAAGCAGCTGGAGCTACCACCGGCTCATGACACGCTTATTTTCACTTGGAGAACACAGAAAACACACCAACGTGCTGCTGCAAGCAAAGCCACAGAACCCCCCCTCAGAGGCTTGGAACCCCTGTGTGCAGAGTTGCTTCTCTCAGCAAAATAGAGCTTGCAGCTGCTGATAGCTCTGCCATGGAAAAGAAGCAGGGAGGCAGCAGAAACTGGCTTCTGGCTGCTAGAGACATGAAAAAACAGCAAGAGTGGCAGAATGTGTTCCACAGCAGCTGGAGCTACCACCGGCTCCTGACAGGCTTATTTTCACTTGGAGAACACAGAAAACACACCAAGGTGCTGCTGCAAGCAAAGCCACAGAACCCCCCCTGAGAGGCCCCAAGCTCTGTGTGCAGAGTTGCTTCTCTCAGCAAAAGAGAGCTTGCAGCTGCTGATAGCTCTGCCATGGAAAAGAAGCAGGGAGGCAGCAGAAACTGGCTTCTGGTTGCTAGGGACATGGAAAAACAGCAAGTGTGGCAGAATGTGTTCCAAAGCAGCTGGAGCTACCACCGGCTCCTGACTGGCTTATTTTCACTTGGAGAGCACAGAAAACACACCAAGGTGCTGCTGCAAGCAAAGCTACAGAACCCCCACTCAGAGGCCCCAAGCTCTGTGTGCAGAGTTGCTTCTCTCAGCAAAAGAGAGCTTGCAGCTGCTGATAGCTCTGCCATGGAAAAGAAGCAGGGAGGCAGCAGAAACTGGCTTCTGGCTGCTAGAGACATGGCAAAACAGCAAGTGTGGCAGAAAGTGTTCCAAAGGAGCTGGAGCTACCACCGGCTCCTGACAGGCTTATTTTCACTTGGAGAACACAGAAAACACACCAAGGTGCTGCTGCAAGCAAAGCCACAGAACCCTTCCTCAGAGGCTTGGGGCCCCTGTGTGCGGAGTTGCTTCTCTCAGCAAAAGAGAGCTTGCAGCTGCTGATAGCTCTGCCATGGAAAAGAAGCAGGGAGGCAGCAGAAACTGGCTTCTGGCTGCTAGAGACATGGAAAAACAGCAAGTGTGGCAGAAAGTGTTCCAGAGCTGCTGGAGCTACCACCAGCTCCTGAAAGGCTTATTTTCACTTGGAGAACACAGAAAACACACCAAGGTGCTGCTGCAAGCAAAGCTACAGAACCCCCCACTGAGAGGCCCCAAGCTGTGTGTTCAGATTTGCTTCTCTCAGCAAAATAGAGCTTGCAGCTGCTGTTATGTCCGCCATGGAAAAGAAGCAGGGAGGCACCAGAAACTGGCTTCTGGCTGTTTGAGACATGAAAAAACAGCAAGTGTGGCAGAATGTGTTCCAAAGGAGTTGGCGCTACCACCAGCTCCTGACAGGCTTCTTTTCACTTGGAGAACACAGAAAACACACCAAGGTGCTGCTGCAAGCAACGCTACAGAACCTCCCCTGAGAGGCCCCAAGCTCTGTGTGCAGAGTTGCTTCTCTTGGCAAAAGAGAGCTTGCAGCTGCTGTTATGTCTGCCATGGAAAAGAAGCAGGGAGGCAGCAGAAACTGGCTTCTGGCTGCTAGAGACATGAAAAAACAGCAAGTGTGGCAGAAAGTGTTCCAAAGCAGCTGGAGCTACCACCGGCTCCTGACAGGCTTCTTTTCACTTGGAGAAGACACAAAAATCCCCAAGGTGCTGCTGCAAGCAAAGCTACAGAACCCCCCCTGAGAGTCCCGAAGCTATGTGTGTAGAGTTTTTTCTCTCGGCAAAATAGAGCTTCAGCTGCTGTTATGTCTGCCATGGAAAAGAAGCAGGGAGGCAGCAGAAACTGGCTTCTGGCTGTTAGAGACATGAAAAAACAGCAAGTGTGGCAGAATGTGTTCCAAAGCAGCTGGAGCTACCACCGGCTCCTGACAGGCTTCTTTTCACTTGGAGAAAACAGAAAACACACCAAGGTGCTGCTGCAAGCAAAGCCACAGAACCCCCCCTGAGAGGCCCCAAGCTCTGTGTGCAGAGTTGCTTCTCTCAGCAAAATAGAGCTTGCAGCTGCTGTTATGTCTGCCATGGAAAAGAAGCAGGGAGGCAGCAGAAACTGGCTTCTGGCTGCTAGAGACATGGAAAAACAGCAAGTGTGGCAGAATGTGTTCCAAACGAGCTGGAGCTACCACGAGCTCCTGACATGCTTATTTTCACTTGGAGAACATAGAAAACACACCAAGGTGCTGCTGCAAGCAAAGCTAAAGAACCCCCCCTCAGAGGCCCCAAGCTTTGAGTGCAGAGTTGCTTCTCTCAGCAAAAGAGAGCTTAAAGCTGCTGTTATGTCTGCCATGGAAAAGAAGCAGGGAGGCAGCAGAAACTGGCTTCTGGCTGCTAGGGACATGGAAAAACAGCAAGTGTGGCAGAATGTGTTCCAAAGCAGCTGGAGCTACCACCGGCTCCTGCCAGGCTTATTTTAACTTGGAGAACACAGAAAACACCCCAAGGTGCTGCTGCAAGCAAAGCCACAGAACCCCCCCTCAGAGGCCCCAAGCTCTGTGTGCAGAGTTGCTTTTCTCTCAGCAAAAGAGAGCTTGCAGCTGCTGTTATGTCTGCCATGGAAAAGAAGCAGGGAGGCAGCAGAAACTGGCTTCTGGCTGCTAGAGATATGGAAAAACGGCAAGTGTGGCAGAATGTGTTCCAAAGGAGTTGGCGCTACCACCAGCTCCTGACAGGCTTCTTTTCACTTGGAGAACACAGAAAACACACCAAGGTGCTGCTGCAAGCAACGCTACAGAACCTCCCCTGAGAGGCCCCAAGCTCTGTGTGCAGAGTTGCTTCTCTTGGCAAAAGAGAGCTTGCAGCTGCTGTTATGTCTGCCATGGAAAAGAAGCAGGGAGGCAGCAGAAACTGGCTTCTGGCTGCTAGAGACATGAAAAAACAGCAAGTGTGGCAGAAAGTGTTCCAAAGCAGCTGGAGCTACCACCGGCTCCTGACAGGCTTCTTTTCACTTGGAGAACACAGAAAACACACCAAGGTGCTGCTGCAAGCAAAGACACAGAACCCCCCCTCAGAGGCCCCAAGCTCTGTGTGCAGAGTTGCTTCTCTCAGCAAAATAGAGCTTGCAGCTGCTGATAGCTCTGCCATGGAAAAGAAGCAGGGAGGCAGCAGAAACTGGCTTCTGGCTGCTAGAGACATGGAAAAACAGCAAGTGTGGCAGAATGTGTTTCAAACGAGCTGGAGCTACCACCAGCTCCTGACAGGCTTATTTTCACTTGGAGAACACAGAAAACACACCAAGGTGCTGCTGCAAGCAAAGCTACAGAACCCCCCCTCAGAGACCCCAAGCTCTGTGTGCAGAGTTGCTTCTCTCAGCAAAATAGAGCTTGCAGCTGCTGATAGCTCTGCCATGGAAAAGAAGCAGGGAGGCAGCAGAAACTGGCTTCTGGCTGTTTGAGACATGGCAAAACAGCAAGTGTGGCAGAATGTGTTCCAAAGCAGCTGGAGCTACCATCGGCTCCTGACAGGCTTATTTTCACTTGGAGAACACAGAAAACACACCAAGGTGCTGCTGCAAGCAAAGCTACAGAACCCCCCCTCAGAGGCTTGGGGCCTCTGTGTGCAGAGTTGCTTCTCTCAGCAAAAAAGGGCTTGCAGCCGCTGTTATGTCTGCCATGGAAAAGAAGCAGGGAGGCAGCAGAAACTGGCTTCTGGCTGCTAGAGACATGAAAAAACAGCAAGTGTGGCAGAAAGTGTTCCAAAGCAGCTGGAGCTACCACCGGCTCATGACACGCTTATTTTCACTTGGAGAACACAGAAAACACACCAACGTGCTGCTGCAAGCAAAGCCACAGAACCCCCCCTCAGAGGCTTGGAACCCCTGTGTGCAGAGTTGCTTCTCTCAGCAAAATAGAGCTTGCAGCTGCTGATAGCTCTGCCATGGAAAAGAAGCAGGGAGGCAGCAGAAACTGGCTTCTGGCTGCTAGAGACATGAAAAAACAGCAAGTGTGGCAGAATGTGTTCCAAAGCAGCTGGAGCTACCACCGGCTCCTGACAGGCTTATTTTCACTTGGAGAACACAGAAAACACACCAAGGTGCTGCTGCAAGCAAAGCCACAGAACCCCCCCTGAGAGGCCCCAAGCTCTGTGTGCAGAGTTGCTTCTCTCAGCAAAAGAGAGCTTGCAGCTGCTGATAGCTCTGCCATGGAAAAGAAGCAGGGAGGCAGCAGAAACTGGCTTCTGGCTGCTAGAGACATGGAAAAACAGCAAGTGTGGCAGAATGTGTTCCAAAGGAGCTGGAGCTACCACCGGCTCCTGACTGGCTTATTTTCACTTGGAGAGCACAGAAAACACACCAAGGTGCTGCTGCAAGCAAAGCTACAGAACCCCCACTCAGAGGCCCCAAGCTCTGTGTGCAGAGTTGCTTCTCTCAGCAAAAGAGAGCTTGCAGCTGCTGATAGCTCTGCCATGGAAAAGAAGCAGGGAGGCAGCAGAAACTGGCTTCTGGCTGCTAGAGACATGGCAAAACAGCAAGTGTGGCAGAAAGTGTTCCAAAGCAGCTGGAGCTACCACCGGCTCCTGACAGGCTTATTTTCACTTGGAGAACACAGAAAACACACCAAGGTGCTGCTGCAAGCAAAGCTACAGAACCCCCCACTGAGAGGCCCCAAGCTGTGTGTTCAGATTTGCTTCTCTCAGCAAAATAGAGCTTGCAGCTGCTGTTATGTCCGCCATGGAAAAGAAGCAGGGAGGCACCAGAAACTGGCTTCTGGCTGTTTGAGACATGAAAAAACAGCAAGTGTGGCAGAATGTGTTCCAAAGGAGTTGGCGCTACCACCAGCTCCTGACAGGCTTCTTTTCACTTGGAGAACACAGAAAACACACTAAGGTGCTGCTGCAAGCAACGCTACAGAACCCCCACTCAGAGGCCCCAAGCTCTGTGTGCAGAGTTGCTTCTCTTGGCAAAAGAGAGCTTGCAGCTGCTGTTATGTCTGCCATGGAAAAGAAGCAGGGAGGCAGCAGAAACTGGCTTCTGGCTGCTAGAGACATGAAAAAACAGCAAGTGTGGCAGAAAGTGTTCCAAAGCAGCTGGAGCTACCACCGGCTCCTGACAGGCTTCTTTTCACTTGGAGAAGACACAAAACACACCAAGGTGCTGCTGCAAGCAAAGCTACAGAACCCCCCCTGAGAGTCCCGAAGCTATGTGTGTAGAGTTTTTTCTCTCGGCAAAATAGAGCTTCAGCTGCTGTTATGTCTGCCATGGAAAAGAAGCAGGGAGGCAGCAGAAACTGGCTTCTGGCTGCTAGAGACATGAAAAAACAGCAAGTGTGGCAGAATGTGTTCCAAAGCAGCTGGAGCTACCACCGGCTCCTGACAGGCTTCTTTTCACTTGGAGAACACAGAAAACACACCAAGGTGCTGCTGCAAGCAAAGCCACAGAACCCCCCCTGAGAGGCCCCAAGCTCTGTGTGCAGAGTTGCTTCTCTCAGCAAAATAGAGCTTGCAGCTGCTGATAGCTCTGCCATGGAAAAGAAGCAGGGAGGCACCAGAAACTGGCTTCTGGCTGCTAGAGACATGGAAAAACGTCAAGTGTGGCAGAATGTGTTCCAAACGAGCTGGAACTACCACGAGCTCCTGACATGCTTATTTTCACTTGGAGAACATAGAAAACACACCAAGGTGCTGCTGCAAGCAAAGCTAAAGAACCCCCCCTCAGAGGCCCCAAGCTTTGAGTGCAGAGTTGCTTCTCTCAGCAAAAGAGAGCTTAAAGCTGCTGTTATGTCTGCCATGGAAAAGAAGCAGGGAGGCAGCAGAAACTGGCTTCTGGCTGCTAGGGACATGGAAAAACATCAAGTGTGGCAGAATGTGTTCCAAAGCAGCTGGAGCTACCACCGGCTTCTGCCAGGCTTATTTTAACTTGGAGAACACAGAAAACACCCCAAGGTGCTGCTGCAAGCAAAGCTACAGAACCCCCCCTCAGAGGCCCCAAGCTCTGTGTGCAGAGTTGCTTTTCTCTCAGCAAAAGAGAGCTTGCAGCTGCTGTTATGTCTGCCATGGAAAAGAAGCAGGGAGGCAGCAGAAACTGGCTTCTGGCTGCTAGAGATATGGAAAAACGGCAAGTGTGGCAGAATGTGTTCCAAAGGAGCTGGAGCTACCACCGGCTCCTGACAGGCTTATTTTCACTTGGAGAACACAGAAAACACACCAAGGTGCTGCTGCAAGCAAAGCTACAGAACCCCCACTCAGAGGCCCCAAGCTCTGTGTGCAGAGTTGCTTCTCTCAGCAAAAGAGAGCTTGCAGCTGCTGATAGCTCTGCCATGGAAAAGAAGCAGGGAGGCAGCAGAAACTGGCTTCTGGCTGCTAGAGACATGAAAAAACAGCAAGTGTGGCAGAAAGTGTTCCAAAGCAGCTGGAGCTACCACCGGCTCCTGACAGGCTTCTTTTCACTTGGAGAAGACACAAAACACACCAAGGTGCTGCTGCAAGCAAAGCTACAGAACCCCCCCTGAGAGTCCCGAAGCTATGTGTGTAGAGTTTTTTCTCTCGGCAAAATAGAGCTTCAGCTGCTGTTATGTCTGCCATGGAAAAGAAGCAGGGAGGCAGCAGAAACTGGCTTCTGGCTGCTAG
Source organism: Zosterops lateralis (assembly GCF_965231275.1). Taxonomy (NCBI): domain Eukaryota; kingdom Metazoa; phylum Chordata; class Aves; order Passeriformes; family Zosteropidae; genus Zosterops; species Zosterops lateralis. The sequence continues at coordinate 28,473,653 of NC_139801.1, read as the reverse complement.
AGACATGAAAAAACAGCAAGTGTGGCAGAAAGTGTTCCAAAGCAGCTGGAGCTACCACCGGCTCCTGACAGGCTTCTTTTCACTTGGAGAACACAGAAAACACACCAAGGTGCTGCTGCAAGCAAAGACACAGAACCCCCCCTCAGAGGCCCCAAGCTCTGTGTGCAGAGTTGCTTCTCTCAGCAAAAGAGAGCTTGCAGCTGCTGTTATGTCTGCCATGGAAAAGAAGCAGGGAGGCACCAGAAACTGGCTTCTGGCTGTTTGACACATGAAAAAACAGCAAGTGTGGCAGAATGTGTTCCAAAGCAGCTGGAGCTACCATCGGCTCCTGACAGGCTTATTTTCACTTGGAGAACACAGAAAACACACCAAGGTGCTGCTGCAAGCAAAGCCACAGAACCCCCCCTCAGAGGCTTGGAACCCCTGTGTGCAGAGTTGCTTCTCTCAGCAAAATAGAGCTTGCAGCTGCTGATAGCTCTGCCATGGAAAAGAAGCAGGGAGGCAGCAGAAACTGGCTTCTGGCTGCTAGAGACATGAAAAAACAGCAAGAGTGGCAGAATGTGTTCCAAAGCAGCTGGAGCTACCACCGGCTCCTGACAGGCTTATTTTCACTTGGAGAACACAGAAAACACACCAAGGTGCTGCTGCAAGCAAAGCCACAGAACCCCCCCTGAGAGGCCCCAAGCTCTGTGTGCAGAGTTGCTTCTCTCAGCAAAAGAGAGCTTGCAGCTGCTGATAGCTCTGCCATGGAAAAGAAGCAGGGAGGCAGCAGAAACTGGCTTCTGGCTGCTAGAGACATGGAAAAACGGCAAGTGTGGCAGAATGTGTTCCAAAGGAGCTGGAGCTACCACCGGCTCCTGACTGGCTTATTTTCACTTGGAGAGCACAGAAAACACACCAAGGTGCTGCTGCAAGCAAAGCTACAGAACCCCCACTCAGAGGCCCCAAGCTCTGTGTGCAGAGTTGCTTCTCTCAGCAAAAGAGAGCTTGCAGCTGCTGATAGCTCTGCCATGGAAAAGAAGCAGGGAGGCATCAGAAACTGGCTTCTGGCTGCTAGAGACATGGCAAAACAGCAAGTGTGGCAGAATGTGTTCCAAAGCAGCTGGAGCTACCACCGGCTCCTGACAGGCTTATTTTCACTTGGAGAACACAGAAAACACACCAAGGTGCTGCTGCAAGCAAAGCCACAGAACCCTTCCTCAGAGGCTTGGGGCCCCTGTGTGCGGAGTTGCTTCTCTCAGCAAAAGAGAGCTTGCAGCTGCTGATAGCTCTGCCATGGAAAAGAAGCAGGGAGGCAGCAGAAACTGGCTTCTGGCTGCTAGAGACATGGAAAAACGGCAAGTGTGGCAGAAAGTGTTCCAGAGCTGCTGGAGCTACCACCAGCTCCTGAAAGGCTTATTTTCACTTGGAGAACACAGAAAACACACCAAGGTGCTGCTGCAAGCAAAGCTACAGAACCCCCCACTGAGAGGCCCCAAGCTGTGTATTCAGATTTGCTTCTCTCAGCAAAATAGAGCTTGCAGCTGCTGTTATGTCCGCCATGGAAAAGAAGCAGGGAGGCACCAGAAACTGGCTTCTGGCTGTTTGAGACATGAAAAAACAGCAAGTGTGGCAGAATGTGTTCCAAAGGAGTTGGCGCTACCACCAGCTCCTGACAGGCTTCTTTTCACTTGGAGAACACAGAAAACACACCAAGGTGCTGCTGCAAGCAACGCTACAGAACCTCCCCTGAGAGGCCCCAAGCTCTGTGTGCAGAGTTGCTTCTCTTGGCAAAAGAGAGCTTGCAGCTGCTGTTATGTCTGCCATGGAAAAGAAGCAGGGAGGCAGCAGAAACTGGCTTCTGGCTGCTAGAGACATGAAAAAACAGCAAGTGTGGCAGAAAGTGTTCCAAAGCAGCTGGAGCTACCACCGGCTCCTGACAGGCTTCTTTTCACTTGGAGAAGACACAAAACACACCAAGGTGCTGCTGCGAGCAAAGCTACAGAACCCCCCCTGAGAGTCCCGAAGCTATGTGTGTAGAGTTTTTTCTCTCGGCAAAATAGAGCTTCAGCTGCTGTTATGTCTGCCATGGAAAAGAAGCAGGGAGGCAGCAGAAACTGGCTTCTGGCTGCTAGAGACATGAAAAAACAGCAAGTGTGGCAGAATGTGTTCCAAAGCAGCTGGAGCTACCACCGGCTCCTGACAGGCTTCTTTTCACTTGGAGAAAACAGAAAACACACCAAGGTGCTGCTGCAAGCAAAGCCACAGAACCCCCCCTGAGAGGCCCCAAGCTCTGTGTGCAGAGTTGCTTCTCTCGGCAAAATAGAGCTTGCAGCTGCTGATAGCTCTGCCATGGAAAAGAAGCAGGGAGGCACCAGAAACTGGCTTCTGGCTGCTAGAGACATGGAAAAACGTCAAGTGTGGCAGAATGTGTTCCAAACGAGCTGGAGCTACCACGAGCTCCTGACATGCTTATTTTCACTTGGAGAACATAGAAAACACACCAAGGTGCTGCTGCAAGCAAAGCTAAAGAACCCCCCCTCAGAGGCCCCAAGCTTTGAGTGCAGAGTTGCTTCTCTCAGCAAAAGAGAGCTTAAAGCTGCTGTTATGTCTGCCATGGAAAAGAAGCAGGGAGGCAGCAGAAACTGGCTTCTGGCTGCTAGGGACATGGAAAAACAGCAAGTGTGGCAGAATGTGTTCCAAAGCAGCTGGAGCTACCACCGGCTCCTGCCAGGCTTATTTTAACTTGGAGAACACAGAAAACACCCCAAGGTGCTGCTGCAAGCAAAGCTACAGAACCCCCCCTCAGAGGCCCCAAGCTCTGTGTGCAGAGTTGCTTTTCTCTCAGCAAAAGAGAGCTTGCAGCTGCTGTTATGTCTGCCATGGAAAAGAAGCAGGGAGGCAGCAGAAACTGGCTTCTGGCTGCTAGAGACATGGAAAAACGGCAAGTGTGGCAGAATGTGTTCCAAAGGAGCTGGAGCTACCACCGGCTCCTGACAGGCTTATTTTCACTTGGAGAACACAGAAAACACACCAAGGTGCTGCTGCAAGCAAAGCTACAGAACCCCCACTCAGAGGCCCCAAGCTCTGTGTGCAGAGTTGCTTCTCTCAGCAAAAGAGAGCTTGCAGCTGCTGATAGCTCTGCCATGGAAAAGAAGCAGGGAGGCAGCAGAAACTGGCTTCTGGCTGCTATAGACATGAAAAAACAGCAAGTGTGGCAGAAAGTGTTCCAAAGCAGCTGGAGCTACCACCGGCTCCTGACAGGCTTCTTTTCACTTGGAGAAGACACAAAACACACCAAGGTGCTGCTGCAAGCAAAGCTACAGAACCCCCCCTGAGAGTCCCGAAGCTCTGTGTGTAGAGTTTTTTCTCTCGGCAAAAGAGAGCTTCAGCTGCTGTTATGTCTGCCATGGAAAAGATGCAGGGAGGCAGCAGAAACTGGCTTCTGGCTGCTAGAGACATGAAAAAACAGCAAGTGTGGCAGAAAGTGTTCCAAAGCAGCTGGAGCTACCACCGGCTCCTGACAGGCTTCTTTTCACTTGGAGAACACAGAAAACACACCAAGGTGCTGCTGCGAGCAAAGCCACAGAACCCCCCCTCAGAGGCTTGGAACCCCTGTGTGCAGAGTTGCTTCTCTCAGCAAAAGAGAGCTTGCAGCTGCTGTTATGTCTGCCATGGAAAAGAAGCAGGGAGGCAGCAGAAACTGGCTTCTGGCTGCTAGAGACATGGAAAAACGGCAAGTGTGGCAGAATGTGTTCCAAAGGAGCTGGAGCTACCACCGGCTCCTGACAGGCTTCTTTTCACTTGGAGAACACAGAAAACACACCAAGGTGCTGCTGCAAGCAAAGCTACAGAACCCCCGCTGAGAGGCCCCAAGCTCTGTGTGCAGAGTTGCTTCTCTCAGCAAAAGGGAGCTTGCAGCTGCTGTTATGTCTGCCATGGAAAAGAAGCAGGGAGGCAGCAGAAACTGGCTTCTGGCTGCTAGAGACATGAAAAAACAGCAAGTGTGGCAGAATGTGTTCCAAAGCAGCTGGGGCTCCCACCAGCTCCTGACAGGCTTCTTTTCACTTGGAGAACACAGAAAACACACCAAGGTGCTGCTGCAAGCAAAGCTACAGAACCCCCCCTCAGAGGCTTGGGGCCCCTGTGTGCAGAGTTGCTTCTCTCAGCAAAAGAGAGCTTGCAGCTGCTGATAGCTCTGCCATGGAAAAGAAGCAGGGAGGCAGCAGAAACTGGCTTCTGGCTGCTAGAGACATGGAGAAACAGCAAGTGTGGCAGAAAGTGTTCCAAAGGAGCTGGCGCTACCACCGGCTCCTGACAGGCTTATTTTCACTTGGAGAACACAGAAAACACACCAAGGTGCTGCTGCAAGCAAAGCTACAGAACCCCCACTCAGAGGCCCCAAGCTCTGTGTGCAGAGTTGCTTCTCTCAGCAAAAGAGAGCTTGCAGCTGCTGATAGCTCTGCCATGGAAAAGAAGCAGGGAGGCAGCAGAAACTGGCTTCTGGCTGCTAGAGACATGAAAAAACAGCAAGTGTGGCAGAAAGTGTTCCAAAGCAGCTGGAGCTACCACCGGCTCCTGACAGGCTTCTTTTCACTTGGAGAAGACACAAAACACACCAAGGTGCTGCTGCAAGCAAAGCTACAGAACCCCCCCTGAGAGTCCCGAAGCTCTGTGTGTAGAGTTTTTTCTCTCGGCAAAATAGAGCTTCAGCTGCTGTTATGTCTGCCATGGAAAAGAAGCAGGGAGGCAGCAGAAACTGGCTTCTGGCTGCTAGAGACATGGAAAAACAGCAAGTGTGGCAGAAAGTGTTCCAAAGCAGCTGGCGCTACCACCAGCTCCTGACAGGCTTCTTTTCACTTGGAGAACACAGAAAACACACCAAGGTGCTGCTGCAAGCAAAGCTACAGAACCCCCCCTGAGAGGCCCCAAGCTCTGTGTGCAGAGTTGCTTCTCTCAGCAAAAGAGAGCTTGCAGCTGCTGATAGCTCTGCCCTGAAAAAGAAGCAGGGAGGCAGCAGAAACTGGCTTCTGGCTGCTAGAGACATGGAGAAACAGCAAGTGTGGCAGAATGTGTTCCAAAGCAGCTGGAGCTACCACTGGCTCCTGACAGGCTTATTTTCACTTGGAGAACACAGAAAACACCCCAAGGTGCTGCTGCAAGCAAAGCTACAGAACCCCCCCTGAGAGGCCCCAAGCTCTGTGTGCAGAGTTGCTTCTCTTAGCAAAAGAGAGCTTGCAGCTGCTGATAGCTCTGCCATGGAAAAGAAGCAGGGAGGCAGCAGAAACTGGCTTCTGGCTGCTAGAGACATGGCAAAACAGCAAGTGTGGCAGAAAGTGTTCCAAAGCAGCTGGAGCTACCACCGGCACCTGACAGGCTTATTTTCACTTGGAGAACACAGAAAACACACCAAGGTGCTGCTGCAAGCAAAGCCACAGAACCCCCCCTCAGAGGCCCCAAGCTCAGTGTGCAGAGTTGCTTCTCTCAGCAAAAGAGAGCTTGCAGCTGCTGATAGCTCGGCCATGGAAAAGAAGCAGGGAGGCAGCAGAAACTGGCTTCTGGCTGCTAGGGACATGGAAAAACAGCAAGTGTGGCAGAATGTGTTCCAAAGCAGCTGGAGCTACCACCGGCTCCTGACAGGCTTATTTTCACTTGGAGAACACAGAAAACACACCAAGGTGCTGCTGCAAGCAAAGCTACAGAACCCCCGCTGAGAGGCCCCAAGCTCTGTGTGCAGAGTTGCTACTCTCTGCAAAAGAGAGCTTGCAGCTGCTGTTATGTTTGCCATGGAAAAGAAGCAGGGAGGAAGCAGAAACTGGCTTCTGGCTGATAGAGACATGGCAAAACAGCAAGTGTGGCAGAATGTGTTCCAAAGCAGCTGGAGCTACCACCGGCTCATGACACGCTTATTTTCACTTGGAGAACACAGAAAACACACCAACGTGCTGCTGCAAGCAAAGCCACAGAACCCCCCCTCAGAGGCTTGGAACCCCTGTGTGCAGAGTTGCTTCTCTCAGCAAAATAGAGCTTGCAGCTGCTGATAGCTCTGCCATGGAAAAGAAGCAGGGAGGCAGCAGAAACTGGCTTCTGGCTGCTAGAGACATGAAAAAACAGCAAGTGTGGCAGAATGTGTTCCAAAGCAGCTGGAGCTACCACCGGCTCCTGACAGGCTTATTTTCACTTGGAGAACACAGAAAACACACCAAGGTGCTGCTGCAAGCAAAGCCACAGAACCCCCCCTGAGAGGCCCCAAGCTCTGTGTGCAGAGTTGCTTCTCTCAGCAAAAGAGAGCTTGCAGCTGCTGATAGCTCTGCCATGGAAAAGAAGCAGGGAGGCAGCAGAAACTGGCTTCTGGCTGCTAGAGACATGGAAAAACGGCAAGTGTGGCAGAATGTGTTCCAAAGGAGCTGGAGCTACCACCGGCTCCTGACAGGCTTATTTTCACTTGGAGAGCACAGAAAACACACCAAGGTGCTGCTGCAAGCAAAGCTACAGAACCCCCCCTCAGAGGCCCCAAGCTCTGTGTGCAGAGTTGCTTCTCTTGGCAAAAGAGAGCTTGCAGCTGCTGATAGCTCTGCCATGGAAAAGAAGCAGGGAGGCAGCAGAAACTGGCTTCTGGCTGCTAGAGACATGGCAAAACAGCAAGTGTGGCAGAATGTGTTCCAAAGCAGCTGGAGCTACCACCGGCTCCTGACAGGCTTATTTTCACTTGGAGAACACAGAAAACACACCAAGGTGCTGCTGCAAGCAAAGCCACAGAACCCTTCCTCAGAGGCTTGGGGCCCCTGTGTGCGGAGTTGCTTCTCTCAGCAAAAGAGAGCTTGCAGCTGCTGATAGCTCTGCCATGGAAAAGAAGCAGGGAGGCAGCAGAAACTGGCTTCTGGCTGCTAGAGACATGGAAAAACGGCAAGTGTGGCAGAAAGTGTTCCAGAGCTGCTGGAGCTACCACCAGCTCCTGAAAGGCTTATTTTCACTTGGAGAACACAGAAAACACACCAAGGTGCTGCTGCAAGCAAAGCTACAGAACCCCCCACTGAGAGGCCCCAAGCTCTGTGTTCAGATTTGCTTCTCTCAGCAAAATAGAGCTTGCAGCTGCTGTTATGTCCGCCATGGAAAAGAAGCAGGGAGGCACCAGAAACTGGCTTCTGGCTGTTTGAGACATGAAAAAACAGCAAGTGTGGCAGAATGTGTTCCAAAGGAGTTGGCGCTACCACCAGCTCCTGACAGGCTTCTTTTCACTTGGAGAACACAGAAAACACACCAAGGTGCTGCTGCAAGCAACGCTACAGAACCTCCCCTGAGAGGCCCCAAGCTCTGTGTGCAGAGTTGCTTCTCTTGGCAAAAGAGAGCTTGCAGCTGCTGTTATGTCTGCCATGGAAAAGAAGCAGGGAGGCAGCAGAAACTGGCTTCTGGCTGCTAGAGACATGAAAAAACAGCAAGTGTGGCAGAAAGTGTTCCAAAGCAGCTGGAGCTACCACCGGCTCCTGACAGGCTTCTTTTCACTTGGAGAAGACACAAAACACACCAAGGTGCTGCTGCAAGCAAAGCTACAGAACCCCCCCTGAGAGTCCCGAGGCTATGTGTGTAGAGTTTTTTCTCTCGGCAAAATAGAGCTTCAGCTGCTGTTATGTCTGCCATGGAAAAGAAGCAGGGAGGCAGCAGAAACTGGCTTCTGGCTGCTAGAGACATGAAAAAACAGCAAGTGTGGCAGAATGTGTTCCAAAGCAGCTGGAGCTACCACCGGCTCCTGACCGGCTTCTTTTCACTTGGAGAAAACAGAAAACACACCAAGGTGCTGCTGCAAGCAAAGCTAAAGAACCCCCCCTCAGAGGCCCCAAGCTTTGAGTGCAGAGTTGCTTCTCTCAGCAAAAGAGAGCTTAAAGCTGCTGTTATGTCTGCCATGGAAAAGAAGCAGGGAGGCAGCAGAAACTGGCTTCTGGCTGCTAGGGACATGGAAAAACAGCAAGTGTGGCAGAATGTGTTCCAAAGCAGCTGGAGCTACCACCAGCTCCTGAAAGGCTTATTTTCACTTGGAGAACACAGAAAACACACCAAGGTGCTGCTGCAAGCAAAGCTACAGAACCCCCCACTGAGAGGCCCCAAGCTCTGTGTTCAGATTTGCTTCTCTCAGCAAAATAGAGCTTGCAGCTGCTGTTATGTCCGCCATGGAAAAGAAGCAGGGAGGCACCAGAAACTGGCTTCTGGCTGTTTGAGACATGAAAAAACAGCAAGTGTGGCAGAATGTGTTCCAAAGGAGTTGGCGCTACCACCAGCTCCTGACAGGCTTCTTTTCACTTGGAGAACACAGAAAACACACCAAGGTGCTGCTGCAAGCAACGCTACAGAACCTCCCCTGAGAGGCCCCAAGCTCTGTGTGCAGAGTTGCTTCTCTTGGCAAAAGAGAGCTTGCAGCTGCTGTTATGTCTGCCATGGAAAAGAAGCAGGGAGGCAGCAGAAACTGGCTTCTGGCTGCTAGAGACATGAAAAAACAGCAAGTGTGGCAGAAAGTGTTCCAAAGCAGCTGGAGCTACCACCGGCTCCTGACAGGCTTCTTTTCACTTGGAGAAGACACAAAACACACCAAGGTGCTGCTGCAAGCAAAGCTACAGAACCCCCCCTGAGAGTCCCGAGGCTATGTGTGTAGAGTTTTTTCTCTCGGCAAAATAGAGCTTCAGCTGCTGTTATGTCTGCCATGGAAAAGAAGCAGGGAGGCAGCAGAAACTGGCTTCTGGCTGCTAGAGACATGAAAAAACAGCAAGTGTGGCAGAATGTGTTCCAAAGCAGCTGGAGCTACCACCGGCTCCTGACAGGCTTCTTTTCACTTGGAGAAAACAGAAAACACACCAAGGTGCTGCTGCAAGCAAAGCTAAAGAACCCCCCCTCAGAGGCCCCAAGCTTTGAGTGCAGAGTTGCTTCTCTCAGCAAAAGAGAGCTTAAATCTGCTGTTATGTCTGCCATGGAAAAGAAGCAGGGAGGCAGCAGAAACTGGCTTCTGGCTGCTAGGGACATGGAAAAACAGCAAGTGTGGCAGAATGTGTTCCAAAGCAGCTGGACCTACCACCGGCTCCTGCCAGGCTTATTTTAACTTGAAGAACACAGAAAACACCCCAAGGTGCTGCTGCAAGCAAAGCTACAGAACCCCCCCTCAGAGGCCCCAAGCTCTGTGTGCAGAGTTGCTTTTCTCTCAGCAAAAGAGAGCTTGCAGCTGCTGTTATGTCTGCCATGGAAAAGAAGCAGGGAGGCAGCAGAAACTGGCTTCTGGCTGCTAGAGATATGGAAAAACGGCAAGTGTGGCAGAATGTGTTCCAAAGGAGCTGGAGCTACCACCGGCTCCTGACAGGCTTATTTTCACTTGGAGAACACAGAAAACACACCAAGGTGCTGCTGCGAGCAAAGCCACAGAACCCCCCCTCAGAGGCTTGGAACCCCTGTGTGCAGAGTTGCTTCTCTCAGCAAAAGAGAGCTTGCAGCTGCTGTTATGTCTGCCATGGAAAAGAAGCAGGGAGGCAGCAGAAACTGGCTTCTGGCTGCTAGAGACATGGAAAAACGGCAAGTGTGGCAGAATGTGTTCCAAAGGAGCTGGAGCTACCACCGGCTCCTGACAGGCTTCTTTTCACTTGGAGAACACAGAAAACACACCAAGGTGCTGCTGCAAGCAAAGCTACAGAACCCCCCCTCAGAGGCTTGGGGCCCCTGTGTGCAGAGTTGCTTCTCTCAGCAAAAGAGAGCTTGCAGCTGCTGATAGCTCTGCCATGGAAAAGAAGCAGGGAGGCAGCAGAAACTGGCTTCTGGCTGCTAGGGACATGAAAAAACAGCAAGTGTGGCAGAATGTGTTCCAAAGCAGCTGGAGCTACCACGAGTTCCTGACAGGCTTATTTTCACTTGGAGAACATAGAAAACACACCAAGGTGCTGCTGCAAGCAAAGCTACAGAACCCCCCACTGAGAGGCCCCAAGCTCTGTGTTCAGATTTGCTTCTCTCAGCAAAATAGAGCTTGCAGCTGCTGTTATGTCCGCCATGGAAAAGAAGCAGGGAGGCACCAGAAACTGGCTTCTGGCTGTTTGAGACATGAAAAAACAGCAAGTGTGGCAGAATGTGTTCCAAAGGAGTTGGCGCTACCACCAGCTCCTGACAGGCTTCTTTTCACTTGGAGAACACAGAAAACACACCAAGGTGCTGCTGCAAGCAAAGCTACAGAACCCCCCCTCAGAGGCTTGGGGCCTCTGTGTGCAGAGTTGCTTCTCTTGGCAAAAGAGAGCTTGCAGCTGCTGTTATGTCTGCCATGGAAAAGAAGCAGGGAGGCAGCAGAAACTGGCTTCTGGCTGCTAGAGACATGAAAAAACAGCAAGTGTGGCAGAAAGTGTTCCAAAGCAGCTGGAGCTACCACCGGCTCCTGACAGGCTTCTTTTCACTTGGAGAAGACACAAAACACACCAAGGTGCTGCTGCAAGCAAAGCTACAGAACCCCCCCTGAGAGTCCCGAGGCTATGTGTGTAGAGTTTTTTCTCTCGGCAAAATAGAGCTTCAGCTGCTGTTATGTCTGCCATGGAAAAGAAGCAGGGAGGCAGCAGAAACTGGCTTCTGGCTGCTAGAGACATGAAAAAACAGCAAGTGTGGCAGAATGTGTTCCAAAGCAGCTGGAGCTACCACCGGCTCCTGACAGGCTTCTTTTCACTTGGAGAAAACAGAAAACACACCAAGGTGCTGCTGCAAGCAAAGCTAAAGAACCCCCCCTCAGAGGCCCCAAGCTTTGAGTGCAGAGTTGCTTCTCTCAGCAAAAGAGAGCTTAAAGCTGCTGTTATGTCTGCCATGGAAAAGAAGCAGGGAGGCAGCAGAAACTGGCTTCTGGCTGCTAGGGACATGGAAAAACAGCAAGTGTGGCAGAATGTGTTCCAAAGCAGCTGGACCTACCACCGGCTCCTGCCAGGCTTATTTTAACTTGAAGAACACAGAAAACACCCCAAGGTGCTGCTGCAAGCAAAGCTACAGAACCCCCCCTCAGAGGCCCCAAGCTCTGTGTGCAGAGTTGCTTTTCTCTCAGCAAAAGAGAGCTTGCAGCTGCTGTTATGTCTGCCATGGAAAAGAAGCAGGGAGGCAGCAGAAACTGGCTTCTGGCTGCTAGAGATATGGAAAAACGGCAAGTGTGGCAGAATGTGTTCCAAAGGAGCTGGCGCTACCACCGGCTCCTGACAGGCTTATTTTCACTTGGAGAACACAGAAAACACACCAAGGTGCTGCTGCAAGCAAAGCTACAGAACCCCCACTCAGAGGCCCCAAGCTCTGTGTGCAGAGTTGCTTCTCTCAGCAAAAGAGAGCTTGCAGCTGCTGATAGCTCTGCCATGGAAAAGAAGCAGGGAGGCAGCAGAAACTGGCTTCTGGCTGCTAGAGACATGAAAAAACAGCAAGTGTGGCAGAAAGTGTTCCAAAGCAGCTGGAGCTACCACCGGCTCCTGACAGGCTTCTTTTCACTTGGAGAAGACACAAAACACACCAAGGTGCTGCTGCAAGCAAAGCTACAGAACCCCCCCTGAGAGTCCCGAAGCTCTGTGTGTAGAGTTTTTTCTCTCGTCAAAATAGAGCTTCAGCTGCTGTTATGTCTGCCATGGAAAAGAAGCAGGGAGGCAGCAGAAACTGGCTTCTGGCTGCTAGAGACATGAAAAAACAGCAAGTGTGGCAGAAAGTGTTCCAAAGCAGCTGGAGCTACCACCGGCTCCTGACAGGCTTCTTTTCACTTGGAGAACACAGAAAACACACCAAGGTGCTGCTGCGAGCAAAGCCACAGAACCCCCCCTCAGAGGCTTGGAACCCCTGTGTGCAGAGTTGCTTCTCTCAGCAAAAGAGAGCTTGCAGCTGCTGTTATGTCTGCCATGGAAAAGAAGCAGGGAGGCAGCAGAAACTGGCTTCTGGCTGCTAGAGACATGGAAAAACGGCAAGTGTGGCAGAATGTGTTCCAAAGGAGCTGGAGCTACCACCGGCTCCTGACAGGCTTCTTTTCACTTGGAGAACACAGAAAACACACCAAGGTGCTGCTGCAAGCAAAGCTACAGAACCCCCCCTCAGAGGCCCCAAGCTCTGTGTGCAGAGTTGCTTCTCTCAGCAAAAGGGAGCTTGCAGCTGCTGTTATGTCTGCCATGGAAAAGAAGCAGGGAGGCAGCAGAAACTGGCTTCTGGCTGCTAGAGACATGAAAAAACAGCAAGTGTGGCAGAATGTGTTCCAAAGCAGCTGGGGCTCCCACCAGCTCCTGACAGGCTTCTTTTCACTTGGAGAACACAGAAAACACACCAAGGTGCTGCTGCAAGCAAAGCTACAGAACCCCCCCTCAGAGGCTTGGGGCCCCTGTGTGCAGAGTTGCTTCTCTCAGCAAAAGAGAGCTTGCAGCTGCTGATAGCTCTGCCATGGAAAAGAAGCAGGGAGGCAGCAGAAACTGGCTTCTGGCTGCTAGGGACATGAAAAAACAGCAAGTGTGGCAGAATGTGTTCCAAAGCAGCTGGAGCTACCACGAGTTCCTGACAGGCTTATTTTCACTTGGAGAACATAGAAAACACACCAAGGTGCTGCTGCAAGCAAAGCTAAAGAACCCCCCCTCAGAGGCCCTAAGCTTTGAGTGCAGAGTTGCTTTTCTCGGAAAGAGAGCTTAAAGCTGCTGTTATGTCTGCCATGGAAAAGAAGCAGGGAGGCAGCAGAAACTGGCTTCTGGCTGCTAGGGATATGGAAAAACAGCAAGTGTGGCAGAAAGTGTTCCAAAGCAGCTGGAGCTACCACCGGCTCCTGACAGGCTTATTTTCACTTGGAGAACACAGAAAACACACCAAGGTGCTGCTGCAAGCAAAGCCACAGAACCCCCCCTGAGAGGCCCCAAGCTCTGTGTGCAGAGTTGCTTCTCTCAGCAAAAGAGAGCTTGCAGCTGCTGTTATGTCTGCCATGGAAAAGAAGCAGGGAGGCAGCAGAAACTGGCTTCTGGCTGCTAGAGACATGAAAAAACAGCAAGTGTGGCAGAAAGTGTTCCAAAGGAGCTGGCGCTACCACCGGCTCCTGACAGGCTTCTTTTCACTTGGAGAACACAGAAAACACACCAAGGTGCTGCTGCAAGCAAAGCTACAGAACCCCCACTCAGAGGCCCCAAGCTCTGTGTGCAGAGTTGCTTCTCTCAGCAAAAGAGAGCTTGCAGCTGCTGATAGCTCTGCCATGGAAAAGAAGCAGGGAGGCAGCAGAAACTGGCTTCTGGCTGCTAGAGACATGAAAAAACAGCAAGTGTGGCAGAAAGTGTTCCAAAGCAGCTGGAGCTACCACCGGCTCCTGACAGGCTTCTTTTCACTTGGAGAAGACACAAAACACACCAAGGTGCTGCTGCAAGCAAAGCTACAGAACCCCCCCTGAGAGTCCCGAAGCTCTGTGTGTAGAGTTTTTTCTCTCGGCAAAATAGAGCTTCAGCTGCTGTTATGTCTGCCATGGAAAAGAAGCAGGGAGGCAGCAGAAACTGGCTTCTGGCTGCTAGAGACATGAAAAAACAGCAAGTGTGGCAGAAAGTGTTCCAAAGCAGCTGGAGCTACCACCGGCTCCTGACAGGCTTCTTTTCATTTGGAGAACACAGAAAACACACCAAGGTGCTGCTGCGAGCAAAGCCACAGAACCCCCCCTCAGAGGCTTGGAACCCCTGTGTGCAGAGTTGCTTCTCTCAGCAAAAGAGAGCTTGCAGCTGCTGTTATGTCTGCCATGGAAAAGAAGCAGGGAGGCAGCAGAAACTGGCTTCTGGCTGCTAGAGACATGGAAAAACGTCAAGTGTGGCAGAATGTGTTCCAAAGCAGCTGGAGCTACCACCGGCTCCTGACAGGCTTCTTTTCACTTGGAGAACACAGAAAACACACCAAGGTGCTGCTGCAAGCAAAGCTACAGAACCCCCCCTCAGAGGCTTGGGGCCCCTGTGTGCAGAGTTGCTTCTCTCAGCAAAAGAGAGCTTGCAGCTGCTGATAGCTCTGCCATGGAAAAGAAGCAGGGAGGCAGCAGAAACTGGCTTCTGGCTGCTAGGGACATGAAAAAACAGCAAGTGTGGCAGAATGTGTTCCAAAGCAGCTGGAGCTACCACGAGTTCCTGACAGGCTTATTTTCACTTGGAGAACATAGAAAACACACCAAGGTGCTGCTGCAAGCAAAGCTAAAGAACCCCCCCTCAGAGGCCCTAAGCTTTGAGTGCAGAGTTGCTTTTCTCGGAAAGAGAGCTTAAAGCTGCTGTTATGTCTGCCATGGAAAAGAAGCAGGGAGGCAGCAGAAACTGGCTTCTGGCTGCTAGGGACATGGAAAAACAGCAAGTGTGGCAGAATGTGTTCCAAAGCAGCTGGAGCTACCACCGGCTCCTGACAGGCTTATTTTCACTTGGAGAACACAGAAAACACACCAAGGTGCTGCTGCAAGCAAAGCCACAGAACCCCCCCTCAGAGGCTTGGGGCCCCTGTGTGCAGAGTTGCTTCTCTCAGCAAAAGAGAGCTTGCAGCTGCTGATAGCTCTGCCATGGAAAAGAAGCAGGGAGGCAGCAGAAACTGGCTTCTGGCTGCTAGAGACATGAAAAAACAGCAAGTGTGGCAGAAAGTGTTCCAAAGGAGCTGGCGCTACCACCGGCTCCTGACAGGCTTATTTTCACTTGGAGAACACAGAAAACACACCAAGGTGCTGCTGCAAGCAAAGCTACAGAACCCCCACTCAGAGGCCCCAAGCTCTGTGTGCAGAGTTGCTTCTCTCAGCAAAAGAGAGCTTGCAGCTGCTGATAGCTCTGCCATGGAAAAGAAGCAGGGAGGCAGCAGAAACTGGCTTCTGGCTGCTAGAGACATGAAAAAACAGCAAGTGTGGCAGAAAGTGTTCCAAAGCAGCTGGAGCTACCACCGGCTCCTGACAGGCTTCTTTTCACTTGGAGAAGACACAAAACACACCAAGGTGCTGCTGCAAGCAAAGCTACAGAACCCCCCCTGAGAGTCCCGAAGCTCTGTGTGTAGAGTTTTTTCTCTCGGCAAAATAGAGCTTCAGCTGCTGTTATGTCTGCCATGGAAAAGAAGCAGGGAGGCAGCAGAAACTGGCTTCTGGCTGCTAGAGACATGAAAAAACAGCAAGTGTGGCAGAATGTGTTCCAAAGCAGCTGGAGCTACCACCGGCTCCTGACAGGCTTCTTTTCACTTGGAGAACACAGAAAACACACCAAGGTGCTGCTGCAAGCAAAGCTACAGAACCCCCCCTCAGAGGCCCCAAGCTCTGTGTGCAGAGTTGCTTTTCTCTCAGCAAAAGAGAGCTTGCAGCTGCTGTTATGTCTGCCATGGAAAAGAAGCAGGGAGGCAGCAGAAACTGGCTTCTGGCTGCTAGAGATATGGAAAAACGGCAAGTGTGGCAGAATGTGTTCCAAAGGAGCTGGCGCTACCACCGGCTCCTGACAGGCTTATTTTCACTTGGAGAACACAGAAAACACACCAAGGTGCTGCTGCAAGCAAAGCTACAGAACCCCCACTCAGAGGCCCCAAGCTCTGTGTGCAGAGTTGCTTCTCTCAGCAAAAGAGAGCTTGCAGCTGCTGATAGCTCTGCCATGGAAAAGAAGCAGGGAGGCAGCAGAAACTGGCTTCTGGCTGCTAGAGACATGAAAAAACAGCAAGTGTGGCAGAAAGTGTTCCAAAGCAGCTGGAGCTACCACCGGCTCCTGACAGGCTTCTTTTCACTTGGAGAAGACACAAAACACACCAAGGTGCTGCTGCAAGCAAAGCTACAGAACCCCCCCTGAGAGTCCCGAAGCTCTGTGTGTAGAGTTTTTTCTCTCGTCAAAATAGAGCTTCAGCTGCTGTTATGTCTGCCATGGAAAAGAAGCAGGGAGGCAGCAGAAACTGGCTTCTGGCTGCTAGAGACATGAAAAAACAGCAAGTGTGGCAGAAAGTGTTCCAAAGCAGCTGGAGCTACCACCGGCTCCTGACAGGCTTCTTTTCACTTGGAGAACACAGAAAACACACCAAGGTGCTGCTGCGAGCAAAGCCACAGAACCCCCCCTCAGAGGCTTGGAACCCCTGTGTGCAGAGTTGCTTCTCTCAGCAAAAGAGAGCTTGCAGCTGCTGTTATGTCTGCCATGGAAAAGAAGCAGGGAGGCAGCAGAAACTGGCTTCTGGCTGCTAGAGACATGGAAAAACGGCAAGTGTGGCAGAATGTGTTCCAAAGGAGCTGGAGCTACCACCGGCTCCTGACAGGCTTCTTTTCACTTGGAGAACACAGAAACACACCAAGGTGCTGCTGCAAGCAAAGCTACAGAACCCCCCTCAGAGGCCCCAAGCTCTGTGTGCAGAGTTGCTTCTCTCAGCAAAAGGGAGCTTGCAGCTGCTGTTATGTCTGCCATGGAAAAGAAGCAGGGAGGCAGCAGAAACTGGCTTCTGGCTGCTAGAGACATGAAAAAACAGCAAGTGTGGCAGAATGTGTTCCAAAGCAGCTGGGGCTCCCACCAGCTCCTGACAGGCTTCTTTTCACTTGGAGAACACAGAAAACACACCAAGGTGCTGCTGCAAGCAAAGCTACAGAACCCCCCCTCAGAGGCTTGGGGCCCCTGTGTGCGGAGTTGCTTCTCTCAGCAAAAGAGAGCTTGCAGCTGCTGATAGCTCTGCCATGGAAAAGAAGCAGGGAGGCAGCAGAAACTGGCTTCTGGCTGCTAGGGACATGAAAAAACAGCAAGTGTGGCAGAATGTGTTCCAAAGCAGCTGGAGCTACCACGAGTTCCTGACAGGCTTATTTTCACTTGGAGAACATAGAAAACACACCAAGGTGCTGCTGCAAGCAAAGCTAAAGAACCCCCCCTCAGAGGCCCTAAGCTTGAGTGCAGAGTTGCTTTTCTCGGAAAGAGAGCTTAAAGCTGCTGTTATGTCTGCCATGGAAAAGAAGCAGGGAGGCAGCAGAAACTGGCTTCTGGCTGCTAGGGACATGGAAAAACAGCAAGTGTGGCAGAAAGTGTTCCAAAGGAGCTGGAGCTACCACCGGCTCCTGACAGGCTTATTTTCACTTGGAGAACACAGAAAACACACCAAGGTGCTGCTGCAAGCAAAGCCACAGAACCCCCCCTGAGAGGCCCCAAGCTCTGTGTGCAGAGTTGCTTCTCTCAGCAAAAGAGAGCTTGCAGCTGCTGTTATGTCTGCCATGGAAAAGAAGCAGGGAGGCAGCAGAAACTGGCTTCTGGCTGCTAGAGACATGAAAAAACAGCAAGTGTGGCAGAAAGTGTTCCAAAGGAGCTGGCGCTACCACCGGCTCCTGACAGGCTTATTTTCACTTGGAGAACACAGAAAACACACCAAGGTGCTGCTGCAAGCAAAGCTACAGAACCCCCACTCAGAGGCCCCAAGCTCTGTGTGCAGAGTTGCTTCTCTCAGCAAAAGAGAGCTTGCAGCTGCTGATAGCTCTGCCATGGAAAAGAAGCAGGGAGGCAGCAGAAACTGGCTTCTGGCTGCTAGAGACATGAAAAAACAGCAAGTGTGGCAGAAAGTGTTCCAAAGCAGCTGGAGCTACCACCGGCTCCTGACAGGCTTCTTTTCACTTGGAGAACACAGAAAACACACCAAGGTGCTGCTGCAAGCAAAGCTACAGAACCCCCCCTGAGAGTCCCGAAGCTCTGTGTGTAGAGTTTTTTCTCTCGGCAAAATAGAGCTTCAGCTGCTGTTATGTCTGCCATGGAAAAGAAGCAGGGAGGCAGCAGAAACTGGCTTCTGGCTGCTAGAGACATGAAAAAACAGCAAGTGTGGCAGAAAGTGTTCCAAAGCAGCTGGAGCTACCACCGGCTCCTGACAGGCTTATTTTCACTTGGAGAACACAGAAAACACACCAAGGTGCTGCTGCGAGCAAAGCCACAGAACCCCCCCTCAGAGGCTTGGAACCCCTGTGTGCAGAGTTGCTTCTCTCAGCAAAAGAGAGCTTGCAGCTGCTGTTATGTCTGCCATGGAAAAGAAGCAGGGAGGCAGCAGAAACTGGCTTCTGGCTGCTAGAGACATGGAAAAACGTCAAGTGTGGCAGAATGTGTTCCAAAGCAGCTGGAGCTACCACCGGCTCCTGACAGGCTTCTTTTCACTTGGAGAACACAGAAAACACACCAAGGTGCTGCTGCAAGCAAAGCTACAGAACCCCCCCTCAGAGGCCCCAAGCTCTGTGTGCAGAGTTGCTTCTCTCAGCAAAAGGGAGCTTGCAGCTGCTGTTATGTCTGCCATGGAAAAGAAGCAGGGAGGCAGCAGAAACTGGCTTCTGGCTGCTAGAGACATGAAAAAACAGCAAGTGTGACAGAATGTGTTCCAAAGCAGCTGGGGCTCCCACCAGCTCCTGACAGGCTTATTTTCACTTGGAGAACACAGAAAACACACCAAGGTGCTGCTGCAAGCAAAGCTACAGAACCCCCCCTCAGAGGCTTGGGGCCCCTGTGTGCAGAGTTGCTTCTCTCAGCAAAAGAGAGCTTGCAGCTGCTGATAGCTCTGCCATGGAAAAGAAGCAGGGAGGCAGCAGAAACTGGCTTCTGGCTGCTAGGGACATGAAAAAACAGCAAGTGTGGCAGAATGTGTTCCAAAGCAGCTGGAGCTACCACGAGTTCCTGACAGGCTTATTTTCACTTGGAGAACATAGAAAACACACCAAGGTGCTGCTGCAAGCAAAGCTACAGAACCCCCCCTGAGAGTCCCGAAGCTCTGTGTGTAGAGTTTTTTCTCTCGGCAAAATAGAGCTTCAGCTGCTGTTATGTCTGCCATGGAAAAGAAGCAGGGAGGCAGCAGAAACTGGCTTCTGGCTGCTAGAGACATGAAAAAACAGCAAGTGTGGCAGAATGTGTTCCAAAGCAGCTGGAGCTACCACCGGCTCCTGACAGGCTTCTTTTCACTTGGAGAACACAGAAAACACACCAAGGTGCTGCTGCAAGCAAAGCTACAGAACCCCCCCTCAGAGGCCCCAAGCTCTGTGTGCAGAGTTGCTTTTCTCTCAGCAAAAGAGAGCTTGCAGCTGCTGTTATGTCTGCCATGGAAAAGAAGCAGGGAGGCAGCAGAAACTGGCTTCTGGCTGCTAGAGATATGGAAAAACGGCAAGTGTGGCAGAATGTGTTCCAAAGGAGCTGGCGCTACCACCGGCTCCTGACAGGCTTATTTTCACTTGGAGAACACAGAAAACACACCAAGGTGCTGCTGCAAGCAAAGCTACAGAACCCCCACTCAGAGGCCCCAAGCTCTGTGTGCAGAGTTGCTTCTCTCAGCAAAAGAGAGCTTGCAGCTGCTGATAGCTCTGCCATGGAAAAGAAGCAGGGAGGCAGCAGAAACTGGCTTCTGGCTGCTAGAGACATGAAAAAACAGCAAGTGTGGCAGAAAGTGTTCCAAAGCAGCTGGAGCTACCACCGGCTCCTGACAGGCTTCTTTTCACTTGGAGAAGACACAAAACACACCAAGGTGCTGCTGCAAGCAAAGCTACAGAACCCCCCCTGAGAGTCCCGAAGCTCTGTGTGTAGAGTTTTTTCTCTCGTCAAAATAGAGCTTCAGCTGCTGTTATGTCTGCCATGGAAAAGAAGCAGGGAGGCAGCAGAAACTGGCTTCTGGCTGCTAGAGACATGAAAAAACAGCAAGTGTGGCAGAAAGTGTTCCAAAGCAGCTGGAGCTACCACCGGCTCCTGACAGGCTTCTTTTCACTTGGAGAACACAGAAAACACACCAAGTTGCTGCTGCAAGCAAAGCCACAGAACCCCCCCTCAGAGACTTGGAACCCCTGTGTGCAGAGTTGCTTCTCTCAGCAAAAGAGAGCTTGCAGCTGCTGTTATGTCTGCCATGGAAAAGAAGCAGGGAGGCAGCAGAAACTGGCTTCTGGCTGCTAGAGACATGGAAAAACGGCAAGTGTGGCAGAATGTGTTCCAAAGGAGCTGGAGCTACCACCGGCTCCTGACAGGCTTCTTTTCACTTGGAGAACACAGAAAACACACCAAGGTGCTGCTGCAAGCAAAGCTACAGAACCCCCCCTCAGAGGCCCCAAGCTCTGTGTGCAGAGTTGCTTCTCTCAGCAAAAGGGAGCTTGCAGCTGCTGTTATGTCTGCCATGGAAAAGAAGCAGGGAGGCAGCAGAAACTGGCTTCTGGCTGCTAGAGACATGAAAAAACAGCAAGTGTGGCAGAATGTGTTCCAAAGCAGCTGGGGCTCCCACCAGCTCCTGACAGGCTTATTTTCACTTGGAGAACACAGAAAACACACCAAGGTGCTGCTGCAAGCAAAGCTACAGAACCCCCCCTCAGAGGCTTGGGGCCCCTGTGTGCAGAGTTGCTTCTCTCAGCAAAAGAGAGCTTGCAGCTGCTGATAGCTCTGCCATGGAAAAGAAGCAGGGAGGCAGCAGAAACTGGCTTCTGGCTGCTAGGGACATGAAAAAACAGCAAGTGTGGCAGAATGTGTTCCAAAGCAGCTGGAGCTACCACGAGTTCCTGACAGGCTTATTTTCACTTGGAGAACATAGAAAACACACCAAGGTGCTGCTGCAAGCAAAGCTAAAGAACCCCCCCTCAGAGGCCCTAAGCTTTGAGTGCAGAGTTGCTTTTCTCGGAAAGAGAGCTTAAAGCTGCTGTTATGTCTGCCATGGAAAAGAAGCAGGGAGGCAGCAGAAACTGGCTTCTGGCTGCTAGGGACATGGAAAAACAGCAAGTGTGGCAGAAAGTGTTCCAAAGCAGCTGGAGCTACCACCGGCTCCTGACAGGCTTATTTTCACTTGGAGAACACAGAAAACACACCAAGGTGCTGCTGCAAGCAAAGCCACAGAACCCCCCCTGAGAGGCCCCAAGCTCTGTGTGCAGAGTTGCTTCTCTCAGCAAAAGAGAGCTTGCAGCTGCTGTTATGTCTGCCATGGAAAAGAAGCAGGGAGGCAGCAGAAACTGGCTTCTGGCTGCTAGAGACATGAAAAAACAGCAAGTGTGGCAGAAAGTGTTCCAAAGGAGCTGGCGCTACCACCGGCTCCTGACAGGCTTATTTTCACTTGGAGAACACAGAAAACACACCAAGGTGCTGCTGCAAGCAAAGCTACAGAACCCCCACTCAGAGGCCCCAAGCTCTGTGTGCAGAGTTGCTTCTCTCAGCAAAAGAGAGCTTGCAGCTGCTGATAGCTCTGCCATGGAAAAGAAGCAGGGAGGCAGCAGAAACTGGCTTCTGGCTGCTAGAGACATGAAAAAACAGCAAGTGTGGCAGAAAGTGTTCCAAAGCAGCTGGAGCTACCACCGGCTCCTGACAGGCTTCTTTTCACTTGGAGAAGACACAAAACACACCAAGGTGCTGCTGCAAGCAAAGCTACAGAACCCCCCCTGAGAGTCCCGAAGCTCTGTGTGTAGAGTTTTTTCTCTCGGCAAAATAGAGCTTCAGCTGCTGTTATGTCTGCCATGGAAAAGAAGCAGGGAGGCAGCAGAAACTGGCTTCTGGCTGCTAGAGACATGAAAAAACAGCAAGTGGGGCAGAAAGTGTTCCAAAGCAGCTGGAGCTACCACCGGCTCCTGACAGGCTTCTTTTCACTTGGAGAACACAGAAAACACACCAAGGTGCTGCTGCGAGCAAAGCCACAGAACCCCCCCTCAGAGGCTTGGAACCCCTGTGTGCAGAGTTGCTTCTCTCAGCAAAAGAGAGCTTGCAGCTGCTGTTATGTCTGCCATGGAAAAGAAGCAGGGAGGCAGCAGAAACTGGCTTCTGGCTGCTAGAGACATGGAAAAACGTCAAGTGTGGCAGAATGTGTTCCAAAGCAGCTGGAGCTACCACCGGCTCCTGACAGGCTTCTTTTCACTTGGAGAACACAGAAAACACACCAAGGTGCTGCTGCAAGCAAAGCTACAGAACCCCCCCTCAGAGGCCCCAAGCTCTGTGTGCAGAGTTGCTTCTCTCAGCAAAAGGGAGCTTGCAGCTGCTGTTATGTCTGCCATGGAAAAGAAGCAGGGAGGCAGCAGAAACTGGCTTCTGGCTGCTAGAGACATGAAAAAACAGCAAGTGTGGCAGAATGTGTTCCAAAGCAGCTGGGGCTCCCACCAGCTCCTGACAGGCTTATTTTCACTTGGAGAACACAGAAAACACACCAAGGTGCTGCTGCAAGCAAAGCTACAGAACCCCCCCTCAGAGGCTTGGGGCCCCTGTGTGCAGAGTTGCTTCTCTCAGCAAAAGAGAGCTTGCAGCTGCTGATAGCTCTGCCATGGAAAAGAAGCAGGGAGGCAGCAGAAACTGGCTTCTGGCTGCTAGGGACATGAAAAAACAGCAAGTGTGGCAGAATGTGTTCCAAAGCAGCTGGAGCTACCACGAGTTCCTGACAGGCTTATTTTCACTTGGAGAACATAGAAAACACACCAAGGTGCTGCTGCAAGCAAAGCTAAAGAACCCCCCCTCAGAGGCCCTAAGCTTTGAGTGCAGAGTTGCTTTTCTCGGAAAGAGAGCTTAAAGCTGCTGTTATGTCTGCCATGGAAAAGAAGCAGGGAGGCAGCAGAAACTGGCTTCTGGCTGCTAGGGACATGGAAAAACAGCAAGTGTGGCAGAATGTGTTCCAAAGCAGCTGGAGCTACCACCGGCTCCTGACAGGCTTATTTTCACTTGGAGAACACAGAAAACACACCAAGGTGCTGCTGCAAGCAAAGCCACAGAACCCCCCCTGAGAGGCCCCAAGCTCTGTGTGCAGAGTTGCTTCTCTCAGCAAAAGAGAGCTTGCAGCTGCTGTTATGTCTGCCATGGAAAAGAAGCAGGGAGGCAGCAGAAACTGGCTTCTGGCTGCTAGAGACATGAAAAAACAGCAAGTGTGGCAGAAAGTGTTCCAAAGCAGCTGGCGCTACCACCGGCTCCTGACAGGCTTATTTTCACTTGGAGAACACAGAAAACACACCAAGGTGCTGCTGCAAGCAAAGCTACAGAACCCCCACTCAGAGGCCCCAAGCTCTGTGTGCAGAGTTGCTTCTCTCAGCAAAAGAGAGCTTGCAGCTGCTGATAGCTCTGCCATGGAAAAGAAGCAGGGAGGCAGCAGAAACTGGCTTCTGGCTGCTAGAGACATGAAAAAACAGCAAGTGTGGCAGAAAGTGTTCCAAAGCAGCTGGAGCTACCACCGGCTCCTGACAGGCTTCTTTTCACTTGGAGAAGACACAAAACACACCAAGGTGCTGCTGCAAGCAAAGCTACAGAACCCCCCCTGAGAGTCCCGAAGCTCTGTGTGTAGAGTTTTTTCTCTCGGCAAAATAGAGCTTCAGCTGCTGTTATGTCTGCCATGGAAAAGAAGCAGGGAGGCAGCAGAAACTGGCTTCTGGCTGCTAGAGACATGAAAAAACAGCAAGTGTGGCAGAATGTGTTCCAAAGCAGCTGGAGCTACCACCGGCTCCTGACAGGCTTCTTTTCACTTGGAGAACACAGAAAACACACCAAGGTGCTGCTGCAAGCAAAGCCACAGAACCCCCCCTCAGAGGCTTGGAACCCCTGTGTGCAGAGTTGCTTCTCTCAGCAAAAGAGAGCTTGCAGCTGCTGTTATGTCTGCCATGGAAAAGAAGCAGGGAGGCAGCAGAAACTGGCTTCTGGCTGCTAGAGACATGGAAAAACGGCAAGTGTGGCAGAATGTGTTCCAAAGGAGCTGGAGCTACCACCGGCTCCTGACAGGCTTATTTTCACTTGGAGAACACAGAAAACACCCCAAGGTGCTGCTGCAAGCAAAGCTACAGAACCCCCCCTCAGAGGCCCCAAGCTCTGTGTGCAGAGTTGCTTCTCTCAGCAAAAGGGAGCTTGCAGCTGCTGTTATGTCTGCCATGGAAAAGAAGCAGGGAGGCAGCAGAAACTGGCTTCTGGTTGCTAGGGACATGGAAAAACAGCAAGTGTGGCAGAATGTGTTCCAAAGCAGCTTGAGCTACCACCGGCTCCTGACAGGCTTATTTTCACTTGGAGAACACAGAAAACACACCAAGGTGCTGCTGCAAGCAAAGCCACAGAACCCCCCCTGAGAAGCCCCAAGCTCTGTGTGCAGAGTTGCTTCTCTCAGCAAAAGAGAGCTTGCAGCTGCTGTTATGTCTGCCATGGAAAAGAAGCAGGGAGGCAGCAGAAACTGGCTTCTGGCTGGTAGAGACATGAAAAAACAGCAAGTGTGGCAGAATGTGTTCCAAAGCAGCTGGGGCTCCCACCAGCTCCTGACAGGCTTCTTTTCACTTGGAGAACACAGAAAACACCCCAAGGTGCTGCTGCAAGCAAAGCTACAGAACCCCCCCTCAGAGGCCCCAAGCTCTGTGTGCAGAGTTGCTTCTCTCAGCAAAATAGAGCTTGCAGCTGCTGATAGCTCTGCCATGGAAAAGAAGCAGGGAGGCAGCAGAAACTGGCTTCTGGCTGCTAGAGACATGGAAAAACGTCAAGTGTGGCAGAATGTGTTCCAAAGCAGCTGGAGCTACCACCGGCTCCTGACAGGCTTATTTTCACTTGGAGAACACAGAAAACACACCAAGGTGCTGCTGCAAGCAAAGCCACAGAACCCCCCCTCAGAGGCTTGGGGCCTCTGCTTGCAGAGTTGCTTCTCTCAGCCAAAAAGGGCTTGCAGCTGCTGATAGCTCTGCCATGGAAAAGAAGCAGGGAGGCAGCAGAAACTGGCTTCTGGCTGCTAGAGACATGGAAAAACAGCAAGTGTGGCAGAAAGTGTTCCAAAGCAGCTGGCGCTACCACTGGCTCCTGACAGGCTTCTTTTCACTTGGAGAACACAGAAAACACCCTAAGGTGCTGCTGCAAGCAAAGCTACAGAACCCCCCCTGAGAGGCCCCAAGCTCTGTGTGCAGAGTTGCTTCTCTCAGCAAAAGAGAGCTTGCAGCTGCTGTTATGTCTGCCATGGAAAAGAAGCAGGGAGGCAGCAGAAACTGGCTTCTGGCTGCTAGAGACATGGCAAAACAGCAAGTGTGGCAGAATGTGTTCCAAAGCAGCTGGAGCTACCACCGGCTCCTGACAGGCTTCTTTTCACTTGGAGAACACAGAAAACACCCCAAGGTGCTGCTGCAAGCAAAGCTACAGAACCCCCTCTGAGAGGCCCCAAGCTCTGTGTGCGGAGTTGCTTCTCTCAGCAAAAGAGAGCTTGCAGCTGCTGTTATGTCTGCCATGGAAAAGAAGCAGGGAGGCAGCAGAAACTGGCTTCTGGCTGCTAGAGACATGGAGAAACAGCAAGTGTGGCAGAAAGTGTTCCAAAGGAGCTGGCGCTACCACCGGCTCCTGACAGGCTTATTTTCACTTGGAGAACACAGAAAACACACCAAGGTGCTGCTGCAAGCAAAGCTACAGAACCCCCACTCAGAGGCCCCAAGCTCTGTGTGCAGAGTTGCTTCTCTCAGCAAAAGAGAGCTTGCAGCTGCTGATAGCTCTGCCATGGAAAAGAAGCAGGGAGGCAGCAGAAACTGGCTTCTGGCTGCTAGAGACATGAAAAAACAGCAAGTGTGGCAGAAAGTGTTCCAAAGCAGCTGGAGCTACCACCGGCTCCTGACAGGCTTCTTTTCACTTGGAGAAGACACAAAACACACCAAGGTGCTGCTGCAAGCAAAGCTACAGAACCCCCCCTGAGAGTCCCGAAGCTCTGTGTGTAGAGTTTTTTCTCTCGGCAAAATAGAGCTTCAGCTGCTGTTATGTCTGCCATGGAAAAGAAGCAGGGAGGCAGCAGAAACTGGCTTCTGGCTGCTAGAGACATGAAAAAACAGCAAGTGTGGCAGAATGTGTTCCAAAGCAGCTGGAGCTACCACCGGCTCCTGACAGGCTTCTTTTCACTTGGAGAACACAGAAAACACACCAAGGTGCTGCTGCAAGCAAAGCCACAGAACCCCCCCTCAGAGGCTTGGAACCCCTGTGTGCAGAGTTGCTTCTCTCAGCAAAAGAGAGCTTGCAGCTGCTGTTATGTCTGCCATGGAAAAGAAGCAGGGAGGCAGCAGAAACTGGCTTCTGGCTGCTAGAGACATGGAAAAACGGCAAGTGTGGCAGAATGTGTTCCAAAGGAGCTGGAGCTACCACCGGCTCCTGACAGGCTTATTTTCACTTGGAGAACACAGAAAACACCCCAAGGTGCTGCTGCAAGCAAAGCTACAGAACCCCCCCTCAGAGGCCCAAAGCTCTGTGTGCAGAGTTGCTTCTCTCAGCAAAAGGGAGCTTGCAGCTGCTGTTATGTCTGCCATGGAAAAGAAGCAGGGAGGCAGCAGAAACTGGCTTCTGGTTGCTAGGGACATGGAAAAACAGCAAGTGTGGCAGAATGTGTTCCAAAGGAGCTGGAGCTACCACCGGCTCCTGACAGGCTTATTTTCACTTGGAGAACACAGAAAACACACCAAGGTGCTGCTGCAAGCAAAGCCACAGAACCCCCCCTCAGAGGCTTGGGGCCTCTGCTTGCAGAGTTGCTTCTCTCAGCCAAAAAGGGCTTGCAGCTGCTGATAGCTCTGCCATGGAAAAGAAGCAGGGAGGCAGCAGAAACTGGCTTCTGGCTGCTAGAGACATGGAAAAACAGCAAGTGTGGCAGAAAGTGTTCCAAAGCAGCTGGCGCTACCACCGGCTCCTGACAGGCTTCTTTTCACTTGGAGAACACAGAAAACACCCTAAGGTGCTGCTGCAAGCAAAGCTACAGAACCCCCCCTGAGAGGCCCCAAGCTCTGTGTGCAGAGTTGCTTCTCTCAGCAAAAGAGAGCTTGCAGCTGCTGATAGCTCTGCCCTGAAAAAGAAGCAGGGAGGCAGCAGAAACTGGCTTCTGGCTGCTAGAGACATGGAGAAACAGCAAGTGTGGCAGAAAGTGTTCCAAAGCAGCTGGAGCTACCACCGGCTCCTGACAGGCTTCTTTTCACTTGGAGAAGACACAAAACACACCAAGGTGCTGCTGCAAGCAAAGCTACAGAACCCCCCCTGAGAGTCCCGAAGCTCTGTGTGTAGAGTTTTTTCTCTCGGCAAAATAGAGCTTCAGCTGCTGTTATGTCTGCCATGGAAAAGAAGCAGGGAGGCAGCAGAAACTGGCTTCTGGCTGCTAGAGACATGGAGAAACAGCAAGTGTGGCAGAATGTGTTCCAAAGGAGATGGCGCTACCACCGGCTCCTGACAGGCTTATTTTCACTTGGAGAACACAGAAAACACACCAAGGTGCTGCTGCAAGCAAAGCCACAGAACCCCCCCTCAGAGGCCCCAAGCTCAGTGTGCAGAGTTGCTTCTCTCAGCAAAAGAGAGCTTGCAGCTGCTGATAGCTCTGCCATGGAAAAGAAGCAGGGAGGCAGCAAAAACTGGCTTCTGGCTGCTAGGGACATGGAAAAACAGCAAGTGTGGCAGAATGTGTTCCAAAGCAGCTGGAGCTACCACCGGCTCCTGACAGGCTTCTTTTCACTTGGAGAACACAGAAAACACACCAAGTTGCTGCTGCGAGCAAAGCTACAGAACCCCCGCTGAGAGGCCCCAAGCTCTGTGTGCAGAGTTGCTACTCTCTGCAAAAGAGAGCTTGCAGCTGCTGTTATGTTTGCCATGGAAAAGAAGCAGGGAGGAAGCAGAAACTGGCTTCTGGCTGCTAGAGACATGGCAAAACAGCAAGTGTGGCAGAATGTGTTCCAAAGCAGCTGGAGCTACCACCGGCTCCTGACAGGCTTATTTTCACTTGGAGAACACAGAAAACACACCAAGGTGCTGCTGCAAGCAAAGCTACAGAACCCCCCCTCAGAGGCTTGGGGCCTCTGTGTGCAGAGTTGCTTCTCTCAGCAAAAAAGGGCTTGCAGCCGCTGTTATGTCTGCCATGGAAAAGAAGCAGGGAGGCAGCAGAAACTGGCTTCTGGCTGCTAGAGACATGAAAAAACAGCAAGTGTGGCAGAAAGTGTTCCAAAGCAGCTGGAGCTACCACCGGCTCATGACACGCTTATTTTCACTTGGAGAACACAGAAAACACACCAACGTGCTGCTGCAAGCAAAGCTACAGAACCCCCCCTGAGAGGCCCCAAGCTCTGTGTGCAGAGTTGCTACTCTCAGCAAAAGAGAGCTTGCAGCTGCTGATAGCTCTGCCCTGAAAAAGAAGCAGGGAGGCAGCAGAAACTGGCTTCTGGCTGCTAGAGACATGGAGAAACAGCAAGTGTGGCAGAAAGTGTTCCAAAGCAGCTGGAGCTACCACCGGCTCCTGACAGGCTTATTTTCACTTGGAGAACACAGAAAACACCCCAAGGTGCTGCTGCAAGCAAAGCTACAGAACCCCCCCTGAGAGGCCCCAAGCTCTGTGTGCAGAGTTGCTTCTCTCAGCAAAAGAGAGCTTGCAGCTGCTGATAGCTCTGCCAAGGAAAAGAAGCAGGGAGGCAGCAGAAACTGGCTTCTGGCTGCTAGAGACATGGAGAAACAGCAAGTGTGGCAGAATGTGTTCCAAAGGAGCTGGCGCTACCACCGGCTCCTGACAGGCTTATTTTCACTTGGAGAACACAGAAAACACACCAAGGTGCTGCTGCAAGCAAAGCCACAGAACCCCCCCTCAGAGGCCCCAAGCTCAGTGTGCAGAGTTGCTTCTCTCAGCAAAAGAGAGCTTGCAGCTGCTGTTATGTCTGCCATGGAAAAGAAGCAGGGAGGCAGCAGAAACTGGCTTCTGGCTGCTAGGGACATGGAAAAACAGCAAGTGTGGCAGAATGTGTTCCAAAGCAGCTGGAGCTACCACCGGCTCCTGACAGGCTTCTTTTCACTTGGAGAACACAGAAAACACACCAAGTTGCTGCTGCAAGCAAAGCTACAGAACCCCCGCTGAGAGGCCCCAAGCTCTGTGTGCAGAGTTGCTACTCTCTGCAAAAGAGAGCTTGCAGCTGCTGTTATGTTTGCCATGGAAAAGAAGCAGGGAGGAAGCAGAAACTGGCTTCTGGCTGCTAGAGACATGGCAAAACAGCAAGTGTGGCAGAATGTGTTCCAAAGCAGCTGGAGCTACCACCGGCTCATGACACGCTTATTTTCACTTGGAGAACACAGAAAACACACCAAGGTGCTGCTGCAAGCAAAGCCACAGAACCCCCCCTCAGAGGCTTGGAACCCCTGTGTGCAGAGTTGCTTCTCTCAGCAAAAGAGAGCTTGCAGCTGCTGTCATGTCTGCCATGGAAAAGAAGCAGGGAGGCAGCAGAAACTGGCTTCTGGCTGCTAGAGACATGGAAAAACGGCAAGTGTGGTAGAATGTGTTCCAAAGGAGCTGGAGCTACCACCGGCTCCTGACAGGCTTATTTTCACTTGGAGAGCACAGAAAACACACCAAGGTGCTGCTGCAAGCAAAGCTACAGAACCCCCCCTGAGAGGCCCCAAGCTCTGTGTGCAGAGTTGCTTCTATCAGCAAAAGGGAGCTTGCAGCTGCTGTTATGTCTGCCGTGGAAAAGAAGCAGGGAGACAGCAGAAACTGGCTTCTGGCTGCTAGAGACATGAAAAAACAGCAAGAGTGGCAGAATGTGTTCCAAAGCAGCTGGAGCTACCACCGGCTCCTGACAGGCTTATTTTCACTTGGAGAACACAGAAAACACACCAAGGTGCTGCTGCAAGCAAAGCCACAGAACCCTTCCTCAGAGGCTTGGGGCCCCTGTGTGCGGAGTTGCTTCTCTCAGCAAAAGAGAGCTTGCAGCTGCTGATAGCTCTGCCATGGAAAAGAAGCAGGGAGGCAGCAGAAACTGGCTTCTGGCTGCTAGAGACATGGAAAAACGGCAAGTGTGGCAGAATGTGTTCCAAAGGAGCTGGAGCTCCCACCGGCTCCTGAAAGGCTTCTTTTCACTTGGAGAACACAGAAAACACACCAAGGTGCTGCTGCAAGCAAAACCACAGAACCCCCCCTCAGAGGCTTGGGGCCTCTGCTTGCAGAGTTGCTTCTCTCAGCCAAAAAGGGCTTGCAGCTGCTGATAGCTCTGCCATGGAAAAGAAGCAGGGAGGCAGCAGAAACTGGCTTCTGGCTGCTAGAGACATGGAAAAACAGCAAGTGTGGCAGAAAGTGTTCCAAAGCAGCTGGCGCTACCACCGGCTCCTGACAGGCTTCTTTTCACTTGGAGAACACAGAAAACACCCTAAGGTGCTGCTGCAAGCAAAGCTACAGAACCCCCCCTGAGAGGCCCCAAGCTCTGTGTGCAGAGTTGCTTCTCTCAGCAAAAGAGAGCTTGCAGCTGCTGATAGCTCTGCCCTGAAAAAGAAGCAGGGAGGCAGCAGAAACTGGCTTCTGGCTGCTAGAGACATGGAGAAACAGCAAGTGTGGCAGAAAGTGTTCCAAAGCAGCTGGAGCTACCACCGGCTCCTGACAGGCTTCTTTTCACTTGGAGAACACAGAAAACACCCCAAGGTGCTGCTGCAAGCAAAGCTACAGAACCCCCCCTGAGAGGCCCCAAGCTCTGTGTGCAGAGTTGCTTCTCTCAGCAAAAGAGAGCTTGCAGCTGCTGTTATGTC
Source organism: Zosterops lateralis (assembly GCF_965231275.1). Taxonomy (NCBI): domain Eukaryota; kingdom Metazoa; phylum Chordata; class Aves; order Passeriformes; family Zosteropidae; genus Zosterops; species Zosterops lateralis. The sequence continues at coordinate 28,443,330 of NC_139801.1, read as the reverse complement.
TGCCATGGAAAAGAAGCAGGGAGGCAGCAGAAACTGGCTTCTGGCTGCTAGAGACATGGAGAAACAGCAAGTGTGGCAGAAAGTGTTCCAAAGGAGCTGGCGCTACCACCGGCTCCTGACAGGCTTATTTTCACTTGGAGAACACAGAAAACACACCAAGGTGCTGCTGCAAGCAAAGCCACAGAACCCCCCCTCAGAGGCCCCAAGCTCTGTGTGCAGAGTTGCTTCTCTCAGCAAAAGAGAGCTTGCAGCTGCTGATAGCTCTGCCATGGAAAAGAAGCAGGGAGGCAGCAGAAACTGGCTTCTGGCTGCTAGGGACATGGAAAAACAGCAAGTGTAGCAGAATGTGTTCCAAAGCAGCTGGAGCTACCACCGGCTCCTGACAGGCTTATTTTCACTTGGAGAACACAGAAAACACACCAAGTTGCTGCTGCAAGCAAAGCTACAGAACCCCTGGTGATGGCCCCAAGCTCTGTGTGCAGAGTTGCTACTCTCTGCAAAAGAGAGCTTGCAGCTGCTGTTATGTTTGCCATGGAAAAGAAGCAGGGAGGAAGCAGAAACTGGCTTCTGGCTGCTAGAGACATGGCAAAACAGCAAGTGTGGCAGAAAGTGTTCCAAAGCAGCTGGAGCTACCACCGGCTCATGACACGCTTATTTTCACTTGGAGAACACAGAAAACACACCAAGGTGCTGCTGCAAGCAAAGCCACAGAACCCCCCCTCAGAGGCTTGGAACCCCTGTGTGCAGAGTTGCTTCTCTCAGCAAAAGAGAGCTTGCAGCTGCTGTCATGTCTGCCATGGAAAAGAAGCAGGGAGGCAGCAGAAACTGGCTTCTGGCTGCTAGAGACATGGAAAAACGCCAAGTGTGGTAGAATGTGTTCCAAAGGAGCTGGAGCTACCACCGGCTCCTGACAGGCTTATTTTCACTTGGAGAGCACAGAAAACACACCAAGGTGCTGCTGCAAGCAAAGCTACAGAACCCCCCCTCAGAGGCCCCAAGCTCTGTGTGCAGAGTTGCTTCTATCAGCAAAAGGGAGCTTGCAGCTGCTGTTATGTCTGCCGTGGAAAAGAAGCAGGGAGGCAGCAGAAACTGGCTTCTGGCTGCTAGAGACATGAAAAAACAGCAAGAGTGGCAGAATGTGTTCCAAAGCAGCTGGAGCTACCACCGGCTCCTGACAGGCTTATTTTCACTTGGAGAACACAGAAAACACACCAAGGTGCTGCTGCAAGCAAAGCTACAGAACCCCCACTCAGAGGCCCCAAGCTCTGTGTGCAGAGTTGCTTCTCTCAGCAAAATAGAGCTTGCAGCTGCTGATAGCTCTGCCATGGAAAAGAAGCAGGGAGGCAGCAGAAACTGGCTTCTGGCTGCTAGAGACATGACAAAACAGCAAGTGTGGCAGAATGTGTTCCAAAGGAGCTGGCGCTACCACCGGCTCCTGACAGGCTTATTTTCACTTGGAGAAGACACAAAACACCCCAAGGTGCTGCTGCAAGCAAAGCCACAGAACCCTTCCTCAGAGGCTTGGGGCCCCGGTGTGCGGAGTTGCTTCTCTCAGCAAAAGAGAGCTTGCAGCTGCTGATAGCTCTGCCATGGAAAAGAAGCAGGGAGGCAGCAGAAACTGGCTTCTGGCTGCTAGAGACATGGAAAAACGGCAAGTGTGGCAGAAAGTGTTCCAAAGCTGCTGGAGCTACCACCGGCTCCTGAAAGGCTTATTTTCACTTGGAGAACACAGAAAACACACCAAGGTGCTGCTGCAAGCAAAGCTACAGAACCCCCCCTGAGAGGCCCCAAGCTCTGTGTTCAGATTTGCTTCTCTCAGCAAAATAGAGCTTGCAGCTGCTGTTATGTCCGCCATGGAAAAGAAGCAGGGAGGCACCAGAAACTGGCTTCTGGCTGTTTGAGACATGAAAAAACAGCAAGTGTGGCAGAATGTGTTCCAAAGGAGTTGGCGCTACCACCAGCTCCTGACAGGCTTCTTTTCACTTGGAGAACACAGAAAACACACCAAGGTGCTGCTGCAAGCAAAGCCACAGAACCCCCCCTCAGAGGCTTGGAACCCCTGTGTGCAGAGTTGCTTCTCTCAGCAAAAGAGAGCTTGCAGCTGCTGTTATGTCTGCCATGGAAAAGAAGCAGGGAGGCAGCAGAAACTGGCTTCTGGCTGCTAGAGACATGGAAAAACAGCAAGTGTGGCAGAAAGTGTTCCAAAGCAGCTGGAGCTACCACCGGCTCCTGACAGGCTTCTTTTCACTTGGAGAAGACAGAAAACACACCAAGGTGCTGCTGCAAGTAAAGCCACAGAACCCCCCCTGAGAGGCCCCAAGCTCTGTGTGCAGAGTTGCTTCTCTCAGCAAAAGAGAGCTTGCAGCTGCTGATAGCTCTGCCATGGAAAAGAAGCAGGGAGGCAGCAGAAACTGGCTTCTGGCTGCTAGAGACATGGAAAAACGTCAAGTGTGGCAGAATGTGTTCCAAACGAGCTGGAGCTACCACCAGCTCCTGACAGGCTTATTTTCACTTGGAGAACACAGAAAACACACCAAGGTGCTGCTGCAAGCAAAGCTACAGAACCCCCCCTCAGAGGCCCCAAGCTCTGTGTGCAGAGTTGCTTCTCTCAGCAAAATAGAGCTTGCAGCTGCTGATAGCTCTGCCATGGAAAAGAAGCAGGGAGGCAGCAGAAACTGGCTTCTGGCTGCTAGAGACATGGAAAAACGTCAAGTGTGGCAGAATGTGTTCCAAAGCAGCTGGAGCTACCACCGGCTCCTGACAGGCTTCTTTTCACTTGGAGAACACAGAAAACACACCAAGGTGCTGCTGCAAGCAAAGCCACAGAACCCCCCCCTCAGAGGCCCCAAGCTCTGTGTGCAGTGTTGCTTCTCTCAGCAAAAGAGAGCTTGCAGCTGCTGATAGCTCTGCCATGGAAAAGAAGCAGGGAGGCAGCAGAAACTGGCTTCTGGCTGCTAGGGACATGGAAAAACAGCAAGTGTGGCAGAATGTGTTCCAAAGCAGCTGGAGCTACCACCGGCTCCTGACAGGCTTCTTTTCACTTGGAGAACACAGAAAACACACCAAGTTGCTGCTGCAAGCAAAGCTACAGAACCCCCGCTGAGAGGCCCCAAGCTCTGTGTGCAGAGTTGCTACTCTCTGCAAAACAGAGCTTGCAGCTGCTGTTATGTTTGCCATGGAAAAGAAGCAGGGAGGCAGCAGAAACTGGCTTCTGGCTGCTAGAGACATGGCAAAACAGCAAGTGTGGCAGAATGTGTTCCAAAGCAGCTGGAGCTACCACCGGCTCCTGACAGGCTTATTTTCACTTGGAGAACACAGAAAACACACCAAGGTGCTGCTGCAAGCAAAGCTACAGAACCCCCCCTCAGAGGCTTGGGGCCTCTGTGTGCAGAGTTGCTTCTCTCAGCAAAAAAGGGCTTGCAGCCGCTGTTATGTCTGCCATGGAAAAGAAGCAGGGAGGCAGCAGAAACTGGCTTCTGGCTGCTAGAGACATGAAAAAACAGCAAGTGTGGCAGAAAGTGTTCCAAAGCAGCTGGAGCTACCACCGGCTCCTGACAGGCTTCTTTTCACTTGGAGAAGACACAAAACACCCCAAGGTGCTGCTGCAAGCAAAGCTACAGAACCCCCCCTGAGAGTCCCGAAGCTCTGTGTGTAGAGTTTTTTCTCTCGTCAAAATAGAGCTTAAGCTGCTGTTATGTCTGCCATGGAAAGGAAGCAGGGAGGCAGCAGAAACTGGCTTCTGGCTGCTAGAGACATGAAAAAACAGCATGTGTGGCAGAAAGTGTTCCAAAGCAGCTGGAGCTACCACCGGCTCCTGACAGGCTTCTTTTCACTTGGAGAACACAGAAAACACACCAAGGTGCTGCTGCAAGCAAAGCCACAGAACCCCCCCTCAGAGGCTTGGAACCCCTGTGTGCAGAGTTGCTTCTCTCAGCAAAAGAGAGCTTGCAGCTGCTGTTATGTCTGCCATGGAAAAGAAGCAGGGAGGCAGCAGAAACTGGCTTCTGGCTGCTAGAGACATGGAAAAACAGCAAGTGTGGCAGAATGTGTTCCAAAGGAGCTGGAGCTCCCACCGGCTCCTGAAAGGCTTCTTTTCACTTGGAGAACACAGAAAACACACCAAGGTGCTGCTGCAAGCAAAGCCACAGAACCCCCCCCTCAGAGGCCCCAAGCTCTGTGTGCAGTGTTGCTTCTCTCAGCAAAAGAGAGCTTGCAGCTGCTGATAGCTCTGCCATGGAAAAGAAGCAGGGAGGCAGCAGAAACTGGCTTCTGGCTGCTAGGGACATGGAAAAACAGCAAGTGTGGCAGAATGTGTTCCAAAGCAGCTGGAGCTACCACCGGCTCCTGACAGGCTTCTTTTCACTTGGAGAACACAGAAAACACACCAAGTTGCTGCTGCAAGCAAAGCTACAGAACCCCCGCTGAGAGGCCCCAAGCTCTGTGTGCAGAGTTGCTACTCTCTGCAAAACAGAGCTTGCAGCTGCTGTTATGTTTGCCATGGAAAAGAAGCAGGGAGGCAGCAGAAACTGGCTTCTGGCTGCTAGAGACATGGCAAAACAGCAAGTGTGGCAGAATGTGTTCCAAAGCAGCTGGAGCTACCACCGGCTCCTGACAGGCTTATTTTCACTTGGAGAACACAGAAAACACACCAAGGTGCTGCTGCAAGCAAAGCTACAGAACCCCCCCTCAGAGGCTTGGGGCCTCTGTGTGCAGAGTTGCTTCTCTCAGCAAAAAAGGGCTTGCAGCCGCTGTTATGTCTGCCATGGAAAAGAAGCAGGGAGGCAGCAGAAACTGGCTTCTGGCTGCTAGAGACATGAAAAAACACCAAGTGTGGCAGAAAGTGTTCCAAAGCAGCTGGAGCTACCACCGGCTCCTGACACGCTTATTTTCACTTGGAGAACACAGAAACACACCAAGGTGCTGCTGCAAGCAAAGCCACAGAACCCCCCCTCAGAGGCTTGGAACCCCTGTGTGCAGAGTTGCTTCTCTCAGCAAAAGAGAGCTTGCAGCTGCTGTCATGTCTGCCATGGAAAAGAAGCAGGGAGGCAGCAGAAACTGGCTTCTGGCTGCTAGAGACATGGAAAAACGGCAAGTGTGGTAGAATGTGTTCCAAAGGAGCTGGAGCTACCACCGGCTCCTGACAGGCTTATTTTCACTTGGAGAGCACAGAAAACACACCAAGGTGCTGCTGCAAGCAACGCTACAGAACCTCCCCTGAGAGGCCCCAAGCTCTGTGTGCAGAGTTGCTTCTCTTGGCAAAAGAGAGCTTGCAGCTGCTGTTATGTCTGCCATGGAAAAGAAGCAGGGAGGCAGCAGAAACTGGCTTCTGGCTGCTAGAGACATGAAAAAACAGCAAGTGTGGCAGAAAGTGTTCCAAAGCAGCTGGAGCTACCACCGGCTCCTGACAGGCTTCTTTTCACTTGGAGAAGACACAAAACACCCCAAGGTGCTGCTGCAAGCAAAGCTACAGAACCCCCCCTGAGAGTCCCGAAGCTCTGTGTGTAGAGTTTTTTCTCTCGTCAAAATAGAGCTTAAGCTGCTGTTATGTCTGCCATGGAAAGGAAGCAGGGAGGCAGCAGAAACTGGCTTCTGGCTGCTAGAGACATGAAAAAACAGCAAGTGTGGCAGAAAGTGTTCCAAAGCAGCTGGAGCTACCACCGGCTCCTGACAGGCTTCTTTTCACTTGGAGAACACAGAAAACACACCAAGGTGCTGCTGCAAGCAAAGCCACAGAACCCCCCCTCAGAGGCTTGGAACCCCTGTGTGCAGAGTTGCTTCTCTCAGCAAAAGAGAGCTTGCAGCTGCTGTTATGTCTGCCATGGAAAAGAAGCAGGGAGGCAGCAGAAACTGGCTTCTGGCTGCTAGAGACATGGAAAAACAGCAAGTGTGGCAGAATGTGTTCCAAAGGAGCTGGAGCTCCCACCGGCTCCTGAAAGGCTTCTTTTCACTTGGAGAAAACAGAAAACACACCAAGGTGCTGCTGCAAGCAAAGCTACAGAACCCCCCCTCAGAGGCTTGGGGCCCCTGTGTGCAGAGTTGCTTCTCTCAGCAAAAGAGAGCTTGCAGCTGCTGTTATGTCTGCCATGGAAAAGAAGCAGGGAGGCAGCAGAAACTGGCTTCTGGCTGCTAGAGACATGGCAAAACAGCAAGTGTGGCAGAATGTGTTCCAAAGCAGCTGGAGCTACCACCGGCTCCTGACAGGCTTATTTTCACTTGGAGAACACAGAAAACACCCCAAGGTGCTGCTGCAAGCAAAGCTACAGAACCCCCCCTGAGAGGCCCCAAGCTCTGTGTGCAGAGTTGCTACTCTCTGCAAAAGAGAGCTTGCAGCTGCTGTTATGTTTGCCATGGAAAAGAAGCAGGGAGGCAGCAGAAACTGGCTTCTGGCTGCTAGAGACATGGCAAAACAGCAAGTGTGGCAGAATGTGTTCCAAAGCAGCTGGAGCTACCACCGGCTCCTGACAGGCTTATTTTCACTTGGAGAACACAGAAAACACACCAAGGTGCTGCTGCAAGCAAAGCTACAGAACCCCCCCTCAGAGGCTTGGGGCCTCTGTGTGCAGAGTTGCTTCTCTCAGCAAAAAAGGGCTTGCAGCCGCTGTTATGTCTGCCATGGAAAAGAAGCAGGGAGGCAGCAGAAACTGGCTTCTGGCTGCTAGAGACATGAAAAAACAGCAAGTGTGGCAGAAAGTGTTCCAAAGCAGCTGGAGCTACCACCGGCTCCTGACACGCTTATTTTCACTTGGAGAACACAGAAACACACCAAGGTGCTGCTGCAAGCAAAGCCACAGAACCCCCCCTCAGAGGCTTGGAACCCCTGTGTGCAGAGTTGCTTCTCTCAGCAAAAGAGAGCTTGCAGCTGCTGATAGCTCTGCCATGGAAAAGAAGCAGGGAGGCAGCAGAAACTGGCTTCTGGCTGCTAGGGACATGGAAAAACAGCAAGTGTGGCAGAATGTGTTCCAAAGCAGCTGGAGCTACCACCGGCTCCTGACAGGCTTCTTTTCACTTGGAGAACACAGAAAACACACCAAGTTGCTGCTGCAAGCAAAGCTACAGAACCCCCGCTGAGAGGCCCCAAGCTCTGTGTGCAGAGTTGCTACTCTCTGCAAAACAGAGCTTGCAGCTGCTGTTATGTTTGCCATGGAAAAGAAGCAGGGAGGCAGCAGAAACTGGCTTCTGGCTGCTAGAGACATGGCAAAACAGCAAGTGTGGCAGAATGTGTTCCAAAGCAGCTGGAGCTACCACCGGCTCCTGACAGGCTTATTTTCACTTGGAGAACACAGAAAACACACCAAGGTGCTGCTGCAAGCAAAGCTACAGAACCCCCCCTCAGAGGCTTGGGGCCTCTGTGTGCAGAGTTGCTTCTCTCAGCAAAAAAGGGCTTGCAGCCGCTGTTATGTCTGCCATGGAAAAGAAGCAGGGAGGCAGCAGAAACTGGCTTCTGGCTGCTAGAGACATGAAAAAACACCAAGTGTGGCAGAAAGTGTTCCAAAGCAGCTGGAGCTACCACCGGCTCCTGACACGCTTATTTTCACTTGGAGAACACAGAAACACACCAAGGTGCTGCTGCAAGCAAAGCCACAGAACCCCCCCTCAGAGGCTTGGAACCCCTGTGTGCAGAGTTGCTTCTCTCAGCAAAAGAGAGCTTGCAGCTGCTGTCATGTCTGCCATGGAAAAGAAGCAGGGAGGCAGCAGAAACTGGCTTCTGGCTGCTAGAGACATGGAAAAACGGCAAGTGTGGTAGAATGTGTTCCAAAGGAGCTGGAGCTACCACCGGCTCCTGACAGGCTTATTTTCACTTGGAGAGCACAGAAAACACACCAAGGTGCTGCTGCAAGCAACGCTACAGAACCTCCCCTGAGAGGCCCCAAGCTCTGTGTGCAGAGTTGCTTCTCTTGGCAAAAGAGAGCTTGCAGCTGCTGTTATGTCTGCCATGGAAAAGAAGCAGGGAGGCAGCAGAAACTGGCTTCTGGCTGCTAGAGACATGAAAAAACAGCAAGTGTGGCAGAAAGTGTTCCAAAGCAGCTGGAGCTACCACCGGCTCCTGACAGGCTTCTTTTCACTTGGAGAAGACACAAAACACCCCAAGGTGCTGCTGCAAGCAAAGCTACAGAACCCCCCCTGAGAGTCCCGAAGCTCTGTGTGTAGAGTTTTTTCTCTCGTCAAAATAGAGCTTAAGCTGCTGTTATGTCTGCCATGGAAAGGAAGCAGGGAGGCAGCAGAAACTGGCTTCTGGCTGCTAGAGACATGAAAAAACAGCAAGTGTGGCAGAAAGTGTTCCAAAGCAGCTGGAGCTACCACCGGCTCCTGACAGGCTTCTTTTCACTTGGAGAACACAGAAAACACACCAAGGTGCTGCTGCAAGCAAAGCCACAGAACCCCCCCTCAGAGGCTTGGAACCCCTGTGTGCAGAGTTGCTTCTCTCAGCAAAAGAGAGCTTGCAGCTGCTGTTATGTCTGCCATGGAAAAGAAGCAGGGAGGCAGCAGAAACTGGCTTCTGGCTGCTAGAGACATGGAAAAACAGCAAGTGTGGCAGAATGTGTTCCAAAGGAGCTGGAGCTCCCACCGGCTCCTGAAAGGCTTCTTTTCACTTGGAGAACACAGAAAACACACCAAGGTGCTGCTGCAAGCAAAGCCACAGAACCCCCCCCTCAGAGGCCCCAAGCTCTGTGTGCAGTGTTGCTTCTCTCAGCAAAAGAGAGCTTGCAGCTGCTGATAGCTCTGCCATGGAAAAGAAGCAGGGAGGCAGCAGAAACTGGCTTCTGGCTGCTAGGGACATGGAAAAACAGCAAGTGTGGCAGAATGTGTTCCAAAGCAGCTGGAGCTACCACCGGCTCCTGACAGGCTTCTTTTCACTTGGAGAACACAGAAAACACACCAAGTTGCTGCTGCAAGCAAAGCTACAGAACCCCCGCTGAGAGGCCCCAAGCTCTGTGTGCAGAGTTGCTACTCTCTGCAAAACAGAGCTTGCAGCTGCTGTTATGTTTGCCATGGAAAAGAAGCAGGGAGGCAGCAGAAACTGGCTTCTGGCTGCTAGAGACATGGCAAAACAGCAAGTGTGGCAGAATGTGTTCCAAAGCAGCTGGAGCTACCACCGGCTCCTGACAGGCTTATTTTCACTTGGAGAACACAGAAAACACACCAAGGTGCTGCTGCAAGCAAAGCTACAGAACCCCCCCTCAGAGGCTTGGGGCCTCTGTGTGCAGAGTTGCTTCTCTCAGCAAAAAAGGGCTTGCAGCCGCTGTTATGTCTGCCATGGAAAAGAAGCAGGGAGGCAGCAGAAACTGGCTTCTGGCTGCTAGAGACATGAAAAAACACCAAGTGTGGCAGAAAGTGTTCCAAAGCAGCTGGAGCTACCACCGGCTCCTGACACGCTTATTTTCACTTGGAGAACACAGAAACACACCAAGGTGCTGCTGCAAGCAAAGCCACAGAACCCCCCCTCAGAGGCTTGGAACCCCTGTGTGCAGAGTTGCTTCTCTCAGCAAAAGAGAGCTTGCAGCTGCTGTCATGTCTGCCATGGAAAAGAAGCAGGGAGGCAGCAGAAACTGGCTTCTGGCTGCTAGAGACATGGAAAAACGGCAAGTGTGGTAGAATGTGTTCCAAAGGAGCTGGAGCTACCACCGGCTCCTGACAGGCTTATTTTCACTTGGAGAGCACAGAAAACACACCAAGGTGCTGCTGCAAGCAACGCTACAGAACCTCCCCTGAGAGGCCCCAAGCTCTGTGTGCAGAGTTGCTTCTCTTGGCAAAAGAGAGCTTGCAGCTGCTGTTATGTCTGCCATGGAAAAGAAGCAGGGAGGCAGCAGAAACTGGCTTCTGGCTGCTAGAGACATGAAAAAACAGCAAGTGTGGCAGAAAGTGTTCCAAAGCAGCTGGAGCTACCACCGGCTCCTGACAGGCTTCTTTTCACTTGGAGAAGACACAAAACACCCCAAGGTGCTGCTGCAAGCAAAGCTACAGAACCCCCCCTGAGAGTCCCGAAGCTCTGTGTGTAGAGTTTTTTCTCTCGTCAAAATAGAGCTTAAGCTGCTGTTATGTCTGCCATGGAAAGGAAGCAGGGAGGCAGCAGAAACTGGCTTCTGGCTGCTAGAGACATGAAAAAACAGCAAGTGTGGCAGAAAGTGTTCCAAAGCAGCTGGAGCTACCACCGGCTCCTGACAGGCTTCTTTTCACTTGGAGAACACAGAAAACACACCAAGGTGCTGCTGCAAGCAAAGCCACAGAACCCCCCCTCAGAGGCTTGGAACCCCTGTGTGCAGAGTTGCTTCTCTCAGCAAAAGAGAGCTTGCAGCTGCTGTTATGTCTGCCATGGAAAAGAAGCAGGGAGGCAGCAGAAACTGGCTTCTGGCTGCTAGAGACATGGAAAAACAGCAAGTGTGGCAGAATGTGTTCCAAAGGAGCTGGAGCTCCCACCGGCTCCTGAAAGGCTTCTTTTCACTTGGAGAAAACAGAAAACACACCAAGGTGCTGCTGCAAGCAAAGCTACAGAACCCCCCCTCAGAGGCTTGGGGCCCCTGTGTGCAGAGTTGCTTCTCTCAGCAAAAGAGAGCTTGCAGCTGCTGTTATGTCTGCCATGGAAAAGAAGCAGGGAGGCAGCAGAAACTGGCTTCTGGCTGCTAGAGACATGGCAAAACAGCAAGTGTGGCAGAATGTGTTCCAAAGCAGCTGGAGCTACCACCGGCTCCTGACAGGCTTATTTTCACTTGGAGAACACAGAAAACACCCCAAGGTGCTGCTGCAAGCAAAGCTACAGAACCCCCCCTGAGAGGCCCCAAGCTCTGTGTGCAGAGTTGCTACTCTCTGCAAAAGAGAGCTTGCAGCTGCTGTTATGTTTGCCATGGAAAAGAAGCAGGGAGGCAGCAGAAACTGGCTTCTGGCTGCTAGAGACATGGCAAAACAGCAAGTGTGGCAGAATGTGTTCCAAAGCAGCTGGAGCTACCACCGGCTCCTGACAGGCTTATTTTCACTTGGAGAACACAGAAAACACACCAAGGTGCTGCTGCAAGCAAAGCTACAGAACCCCCCCTCAGAGGCTTGGGGCCTCTGTGTGCAGAGTTGCTTCTCTCAGCAAAAAAGGGCTTGCAGCCGCTGTTATGTCTGCCATGGAAAAGAAGCAGGGAGGCAGCAGAAACTGGCTTCTGGCTGCTAGAGACATGAAAAAACAGCAAGTGTGGCAGAAAGTGTTCCAAAGCAGCTGGAGCTACCACCGGCTCCTGACACGCTTATTTTCACTTGGAGAACACAGAAACACACCAAGGTGCTGCTGCAAGCAAAGCCACAGAACCCCCCCTCAGAGGCTTGGAACCCCTGTGTGCAGAGTTGCTTCTCTCAGCAAAAGAGAGCTTGCAGCTGCTGATAGCTCTGCCATGGAAAAGAAGCAGGGAGGCAGCAGAAACTGGCTTCTGGCTGCTAGGGACATGGAAAAACAGCAAGTGTGGCAGAATGTGTTCCAAAGCAGCTGGAGCTACCACCGGCTCCTGACAGGCTTCTTTTCACTTGGAGAACACAGAAAACACACCAAGTTGCTGCTGCAAGCAAAGCTACAGAACCCCCGCTGAGAGGCCCCAAGCTCTGTGTGCAGAGTTGCTACTCTCTGCAAAACAGAGCTTGCAGCTGCTGTTATGTTTGCCATGGAAAAGAAGCAGGGAGGCAGCAGAAACTGGCTTCTGGCTGCTAGAGACATGGCAAAACAGCAAGTGTGGCAGAATGTGTTCCAAAGCAGCTGGAGCTACCACCGGCTCCTGACAGGCTTATTTTCACTTGGAGAACACAGAAAACACACCAAGGTGCTGCTGCAAGCAAAGCTACAGAACCCCCCCTCAGAGGCTTGGGGCCTCTGTGTGCAGAGTTGCTTCTCTCAGCAAAAAAGGGCTTGCAGCCGCTGTTATGTCTGCCATGGAAAAGAAGCAGGGAGGCAGCAGAAACTGGCTTCTGGCTGCTAGAGACATGAAAAAACACCAAGTGTGGCAGAAAGTGTTCCAAAGCAGCTGGAGCTACCACCGGCTCCTGACACGCTTATTTTCACTTGGAGAACACAGAAACACACCAAGGTGCTGCTGCAAGCAAAGCCACAGAACCCCCCCTCAGAGGCTTGGAACCCCTGTGTGCAGAGTTGCTTCTCTCAGCAAAAGAGAGCTTGCAGCTGCTGTCATGTCTGCCATGGAAAAGAAGCAGGGAGGCAGCAGAAACTGGCTTCTGGCTGCTAGAGACATGGAAAAACGGCAAGTGTGGTAGAATGTGTTCCAAAGGAGCTGGAGCTACCACCGGCTCCTGACAGGCTTATTTTCACTTGGAGAGCACAGAAAACACACCAAGGTGCTGCTGCAAGCAACGCTACAGAACCTCCCCTGAGAGGCCCCAAGCTCTGTGTGCAGAGTTGCTTCTCTTGGCAAAAGAGAGCTTGCAGCTGCTGTTATGTCTGCCATGGAAAAGAAGCAGGGAGGCAGCAGAAACTGGCTTCTGGCTGCTAGAGACATGAAAAAACAGCAAGTGTGGCAGAAAGTGTTCCAAAGCAGCTGGAGCTACCACCGGCTCCTGACAGGCTTCTTTTCACTTGGAGAAGACACAAAACACCCCAAGGTGCTGCTGCAAGCAAAGCTACAGAACCCCCCCTGAGAGTCCCGAAGCTCTGTGTGTAGAGTTTTTTCTCTCGTCAAAATAGAGCTTAAGCTGCTGTTATGTCTGCCATGGAAAGGAAGCAGGGAGGCAGCAGAAACTGGCTTCTGGCTGCTAGAGACATGAAAAAACAGCAAGTGTGGCAGAAAGTGTTCCAAAGCAGCTGGAGCTACCACCGGCTCCTGACAGGCTTCTTTTCACTTGGAGAACACAGAAAACACACCAAGGTGCTGCTGCAAGCAAAGCCACAGAACCCCCCCTCAGAGGCTTGGAACCCCTGTGTGCAGAGTTGCTTCTCTCAGCAAAAGAGAGCTTGCAGCTGCTGTTATGTCTGCCATGGAAAAGAAGCAGGGAGGCAGCAGAAACTGGCTTCTGGCTGCTAGAGACATGGAAAAACAGCAAGTGTGGCAGAATGTGTTCCAAAGGAGCTGGAGCTCCCACCGGCTCCTGAAAGGCTTCTTTTCACTTGGAGAAAACAGAAAACACACCAAGGTGCTGCTGCAAGCAAAGCTACAGAACCCCCCCTCAGAGGCTTGGGGCCCCTGTGTGCAGAGTTGCTTCTCTCAGCAAAAGAGAGCTTGCAGCTGCTGTTATGTCTGCCATGGAAAAGAAGCAGGGAGGCAGCAGAAACTGGCTTCTGGCTGCTAGAGACATGGCAAAACAGCAAGTGTGGCAGAATGTGTTCCAAAGCAGCTGGAGCTACCACCGGCTCCTGACAGGCTTATTTTCACTTGGAGAACACAGAAAACACCCCAAGGTGCTGCTGCAAGCAAAGCTACAGAACCCCCCCTGAGAGGCCCCAAGCTCTGTGTGCAGAGTTGCTACTCTCTGCAAAAGAGAGCTTGCAGCTGCTGTTATGTTTGCCATGGAAAAGAAGCAGGGAGGCAGCAGAAACTGGCTTCTGGCTGCTAGAGACATGGCAAAACAGCAAGTGTGGCAGAATGTGTTCCAAAGCAGCTGGAGCTACCACCGGCTCCTGACAGGCTTATTTTCACTTGGAGAACACAGAAAACACACCAAGGTGCTGCTGCAAGCAACGCTACAGAACCCCCCCTCAGAGGCTTGGGGCCTCTGTGTGCAGAGTTGCTTCTCTCAGCAAAAAAGGGCTTGCAGCCGCTGTTATGTCTGCCATGGAAAAGAAGCAGGGAGGCAGCAGAAACTGGCTTCTGGCTGCTAGAGACATGAAAAAACAGCAAGTGTGGCAGAAAGTGTTCCAAAGCAGCTGGAGCTACCACCGGCTCCTGACACGCTTATTTTCACTTGGAGAACACAGAAACACACCAAGGTGCTGCTGCAAGCAAAGCCACAGAACCCCCCCTCAGAGGCTTGGAACCCCTGTGTGCAGAGTTGCTTCTCTCAGCAAAAGAGAGCTTGCAGCTGCTGTTATGTCTGCCATGGAAAAGAAGCAGGGAGGCAGCAGAAACTGGCTTCTGGCTGCTAGAGACATGGTAAAACGGCAAGTGTGGCAGAATGTGTTCCAAAGGAGCTGGAGCTACCACCGGCTCCTGACAGGCTTATTTTCACTTGGAGAACACAGAAAACACCCCAAGGTGCTGCTGCAAGCAAAGCTACAGAACCCCCCCTCAGAGGCCCCAAGCTCTGTGTGCAGAGTTGCTTCTCTCAGCAAAAGGGAGCTTGCAGCTGCTGTTATGTCTGCCATGGAAAAGAAGCAGGGAGGCAGCAGAAACTGGCTTCTGGCTGCTAGGGACATGGAAAAACAGCAAGTGTGGCAGAATGTGTTCCAAAGCAGCTGGAGCTACCACCGGCTCCTGACAGGCTTATTTTCACTTGGAGAACACAGAAAACACACCAAGGTGCTGCTGCAAGCAAAGCTACAGAACCCCCCCTGAGAGGCCCCAAGCTCTGTGTGCAGAGTTGCTTCTCTCAGCAAAAGAGAGCTTGCAGCTGCTGTTATGTCTGCCATGGAAAAGAAGCAGGGAGGCAGCAGAAACTGGCTTCTGGCTGCTAGAGACATGGAAAAACGGCAAGTGTGGCAGAAAGTGTTCCAAAGCAGCTGGAGCTACCACCGGCTCTTGACAGGCTTATTTTCACTTGGAGAACACAGAAAACACACCAAGGTGCTGCTGCAAGCAAAGCTACAGAACTCCCCCTGAGAGGCCCCAAGCTCTGTGTGCAGAGTTGCTTCTCTCAGCAAAATAGAGCTTGCAGCTGCTGATAGCTCTGCCATGGAAAAGAAGCAGGGAGGCAGCAGAAACTGGCTTCTGGCTGCTAGAGACATGGAAAAACGTCAAGTGTGGCAGAATGTGTTCCAAACGAGCTGGAGCTACCACCAGCTCCTGACAGGCTTATTTTCACTTGGAGAACACAGAAAACACACCAAGGTGCTGCTGCAAGCAAAGCTACAGAACCCCCCCTCAGAGGCCCCAAGCTCTGTGTGCAGAGTTGCTTCTCTCAGCAAAAGAGAGCTTGCAGCTGCTGTTATGCCTGCCATGGAAAAGAAGCAGGGAGGCAGCAGAAACTGGCTTCTGGCTGCTAGAGACATGAAAAAACAGCAAGTGTGGCAGAATGTGTTCCAAAGCAGCTGGGGCTCCCACCAGCTCCTGACAGGCTTCTTTTCACTTGGAGAACACAGAAAACACCCCAAGGTGCTGCTGCAAGCAAAGCTACAGAACCCCCCCTGAGAGGCCCCAAGCTCTGTGTGCAGAGTTGCTTCTCTCAGCAAAAGAGAGCTTGCAGCTGCTGTTATGTCTGCCATGGAAAAGAAGCAGGGAGGCAGCAGAAACTGGCTTCTGGCTGCTAGAGACATGGAGAAACAGCAAGTGTGGCAGAAAGTGTTCCAAAGGAGCTGGCGCTACCACCGGCTCCTGACAGGCTTATTTTCACTTGGAGAACACAGAAAACACACCAAGGTACTGCTGCAAGCAAAGCCACAGAACCCCCCCTCAGAGGCCCCAAGCTCAGTGTGCAGAGTTGCTTTTCTCAGCAAAAGAGAGCTTGCAGCTGCTGATAGCTCTGCCATGGAAAAGAAGCAGGGAGGCAGCAGAAACTGGCTTCTGGCTGCTAGAGACATGAAAAAACAGCAAGTGTGGCAGAAAGTGTTCCAAAGCAGCTGGAGCTACCACCGGCTCCTGACAGGCTTCTTTTCACTTGGAGAACACAGAAAACACACCAAGGTGCTGCTGCAAGCAAAGCCACAGAACCCCCCCTCAGAGGCTTGGAACCCCTGTGTGCAGAGTTGCTTCTCTCAGCAAAAGAGAGCTTGCAGCTGCTGTTATGTCTGCCATGGAAAAGAAGCAGGGAGGCAGCAGAAACTGGCTTCTGGCTGCTAGAGACATGGTAAAACGGCAAGTGTGGCAGAATGTGTTCCAAAGGAGCTGGAGCTTCCACCGGCTCCTGACAGGCTTATTTTCACTTGGAGAACACAGAAAACACCCCAAGGTGCTGCTGCAAGCAAAGCTACAGAACCCCCCCTCAGAGGCCCCAAGCTCTGTGTGCAGAGTTGCTTCTCTCAGCAAAAGGGAGCTTGCAGCTGCTGATAGCTCTGCCATGGAAAAGAAGCAGGGAGGCAGCAGAAACTGGCTTCTGGCTGCTAGGGACATGGAAAAACAGCAAGTGTGGCAGAATGTGTTCCAAAGGAGCTGGAGCTACCACCGGCTCCTGACAGGCTTCTTTTCACTTGGAGAACACAGAAAACACACCAAGGTGCTGCTGCAAGCAAAGCTACAGAACCCCCCCTGAGAGGCCCCAAGCTCTGTGTGCAGAGTTGCTTCTCTCAGCAAAAGAGAGCTTGCAGCTGCTGTTATGTCTGCCATGGAAAGGAAGCAGGGAGGCAGCAGAAACTGGCTTCTGGCTGCTAGAGACATGAAAAAACAGCAAGTGTGGCAGAAAGTGTTCCAAAGCAGCTGGAGCTACCACCGGCTCCTGACAGGCTTCTTTTCACTTGGAGAACACAGAAAACACACCAAGGTGCTGCTGCAAGCAAAGCCACAGAACCCCCCCTCAGAGGCTTGGAACCCCTGTGTGCAGAGTTGCTTCTCTCAGCAAAAGAGAGCTTGCAGCTGCTGTTATGTCTGCCATGGAAAAGAAGCAGGGAGGCAGCAGAAACTGGCTTCTGGCTGCTAGAGACATGGTAAAACGGCAAGTGTGGCAGAATGTGTTCCAAAGGAGCTGGAGCTACCACGGGCTCCTGACAGGCTTATTTTCACTTGGAGAACACAGAAAACACCCCAAGGTGCTGCTGCAAGCAAAGCTACAGAACCCCCCCTCAGAGGCCCCAAGCTCTGTGTGCAGAGTTGCTTCTCTCAGCAAAAGGGAGCTTGCAGCTGCTGTTATGTCTGCCATGGAAAAGAAGCAGGGAGGCAGCAGAAACTGGCTTCTGGCTGCTAGGGGCATGGAAAAACAGCAAGTGTGGCAGAATGTGTTCCAAAGGAGCTGGAGCTACCACCGGCTCCTGACAGGCTTATTTTCACTTGGAGAACACAGAAAACACACCAAGGTGCTGCTGCAAGCAAAGCTACAGAACCCCCCCTGAGAGGCCCCAAGCTCTGTGTGCAGAGTTGCTTCTCTCAGCAAAAGAGAGCTTGCAGCTGCTGTTATGTCTGCCATGGAAAAGAAGCAGGGAGGCAGCAGAAACTGGCTTCTGGCTGCTAGAGACATGGAAAAACGGCAAGTGTGGCAGAAAGTGTTCCAAAGCAGCTGGAGCTACCACCGGCTCTTGACAGGCTTATTTTCACTTGGAGAACACAGAAAACACACCAAGGTGCTGCTGCAAGCAAAGCTACAGAACTCCCCCTGAGAGGCCCCAAGCTCTGTGTGCAGAGTTGCTTCTCTCAGCAAAATAGAGCTTGCAGCTGCTGATAGCTCTGCCATGGAAAAGAAGCAGGGAGGCAGCAGAAACTGGCTTCTGGCTGCTAGAGACATGGAAAAACGTCAAGTGTGGCAGAATGTGTTCCAAACGAGCTGGAGCTACCACCAGCTCCTGACAGGCTTATTTTCACTTGGAGAACACAGAAAACACACCAAGGTGCTGCTGCAAGCAAAGCTACAGAACCCCCCCTCAGAGGCCCCAAGCTCTGTGTGCAGAGTTGCTTCTCTCAGCAAAAGAGAGCTTGCAGCTGCTGTTATGCCTGCCATGGAAAAGAAGCAGGGAGGCAGCAGAAACTGGCTTCTGGCTGCTAGAGACATGAAAAAACAGCAAGTGTGGCAGAATGTGTTCCAAAGCAGCTGGGGCTCCCACCAGCTCCTGACAGGCTTCTTTTCACTTGGAGAACACAGAAAACACCCCAAGGTGCTGCTGCAAGCAAAGCTACAGAACCCCCCCTGAGAGGCCCCAAGCTCTGTGTGCAGAGTTGCTTCTCTCAGCAAAAGAGAGCTTGCAGCTGCTGTTATGTCTGCCATGGAAAAGAAGCAGGGAGGCAGCAGAAACTGGCTTCTGGCTGCTAGAGACATGGAGAAACAGCAAGTGTGGCAGAAAGTGTTCCAAAGGAGCTGGCGCTACCACCGGCTCCTGACAGGCTTATTTTCACTTGGAGAACACAGAAAACACACCAAGGTACTGCTGCAAGCAAAGCCACAGAACCCCCCCTCAGAGGCCCCAAGCTCAGTGTGCAGAGTTGCTTTTCTCAGCAAAAGAGAGCTTGCAGCTGCTGATAGCTCTGCCATGGAAAAGAAGCAGGGAGGCAGCAGAAACTGGCTTCTGGCTGCTAGAGACATGAAAAAACAGCAAGTGTGGCAGAAAGTGTTCCAAAGCAGCTGGAGCTACCACCGGCTCCTGACAGGCTTCTTTTCACTTGGAGAACACAGAAAACACACCAAGGTGCTGCTGCAAGCAAAGCCACAGAACCCCCCCTCAGAGGCTTGGAACCCCTGTGTGCAGAGTTGCTTCTCTCAGCAAAAGAGAGCTTGCAGCTGCTGTTATGTCTGCCATGGAAAAGAAGCAGGGAGGCAGCAGAAACTGGCTTCTGGCTGCTAGAGACATGGTAAAACGGCAAGTGTGGCAGAATGTGTTCCAAAGGAGCTGGAGCTACCACCGGCTCCTGACAGGCTTATTTTCACTTGGAGAACACAGAAAACACCCCAAGGTGCTGCTGCAAGCAAAGCTACAGAACCCCCCCTCAGAGGCCCCAAGCTCTGTGTGCAGAGTTGCTTCTCTCAGCAAAAGGGAGCTTGCAGCTGCTGATAGCTCTGCCAAGGAAAAGAAGCAGGGAGGCAGCAGAAACTGGCTTCTGGCTGCTAGGGACATGGAAAAACAGCAAGTGTGGCAGAATGTGTTCCAAAGGAGCTGGAGCTACCACCGGCTCCTGACAGGCTTCTTTTCACTTGGAGAACACAGAAAACACACCAAGGTGCTGCTGCAAGCAAAGCTACAGAACCCCCCCTGAGAGGCCCCAAGCTCTGTGTGCAGAGTTGCTTCTCTCAGCAAAAGAGAGCTTGCAGCTGCTGTTATGTCTGCCATGGAAAGGAAGCAGGGAGGCAGCAGAAACTGGCTTCTGGCTGCTAGAGACATGAAAAAACAGCAAGTGTGGCAGAAAGTGTTCCAAAGCAGCTGGAGCTACCACCGGCTCCTGACAGGCTTCTTTTCACTTGGAGAACACAGAAAACACACCAAGGTGCTGCTGCAAGCAAAGCCACAGAACCCCCCCTCAGAGGCTTGGAACCCCTGTGTGCAGAGTTGCTTCTCTCAGCAAAAGAGAGCTTGCAGCTGCTGTTATGTCTGCCATGGAAAAGAAGCAGGGAGGCAGCAGAAACTGGCTTCTGGCTGCTAGAGACATGGTAAAACGGCAAGTGTGGCAGAATGTGTTCCAAAGGAGCTGGAGCTACCACGGGCTCCTGACAGGCTTATTTTCACTTGGAGAACACAGAAAACACCCCAAGGTGCTGCTGCAAGCAAAGCTACAGAACCCCCCCTCAGAGGCCCCAAGCTCTGTGTGCAGAGTTGCTTCTCTCAGCAAAAGGGAGCTTGCAGCTGCTGTTATGTCTGCCATGGAAAAGAAGCAGGGAGGCAGCAGAAACTGGCTTCTGGCTGCTAGGGGCATGGAAAAACAGCAAGTGTGGCAGAATGTGTTCCAAAGGAGCTGGAGCTACCACCGGCTCCTGACAGGCTTATTTTCACTTGGAGAACACAGAAAACACACCAAGGTGCTGCTGCAAGCAAAGCTACAGAACCCCCCCTGAGAGGCCCCAAGCTCTGTGTGCAGAGTTGCTTCTCTCAGCAAAAGAGAGCTTGCAGCTGCTGTTATGTCTGCCATGGAAAAGAAGCAGGGAGGCAGCAGAAACTGGCTTCTGGCTGCTAGAGACATGGAAAAACGGCAAGTGTGGCAGAATGTGTTCCAAAGGAGCTGGCGCTACCACCGGCTCCTGACAGGCTTATTTTCACTTGGAGAACACAGAAAACACACCAAGGTGCTGCTGCAAGCAAAGCTACAGAACTCCCCCTGAGAGGCCCCAAGCTCTGTGTGCAGAGTTGCTTCTCTCAGCAAAAGAGAGCTTGCAGCTGCTGATAGCTCTGCCATGGAAAAGAAGCAGGGAGGCAGCAGAAACTGGCTTCTGGCTGCTAGAGACATGGAAAAACGTCAAGTGTGGCAGAATGTGTTCCAAAGCAGCTGGAGCTACCACCGGCTCCTGACAGGCTTATTTTCACTTGGAGAACACAGAAAACACACCAAGGTGCTGCTGCAAGCAAAGCCACAGAACCCCCCCTCAGAGGCTTGGGGCCTCTGCTTGCAGAGTTGCTTCTCTCAGCCAAAAAGGGCTTGCAGCTGCTGATAGCTCTGCCATGGAAAAGAAGCAGGGAGGCAGCAGAAACTGGCTTCTGGCTGCTAGAGACATGGCAAAACAGCAAGTGTGGCAGAATGTGTTCCAAAGCAGCTGGAGCTACCACCGGCTCCTGACAGGCTTATTTTCACTTGGAGAACACAGAAAACACCCCAAGGTGCTGCTGCAAGCAAAGCTACAGAACCCCCCCTGAGTGGCCCCAAGCTCTGTGTGCAGAGTTGCTTCTCTCAGCAAAAGAGAGCTTGCAGCTGCTGTTATGTCTGCCATGGAAAGGAAGCAGGGAGGCAGCAGAAACTGGCTTCTGGCTGCTAGAGACATGAAAAAACAGCAAGTGTGGCAGAAAGTGTTCCAAAGCAGCTGGAGCTACCACCGGCTCCTGACAGGCTTCTTTTCACTTGGAGAACACAGAAAACACCCCAAGGTGCTGCTGCAAGCAAAGCTACAGAACCCCCCATCAGAGGCCCCAAGCTCTGTGTGCAGAGTTGCTTCTCTCAGCAAAAGGGAGCTTGCAGCTGCTGTTATGTCTGCCATGGAAAAGAAGCAGGGAGGCAGCAGAAACTGGCTTCTGGCTGCTAGGGACATGGAAAAACAGCAAGTGTGGCAGAATGTGTTCCAAAGCAGCTGGAGCTACCACCGGCTCCTGACAGGCTTATTTTCACTTGGAGAACACAGAAAACACACCAAGGTGCTGCTGCAAGCAAAGCTACAGAACCCCCCCTGAGAGGCCCCAAGCTCTGTGTGCAGAGTTGCTTCTCTCAGCAAAAGAGAGCTTGCAGCTGCTGTTATGTCTGCCATGGAAAAGAAGCAGGGAGGCAGCAGAAACTGGCTTCTGGCTGCTAGAGACATGGAAAAACGTGAAGTGTGGCAGAATGTGTTCCAAACGAGCTGGAGCTACCACCAGCTCCTGACAGGCTTATTTTCACTTGGAGAACACAGAAAACACACCAAGGTGCTGCTGCAAGCAAAGACACAGAACCCCCCCTCAGAGGCCCCAAGCTCTGTGTGCAGAGTTGCTTCTCTCAGCAAAATAGAGCTTGCAGCTGCTGATAGCTCTGCCATGGAAAAGAAGCAGGGAGGCAGCAGAAACTGGCTTCTGGCTGCTAGAGACATGGAAAAACGTCAAGTGTGGCAGAATGTGTTCCAAAGCAGCTGGAGCTACCACCGGCTCCTGACAGGCTTATTTTCACTTGGAGAACACAGAAAACACACCAAGGTGCTGCTGCAAGCAAAGCCACAGAACCCCCCCTCAGAGGCTTGGGGCCTCTGCTTGCAGAGTTGCTTCTCTCAGCCAAAAAGGGCTTGCAGCTGCTGATAGCTCTGCCATGGAAAAGAAGCAGGGAGGCAGCAGAAACTGGCTTCTGGCTGCTAGAGACATGGAAAAACAGCAAGTGTGGCAGAAAGTGTTCCAAAGCAGCTGGCGCTACCACCGGCTCCTGACAGGCTTCTTTTCACTTGGAGAACACAGAAAACACCCTAAGGTGCTGCTGCAAGCAAAGCTACAGAACCCCCCCTGAGAGGCCCCAAGCTCTGTGTGCAGAGTTGCTTCTCTCAGCAAAAGAGAGCTTGCAGCTGCTGATAGCTCTGCCATGGAAAAGAAGCAGGGAGGCAGCAGAAACTGGCTTCTGGCTGCTAGGGACATGGCAAAACAGCAAGTGTGGCAGAATGTGTTCCAAAGCAGCTGGAGCTACCACCGGCTCCTGACAGGCTTATTTTCACTTGGAGAACACAGAAAACACCCCAAGGTGCTGCTGCAAGCAAAGCTACAGAACCCCCCCTGAGAGGCCCCAAGCTCTGTGTGCAGAGTTGCTTCTCTCAGCAAAAGAGAGCTTGCAGCTGCTGTTATGTCTGCCATGGAAAAGAAGCAGGGAGGCAGCAGAAACTGGCTTCTGGCTGCTAGAGACATGGAGAAACAGCAAGTGTGGCAGAAAGTGTTCCAAAGGAGCTGGAGCTACCACCGGCTCCTGACAGGCTTCTTTTCACTTGGAGAACACAGAAAACACACCAAGGTGCTGCTGCAAGCAAAGCCACAGAACCCCCCCCTCAGAGGCCCCAAGCTCTGTGTGCAGTGTTGCTTCTCTCAGCAAAAGAGAGCTTGCAGCTGCTGATAGCTCTGCCATGGAAAAGAAGCAGGGAGGCAGCAGAAACTGGCTTCTGGCTGCTAGGGACATGGAAAAACAGCAAGTGTGGCAGAATGTGTTCCAAAGCATCTGGAGCTACCACGAGCTCCTGACAGGCTTATTTTCACTTGGAGAACATAGAAAACACACCAAGGTGCTGCTGCAAGCAAAGCTACAGAACCCCCCCTCAGAGGCCCCAAGCTTTGAGTGCAGAGTTGCTTTTCTCGGCAAAAGAGAGCTTAAAGCTGCTGTTATGTCTGCCATGGAAAAGAAGCAGGGAGGCAGCAGAAACTGGCTTCTGGCTGCTAGAGACATGGAAAAACAGCAAGTGTGGCAGAATGTGTTCCAAAGCAGCTGGAGCTACCACCGGCTCCTGACAGGCTTATTTTCACTTGGAGAACACAGAAAACACACCAAGGTGCTGCTGCAAGCAAAGCCACAGAACCCCCCCTCAGAGGCTTGGGGCCTCTGCTTGCAGAGTTGCTTCTCTCAGCCAAAAAGGGCTTGCAGCTGCTGATAGCTCTGCCATGGAAAAGAAGCAGGGAGGCAGCAGAAACTGGCTTCTGGCTGCTAGAGACATGGAAAAACAGCAAGTGTGGCAGAAAGTGTTCCAAAGCAGCTGGCGCTACCACCGGCTCCTGACAGGCTTCTTTTCACTTGGAGAACACAGAAAACACCCTAAGGTGCTGCTGCAAGCAAAGCTACAGAACCCCCCCTGAGAGGCCCCAAGCTCTGTGTGCAGAGTTGCTTCTCTCAGCAAAAGAGAGCTTGCAGCTGCTGTTATGTCTGCCATGGAAAAGAAGCAGGGAGGCAGCAGAAACTGGCTTCTGGCTGCTAGAGACATGGAGAAACAGCAAGTGTGGCAGAAAGTGTTCCAAAGGAGCTGGCGCTACCACCGGCTCCTGACAGGCTTATTTTCACTTGGAGAACACAGAAAACACACCAAGGTACTGCTGCAAGCAAAGCCACAGAACCCCCCCTCAGAGGCCCCAAGCTCAGTGTGCAGAGTTGCTTTTCTCAGCAAAAGAGAGCTTGCAGCTGCTGATAGCTCTGCCATGGAAAAGAAGCAGGGAGGCAGCAGAAACTGGCTTCTGGCTGCTAGAGACATGAAAAAACAGCAAGTGTGGCAGAAAGTGTTCCAAAGCAGCTGGAGCTACCACCGGCTCCTGACAGGCTTCTTTTCACTTGGAGAACACAGAAAACACACCAAGGTGCTGCTGCAAGCAAAGCCACAGAACCCCCCCTCAGAGGCTTGGAACCCCTGTGTGCAGAGTTGCTTCTCTCAGCAAAAGAGAGCTTGCAGCTGCTGTTATGTCTGCCATGGAAAAGAAGCAGGGAGGCAGCAGAAACTGGCTTCTGGCTGCTAGAGACATGGTAAAACGGCAAGTGTGGCAGAATGTGTTCCAAAGGAGCTGGAGCTACCACCGGCTCCTGACAGGCTTATTTTCACTTGGAGAACACAGAAAACACCCCAAGGTGCTGCTGCAAGCAAAGCTACAGAACCCCCCCTCAGAGGCCCCAAGCTCTGTGTGCAGAGTTGCTTCTCTCAGCAAAAGGGAGCTTGCAGCTGCTGATAGCTCTGCCATGGAAAAGAAGCAGGGAGGCAGCAGAAACTGGCTTCTGGCTGCTAGGGACATGGAAAAACAGCAAGTGTGGCAGAATGTGTTCCAAAGGAGCTGGAGCTACCACCGGCTCCTGACAGGCTTCTTTTCACTTGGAGAACACAGAAAACACACCAAGGTGCTGCTGCAAGCAAAGCTACAGAACCCCCCCTGAGAGGCCCCAAGCTCTGTGTGCAGAGTTGCTTCTCTCAGCAAAAGAGAGCTTGCAGCTGCTGTTATGTCTGCCATGGAAAGGAAGCAGGGAGGCAGCAGAAACTGGCTTCTGGCTGCTAGAGACATGAAAAAACAGCAAGTGTGGCAGAAAGTGTTCCAAAGCAGCTGGAGCTACCACCGGCTCCTGACAGGCTTCTTTTCACTTGGAGAACACAGAAAACACACCAAGGTGCTGCTGCAAGCAAAGCCACAAAACCCCCCCTCAGAGGCTTGGAACCCCTGTGTGCAGAGTTGCTTCTCTCAGCAAAAGAGAGCTTGCAGCTGCTGTTATGTCTGCCATGGAAAAGAAGCAGGGAGGCAGCAGAAACTGGCTTCTGGCTGCTAGAGACATGGTAAAACGGCAAGTGTGGCAGAATGTGTTCCAAAGGAGCTGGAGCTACCACCGGCTCCTGACAGGCTTATTTTCACTTGGAGAACACAGAAAACACCCCAAGGTGCTGCTGCAAGCAAAGCTACAGAACCCCCCCTCAGAGGCCCCAAGCTCTGTGTGCAGAGTTGCTTCTCTCAGCAAAAGGGAGCTTGCAGCTGCTGTTATGTCTGCCATGGAAAAGAAGCAGGGAGGCAGCAGAAACTGGCTTCTGGCTGCTAGGGGCATGGAAAAACAGCAAGTGTGGCAGAATGTGTTCCAAAGGAGCTGGAGCTACCACCGGCTCCTGACAGGCTTATTTTCACTTGGAGAACACAGAAAACACACCAAGGTGCTGCTGCAAGCAAAGCTACAGAACCCCCCCTGAGAGGCCCCAAGCTCTGTGTGCAGAGTTGCTTCTCTCAGCAAAAGAGAGCTTGCAGCTGCTGTTATGTCTGCCATGGAAAAGAAGCAGGGAGGCAGCAGAAACTGGCTTCTGGCTGCTAGAGACATGGAAAAACGGCAAGTGTGGCAGAATGTGTTCCAAACGAGCTGGAGCTACCACCAGCTCCTGACAGGCTTATTTTCACTTGGAGAACACAGAAAACACACCAAGGTGCTGCTGCAAGCAAAGCTACAGAACCTCCCCTCAGAGGCCCCAAGCTCTGTGTGCAGAGTTGCTTCTCTCAGCAAAAGAGAGCTTGCAGCTGCTGATAGCTCTGCCATGGAAAAGAAGCAGGGAGGCAGCAGAAACTGGCTTCTGGCTGCTAGAGACATGGAAAAACGTCAAGTGTGGCAGAATGTGTTCCAAAGCAGCTGGAGCTACCACCGGCTCCTGACAGGCTTATTTTCACTTGGAGAACACAGAAAACACACCAAGGTGCTGCTGCAAGCAAAGCCACAGAACCCCCCCTCAGAGGCTTGGGGCCTCTGCTTGCAGAGTTGCTTCTCTCAGCCAAAAAGGGCTTGCAGCTGCTGATAGCTCTGCCATGGAAAAGAAGCAGGGAGGCAGCAGAAACTGGCTTCTGGCTGCTAGAGACATGGCAAAACAGCAAGTGTGGCAGAATGTGTTCCAAAGCAGCTGGAGCTACCACCGGCTCCTGACAGGCTTATTTTCACTTGGAGAATACAGAAAACACCCCAAGGTGCTGCTGCAAGCAAAGCTACAGAACCCCCCCTGAGTGGCCCCAAGCTCTGTGTGCAGAGTTGCTTCTCTCAGCAAAAGGGAGCTTGCAGCTGCTGTTATGTCTGCCATGGAAAAGAAGCAGGGAGGCAGCAGAAACTGGCTTCTGGCTGCTAGGGACATGGAAAAACAGCAAGTGTGGCAGAATGTGTTCCAAAGCAGCTGGAGCTACCACCGGCTCCTGACAGGCTTATTTTCACTTGGAGAACACAGAAAACACACCAAGGTGCTGCTGCAAGCAAAGCTACAGAACCCCCCCTGAGAGGCCCCAAGCTCTGTGTGCAGAGTTGCTTCTCTCAGCAAAAGAGAGCTTGCAGCTGCTGTTATGTCTGCCATGGAAAAGAAGCAGGGAGGCAGCAGAAACTGGCTTCTGGCTGCTAGAGACATGGAAAAACGTGAAGTGTGGCAGAATGTGTTCCAAACGAGCTGGAGCTACCACCAGCTCCTGACAGGCTTATTTTCACTTGGAGAACACAGAAAACACACCAAGGTGCTGCTGCAAGCAAAGCTACAGAACCCCCCCTCAGAGGCCCCAAGCTCTGTGTGCAGAGTTGCTTCTCTCAGCAAAATAGAGCTTGCAGCTGCTGATAGCTCTGCCATGGAAAAGAAGCAGGGAGGCAGCAGAAACTGGCTTCTGGCTGCTAGAGACATGGAAAAGTGTCAAGTGTGGCAGAATGTGTTCCAAAGCAGCTGGAGCTACCACCGGCTCCTGACAGGCTTATTTTCACTTGGAGAACACAGAAAACACACCAAGGTGCTGCTGCAAGCAAAGCCACAGAACCCCCCCTCAGAGGCTTGGGGCCTCTGCTTGCAGAGTTGCTTCTCTCAGCCAAAAAGGGCTTGCAGCTGCTGATAGCTCTGCCATGGAAAAGAAGCAGGGAGGCAGCAGAAACTGGCTTCTGGCTGCTAGAGACATGGAAAAACAGCAAGTGTGGCAGAAAGTGTTCCAAAGAAGTTGGCGCTACCACCGGCTCCTGACAGGCTTCTTTTCACTTGGAGAACACAGAAAACACCCTAAGGTGCTGCTGCAAGCAAAGCTACAGAACCCCCCTGAGAGGCCCCCAAGCTCTGTGTGCAGAGTTGCTTCTCTCAGCAAAAGAGAGCTTGCAGCTGCTGATAGCTCTGCCATGGAAAAGAAGCAGGGAGGCAGCAGAAACTGGCTTCTGGCTGCTAGGGACATGGCAAAACAGCAAGTGTGGCAGAATGTGTTCCAAAGCAGCTGGAGCTACCACCGGCTCCTGACAGGCTTATTTTCACTTGGAGAACACAGAAAACACCCCAAGGTGCTGCTGCAAGCAAAGCTACAGAACCCCCCCTGAGTGGCCCCAAGCTCTGTGTGCAGAGTTGCTTCTCTCAGCAAAAGAGAGCTTGCAGCTGCTGTTATGTCTGCCATGGAAAAGAAGCAGGGAGGCAGCAGAAACTGGCTTCTGGCTGCTAGAGACATGGCAAAACAGCAAGTGTGGCAGAATGTGTTCCAAAGCAGCTGAGCTACCACCGGCTCCTGACAGGCTTATTTTCACTTGGAGAACACAGAAAACACACCAAGGTGCTGCTGCAAGCAAAGCCACAGAACCCCCCCTCAGAGGCTTGGGGCCTCTGCTTGCCGAGTTGCTTCTCTCAGCCAAAAAGGGCTTGCAGCTGATGATAGCTCTGCCATGGAAAAGAAGCAGAGAGGCAGCAGAAACTGGCTTCTGGCTGCTAGAGACATGGCAAAACAGCAAGTGTGGCAGAAAGTGTTCCAAAGGAGCTGGCGCTACCACCGGCTCCTGACAGGCTTATTTTCACTTGGAGAACACAGAAAACACATCAAGGTGCTGCTGCAAGCAAAGCTACAGAACCCCCCATCAGAGGCCCCAAGCTCTGTGTGCAGAGTTGCTTCTCTCAGCAAAAGAGAGCTTGCAGTTGCTGTTATCTCTGCCATGGAAAAGAAGCAGAGAGGCAGCAGAAACTGGCTTCTGGCTGCTAGGGACATGGAAAAACAGCAAGTGTGGCAGAATGTGTTCCAAAGGAGCTGGAGATACCACCGGCTCCTGACAGGCTTATTTTCACTTGGCGAAGACAGAAAACACACCAAGGTGCTGCTGCAAGCAAAGCTACAGAACCCCTCCTCAGAGGCCCCAAGCTCTGTGTGCAGAGTCCCTTCTCTCAGCAAAAGGGAGCTTGCAGCTGCTGTTATGTCTGCCGTGGAAAAGAAGCAGGGAGGCAGCAGAAACTGACTTCTGGCTGCTAGAGACATGGAGAAACAGCAAGTGTGGCAGAAAGTGTTCCAAAGCAGCTGGAGCTACCACCGGCTCCTGACAGGCTTATTTTCACTTGGAGAACACAGAAAACACACCAAGGTGCTGCTGCAAGCAAAGCTACAGAACCCCCCCTCAGAGGCTTGGGGCCTCTGTGTGCAGAGTTGCTTCTCTCAGCAAAAGGGAGCTTGCAGCTGCTGTTATGTCTGCCATGGAAAAGAAGCAGGGAGGCAGCAGAAACTGGCTTCTGGCTGCTAGAGACATGAAAAAACAGCAAGTGTGGCAGAATGTGTTCCAAAGCAGCTGGAGCTCCCACCGGCTCCTGACAGGCTTCTTTTCACTTGGAGAACACAGAAAACACACCAAGGTGCTGCTGCAAGCAAAGCTACAGAACCCCCCATCAGAGGCTTGGGGCCCCTGTGTGCAGAGTTGCTTCTCTCAGCAAAAGAGAGCTTGCAGCTGCTGTTATGTCTGCCATGGAAAAGAAGCAGGGAGACAGCAGAAACTGGCTTCTGGCTGCTAGGGACATGAAAAAACAGCAAGTGTGGCAGAATGTGTTCCAAAGCAGCTGGAGCTACTACCAGGTCCTGACAGGCTTATTTTCACTTGGAGAACATAGAAAACACACCAAGGTGCTGCTGCAAGCAAAGCTACAGAACCCCCCCTCAGAGGCCCCAAGCTTTGAGTGCAGAGTTGCTTTTCTCGGCAAAAGAGAGCTTAAAGCTGCTGTTATGTCTGCCATGGAAAAGAAGCAGGGAGGCAGCAGAAACTGGCTTCTGGCTGCTAGGGACATGGCAAAACAGCAAGTGTGGCAGAATGTGTTCCAAAGCAGCTGGAGCTACCACCGGCTCCTGACAGGCTTATTTTCACTTGGAGAACACAGAAAACACACCAAGGTGCTGCTGCAAGCAAAGCCACAGAACCCCCCCTCAGAGCCTTGGGGCCTCTGCTTGCAGAGTTGCTTCTCTCAGCCAAAAAGGGCTTGCAGCTGATGATAGCTCTGCCATGGAAAAGAAGCAGGGAGGCAGCAGAAACTGGCTTCTGGCTGCTAGAGACATGGCAAAACAGCAAGTGTTGCAGAAAGTGTTCCAAAGCAGCTGGCGCTACCACCGGCTCCTGACAGGTTTATTTTCACTTGGAGAACACAGAAAACACACCAAGGTGCTGCTGCAAGCAAAGCTACAGAACCCCCCCTGAGAGGCCCCAAGCTCTGTGTGCAGAGTTGCTTCTCTCAGCAAAAGAGAGCTTGCAGCTGCTGTTATGTCTGCCATGGAAAAGAAGCAGGGAGGCTGCAGAAACTGGCTTCTGGCTGCTAGGGACATGGAAAAACAGCAAGTGTGGCAGAATGTGTTCCAAAGCAGCTGGAGCTACCACCGGCTCCTGGCAGGCTTATTTTCACTTGGCGAAGACAGAAAACACACCAAGGTGCTGCTGCAAGCAAAGCTACAGAACCCCTCCTCAGAGGCCCCAAGCTCTGTGTGCAGAGTTGCTTCTCTCAGCAAAAGGGAGCTTGCAGCTGCTGTTATGTCTGCCGTGGAAAAGAAGCAGTGAGGCAGCAGAAACTGACTTCTGGCTGCTAGAGACATGGAGAAACAGCAAGTGTGGCAGAAAGTGTTCCAAAGCAGCTGGAGCTACCACCGGCTCCTGACACGCTTCTTTTCACTTGGAGAACACAGAAAACACACCAAGGTGCTGCTGCAAGCAACGCTACAGAACCTCCCCTGAGAGGCCCCAAGCTCTGTGTGCAGAGTTGCTTCTCTTGGCAAAAGAGAGCTTGCAGCTGCTGTTATGTCTGCCATGGAAAAGAAGCAGGGAGGCAGCAGAAACTGGCTTCTGGCTGCTAGAGACATGAAAAAACAGCAAGTGTGGCAGAATGTGTTCCAAAGCAGCTGGAGCTACCACCGGCTCCTGACAGGCTTCTTTTCACTTGGAGAAGACAGAAAACACACCAAGGTGCTGCTGCAAGCAAAGCTACAGAACCCCCTCTCAGAGTCCCGAAGCTCTGTGTGTAGAGTTTTTTCTCTCGGCAAAATAGAGCTTCAGCTGCTGTTATGTCTGCCATGGAAAAGAAGCAGGGAGGCAGCAGAAACTGGCTTCTGGCTGCTAGAGACATGGAAAAATGGCAAGAGTGGCAGAAAGTGTTCCAAAGGAGCTGGCGCTCCCACCGACTCCTGACAGCCTTATTTTCACTTGGAGAACACAGAAAACACCCCAAGGTGCTGCTGCAAGCAAAGCTACAGAACCCCCCCTGAGAGGCCCCAAGCTCTGTGTGCAGAGTTGCTTCTCTCAGCAAAATAGAGCTTGCAGCTGCTGTTATGTCTGCCATGGAAAAGAAGCAGGGAGGCAGCAGAAACTGGCTTCTGGCTGCTAGAGACATGGAAAAACGGCAAGTGTGGCAGAATGTGTTCCAAAGGAGCTGGAGCTACCATCGGCTCCTGACAGGCTTATTTTCACTTGGAGAACACAGAAAACACACCAAGGTGCTGCTGCAAGCAAAGCTACAGAACCCCCCCTGAGAGGCCCCAAGCTGTGTGTGCAGAGTTGCTTCTCTCAGCAAAAGGGAGCTTGCAGCTGCTGTTATATCTGCCATGGAAAAGAAGCAGGGAGGCAGCAGAAACTGGCTTCTGGCTGCTAGGGACATGGAAAAACAGCAAGTGTGGCAGAATGTGTTCCAAAGCAGCTGGAGCTACCACCGGCTCCTGACAGGCTTCTTTTCACTTGGAGAACACAGAAAACACACCAAGGTGCTGCTGCAAGCAAAGCCACAGAACCCCCCCTCAGAGGCCCCAAGCTCTGTGTGCAGAGTTGCTTCTCTCAGCCAAAAAGGGCTTGCAGCTGATGATAGCTCTGCTATGGAAAAGAAGCAGAGAGGCAGCAGAAACTGGCTTCTGGCTGCTAGAGACATGGCAAAACAGCAAGTGTGGCAGAAAGTGTTCCAAAGGAGCTGGCGCTACCACCGGCTCCTGACAGGCTTATTTTCACTTGGAGAACACAGAAAACACATCAAGGTGCTGCTGCAAGCAAAGATACAGAACCCCCCATCAGAGGCCCCAAGCTCTGTGTGCAGAGTTGCTTCTCTCAGCAAAAGAGAGCTTGCAGCTGCTGTTATGTCTGCCATGGAAAAGAAGCAGGGAGGCAGCAGAAACTGGCTTCTGGCTGCTAGGGACATGGAAAAACAGCAAGTGTGGCAGAATGTGTTCCAAAGCAGCTGGAGCTACCACCGGCTCCTGACAGGCTTATTTTCACTTGGCGAAGACAGAAAACACACCAAGATGCTGCTGCAAGCAAAGCTACAGAACCTCCCCTGAGAGGCCCCAAGCTCTGTGTGCAGAGTTGCTTCTCTTGGCAAAAGAGAGCTTGCAGCTGCTGTTATGTCTGCCATGGAAAAGAAGCAGGGAGGCAGCAGAAACTGGCTTCTGGCTGCTAGAGACATGAAAAAACAGTAAGTGTGGCAGAATGTGTTCCAAAGCAGCTGGAGCTACCACCGGCTCCTGACAGGCTTCTTTTCACTTGGAGAAGACAGAAAACACACCAAGGTGCTGCTGCAAGCAAAGCTACAGAACCCCCTCTCAGAGTCCCGAAGCTCTGTGTGTAGAGTTTTTTCTCTCGGCAAAATAGAGCTTCAGCTGCTGTTATGTCTGCCATGGAAAAGAAGCAGGGAGGCAGCAGAAACTGGCTTCTGGCTGCTAGGGACATGGAAAAACAGCAAGTGTGGCAGAATGTGTTCCAAAGGAGCTGGAGCTACCATCAGCTTCTGACAGCCTTATTTTCACTTGGAGAACACAGAAAACACACCAAGGTGCTGCTGCAAGCAAAGCTACAGAACCCCCCCTGAGAGGCCCCAAGCTCTGTGTGCAGAGTTGCTTCTCTCAGCAAAATAGAGCTTGCAGCTGCTGTTATGTCTGCCATGGAAAAGAAGCAGGGAGGCAGCAGAAACTGGCTTCTGGCTGCTAGGGACATGGAAAAACAGCAAGTGTGGCAGAATGTGTTCCAAAGCAGCTGGAGCTACCACCGGCTCCTGACAGGCTTATTTTCACTTGGAGAACACACAAAACACACCAAGGTGCTGCTGCAAGCAAAGCCACAGAACCCCCCCTCAGTGGCTTGGGGCCTCTGTGTGCAGAGTGTCTTCTCTCAGCCAAAAAGGGCTTGCAGCTGATGATAGCTCTGCCATGGAAAAGAAGCAGGGAGGCAGCAGAAACTGGCTTCTGGCTGCTAGAGACATGGAAAAACAGCAAGTGTTGCAGAAAGTGTTCCAAAGCAGCTGGCGCTACCACCGGCTCCTGACAGGTTTATTTTCACTTGGAGAACACAGAAAACACCCTAAGGTGCTGCTGCAAGCAAAGCTACAGAACCCCCCCTCAGAGGCTTGGGGCCTCTGTGTGCAGAGTTGCTACTCTCAGCAAAAAAGGGCTTGCAGCTGCTGTTATGTCTGCCATGGAAAAGAAGCAGGGAGGCACCAGAAACTGGCTTCTGGCTGTTTGAGACATGAAAAAACAGCAAGTGTGGCAGAATGTGTTCCAAAGGAGTTGGCGCAACCACCAGCTCCTGACAGGCTTATTTTCACTTGGAGAACACAGAAAACACACCAAGGTGCTGCTGCAAGCAAAGCTACAGAACCCCCCATCAGAGGCCCCAAGCTCTGTGTGCAGAGTTGCTTCTCTCAGCAAAAGAGAGCTTGCAGCTGCTGTTATGTCTGCCATGGAAAAGAAGCAGGGAGGCAGCAGAAACTGGCTTCTGGCTGCTAGGGACATGGAAAAACAGCAAGTGTGGCAGAATGTGTTCCAAAGCAGCTGGAGCTACCACCGGCTCCTGACAGGCTTATTTTCACTTGGCGAAGAGAGAAAACACACCAAGGTGCTGCTGCAAGCAAAGCTACAGAACCCTTCCTCAAAGGCCCCAAGCTCTGTGTGCAGAGTTGCTTCTCTCAGCAAAAGGGAGCTTGCAGCTGCTGTTATGTCTGCCGTGGAAAAGAAGCAGGGAGGAAGCAGAAACTGACTTCTGGCTGCTAGAGACATGGAGAAACAGCAAGTGTGGCAGAAAGTGTTCCAAAGCAGCTGGAGCTACCACCGGCTCCTGACACGCTTCTTTTCACTTGGAGAACACAGAAAACACACCAAGGTGCTGCTGCAAGCAACGCTACAGAACCTCCCCTGAGAGGCCCCAAGCTCTGTGTGCAGAGTTGCTTCTCTTGGCAAAAGAGAGCTTGCAGCTGCTGTTATGTCTGCCATGGAAAAGAAGCAGGGAGGCAGCAGAAACTGGCTTCTGGCTGCTAGAGACATGAAAAAACAGCAAGTGTGGCAGAATGTGTTCCAAAGCAGCTGGAGCTACCATCGGCTCCTGACAGGCTTCTTTTCACTTGGAGAAGACAGAAAACACACCAAGGTGCTGCTGCAAGCAAAGCTACAGAACCCCCTCTCAGAGTCCCGAAGCTCTGTGTGTAGAGTTTTTTCTCTCGGCAAAATAGAGCTTGCAGCTGCTGTTATGTCTGCCATGGAAAAGAAGCAGGGAGGCAGCAGAAACTGGCTTCTGGCTGCTAGAGACATGGAAAAATATCAAGTGTGGCAGAATGTGTTCCAAAGCAGCTGGAGCTACCACCGGCTCCTGACAGGCTTATTTTCACTTGGAGAACACAGAAAACACACCAAGGTGCTGCTGCAAGCAAAGCTACAGAACCCCCCCTGAGAGGCCCCAAGCTCTGTGTGCAGAGTTGCTTTTCTCGGCAAAACAGAGCTTGCAGCTGCGGATAGTTCTGAGATGGAAAAGAAGCAGGGAGGCAGCAGAAACTGGCTTCTGGCTGCTGTAGACATGAGAAAACAGCAAGTGTGGCAGAATGGGTTCCAGGCCAGTTGGAGCTGCCACCGGCTCCTGACAGGCTTATTTTCACTTGGAGAACACAGAAAACACCCCACTGTGGTGCTGCAAGCAAAGCTACAAAACCGCCCCTTAGAGGCTACAAGTTCTGTGTGCCGAGTTGCTTCTCTCGCCAAGAGAGCTTGCAGCTGCTGAACGCTCTGCCATGGAAAAGAATCACAGAGGCAGCTGGTACTCGCTTCTGGCTGCTGCAGACATGGGAAAACACCAAGTGTGGCAGAATGTGTTCCAGGCCAGCTGGAACTGCCACCGGCTACTCAGACGCTTATTTTCACTTGGAGAACACAGAAAACACTCCAAGGCGCTGCTGCGATCAAAGCTACAGAACCCCCCCTCAGAGGCCACAAGCTCTGTGTGCAGAGTTGCTTCTCTCGGCAAAACATCCCACTACCCTATGCAATGCACACAACTCTCTTACTGTTCGTGGCTTTGGCTTTGGGTAATAGCTCCTTTCCATTCCTATCCCAGCGTCATTTGTCCTTGGAGGATTTCAAATTCCAAGTAGGTTCCTGTCGTCTTGACTGTTTGTGTTTTTTCTTTGGATACTCTATCCGCTTAGTCTCAGAAAATTCCGCAATACCACAGTCTGTTCAGTTTCGGTGGCTTTCAGAAGGTTAGTTGGTTAGGTAATAATTCCTGGGGTCCCGCCCTCCTGGAAGTCGTCCCGGGGCTTTTTTGCCCCACTTATGTTATATTTGTCCAGATTGTGGTTGGAAAACGAAACGTCCTTGTAGTTGGTTCTCTTCTTGCAGTAAGACTAAACAATATTCTAGTAATGTTCGAAGATTAGCTTTTCCTTCCTAAATGTAGGGCAAAAGGATAGGGAAATTCTAGGATCTACAACCATACATTAGCAATCTACAAAGCTACAAATATATGAAAAACCAAAAAAGCTAAAAATCTTAGGCATCAATCTACATACTTTAACAAAACTCCAACAAGGTTCTCATTTTTCCATTCCTCCAGTTCTTTTGCCAATTGATGTCTGAATATGGTGAGGCTATTTTTAAATCCCTGTGGTAGAACCCTCCAAGTCAGTCGCATTCTTCTCCCTGTGTTTGGATTTTCCCATTCAAAAGCAAAAAGCTTTTGACTTTGAGCACTCAAAGGGGTACAGCAAAAGGCATCTTTCAAATCTAATACTGAAAACCACTTAAAATTTTTAACTGAAGCTTGTTAGTAAGGTATAAGTGTTAGCATTGAAACACATAATCACAGAATGATTATATGCAGGTCCTTTATTAAAGAGATCTGGGAATCAGGGGTACGTGGTACAAACCCAAATCTGACTCTGACATGGATTAGAGATGGACAGTTTTTTATACCCTTTATTTACATAACTACACTTATAATTATTAAACCCATACTGTTCTACTGTAGGAATTCTTGTAGTTTTCATCAGGGCCCCCAAACATCATTTGTCATGATTCTTAAACAATAATCATATTCGATTACCAAACGATCATTACATTTAACAATCATATCATTTATCATATGATGACTATGCAGGTGCAGTTTCACATGATCTAGTAAAGACAAAGCCTAACCTTTCATTCCTAGGGCCTACGTAGTTTTGCTTCTCTTTCCCAGGCCTATCCAGACCCATCCAGGCCCAACCTTTCTTTCCACCTCCCCTGAATCTATTGTATACAATTCCCATGATTTTTAGAAACATTTTAACCCTATGCTATCATAAGGATTTGCTACTACCAGGTGTATATCATCTACTATCTTATTTATGGCTCTAAGGTCCTGTACCAGCTAGTAATCCTTTCCGTTTGCCTTCTTAAGTGCCAAAATAGGAGTATTAAATCTGCATTCACATTCTTTCAATAGGCCATATTTTATATATTTTTCCACAAGGGGTGGTAACCCCTTACGACTTTCTATTTTCAAAGGGTATTCTTTCTGCCTTATCAATCCAGCTCCAGGTTTCAATTTAATTCTTACAGACTCTGCTCTTTTGGGTTGCCTGGGCAGGTCTCTAGTCCAGATGATCAGAATCACTGCATCAAATGATGCTGGCAAATGAATCCCATCCAGTTTTGGGGACTGTAGCGAAAAAATAGAGGATTCCACATAATTCAGTTCTAGAATAATAAATACCCTGTATTTTGCCATTTTTAAATTTGATTTCAGCATTTAGCTTTCCCAATAACTCTCTCCCAAGGAGAGGATTTGGCAAATCGGGTAGATAC
This sequence comes from Zosterops lateralis, assembly GCF_965231275.1. NCBI lineage: Eukaryota > Metazoa > Chordata > Aves > Passeriformes > Zosteropidae > Zosterops > Zosterops lateralis. The sequence continues at coordinate 28,407,188 of NC_139801.1, read as the reverse complement.
AAAAACTGTTGAGTCATCCATTGTGGGGTGAGGGTCCGTAGCGGCACAGAGTTCCCAGGCAGGTGCAAAGGAGAGCCGTTTTTATTACAAAAACCCAGCCTTTTTAAGCATTTAGGTCTTTATCAGTTACATAGTTTTAAATCATAACAAGCATAATTCAACCAACCATTGTACCCCACAATGTGAACGCACAATGGTTATATAACATGTTTTTCTACGTCTAATTCAGCTGAGTCTCTTTCCCATAGTCCTTTCCTACTTAGCCAAAGTAACGGGCCTGAGCCATGATTTTACAAGGCCTCTTTTATAAAGCCTTACTTATCGGTAACAATCCGTTGTTTTCCTAATTTAAAATCAATGGGCTTGAAAAATGGTTGAGGGTCATTCCCCATCTTAGCAGTTGTTCTGTTCTACTTTCCTTATCAAGAATAAGAGGTGGAAAATGTCCTGGTTCTGGCCTGGACATGGTTAATTTTTACAGTAGCCAGGAGCAGGCATGGCCAGGACACAGAACTTATTTAATATCACCCCACATCATCTTTTGGTGACAGTTGAAGGGCTTACTTCTGGGTCAGGCAATGTGGCAGAGGGAGCAATTGGGTATTGTCGAGGGTTTCTGTGGAGTGAGCAATACTGTAGGAATTGTTCGCCTGTTTTCTTGTACCTTCTGTCATTGGTATTGTTGTTGCTGTTCATTGTCTTATTTCATTGCTGTTTTCAGTACATTGTTCTTATCTCAACCTGTGATCTTTACCTTTTGTGCCTTCAATTCTCCTCTCCAGTTTGCAGCAGGGGAAGGGGTGGGGCGCAAGTGAGCGAGTGGCACTTGCTTTAGATTTAGGGCAAATTTGGGAGGAAACCTCTGAATGGGGTCCCTCTACAAAACAAATTCAAGCGGCTCCTCCCCCAACTGGTTCAGGAAAATATTTCCTTGGAGAAAAGTGGAAAAAACTGTTTATTTAACAAGCAAAGTATTCACAAGCATTAAAAAACAAAAAAGAATAGTAGTAAACAATTAAACCTCTTGCTGTTCTGAAGAGATGGCAAATTCAGAAAGTCCTTTTCATGGAGTGTAGCTTGGCTCGCTCAGTCTCTTATCAGTCCCTCCTGTGCTGGAAAATGCTGCGTCCCGGGCCCTGGGAGGCCACGGGTGTTAGCTCCCAGTGTTTTTCTGGGTTTTCAGTCCAGAGCAGGCTGATCAGTTCCAAGAAAAAGAAAAATCACAGTCCAAGGAACTTCTCTGCCTCAGCTAGCTAAAAAAAATAACTAAAAGCAAAGGAGAGGTCTCTCCCACATGTCTGTGCTGCAGACAACACTGTGAGAAGGAAAGCTCTTATCTCTGTTTTCATATACAACTGCCTCAGACATTCCAACACTTCTCCTTCTCCCCTGCTTCTCTCTCAGATCTAGTTTTAAAGGTGAAAAATTTATTTCTGGGCTAAACAGACTAATGGGGATACAATTCAGCATCATAAAGTCACCCCAGGGCAGAGGGTTTCAGTGGGAACACTAAATTGGTGAATACCTTTCTTAAACAATGACATTACTTTAGTGCTACAGAGGACTAACTCTAGAAAATAAGCATACACTGTAAGAGCATCTGTGGATGGCAGGGAGAGGGAACTCTGCATACCTGAGATATTCTAGAAACACGTGGTTTTATTGCAAGGGTCGTGGGTAAAAAGGGCCTTGCCTTCAGCTACCAACCGCGGCTGAAGGGATGTCCCAAAGAGAGAGGGGGAGAGAGAGAGAGCGCCAGAGGGTAAGAGGGGTAACAGGGTAAGAGCAAGGTGGCAGAGGTAAGAGAGCCCTTGTTACAATACATCTCCTTTTGTGTTGAATATTCTAATTTACAGTGATCAACCGGCGTGAGATACAAAACCTATAGATTTTGCATACAGCCTATGAGAACTGCTATATTACCATATCACTTTGTATTCTAAACTCTAGAGGCTTCTCTCTTATCTACCTTCCCCTCCCCCCACTTCCCCCGCCCTGATACCTTGGTGGGGGCTACACCCTTGGGTCCCTTGGTGTCCCTTTGTTTGTTATCACTCAACCCATTTTCCAGTTAATCACCGTCTTCCTGCCTGCCATGCCTGTCTCATCTTTCCCAACAATACACATTGTAAAATCTCCAGCAGACATCATGCAGGGGAAAGTTAAGATGAAACATACAATAATTTTCTACTCTTATGCCATAATAAAGAAAAAATATTATGCGAGAGAGGAAAAGAGAAATAAAGATGTATATATTTCATTGTACTGGAGAAAATGTACACAGTAATATAATTAATATAATAGAATCACATTAAATATACCTTGTAAGTGAAATAAAATTATGGAATGGTGGAAGATCCACACAAAAAGACCCCCATGTAATTGCTTGCAAAACAGATGCATATTTATGGTAAATACACTTGGTAGTTCGGTAATTTTTGATAGAATGAAAGGTAGGCAATTAAAACAAGTAAAAGATGGAATGCCTTACAAAGCCAAACTAGAAAGCAATGTGAATAACTTCTTATGTAAATCTCTGGGAGCAAAAATTGGGGCAGAGTACTTTGAGCTAGTGAAGGATTACATTCCTAGTTCAGTGGTCTAGACAGCTGAAGGCCATTCTAGACTTGAGCCAATTAAGTTATGAGACATAGGATGCAAAGATTAAAGTTAATTTTGAGAAGAAATTGATGAAGCAGATTGTATAGACAGAACATCTTCACTGTGTTTCATCTATGGAGTCTCAAAGTGTGGTTGTTCCTTCCAGCAAACCATTCTGTGGTTATTTTGCTTAAATTGCACATCTAGTTTGGTCTGCCACCTGAAAGATAACAGGCTTCCTGTCTCAGCTGTTTGGAAAGCAGCTACTACATTGAAGGTGTGATGCACTTGTGTGCATATTAGTTAGCAATGTGCAGAGTAGAATCCAACCTTGAACAGCTAGTTTGTGTATTATTCTACAAAGCACAGGTTTGTTTCTCTTTAAGAAAATCTGCAAGGTATCTTGTCAACAGTTTTGCTAACTCAGGTGAGGCATCTGTTTTTTTAATTGATACAGGAGGAATTTATTCAGTATTGAATACCTACAGAGGAAAACTCAGCTTGGAATCTCTAAGTGTTGTGGGTGTGACAGAGAGGAAAGATAACAGGCCTTTCTTTAGCAACCATTACCATTTAAATTAAAAAAAAAAACCACTGGGGGACAACAATTTTTGTATATGCCTGAATGCCTAATCCCCTTGTTGGGGAGAGATTTATTGGGAAAATTGGATGCTCAAATAAGTTTCTGAGATGGGGAATTGCAAATTCAAATATCCAGATTTTTATGTTACAGGAACCAAATGACGTGGAAGAAATCCCAGAGGAGGTAGAGAATGCTGTAACCCAGTTGGTATGGGCAACTGAGATGCCTGGATGACCAAAGGTGGCCAAACTGGTGAGGATTACTCTCAAACCTGAAGCTAGACTGGTAAAGGAAAACCAATACCCTCTTAAGTGGGAGATGAAAAAGTTGGAGAAGCGTATAGAAAAATTCTTAGAATATGGGTTAGGGAAAGAGTGTGAATCAGAATATAACACACTGATATTACCTGTTAAAAAGCAAGATGGGGAATATAGGCTAGTACAAGATTTAAGGGACATTTATAAAATAGTACCAGATATTCTTCCAGTAGTAGCTAATCCATACACACTCTTGACAGCATGGAAAGGGGAATACAAATGATTCACGGTGCTAGATATTAAGGATGCCCATTTCTGTAATACCTCTTGATCCAGATAGAAATTATTTGCTTTTGAGTGGGAAAATCCAAACACTGGATGGAAGGCACAGCTAACATGAACTGTGCTACCCTAGGGCTTCAAAATAGCCCCACTATATTTGACAATCAGTTGGCAGAAGAAATTGGAAAGCCGGGAAAAGGAAATTCAGACAGAACTTTACTACAATGTGTAGATAATATTTTGCCAGCAACCAAGACTGGAAAGGAAGTGCCTTGATGCTACTGTCTGTTAAATTTCTTGGGACAATTTGGATAGTGTCAAATAAAATAGCACAAATAGCCAAAGCAGCAGTAATATATCTTGGGTCTGAGACCTTGAAGGGAAAAAGAAGCTTGGGAAGCAGCTGAAAAGAAGCTGTTTGCCAGACTCTATGGCCAAGGACTATATGAGATCTATTAGCCTTCTTAGGTATGGCCAGATGGTGTCGGTTATGCAGAGCTTTTAATCCAGGAAACACAAAAGCTTATATGTACCCCACATGGTAATAGCTAGTTTGGAACAAAAAGGAGGACATTGGATATCACCAGCAGGATGATGAAATACCAAGTTGCCCTGACGGAGCAGGATGATGTTGAACTTAAGGTAAGTACTACTTTGAACCCATCCCTGTTTCTCCAGGCTTCAGAAGAAGACAGAACCTTTGTACCATGACTGCTTAGTAACCAGAGAACAAGTGTGTTCTGGCAGACCAGATCTCAAGAATGATCCTATCCAGGACCTGGAACTGGAGCTATACACCAGTGGGAGCATCATGGTATGAAATGGAAGACGGGCAGCTGAGTATGCAGTGGTAGCCTCAACTCAGGTAATAGTAGCCCAGGCTTTACCTATTAACACATCAGCACAAAAAGCAGAATTAATGGCTTTACACTGAGTGCTAGAAGTTGCTGAAGGAAAAAGGATAAATATATGGACTGATTTAAAATACATTTTTGGAATAATACACACCCATGGAGCTGTATGGAAGGAAAGCGGATTGTTATGGGCACAGAGGTCTCCTATTAAGTACAGAGAAGAAATTAGTCAACTATTACAGAGTGTGCAGAAGCTGAAAGAAGTGGCTGTGATGCCCCTGTAAAGCCCATCAGTTTGGAAACTCCCCAGTTAATAAAGGGAATTGATTAGCTGAAGAGGTTGCTGAAAAAGGTATTTTTGCAATAATACCTAGAAAAAAGTTGAATGTCCTGGAACAAAAACCAAATTATAGCAATCACGTTGTGGAAAATCCCAGCAGGTGATTGGTAACCTCATGCGGGCAGGCAATTGTACTTCCACTTTTAACGTATAAGATAATGGTACTAAAACATCAGGAAACACATTGGGAAATAGAGAATACAGTACTTAATTTATAAAGGAATATAGTAAGCACAAAAATTACAGAAGTTATTAAATTAGTAATTGAAAAATATGGGATTTATTTGCACAATAAACACAAGAAAGAAAAAAAGTCACCTCCAGGGCTAGTAAAACAGGGGAATTCACCAGCTGATTTTTGGCAAATTGATTTTGCAGAACTGCCCAGGCAGAATGGGTACCGGCACATTTTGGTATTGGTAGAAATGTTTTCTGAATGGTGAGACACTTTCCCATGTCACACCAACAAAGTTCGGGAAGTCTCCAAAGTTTTGCTGAAATTAATTTTTAATAGTACTGGGACTAACTCTTTTAAGTCTTATAGGGTACATTGTCATCAACAGATCTTTGGGACTAGACTCGCCTGTAAATCCTTTCCAACCAGGAGATATTGCGTGCATCAGAACCTGGAATGTTTGACCAATCCAGAAAAAGTGCAAGGAATGGTATCAGGTCCTGCTAGTAACCTATGGTGCACTCAAGGTAGAAGGAATCAAGCCCTTGGTTCATCACACACAGGAAAAACCAGCAATCACATATCTTTGTGAACTGGCAGATGGTTAATCCTTTATGTGTAGCACTATGCTTTTTAGGAGTGGAGTTACTGCCAGATCCCAGTCAGCTTCTCCAGTGGAAAGGCCAGTTGGGAAGAATTCAGGCAAAGCAATCAAACTCACACATCCACACATGCCACAAGGCTAGCTCAGCAAAGAGAGGCAAGAAGGCCTTTGTACTAGATCAGTTCCAGCCAGCTTTATTTCCAGGTGCCAAAGGGAAATCCAGGGCAAGAAAGGGGTGAACATGTGCCAGTCTCAGGCTTAAGTATGAGCTTTAGCAGCCAATGACCTTGAGGTATGGGAGCAGAGCAAAGGACAGGTAAGGTCTGTGCCCTATAGGGAAAACAGGGCCAGTCACTGCAGTCCCACAACCAATGGAGAAATGGAGGAAAGGAGAAATCAAAGGGCCAGGGGCATTAGGGAGGGGAGAAACCGGGGCAAACCATCGTGTACAGAGCACCATTAGGAAGTCCTCTCTCTCAGGCTGGGCAGGTAACTCTATGGTCTGTACTGCCAAGGCCAGACCCTGGGCATTATGTTGAGGGGCTGTAGGGACTCAACAACTCCCCTGTTTTTTCTTACTAAGAAGACCATCCCAATGGATTTTGGTAGGCACTTAACTACGCATGGAAACATGAGCAAAACAATAAAAACCATGATTATAACCCAAAAAATCCCTTTAACAAAGGATGAAACCCATCCTGTCAATCTCCATTGTCTGAAAAGTTCATGGATCCAGTCTGAGTTCTCAACCTTTAATTCCTCCACTTGCTCCTTCAGCTTCTGGATGTTAGCGTGGATGGATTCTGAGTGCGAGGAGAGGTTGAAGCAGCACATTCCTTCAAAGTCTTGGCAGCCATGTCCATGAGCAAGCCGCAAATAGTCAGTTGCTGTCCGATTTTGCAACATTGCATGCCTGGTAATCTCAGTGTCACTGAGTGCAGAGGAGGTAGTGTTTGCCTGCTTACTAAGCCAACATTCCAGGTGAGAAAGCTCATTGAGAGCTGTGGAGGCCCCTGCCTCTGAAGAGGCCATTGAAAGGGTCACGAACCCTGCATTACCTTGGAGAGCAGATAGTGCATGATCACCCCCCAGCTATGGATTGGCTACCCGTTCTGTTCCCTGGTTGGTCAGTTCTGTATCCTTCCCCTGATTGGTCAAGTTTCGATCCCCTAATTTGTTTATTAATGTTCTCCCTGACTGGTCCATTTCCTCAGCTTGTAACCCCATTGGTTGTTAGTAAAACCACACCTGCTTTGGTAGGTGCATAAAACCCTGACAGCTGAGCCCTTCGGGGTCTTTGACTGTCGGTGGAGATGAAGTAAAGAAGCCTCCCAAAGACCATCCCTGGCTCCTGTGCTCTTCCTTAAATACTGAATGTTTTAGGAGGGATAACTTGGCTTGCAGCCAATAGAGAGAGATACAGGGTTTGAAGAATGATGACAAGATCCAATAGATGCTTCTCTCTTGGCTCTGAGCCAATCCTTGTCAGAAGGGTATGGAAGAATCTAGGTTCTTTACCTTAAGGGGTGAGCCTTAAACTTTCCCTGTATGGAAAACATTTGCTGGGTGTGTGGGGTGCATTACTACAGCCACCCAAGGTAAAAATAGTGAGACCACAACTCTTTCCTTTATTCCAATTATAAACTTGGCTATCACAGTTTTCATCAAATTCAGTGTATGATCTCTTCTGGTGTGCCAATTTCCCTTTTCATTTCCAGTTCTGAAGTAAAGTTATGTGTGGGGTGAGGGTAGTAAGCTGGCCAAGGCTACAGGGACCCCCTTAAAAGTGTGAGGGGATCTCAGCCCATATTCGGTCTCCACAGATAAGAAACACTCTCCGAGACAGCACTTTGGGATGGAGCGAGGACGAGGAAAGTTTAGGACTGGTGTAATTGCACCAATTTTGGGAGATAAAATTTTTGTTTAATGGGGTTACATCTTTCCTATGGGCAGACCTAATAAGTTCAAGGCGGGTCAAGAGTTCATTGGGAGGTTGTAATTGAAATTGAATGCAGTGATGAGCTTTAGAGGACCCTAACAGCTCTAATCCTTGGGGTTCCTCTGGTGCTTGCGGTAAGGTCCATCAAAAGCAGGGTTAACACTTAAATAACAGGAAGTCGGACGGGAGCAGAAACGCAGATCTAATCACTGTGATGAATGCTACGTTCTCTGTTTATTTCATCTAAAATGGCCGGTTATATACTCTTTTAGATAGTTTACAAATACAGATACATTTTCATTGGCACACAGCAGAGAAAGAATGTAAATAGATAATGTTTCACTTGTTCCTTAAGGTGGCTAAAGGGTTCACACTAATACTATGCCTATTAACACCTGGAAGACCCACTATCTCCCACTAACACCTTAATACCTAATTTTAACTGCGCCACCACATCACCAACTAATTTCTTACTGCGCCACAGGCTTCACAGGCCTCAAAGTGAGGCCTAGACTGGGTAGTTCAAACCTTACTCCAAATATAAATCATGTCCTCGTTCTCTAAGAAAATCTCCAAAAAGTCCCCCTTTTTCTTTTTGAACTACCCAGACTGAGTCAAAAGCACGACTATTTTTTGCATACATGCTAAAAAACAAGGCACAATAACTAAACTACAATTACAACAAGAAAAATAATACCGAAATGAACCAAATGTTTCATCCAACCTGCAAAACCCCCTGAATTGAGCCGTTTATCAAAAGGAGTGTCAACAACTACAAGTTTCCCCATGTTACTCTTTAACTGCGAAAGTTGCTTGTAAATTGATTAGAGTGGTTGAACAGATTCATGCAACACATGCCTTCAAATTCTTCACACCCATGTCCTTGGGCAAGAAGAAGGAAGTCGATGGTGGCTCTGTTTTGAATCACTGCATGGTGGATGCTTTTAACATCCGTGGCAAGTTCACTTAACATATTAGATGCTATATTAATTTGCTTTCCTGTCCAACAAGCTAAAGTTTGTAATTGTGTGAGGGCTTGCACTGAAGCAACTCCTGGGGAAAAAATTGAAGCTACTATTACAGTTGGTGGCTTCCACAATAATACTAGGTCTTTACAATTGGGGTCTAATACCAAAGCACTGTGTTTAGATCGTCTGGACTTCTGAGGCAAACCAGAAATTTGATGAATGTTGGGAGCAAACATGGTTAATTTTCCAAAATAACGTGGACCTCCTACAGCTCTTTGTGGTACTGCAGACCAGGCTTGGTGCCCACAAATGAGGAAAATTCCCGGTGGCAATTTTCTTGCAACATCTTTTGATGGTATTACAGGTTGAGTCCAATTGTTGCAGTATTCTGAAGCATTATAATACAATGGGGATTTGGGAAACAACCAAATGTTGCCATCTTTGTGTTGCCTTACATGCCCAAATGTTAAACAATAATTGCCTGGTACAGAACCAAGAAGGTCAAATTCTTGTGGTTCAAGACTTATAACTTTAAGATTTTGTGCAACTGCAACAGCTTGTGCCCCTAAAGCATTTTTTGGAATTTCCTGGATTTCACACCAATTGACAAAACGAGGGTTGGAAGATCTGGTGGACTTGTTGCACCACACGTTCTAGGCTTCAGTTAAATTTGAATATATTTTGGTTTGAGTCCAGTGTTTGAACTCTGCCATAGAATTTATTGGGACTCCAATTAAACAAGTATGAAAAGGATTGGATGGCGTTGCTAAAGACAGACAAAATTAATCTTGTCCAGTTTGATTGGCCCACGTGACCCACATATTTTGTCTCTGGTCAATGTCAAGCACTCCAATACTCTTTTTACTAAAACAATGCTTAAAACAAACACTTCAAACCACAACATTTTTGGTTATCTCTTCCAGTTCTCAGTCATAAAAAACAACAGCTAATTATTACTTAATCCTAAACACTAATTACTACTTATAGTAAATTAAATCTTATAACTGTAATTAAAAAAGCTACTTGTTCCACACACTACACAGTCAATTTTCATCAGTTCCAGAGCTGTCAGAGGGCACTCCAGGTAAGTCGTAGTCAATGTCGTTATCACTGGTGACTGGTATTCTTGATTGAGGACATGCATGGGTAAATCGACTCGGTACCAAGACAGGACCAGCCCCTGTGGTCTTCCTACCTTCACTGCGTGGTGATGTATCACGACTGCAGGTTCTTCTCTTCCTTCTGCTAAACACAAATAGTTTAAAGTAAACAATACTTTTGACAATCAATTAACTAAATCAATGTTACCATTCTGCTTTTGCTTTGCTAAGTATTCTTTCAGGGTACGATTGGCTCTTTCCACAATAGCTTGACCTGTAGAAGAGTGAGGGATCCTGGTGGTATGTTTCACTCCCCACTTCGGCATAAACTTGGCAATTCGCTGACTGACATAAGCTGGACCATTGTCGGTTTTAATTTCTACAGGTACACCCATGACTGCAAAGCATACAGATAAATGTCTTTCAACATGCAGAGCCTTTTCTCCTGCTCGTGCTGTTGCCCAAATGAATTTTGAATAAGTATCTACAGTCACATGGACATATTTCAACCTTCCAAACTCTGGAACATGAGTTACATCCATCTGCCACAGTTCTAAAGCTTTCAGTCCCCTTGGGTTCGTGCCTAGCCCAAGGCCAGGCCCATGATGACTACATTGAGGGCAGGCCCACACAATCCCTTGCGCATCATTCAGGGGAATCTGAAACTGTTGGTACAGGGCTCTTGCATTATGATGGAATGTTTCATGACTGTTGCAAGCTCTTTCAAACTTTTTCTCTGGGGGAAGATGGACAACACAGCTGACTGCAGCATCTGCTTGTGTGTTGCCTTCTTCCAAACCACTGTTGCATTGATGACTCTGAATGTGCATGACACAAAAGGCATGCTGACACTGCTTCAGGACACTCTACAACTGCAAAAACAATTCTCCAAGGCGTTGGTTCTGGGTTTGTCTAATGAGTGCATCTTTGATTCTTTGCACAACTCCAACTACATACAGAGAGTCTGAAACAACGTTGAGTGGTTCTTTATTCCAAGTTTTCAAGGCCCAACACACAGCCTTCAATTCAAGAGTTTGCAGACTGTCTCCTGCTTCACCCTTAATTAAATGCTGCAACCATTTTCCTTGTTGTTGCCAAACACACGCAGCTCTTTTTGTTCTTTGACCGGCATCTGTGAACACTGTCCTTCCTTCCACTGGTTTCAGTGAGCACAAAGGTCTTTCCAACCATCAATGGCGCTTGATCAAATGCCACATTGGGCCTTTTGGTTGCCTGTTGTGAACCACACCTGCAAAACCCAACAATGCCTCTTGCAATGCAACGGAGTTGCTCAACAGCCATTCTAAATCTTCATCTTTCACGGGAACACTGATATCTTCTGGTTGCTTTCCATCTATTTCTACAATTCTGTCTATGCCCTTTCGTATCAATACAGCAAAAGCATCTGTTCTGCTCATAACACGACTTTTGGGTTGCACAGGTAAAAACACCCATTCAAGCAAAATTGCTGCTGAGTCAAACTTCCAGCCGGATCGGTTCTCCCCCTTTTTCTTTTGCCATTGAAAAATGATGGCAAGTGGGCAGGCTTCAGCGTTGGAGAGGAAAAGAGACAACGGAAGATGTTCTACACGACGAGCACTCCAACCCTGTTGCAGTTTTTCTGATACCTGCACTAGTGCATCTTGCTGTACAGAGGTACAAATTCAAGGGCTGTTAGCATCACTGCTGTGAAGCCATGGCAAAAATGGTTAGAAATCATCATTGGTGATTCCTACAATGGTTCAAACCCACTGCAGGTCTCCAAAAAGTTTCTGAGCATCATGCAAAGTGGAAATGTTGTCATGCAAAGTAATTTTTTGAGGATGGATTTGCGCATCTGTGATCAGCCAACCTAAATATTTCCAAGGAGCTGATCGCTGAATTTTCTCTGGGACAACTGCCAGCCCATGACATTTCAATTGTGAGATCAGCCAGTTTAAGTCTGCTTCTGCAAATGGTCACTTGGTGGCAATAAGAATGTCATCAATGTAGTGATAAATCATTGCGTTGGAGAAGTGTTGGCGAATTGGCTGTAAAACCCAGTCAACAAACAGCTGACACATGGTCGGCGAGTTGTGCATGCCCAGGGGAAGCATAGTCCATTCCTATCTTTTTGTTGGGGCTACTCTGTTGATAGATGGCATGGTGAAAGCAAAACGTTGGGTGTCATGTGGATGGAGTGGAATGGTAAAGAAACAGTCGTTTAGATCGATGACAACAATGTTCCACCCCTGTGGTATCATAGTTGATGCTGGCAGGCCAGGTTGCAGACCACCCATTGCTTGCATTTGTGCATTAACTTTTCGCAAGTCATGCAACAGTCTCCATTTACCTGATTTCTTTGCTATAACAAAAATTGGAGTGTTCCATGGACTTACAGAAGGTTGAATGTGTCCAACATCGAGTTGTTCTTGAACCAGTTGTTCTGCAATTTGCAGCCTTTTTTCTGTCATTGGCCACTGCTCAACCCAAACAGGGGTCTCTGTTAACCAGGTGATTTTCAGGATGGGCGGCTGCTCTGCAGTGGCCATTGAAGAAAATGCTGGTTGGTAGTTAGAACCATGCTAAGTTGGGCCAACACATCTCAGCCTAGCAATCCATGAAGCTTTATGGGTAGAGTCATGACATATGGTTGAGCCACAATAACTTGATTGTCTTCAAAAATAATTCTGTGTCTTCGCGCAGTGCCTCAACACACTGCGCTTGAAGTTTCCTGACTTGCGACAAGCCTAGGTAGCGTAGGTGTCAAGATTACATTTATGACACCATACAGTCTTTTGACAGGCATATTTAAAATGGCCTGTCTTGCCACATCGGTAGCAAGCGGTGCCAGTTGGCTTGTTGGGACGTGGAGTTTTGTTGCTGTGGCAGGGATTATTAGTTTTTCCACTTGACAAAGTAGCTGCAATAAGGTGTCCTTGTTGCTGCATGGCATCATGCATGGCTGCTGTGAATGCTGCAGTTTGGTTATTTTGCTCAGCTTGCGTGGCCCTCACTAGCATTTCGTCCACAGGATTGCCTTGAGGTAATGTGGCCAAAATGGTTCTTGTACGTGAATTGGCATTCTCAAAGGCAAGAGAACGGAACAAATGTTTTTGCAATTCTGGTGGCACATCTGGTGCATCTTTCAAAGCAGCTGACAACCTGTCTATAAATTGAGTGTATGATTCTCTCGCACCTTGTTTTATCGTGGAGTAGGGTGCTGGCTTTTTTGGTCTGGAACTAGAAGCAAGGTTCTGTGAGCCAGCGATTGAGACAGCTGATGCATCTCCATGGGAAAAGTAAGTTGTACATTTGTTGTAGCATATGGTCCTTGACCTGTCAGCATATCTGGTTGAAGTCCATAAAAAGGGTCTCCTACTACTTGATGTTTGTTGGCTACTTCAACTGCCAAACGCTTCCACCCTCTCTCAAAAATCAAAAGTTGTGAGGGTGTCAGCAGCAGGGATGCAATTCTCATAGAATCAGCAGGGCAAAGGACATCAGCTATAAATATGTATTGAATTATATTTCTTGCTGCCTGAGATCGAACTCCATATGTGGTAACAGTCTGTTTGGCTTGTTGTAATACCTCCCACTCGTGGGGCTCCCAGCTGCCAGTGCCATTATTAATAACAACAGGACAGGTTACAACGCTGGCTGCCTGCCAATCTCCATCTAGAATGGCATCTTTAACAGCTGCAGCCCAGCGTCTCTCAATTGGGTTTTTCGGAATTGCTGGCAATGACACCTGCTGTGTTGAAGGAAAAACTGACGAGGCCGAAGGAACTGCTGGTGAGGATGAGAGGGAGTTGTTCTCCCCCTGAGCCCAAGGCTGAGGAATTGCAGATGTTTGTGTTTCCAATTGGTGTGACAGCTTAGCAAGCTTAGCTATTATCTGTTGTAATTCAGTTACATACTGCACTGTTCCCTGTGACTGTTGTCTGCTGCAGGGTCTGGAGGCAGGACCTTCAACCTCCGAGGCTTCTGACTCAGTGTCAGAAGGGAGGGGACACTCTGCTGCTGTGGAGCGATGCAGCTGTGCGGGCGTCTCTGCCGTCGCAGCTCCTGCTGCCACCATTGCTGTGTGTGTCAGGGCTGGCTCCCCCCACACGGGGAAGAAGGGGAGCCGTGCCGCCTTGCTCTGTGCCGCCTCGCTCCATGCCGCCTCGCTCTTGTCTCCACCTTGCACTCCGCCCTTGTGCGCCGTCTCCTGGGCCAGCCCCGTCCCGCCCTCGGCTCCGCCTGACTTCTCATCTTTCACCACGCCCCTAGAGTGGAGCTGTTGAGCGGCTTCCGGTTCGCTCTCAGTCTGTCTTGGCACTGGCGGGGAAACATCCTGTGCCTGAGTCATGTGACGCAGGACGTCCTGCAGGGTCGGGCATACCTGCGCATTGCGCCTTTCATAGGGCGGGTATTATAAATGCCAAGGAATTTTGCGACTTTGGAGGGTTTTTCAACTTCTTTTCTTTCATCCCCTGCCCCTTCAAGAGCCTAGATGGCAGCCTGTGCAGCTTTTTTCTCAGCAGAGACATTTTGCAAGGTAATTAAAACCTTTTTCCACACAGCGCCGAGCTCCTGAGCAATTTTTCTGTCTTTTCCCTCTCCGATTGCACAATCCTATAATGATCCCCTATTTCCTGCCACTCTGTAACACTAAACACCAAAGAGGACTTATTTAACTTCCCTCTTTTCTTGGCCCACAGGGCTAATTGTTCTAAGTCAGTTTCTTTCAGTTTTTCACCTCTTTTAGAGATAATGTTTAAAAGAAGCCACGTCGCTGCTTTTGATCTTTTCTCAGCTTTTGTTTCCCACTGCGGCTTACCTTCCCCTCGGTGTGGCGCTGTTGCTCTTTGTTTGAGACAGGTGGTCGCCGCGTTCCAACTTCCCTGCTCCGAACTTTGTTAGCTTCTGTCGAATCTGGGCTAAAAACGGAGTCTTCCTATATTTAAACAATATCTTTCCCGTATTGAAACGAAAGGCCTTGTCATCACAACGAACACATTAAAACAAAAAAATCAAAATCTTGCATTAAAGCGAAAAAAAAAAAGAAAAAAAAAAAAGGAAGAAAAAAAAAGAACAGGAAAAAACCCTTCAAAAATCCGTATTTAAACGAGACATCCCTATGGAAACGCAAAAACCGTATTGAAATGTGGGTCCCTGCAATTCAGGTGCCAGTCAAAAGCAGGGTTAACACTTAAATAACAGGAAGTCGGACGAGAGCAGAAACACAGATCTAATCACTATGATGAATGCTGCGTTCGCTGTTTATTTCGTCTAAAATGGCCGGTTATATACTCTTTTAGATAGTTTACAAATACAGATACATTTTCATTGGCACACAGCAGAGAAAGAATGTAAATAGATAATGTTTCACTTGTTCCTTAAGGTGGCTAAAGGGTTCACACTAATACTATGTCTATTAACACCTGGAAAACCCACTATCTCCCACTAACACCTTAATACCTAATTTTAACTGCGTCACCACATCACCAACTAATTTCTTACTGCGCCACAGGCTTCACAGGCCTCAAAGTGAGGCCTAGACTGGGTAGTTCAAACCTTACTCCAAATATAAATCATGTCCTCGTTCTCTAAGAAAATCTCCAACAGTCCATGTCCACTCATCCCAAGTGTCTACCAGAGTGGGTTTCTTATCTGCATATGGGTATTCATTTGCTGCTAGGGGAACCCCTACAAGGCACATCGACAGTGGGTTATCCACTCTGCCCATGGACAGGCATAGATTGTCTTGTTGTAAAGTCTTGGCTAGTGTGACCCAGATGTTCTGATTGGGCTGAGGGACAATCCATGCACTAGCTGATGGAAGGGTGGGGAGCATCCAAAATCCTACTCAGAGTAGTTGGGGATTCCCTGCTGCAGGAGACATGGCAGGATACTTGTGGATGATGAGTTGATCTGTAAGTTTGAAAATGTGAAATTTTAGACTTATTTAATTCTAACAGCCTCTCATATCTTCCATCCTAATCCCTCAGTTTATACTGAGTAGAAAGGGCATGGGAAAACATGAGGAGATAGCAGTGCAACAATCAAAAGAGAGGTAGCAGTAAGATTAACTAAAAACCAAAAAGTAACAGTGCAACACAATATGGGGATGAAGTTCATCAGGGAGTTTTATAGTCTCTTGAGGTACTGGAGGGTTGTCTTTTTCTGCGACTTAAAACTGGAGGACTATCTTTTACAGGAACCACATTGTTTCCGATGCTGTCCCAGAATTAAAGATTTTTCTTCTGCGTGCGTACTGATAGCATCATTGGAGTCACAAGCCTACAAATAAGAGGTGTATGTGGCATCATCAAAATTAAAGCCATAGAGTAAAATTTATGTTTACTGTATGTACCTCAGTTGTAGCAGAATTTTTCAGAGAGTGAAGGCATGACCTATATTTGGAGTGAGGTTTGAGCTACCCCAGCCTGGGCCTCAGATTCAGGCCTGTGAAGCCTGTGGCGCAGTTAGAAATCATGTTAAGGTGTTAATGAAGGGCAGTGTTTTTTCCAGATATTAATAGGTATAGTTAGTAGGGTGAACACTTTAGTCACCTTAAGCATGAGTTAAACAATGTCTTTGCATTTTTCCCTGTGCTGTATGCCAATGAGAATGTAATTGTAATTGTAAACTATATAGAAGTGTATATAACCTGCCATTTTAGACAGAAAAATCTGAGAACATATGATTAACCATATTGGCTGGATCTGCGTTTGCTCCCCTCCAGCTTCCCATTATTTTTAAGTGTTTCCTTGCATCGCCCAGTTGTTCAAACAGCTGAGCACATTGGCACCAGTCCAGCAAAGGATTTAGAGGACGGCTGGGATTCCTGATGTGCCAACAGTATACAGTTGTTTAGGTGACTCAGTGGCCTTTAAAGGGGATAAGCTGGTTAAAGCAAACCAACTGGTACAAGAATAATTACAAGCAGGACACAATTTCTTCTACTAGTCCCTGGAATACACCTGGTTTTTATTTTTTTATTTTTTTTATCTTAAAGAAATCAGGAAAGCGGTCTTTATTGCTTGATTTACAGAATATCACTGCAGTCATAAAACCCATGGGTGCCCTGCAGCCAGGCACCCTGAACCCTACTTTACTGCGCAAAGGATTGGAACTTGGTATTGAGTTAAAAGACTGCTTTTTTACTATTTCTCCATATCCTGAGCATTTTGTCTTTTCTGTCCCTTCAGTTATTAATTCTGAACCCATGCCTTGATATCATTAGACAGTGTTTCCTCAGGGGTCGATGCCCTGATGCCTATGTGCAGCCTCAATATCCTCAGAGCATCATTTATCATTATATGGATGATATTTTCGTGCACAGGATGATTCATATTTGCAAGATACTATCTCATTCTTAATCTTACTTATCATGGGCTACAATTTGCACCTAAAAAATTCAGAGGACTTTAGGATGGATACTGACTAAACAAACTGTGAAACCACAGCAATTAACTTTAAAGCCTGATGTCAAAACATTGAATGATTTACAAAAAGCTGTTTGGAGCAATTAACTGGGTAAGACCCATGCTAGGTTTAGCCACTCATCATTTAAAGCATTTGTTTGCTCACTTGAAAAGAAGACCCTGATTTATCTTCTCCATGAACTTTATCTGCAGAAGCTATTTGAGAATTAGATATAATTAGCTCAAATTTCTGCTGCAAAAGCAGATATACTTGTTACCCTGTTAACAGTTTGCTTGTTTTTATTCCCTACTGCACTTTACTCCACAGCTTAATAGGACAATTTAATAGGGACACAGAATGATCTACTTATAATGCATTTTTTTTACCAAATACACCTAAGAAACTATCACTACCCTGATAGAACTCTATGTGTCTTTAATTATGAAGGGCAGAACCCGCATCGTACAGTTGATGGGACATGATCCAGAAGTTATTCATTAACCATTACTTCTTGACAGTTAATGAGTATTTGTTACAAAGGTCAGATATTTTTCATATAACATTGGCAGATTTTGTAGGACAGATTTCTTTCTCATTACCTTCAAACTATTGCAAAATTTTGTTCATTTGCCTTGAACACTACAAACTATTTTGTGCCGCAGCCCTATTCCTGGTGCATGTAATGTTTTTATTGACTGATTAGGAAACATAGAAAAGGCAGTCGTTACATGGCAAGAAGATCATGAATAGAAATATGGAATAAATCAAAAAAGTGGTTCTACGCAACGATTTTTAAACAAGAAGTAGACAATATAATTAGTGATTTTGAATATGTTGTTAATGTCATAACATTAATACATGGCTCTTTTATAAAGAAAATTAGCTGTAAGATATTGTTTGACGTTACTCATTTACATTCCTTTGGTCATTTGTGGTTTGTTTATGTTACCATTGGTTATTTAGCTAAAAATAGATGACAAAGACAAACTGACTACTTTGAAACTTTCACATAACCTTTTGTAGTTATCTGCAAGAAATGTGCCATTTTAAGAAACTTTCCCAACTGATATTAATAGAGATTTTTTTGTAGGATATTTTAGGGAAAACCCTCCCAGTCAAGGCCTAAGCTCTGGTCAAGCCCTGGTCCTGGCTGGTCAGGAGATATGCCATCAGACCCTGGTGTTTCTGCACTAAAAATATAATCGAGTCACTTCGACTTTCTGATTTGGGCTTATGAAAGCTGGACCTTCTTTTGGGGTAAACTTGAAAATCTTACTTGGGAAGGGTTCTCCAGGTTCTCACTGTGAAATGGGGCTCCCTAGCAATTGCAGTATTTAGGCAATTGGTGATATATCTTTCTAAATTACTATCCTTTCTCTCATGTAATAATGATTGTGTGTATTACCTTGGTTATTTTGGCTTGGTGCTAAAGCTGAGCACGTAATAAGCTTATTGTTTTATTACATGTATTGTTTTACTTTTGTGTTGCCTAAATATTCACAGTAAAATAAGAAGCACATGTTGTTAAAACAAAAAAGTGGGAATATGGCTCCTCAAGAACAATTAGATAATGCAATATTTGCACTAATTTTTTTGAATGCAGATCATCAACCTCAATCCCTGGCAGAGCAATACACAATTGAGTGTGTAATGGCAAGGCCCAGATGATTTACTAACCTAGGGGTGAGGGTAAGCATGTGTTCCATGGCCAACAGGTCCAAAGTGGTTACCTGCTCTTCTGGTAAAACCATACCATGAGCTGGAAAGACCAGTCCAACAACCCAATATCCCAGATGAAGACACTCTCAATAGCAATGAAGAGGTGCTGCACAACATCAGCCAGCAGCAAGCAGATGAACCCCAAGATAACATGAGGGGATGCTGAAGCAGCAACAACAAAGAGCTGAAATCCTGATGCATGGTGTAGGAGTAGCACCAACCCCAGAGAACACCTTCCTGGCCTACCTAGAAATAGTAGCTAGCAACAGTACCACAAGAAGTTTATTGTTTTCTTTTTTTCATGCCTTTGGCAACTGCATAAAAGGTATATTTTGCTCACATTGTTGACCCTCCCATTTTTAGATCGCTTACATGGTGGGATGCTGAACTACCCATAGCAAGAAAAGATACAAACTGGACTGGAGGCGTTTGGCTTCCACCTCAGGGATCTTTGGACGAAAATAAAAAATGGATCAAAATTAATGGCTCCCAAACATTTTACATTGAGTTGCCTCCAAATTGCATTACTAAAAACCTATCCCGGGCTGCCTCGATTTTACAGGAAAGTTTCACTTACACTATCAAGACAGTGAGAACACCCAAAACCACTCAGCATATCTTACTTTTGTGTCCATATCAGGCATTAATAGTAGCAATACAATGAGTCACACCATGTTGGCTGCACCACCTCATCTTCCCATTTGCAAAATTTCTTGGTGTGTCAAAGCTTAATTGGCCTTCAAGTAGTCTACCTACTCCAGGTAAAAAGATCATGAATATAACTGGACTACAAATACTTGACTGGGGACTCAGAGGACACCTATTAAGCAACAGTTCAAAACCAGTAAACTTTTCGGAAGTGACAAAGGGAACATTGAAGTGGTCAGAAGGAGGGCTTTCAGGCGCTGTGTTGCAAGCTAAATTTTTAAACAATTCTGGACCTTGCTTTTCCAAAATATGGAAGTTAGCAATGCCTTTTTGGCTGTGACATGTGGTTCATGGTAATTTATATAAAGACAAATGAGGCATAGCAACTGAGCTTAACCAATTGGCATAACAAATCTGTAGTGATATGTACTACACATCCATATGTCTTCATGGTGGCAACTGTTGTTAAGGTCAAGGTAAATATCGCACATTTAATATGACTATTACTGAACTCTATTATTTCAGTTGTATTACTGATCAGTTTAGCTTGTCACAGGGTGAAAATTTGTAGGTTTGGGTTTTTATAATGGAAGTAGATAGAGGCAAGATGGAGAATTTTGGGCGGTGTCTTAAGTTCTTCTCCTTCTTCTTCTACTCCATCTTCTGCTGTGATGGTGGCACAAAGACATTGGTAGAATGCAGGTGATGTAGAAAATTGCATGTCTAGAATTAGTAGTAAGTATTGGTACAAAATTGTAAATATAGTACGTTTCAAGAGTTAATTGGGTTAGAAGTCCTTAAGAGACCTTGGATGCCAGGTCTCTTGCTCTTGGCAGCGGTGTCTTTCAGAGTGCTAAGCCTGGTGTTAGGCAGTGCGCTGACTTTCAGATAAAAAATTTAATAAACACCATTCAAGACCGAGATGTGAGTTCCGCTCTTCTTTCAAACCCTGGCATGGGACTTTGAAAAGGAAAAAAACCCTAATTAGGGGGATCTTGGACTCAAAATACAAGAGGCCATTACCAGCAATTCAAAAGAGAGTCTATAGAGTGTGGTGACCAGGAGCACAGTAACCAGAAGCAGGCAAACAGGGGCATGGCACATTTGTGAAGGTTTGGCACAGTATTTTGCGCAGGAAGGACAAGCAGGCAGGGTTGCAGTCACACCTTTAGTAGTGAGTTGTGTTCTGGTGGTAGTGTTTCTTGTCTTGTTATTTTAGCAATAGTTTCCAGTCAAAACCTACCGTTAGTAAAAGTATAGTAATACAAACAGAGCCCCCAAAGAAGTACATAGCTGTCCAAGCCACGGGGTGCAGGGAATGCCTGAGCCTGGTGGCAATACCAGAGGATAGCACAAAAGACTGCTGCATGCGGTGAGAACAGGGGAATGATCTCCTCTGCCTGATGGCAGAGCTTAAGGAGGAAGTAGAAAGATTAAGAAGTATTAGGGAGAGTGAAAGAGAAATAGACCAGTGCAGTTACACCCTTCCATCCCTGAGAGAAGCCAGCCAGGATTTAGATACAGTGGCAGCAACAATAAACAAAACCAAAACACAGTAACAGTCTCCTCTTGGCTGTCAGGCACTTTCCCCTTTGGTGTAGTTCTGGTCACAGCTGGCAGGGGTGCTGTTGGCTCCCTGCTGGGCAGGGCAGGTGGGATGATTCCCCCACAGCTGCAGGGGGCACTGTGGGGCAAGCTCAGCCATCCCTCCACACTGTTATTGGTGGGTGAGCTGGCAGAAGAGATAGCAAAGGGGATTCCTTTACAACCTTACAGGGGCAACTGGTCCAGGTGCCTCTCCATATGCTGAAATGGGCTGTGGCAGTGTCCTGGTTTAGGGCAAATTTTGGGAGGAAACTTCTGAAGTGGTCTTTTCTAGAAAGCAAATTCAAGCAGCCCCTCCCCCAACCTGTTTGGGAGATAAACCTCCTTCAAGAAAAGTGGAATAACCTGTTTATTTAAAAAGCAAAGTACTCACAAACATGAAAAAATTAATAATATTAAACAATGGAACCTCTCAATCTGAAGAGATGGCAAATTCAGAAAGAGTCCTTTTTGTGGGCTGTAGCTTGGCTCCCTCAGTCTCCTATCAATCCCTCCTGTGCTGGAAAATGCCACATCCCAGGCCCCAGTGGACCACAGATGTGAGCTCCTGGTGTTTTTCTGGGTTTTCAGTCCAAAGCAGGGCTGAACAGTTCCAAGAAAAAGAAAAGCCACAGCTCGGGGAACTTCTCTGCCTCAGCTAGCTAAAAAACTAACTAAAAGCAAAAGAGAGCTCTCTCCCACTATCTGTGTGGCAGACAACACAGACTGGGAGAGGGAATGTGGGGGACCAAGTGCAGTTTCTGCAGACAAACTGTGCACTTCTCTCCCCTTCGCTCTCGGAACCAGTCTTAAAAGTGCAGAACTTATTTCTGGGCTAAACAAATGGATGGGTATACAATTCAGCATCATAAATTCACACCAGGATAGGCAGGAACCTTAGAGCAGCAGCTGGAAGGGCAGTGGCAGGCACATCTGGGATAGTATACAAACTAGCAGAAACTCTGCAGCTGTAGCAGGAGCCTCAGGGTGTCCTGGAAGGCCTCAGAAAACAACGTGGTTCCTGTAAAAGATAATCCTCCAGTTTTAAGTTATGCAGTGGACTTTCCTTTCAGAGATTTGGATTGAGAATAGTTGAAACCTGTAACCTCAAAAGAAACAAAGCATGTAAAATATTATGCCCTGGTAAAATCCAGCAAAAATAGAAAGCCTGCTGTCTTGGTTTAGGGCAAATTTGGGAGGAAACCTCCTAATGGGGTTCTTCAGGAGGGCAAACTTAAATGGCCCCTCCCTCCAGCCGGTCCGGGAAAAGAATTTCCTCGGAGAAAAGTGGAAAAAACTATTTATTTAGCAAACAAACTGTCTACAAGCATAAGAAATTAATAATATGAAACAATAAAACTTCTCGCTGCTCCGAAGAGAGATGGCAAAACTGAGAGAAGTCCTTGCCAGGAGTTAGCTCAGCTCTCTCAGCTCTATCAGTCTCAGTCCCTTTGGCGCTGGAAAATGCCGAGGTCCAGGCCCCAGTGGGCCACAGGTGCAGCTCTTGGTGCTCCTCTGGGTTTTCAGTCCAGAGCAGATTTAAACAGTCCCAAGAAAAAGGAAAAAAAACAGTCTAGGAAGCTTTTTTGCCCCAGCTAGCTAGACTAACTTAAAGGGAAAAAACCCCCTCTGACTGCTGTCCGTGCATTCGATGAACACACAGTCCAAGGATGAAGAAAAAATGCAGAGGAGTGAATAGTTTTTCAAAACAAACTGTGTGCTTCTTTCTCTGCTCACTTCTAGAACCAGTCTTAAAGGTACAGAACACACAGAACAGACGATTGGGGATACAAGCATCATGGTCACCCTAGGACACCTGCAAAATGTCTTAGGCTTAGCAGTAATAGTGAGAAGAGGGCAAAAAGGAGCTTCAAGTTATTTAAGCCAGAAATATTTTGCTTTGATTTGCAGTCCACTTCTGTTTCTTTATTCCTCAAATGTTACCAAATTGCAGGCACTCCAGCAATCAGGGCTTTCCTGAACTGGGACCCGAGAATAGAGCACCCTGTAGGGCAGATGCCACCTTGGATTGCTGGAGCCAGGGCCTGGCCTCATCCTTGCTCTCAACTGGTACTCGCTGACAGCAGGAATGGTGGTGACTGTCTCAGAGGGACTTGTGGTATACCAGTAAATTATCAAAGAATTTCACCTAAGTTAATAAAGGTTTTACTGCTGCTTTCAACACAGATGCCATTTCATTTGGTTTCCCAGCCCAACTTCCTTATTATCCAGTTGTTTTATTATTATTGTTATTTCTCATTTATTCTGCTGCAACATTTTCTCTTTGTGAAAACTGGCAACAAATTAAAAATACAACTCAGTTTCATTAGTTAAAAAAGTTATTTGAAAAAAACATTAATGTATTGAGATGTGAAGCCCTGGAGGAGCCCCTCAGGTGGAGCCGGGCGCACACAGCATGGGACAGCTGCCAGGGCTTGCCTGCCCCTGCCACAGATGCAGCCGCATAAAGATGAAGCGGCATGAGGATGAAGCAGGTGAGGGATCATGCCGGGTCCCTGCCTGTGCTGGGGTTGCTGCTGCTGCTGCTTCCCCCTGCCAGGACCCTAGATGGAGCTGCTGCAGATGCAGGAGGGGGAAGTGTGGGGGGGGGGGGGGGGAAAGCACACTAAGGGCTGGGGAGCAGGGAAGCGGCCGCACTGCCGGAGCTGCCCTGACCAGCAGGGCAGCCCCTGGGACAATGGGGATTGGGGGCATACATAAGGTGCAAACAGTGCTTTTCTAAATATTGGAGTGGGTGTATCAAAAGGTTCTTAAAGTTGTGCTAAGGATTGTTTCAAGGTAAGATACAGGTCTGGCTCCTTTCCAGGATTAACAGGAGCTGACAGTAATATGTCCTCATCTGGTTGATTATCAGTATCCTTTTCATCATCCCTTGCCTCAGCCACTCACAGGGCCTCTAAAGCACTCATGAGAAATCACCATGTTATTAACACTGAAACAGGAATCAAAAAACCTAAGTCCTTAAGTTTGGAAATGCTCTCCTACCTTAACATCAAAGCTTCTCTCATTTAGAAACCAAGTACAGTGTTCATTAACCAGTAATAAAAGTTGCTCTGCTTGTCAGAGATTTTATGTCCTAGAGTGTGGAGAAACTATTGCAATACCTTTAAGCTGTGCCAATGCCCCTGGAATACCCCCCTGTCCCATGATATTATACTCATAATCCTGTGATCCTTCATCCAGCAAATACCACTGACCTAATGTTATAGACTCTGCTGGCAATTTCTCCTCTCTCGGATAGTGGTTCACTGAAAAAGTCCCCCATTGTTGTATCATGGCTGTGATATGTTATCATGGTGTCAACATCACGCTGGGGGTCACCAAATGTTGGTGATGAGTTACAATGCAAAGGAAAATCTAAACATAAAAATAGATATATTGTCAATGGAAATAACACACTGATGCAGTGTAATAGTATTGGGCTTGGCAGGTGTTGTTTTCTTCCTTGTCTCTGTCTTCCCTCTTTCTCATGTGAGCTCCCTTTTATTTAATCTTGTTACAGATAAACCGCTGCCTTCTAATTGGTCCCTATTGCATCTTGCTAATTTTGTAACACAAAACATGTCTCAAGCATTCCATGCATGTGATTGTTTTCAATCACGATAAGCCAGATGGTCATACTCATATGGTGTTTTTCCACCCAGAAATGAGATTCCACAGCATCCTCAACAAGCACGCAAATTATCAGGGCCCTTAGGGTTAACATTTTCTTGTTCTAACCTTGGTCAGGATGCCAGGTGTTTGGCACCGTTCCCACACTGCAAAAGTAGGAAGTGAGGGAGGACCTAGGTAAAGTGGTGGACATTCCTTGGAAGGTATATCAGAATAGAGATTCAGAAGATGGGGATCCAGAAGGTGAGGATGACTGTCATGAGTGTCATGGACAGAAAGGTCAGCATAGTAAGAGAGTATCCTGGGGTGACTTTATGATGCTGGTGTCCCCATCCCTCTGTTTAGCCCAGGGCCAGGACACCGGACCCAAGCCCCAGAGAGAGACTGAGACAAAGCCAGACACATCCACAAAAAGAACTCTCTCTCTCCAAGCCCCAAAAAGACTTTCTGAATTTGCCATCTCTTCAAAACAAGAGGTTCCACTGTTTTATATTATTCATTTTTTCATGTTTGTGAATACTTTGCTTGTTAAATAAACAGTTTTTTCCACTTTTATAGTAAAAAAAGTTACCTCCCAAACTGATTGGGGAAAGGGCTGCTTAAATTTACTTTCTGGAGGAGACCACTTCAGAGGTTTCCTCCCAAAATTTGCCCTAAACCAAGACAAATACTTCTTGGCACCCAGTGCAGGGCTCAAGAAAGTGGGAAAAACTTGTACTCATTGCATTTTGATTTCACTTACTCTGTATTGGGATAAAGCAGTCAGTAGCCATGCTGCTTAAATTTATACTGTCTCTCTGGATTAAGCTTTTCATGTCTCGCTGGTCCCTAAGCTTTTTTGAAGGAACAATATTCTTCTGGTCCCTAGGTTTGTTTTCTTATTCACAGATAGCTCCAGTATCGTCCCTAACATGTAGCTTTTACAGTAGAAGTACACTAGTCCAGATTTTCATTTTGTTGGGTGTGCTGATAATGATTTATAGGAAATTAACAAAGGTACTGACATTTGTTCGAGATATGTATGGTTTCTTGTTTCTTCGTGCTACCCTGCGGCCCAGTTCCAGTAACATGGTTTGGGAGTTTATTATTAATTGCACCCAGTTTGTTAGAGGAGGAGTAGGGGATGAGGCTTTTCAGCCTTTCCTTTCCTTCTTCTCATTTGATTCTGTTATGTCACTTTTTGAGAATGTTTAGTTTCCCCTGAATGTTAGAGACCACTTTCCTGGTATTTTATCTGGTAAGCTTTCTCTAGATAGTTTGCAGCTTGTCTAAAATGAGGGCTGAGATGTCCAGAGGGGCTGAGAGACCCCTGACCCAGGACCAGACCCAGACATAGAAAATCCTGAGTGGTATGGAGAATGGGAAAGAATGGGAAAGAATGGGACAAACCCTGAAGGAATTTTCTGATTCCTCAGCCTGGGAATTTTCACATAAACAAATTCAGAACCCAGATGAGGTGGGGAAATATCTGGAAGAGGACTGCAATGACAACTCAAAGAAGAAAAAGCTCAGTGCAATAAGCTGGGCCCTGGCATATGCTTATCGCACACTGCTAGATACTGTAATGCAGCAGATAGAGGCAGGAGGGCAGGGAGATAAATCAGCAGCTACCTCAGTCACTCAGGCTGCAGCCAACACCCCATTTACTCAGGTAGTAGCTAAACCAGACAGTGAGCCTAAGCCACTGGCAGTCGCTACTGTGAGAAAGAAGCACAAAACCAAAACCAATCAGCCAGTGGACAATGATGATCCAGAGGAAGGACCCTCAAAGCCAGCTCCAGCAACTGACTCAAAATCAGAAGTCACTATTGAGTCCTTTTCCCTGAAAGACCTTCGTGGTCTAAAAAAACATTGCACTCAACGACTTGATGAGTCTCTAATTAGTTGGTTAGTCCGTATTTGGGATGCTGCAGGTGAGGCTACAATTCTGGATGGTACTGAAACAAGGCATTTGGGATCCTTGTCACATTATCCAGTTATTGACCAAGAAATGGTAAGGGGGGCTGACCATCTCTAGGTATGGATTTTGAGAAGTGTGGTGTTGCAGTGCATTTGAGATTTACCCAAGTCCTGTATGCTTTTTTCCCTTGTTTTATAATGATTTGTCCCTTACTCCCATGGTAAAACCCCTGTTGGCTTTTTTCCTGGTTGTGGGTCCTGTCTGTCACCCTGCAACCCTGCCCAAAAGCCTGGAAAATTCTGGTGAGGCTGTGGAGTGATTCGTCAGATTCTCGGTTCCCCTCCCTCTTTTATGTATAAGATTGTTCTGTTAATTATCCCCTGTTCTGGGTCACTTCTCTCCTTCCCTGAGATTGGTTCTAGATTGCCCCTTGCTCTGTCTATGCTCCCTGTACTTAAGCCGAAACCCAAGGGCAAAACTCACTCCGTACGTGGGCAGTCCTCTGGGTGGAATAAAGCCTAGTTGAAGCCCATGTGGGAGTCCTCCTTTCTTCTTCCACGCCATTTGCCACGTTTCAGCCTGAGGCTCAGACCCACAAGATTGCAAAGATACTAAGCTGTATCCCTGAATGCAGATTCGGTAACGAGCTAGCAGGCATGCAGCTCCAAAACCCCGCAGTCTGGGGCAAAGATATCTGTGTGCAGATGATCCCTATATACAGAAAACCCAGTGGAAGACCATAGAACAAGGGATTCAACACTTGAGAGAAATGGTGGTGGCGGAGATTGTTTTCTCAGAAGACTCAACAATGCCTAAGAATCCAGACTTGGTAACATGTACACCCATAATGTGGCGAAAACTTGTATGACTTAGGCCATAAGAATATGCTTCTGCTTTAGTAATGATGAAGTGGGATGACAGGGAGGAGACTGTGTTTGATATGGCAAAGAAGCTCCAAGCATATGCAGATGCTGTGCATGGCCCAACACATGCAGGAATTGCAGCTGTGGAAACACGTCTGCAGAAATTAGAAGATAAGATAGAGGAGAATCCCAAGAAACTCAAAGAAGAAATCAAAGAGGACCTTCTCCAAATCTCAGCAGAACATAGCAGAGATTTTGGTACCAAACACAGATGTCTCCCGAATAGGGAAAGAAGGTACGCCTCACAAGGTGAGCTGTGACCCTTCCTGCGTGATTGTGGGGAAAACATGAGGAGGTGGGATGGGAGACCCACTACTGCTCTGGCGCAAGAGGTGCGTGAACTGAAGGAGAGCAAGCCACAGAAAGGAAGTTCCACCCAAAAGAAAACAGCTCCAGTTGCCCGTAGCTGAACTGCCAGGTATGATGATGACATGTCAGATCCCCTTGAAAGAACCTCTAAAATGTACACTCAGGGAAGGAAGAATAAGCAAGACTAGAGGAGTCCTGCCTCTAGCCGAGTAGAGGCTAGGGAAAACTGTGTCTTTTAGACTGTGTGGATTCATTGGCCTGGCAGATCAGAACCACAAAAAAATGAGGCCTTGGTCAACACTGGTGTGCAGTGCACACTAATCCCATTGAGACATGTTTCTCTTGCTGACATGACAGAGGGATCACAGGATTTGACTTTGGTGGAAGCTAAGGTGAGCCTGATTGGAAATGAGTGGAAGAAACATCCCATTGTGACTGGCCCAGAGGCCCCATGAATTTTAATCATAGACTTCCTCGGAAGTGGGTATTTCAAAAACCCAAAAAAACTCAGATGGGCGTTTGGACTAGCTGTTGTGGAGACAGAGAGCAGTAAACAATTGAATGCCTTGCCTGGACTATCAGAGAACCCATTTACAGTATGATTTCTGAAGGGGGGAGTGCAATGAGTACCAATTGCCACTTCAACAGTGTCCTGCAGCAGGGAATCCCCAACTACTCTGAGTAGGATTTTGGATGCTCCTCACCCTTCCATCAGCTAGTGCATGGATTGTCCCTCAGCCCAACCAGAACTTCTGGGTCACACTAGCCAAGACTTTACAACAAGACAATCTATGCCTGTCCATGGGCAGAGTGGATAACCCGCTGTCGATGTGCCTTGTAGGGGTTCCCCTAGCAGCAAATGAATACCCATATGCAGATAAGAAACCCACTCTGGTAGACGCTTGGGATGAGTGGACATGGACCTTACCGCAAGCACCAGAGGAACCCCAAGGATTAGAGCTGTTAGGGTCCTCTAAAGCTCATCACTGCATTCAATTTCAATTACAACCTCCCAATGAACTCTTGACCCGCCTTGAACTTATTAGGTCTGCCCATAGGAAAGATGTAACCCCATTAAACAAAAATTTTATCTCCCAAAATTGGTGCAATTACACCAGTCCTAAACTTTCCTCGTCCTCGCTCCATCCCAAAGTGCTGTCTCGGAGAGTGTTTCTTATCTGTGGAGACCGAATATGGGCTGAGATCCCCTCACACTTTTAAGGGGGTCCCTGTAGCCTTGGCCAGCTTACTACCCTCACCCCACACATAACTTTACTTCAGAACTGGAAATGAAAAGGGAAATTGGCACACCAGAAGAGATCATACACTGAATTTGATGAAAACTGTGATAGCCAAGTTTATAATTGGAATAAAGGAAAGAGTTGTGGTCTCACTATTTTTACCTTGGGTGGCTGTAGTAATGCACCCCACACACCCAGCAAATGTTTTCCATACAGGGAAAGTTTAAGGCTCACCCCTTAAGGTAAAGAACCTAGATTCTTCCATACCCTTCTGACAAGGATTGGCTCAGAGCCAAGAGAGAAGCATCTATTGGATCTTGTCATCATTCTTCAAACCCTGTATCTCTCTCTATTGGCTGCAAGCCAAGTTATCCCTCCTAAAACATTCAGTATTTAAGGAAGAGCACAGGAGCCAGGGATGGTCTTTGGGAGGCTTCTTTACTTCATCTCCACCGACAGTCAAAGACCCCGAAGGGCTCAGCTGTCAGGGTTTTATGCACCTACCAAAGCAGGTGTGGTTTTACTAACAACCAATGGGGTTACAAGCTGAGGAAATGGACCAGTCAGGGAGAACATTAATAAACAAATTAGGGGATCGAAACTTGACCAATCAGGGGAAGGATACAGAACTGACCAACCAGGGAACAGAACGGGTAGCCAATCCATAGCTGGGGGGTGATCATGCACTATCTGCTCTCCAAGGTAATGCAGGGTTCGTGACCCTTTCAATGGCCTCTTCAGAGGCAGGGGCCTCCACAGCTCTCAATGAGCTTTCTCACCTGGAATGTTGGCTTAGTAAGCAGGCAAACACTACCTCCTCTGCACTCAGTGACACTGAGATTACCAGGCATGCAATGTTGCAAAATCGGACAGCAACTGACTATTTGCGGCTTGCTCATGGACATGGCTGCCAAGACTTTGAAGGAATGTGCTGCTTCAACCTCTCCTCGCACTCAGAATCCATCCACGCTAACATCCAGAAGCTGAAGGAGCAAGTGGAGGAATTAAAGGTTGAGAACTCAGACTGGATCCATGAACTTTTCAGACAATGGAGATTGACAGGATGGGTTTCATCCTTTGTTAAAGGGATTTTTTGGGTTATAATCATGGTTTTTATTGTTTTGCTCATGTTTCCATGCGTAGTTAAGTGCCTACCAAAATCCATTGGGATGGTCTTCTTAGTAAGAAAAAACAGGGGAGTTGTTGAGTCCCTACAGCCCCTCAACATAATGCCCAGGGTCTGGCCTTGGCAGTACAGACCATAGAGTTACCTGCCCAGCCTGAGAGAGAGGACTTCCTAATGGTGCTCTGTACACGATGGTTTGCCCCGGTTTCTCCCCTCCCTAATGCCCCTGGCCCTTTGATTTCTCCTTTCCTCCATTTCTCCATTGGTTGTGGGACTGCAGTGACTGGCCCTGTTTTCCCTATAGGGCACAGACCTTACCTGTCCTTTGCTCTGCTCCCATACCTCAAGGTCATTGGCTGCTAAAGCTCATACTTAAGCCTGAGACTGGCACATGTTCACCCCTTTCTTGCCCTGGATTTCCCTTTGGCACCTGGAAATAAAGCTGGCTGGAACTGATCTAGTACAAAGGCCTTCTTGCCTCTCTTTGCTGAGCTAGCCTTGTGGCATGTGTGGATATGTGAGCTTTACTGCTTTGCCTGAGTTTCCCCAAGCGGCCTTTCCACCGGAGATGCTTATTGGGTCTAGGCTCTAGCTCCACTCTTAAATAACACAACGTCACACCCAGCAGTACAAAACAACTCAAGATGCTGTAATTCCCATCCACAAGATAATCTGTGAGATGGAGAGCCAAGGGGTGGTCAGCAAACCCCACTCACCCTTCAACAGTCTCATTTGGCCTGTGCACAAATCTAAAGAAAAATGGAAATTGACTGGACTATTGTGCCTTGAATGAAGTGTCTCCACCATTTGAGCGCTGCTGTGTTAGACATGTTGGAACTCCAGTGCAAACTAGAGTCCAAAGCAGTGAAGTGGTACACCACTACTGGCATTGCCAATGGATTTTTCTCCATTTCTTTCACAGCAGAGTGCATATCTCAGTTTGTTTTCACTTGGAGAGGCTTGCAGTACACCTGGAACCAATTGCCCCAAAAGTAGAAGCACAGTAGTACCATCTGCCATAGACTGATCCAGACTGCACTGGAAAAGGGTAAAACTACAGAGCATTTGCAGAACAAAGATGACATAATAGTATGGGGGAACACTGCAGCTGAAGCATTTAAAAATGAGAGAAAATCATCCAGATTCTCCTGAAAGCTGGTTTTACCATCAAGAGCAAAATTAAGGGACCTGTCTGAACGATCCAGTTCCTAGGAGTGAAGTGGCAAGACGGGCGGCGTCAAATTCCCACCGAGGTCATCAAAAAGATCACAGCAATGACTTGACCAACCAACAAGAAGGAAACACAAGCTTTCCTTGGTGCCATAGGTTTTTGGAAAAATGCATGCTCCTGATTAGAACCAGATTGTGAGCCCTGTCTACCTGGTTACCTGCAAGAAACACACTTTCCAGTGGGGCCCTGAACAGGAAAAAATCTTTGCCCAAATTAAACAAGAAATTTCTCATGTGGTAGCCCTTGGCCCAGTCAGGACAGGACCAGATGTGAAGAATGTGCTCTATTCTGCAGCCAGGAGACATGGTCCATCCTGGAGCCTTTGGCAGAAGGTGCCTGGGCAGACTCGAGGCCGACCACTGGGATTCTGGAGTCAGAGCTACAGAGGGTCTGAAGCCAACTACACTCCAACAAAGAAGGAAATCTTAACAGTCTATGAAGGAGTCCAAGCTGCCATAGAGGCAATAGGCACTGAAGCACAACTCCTGGCGCTCTGACTACCCTGTGGGGTGGATTTTCAAAGCAAAGGTTCCCTCTACCCACCATGCCACCAATGCCAGATGGAGCAAGTGGATTGCTCACATCACACAGCATGCCTGTATTGGAAGATTGAATCACCCTGGGATTTTGGAAATAATTACAAATTTGCCCAAAAGTGAAAACTTTGGTCTCACTGACTAAAAGAAATAAAAACAAGTGACGTGTTGAAGAAGCTCCGCCATACAACCAACCAGCAGCAGAAGAAACACGCTATGCTCTTTTTATTGATGGTTTTTGTTGCATTTTAGAGGTGAAACAAAAGTGGAAAGCAGCCGTATGGAACCCAACACAACAGGTTGCAAAAGCTACTGAAAGAGAAAAGGAATCAAGCCAACTTACTGAACTCAAAGCCGTTCAACTGGCCCTAAACATTGCTGAAAGAGTGAAGTGGCCAAAGATCTACCTTTACACTGATTCATGGATGGTAGCCAATGCTCTGTGGAGATGGCTAGAGAAGTGGAGAAAAGCTAATTAGCAGCATAGGAAAAAAACAATCTTGATTTATTAAAAAACTATGGACATTGATCTAATACTAATATTTAACTATGACGGACAAAGACTCTCTAACAGTTTAAAGTTAGAAAGTGTATGTTTATTACGACGCCGGGCAGCGTGCGGGATAGCTCCCAGAAACACACACGCAATTTACAGATCATCACAGGGTCTTTTATCTACAGGAGTATTGAATACACAAACTACAAATGCATATTCATAGTTCTGATACCTCCCATTCTCCGCTTTGTATGGTAATTAGCCTAAAAAGCCATTGAGCATGTGTAGTTTGTTCTTTGAAATGGGTCAGTGGTCTTTTTTTATGGGGTGGGGTCCCAAAATGATGAAGTAAGATTGTCTTCCTCAGCTCTGACTTTTTAGCCTTTAGTGTTCGTGACAGCTAAATCCTGTTTTTTCCAGGACTGTTTGATTTATGATTGTATTGTGTTCATGGGGTCTATTGATTATTCAGGATGCAAAAGCCTAGTTTGACAGCTTCTCTGATTTATCAGTTCCATCCAAGGATTATCAGTTCCTTCAGCCTGGCTTCTGTTAGCAAAAGGGAAGTATCTCAGCACTATCTATTTTGACTACAGTCTTTAATTCTTCTAAATCAATGCCTCAATCTGGGCTGCTGAAGAGTGGAAAGACATTGCTGCCTGGGTAAAGAAACTATCTGTGAAAGTCCACCATGTAGATGCTCATGTTTCCAAAAGTAAGGCTAATGAGAAGCACCAAAATAACAAGCAAGTAAATCAAGCTACAGAAATAGAAGTGTCAAAGATAAACTTAGATTGGCAACACAAGGGAGTTATTCCTGGCTCAATAGGCTCATGATGCTTTAAGTCATCAGAGTAGAGATGTCACCTATAAGTGGGCACAAGACCAAAGGGTAAATTTAACCATAGACAATATTTCTCAGGTTTTCTGTGACTTTGAGATGTCTGCTGAGATCAAGCAGGCCAAGCCAGTGAAGCTCCTATAGTGTGATGGGCAGTGGTCCAAATCTATGTATGGGGAGGTCTGGCAAACTGACTACATTGCACTGCCCCAGACACATCAAGGTAAGTGCTATGTACTCACAGTGGTAGAAGCTATCACTGAATGGTTGGAAACCTACCCTGTGCCTCACGCTATGGCCCGTGACACTATCCTAGGTCTTGAAAAGCAAGTGCTTTAGAGGCATGGTACCCCAAGAAGATTGGGTCAGACATCAAAACTCATTTCAAGAACAGCCTTATCAACACCTGGGCTAAGAAACATGGCATTGAGTGGTTGTACCATATCCTCTACCATGCACTAGCTGCCGGAAAAGTGGAGAAGTACAATAGACTGTTAAAAACCACCTTAAAAGCATTGGCTGAGAGATCTTTGAAAAATTGGGAGCAGCATCTAGCAAAAGCCACCTGGTTAGTTAACACTCCAAGTTCCACCAACCGAGCAGGCCCTGCCCAATCTTAGCCCTTGCATACAGTAGATGGAGACAGTTCCAGTGGTGCATATTAGAGGATTTTTAGGGAAGACTGAGTCAATTCTGCCTTCAGTACAGAAAAACCCATCCATGGGGTTGCCTTTACTCAAGAACCAGGCTGCACATGGTAAAGAATGCAAAAAGATAGAACAACACTATGCGTACCTCAGGGAAATCTGATTGTTGGGTGAGAACTATGTGTAGATATCACTGTTTGCTGAATGTCACTGCTATTGTCTGTATATAGCTGTATACTGTATATATGTTGTCCTAGGGTGACTATGATGCCTGTATCCCCAATCGTCTGTTCTGTGTGCTGTGTGTTCTGTACCTTTAAGTCTGGTTCTGAGAGTGAAGCAGGGAAAGAAGAAGCACACAGTTTGTTTTGAAAAGCACCGTTCACTCCTCTGCATTTTTTTTTCCTTCTTCCTTGGGACTGTGTGTTTGTCGGATGCACGGACAGAAGCCAGAGAGAGGTTTTTTTCCTTTTAGTTAGTCTAGCTAGCTGAGGCAAAGAAGCTTCCTGGACTGTTTTTTTTTTTTTTCCTTTTTCTTGGGACTGTTTAAATCTGCTCTGGACTGAAAAACCCAGGGGAGCATGGGGATCTCACGCCTGCGGCCCACTGGGCCTGGACCTTGGCATTTTCCAGCGCCGAAGGGACTGGGACTGATAAGAGACTGAGAGAGCTGAGCTAACTCCTGGCAAGTTCTTCTCTCAGTTTTGCCATCTCTCTTCAGAGCAGCGAGAGGTTTTATTGTTTCATTTCATATTATTCATTCCTTATGCTTGTGGGCATTTTGTTTGTCAAATAAATAATTTTTTCCACTTTTCTCCGAGGAAGTTCTTTTTCCCGGACTGGCTGGGGGGTGGGGCCGTTAGGGTTTTCTCTCCAGAGGAACCCCATTCAGAGGTTTCCTCCCAAAATTTGCCCTAAACCAAGACAGAGGGCCGATCAGGAAAAGACATTTAAGGAACTTAGAAAGGGTACTCCTCTAGATAAGACTCAATGTACCTTTTGCAAAAAGAAAGGATACTGGAAAAGGGAGTGTCAGTTCTTGGGGAAAAAGAAACTTCCAGACTCAGCTCCTGAACTAGCTGTGGATGGGGAATGAGGGGCACGGAAGGTTTCTTCTCCAGAAGAGCTTTTGGTTATAAACTGGGGAAAGATGAAGTTTAGTTCTTGGTGGATACAGGGGGAACATATTCTGTGTTAAATACTTTAGGAATTAAACTGAGTCAAGACACTGTAAAAGTGGTTGATGCTACAGGGATAAGTGAAACAAGGCCTTTCTTCCAGCCTTTGAAATTTAAATTGGGAAAACACTGGGTGACTCAACAATTCCTCTATATGCCAAACTCTCCTAAGCTTTTGGTGGGTAGGGATCTATTGGAGAAATTAGAAGTGGAAGTTAAATTCTGAAAAGGGGGGTGGAACACAAGTTATATAATTCCTGAAAATAATTTTGTGGAAGTGGCTGCCCTTTTTCATACAGGACGACCATGGCAAAATCCCCACAGAAGTTGAGAATGCTGTCGTTCCATTAAGATGGGCCAGTGAATTTTCTGGGAGGTCCAAACTGGCAAAATCTGTAAGCATAGCACTCAAACCTAGAGCGGCACCAGTAAGACAAAAAAAAATACCCTTTGAAGTTACAAAGTCACAAAGGTTTAGCCCCTATAATTGAGAAGTTCCTTAAATTTGGGTTATTGGTAGAATGTGAATCTCAATACAATACGCTCATCCTGCCGGTAAAAAAGGGTGATGGTAAAAGCTACTATCTGATGCAGGATTTATGGGCAATTAAAAAATAACAGTATATTCACCCCATAGTGGCCAATCTATATACCCTTTTGAACACATTGACATATGATTTAGGGTGGTTCACTGTGTTAGACCTCAAAGATGCCTTCTTCTGCATCCCTTTGAATAAGAACAGTCAATATCTTTGCTTTTCAGTGGGAAAATCCTGAAACAGGGAGAAGAAGCCAACTCACCTGGACAGTCCTACCCCAGGGTTTCAAGAATAGCCAAACTATTCAGAAATTGTGGAAGATCAGAAAGCTACAGAAGCTGATCTGCGTAGCATCACCGACCTCATGGCCCTGGTACAGTGGAAGCCATGGGAGAGAGAAACTCAAGGCAGGAACAAAAGTGAAGACATCATGTCTGGTCACTCTGACCGCTCTGACAAGAGAAGATGTAACAAGGACATTGGTGGCGCAATGAATGCAGCAAGAATGCAAGAACCGAACAAGGACTTGATAACCAAAAAGATTATGTTACTAAGGGAACAGGGGCAAAGGGGCCCCAGTGGAAAATTTTGTACAGAACTTGGAGAACTATAAATACAGGTGATTAGTGTAATGAACTGGCTTTGCTTGTATAGCATGGTCTATGTCCTCTCAATCCCCGCAAGAAACCAGCTGGCAAAAGAACTGGAAGACTGGAGAAGACAAGAACCAGAAGGGGATGTTTTACAATAGGTAGGTAATATACGAATTGATGCCAAAGACCGAAACAGCTACATCCAACTCATTGTTTTAAACTTTTTGGGACTAAGTGGGTATGGAGTCTCCAAAAAGAAAGCAGAGATTGACAAGGAAGGAGTGATTTAATGGGGCTTGAGGTCTTTCACGGACATCAACAACTTAGCAGAGATGGGAAAGAGCCCATCCTCCCCATCTTCCCGAACCCCACAGCATGAGAGAAATGCAGGCTTTCCTGGGAATGGTGGGTTGTTGTTTATGGATACCAAATTATGAGTTACTGTTAAAGCCTCTGTCTGGAGCACTAAAAGTGGCCAATAAGGGAATTGTGATGTGGACAGATGGTACCAGAGCCACATTTAAACAGCTGAAACATTCTTTGATGTCATCCCCAGCATTAGGACTGCCAGACTTAACTAAGCCTTTTGAATTATTCACATATGAGCAACTGAATGTTGCTCTGGGGATACTGGTGCAGTTCCTTAGAAAACCAGCAAAGACCTGTGGCCTACTTTTAAAAACAGCTGGACAGTGTCAGCCAAGGGTGGCCCAGGTGTTTGAAAGCTGTGGTGGCTACTGTTATATTGATCAGAGGCCCAAAAATTCACCCTTGGGTAGCACATTGTATTGTATGTACCCCATACAGTACTAACTGTACTTGAACAAAAGGGAGCCATTGGCTGTCCCCAGCAGGATGCTTAAATATCAGTCTGTGTTGTTGGAACAAGATGATGTTACCCTAAAAACAACTTCTGTTGTCAATCCTGCCATGTTTCTGTCCTCCACATTGATTGACAGTGTGCCTGAACATGATTGTTTACAAACCATAAAGAAGGCCCATTCCAGCAGACCAGACCTGAAGGACATTCCTCTAGAAGATCCAGATTGGGAACTGTATACAGATGGAAGCAGCTTCATGAGAGGTGGTAAATGAATGACAGGTTATACAGTGACAACCACAGACAAGGTAACTGAAGCAAAGGCCTTGCTACCAGATGTATCACTACAGAAAGCTGAACTGATTGTGCTGATGAGAGCTCTGGAACTGTGAAGAAAAGAAGGTAAAAGTATGGATTGATTCTAAATATGCATTTAGTGTTGTCCATGCCCATGGAGCCATCTGGAAGGAATGGGGGTTGCTGATGGCCCAAGGTAATGAGATTAAGCATGCTGAACAGATGTAGGCACTCCTGCAGAGTATTTGGAAGCCTACAGAGGTATCCATATAATGCATTGTAAAGCTCATCAAAAGGGGAAAACATCTCCTGAACTGGGGAATCGCATTGACGATGAAGCTGCAAAAGGAGCTGCAGGACAAGGCGTCCTAGCAGTAGTACCACAGAAAGAAATCAATCTGTCAGGGTTTACCCCAAAGTATGATCAGAAAGACCACTAGTTAATTGAGTCCCTTAAGGCTGAAATGAAAGAGAGCGGATGGGTGGTTACACCAACAGGACAGGTTGTAGTCCCACCCCTGCTCCTTTGAGAGATAGCTCAGCGGGTATATGAGGGCACCCATTGGGGAACAGAAAACCTTTTGAAACATCTGAAGAAGGTAGTAATGGGAAAGGGAATGACAGAAATTTTGCAATCCATAGTAAGCAAATGTAAAATCTGCCATCAAAACAATCCTAATATGAGCAAGAGAGTAGCGCTAAGGGAAACAAAGGCCAGAGACTATCGTTACAATTTGGGACAGCTCAAATAATGATACATAGAACTCCAGTTCTTCGGAGGGCGTTATAGCAAAGATTTATTGAAAGACAGACTCTTTTTTACACTGTTTCGGTACAATCAATATGATTGGTCATTTAGAGCAACACCTCTTGACCGTTTCTTACCAGTAAACAATAGTTAGAAAAACATCAGCTGCTACCAGTTTTCTACCTTAACAGTTTTCCACCTTAATGCTTTTTCACCTTCCAAGGATTGTTTTGATCCCTCCTTAAGATTTCCCAGGCCAGTATGAGAGAGTTCTGTACTTGGCTTTCCCACAGGCCCAAGCTACTGCCTGAAGCCTAAAAATCTATGTTCTGACCACTGTCAGTTCCCACAGGAGACCTCCCCAGAGATTATTGGCAAACAGATTTTGCGAAGTTACCACGCAAAGGAGAAAACAAGTACATACTGGTGTTGGTTGACAACTTCAGTGTCACCTGAGGCTTACCCCTGTCCTACTAACACAGTGAAAGAAGTGGTTAAAGTTTTGCTTAATCATGTAATTCCAAGGTTTGAGATTCCTTTGGGATTGTTGTCACATAGGGGACCATATTTCATTGCAACGGTAGTGGGGGAGGTTAGTCGAATTCCAGGAATTGTTTAGGATTTGCATAATCTGTACTGACCCCAAGTGAGTGGCAAAGTTGAATGTATGAACGGAACCCTTAAAACACAAATTAGTAAAATATGTCAAGAGACATCTATGACATGGGTTCAGGCCTTGCTGAGAATCCACATACAACCAAGGCAGAGAGACAACATGAGTACCTATGAAATATTGTATGGCAGGCCATATCAAATTCCACACATTCCAGGAGAAATTCACATGAGGGGGAAAATTGACTTTAAAAAGTATTTAATTGCTTTAAGCTCCACTTTGAAGAAGATCCAGAGATTTGTTGTGTTGGGGTATTGGAGGAGATAGGTCAGGTGCTAAAGGAACACTCTTCCCCAGGTTTTTAGAAGTCATCTGCTTGCCCTAAGAGAGAGAGTCCAATGGGGCAGCAGAGGAAACGAGATGTTACAGCTGTCCAGGTTCCAGCTAGACCACAAGGGCAGCCACAGCCAGCAGCAGTAGCCCCGTGCAGAGGAGGAAGTATAAAACCAAATCCATATGCCCAGTTAATGGCAATGAGGTACCAGGGCCCTCATAACCAGTGGAGGAGCCGGAGCCTGAAATCGAGTCCCTGCTATCTGACAGTTTCCATAATCTGCAAAAAGACGTGCAACCAGGCAGGCAAGGCTTTTTCGACTTGGTTGACTTAAGTTTGGGACCCTATGGGTCCAGGCATGCAACCAGATAGTGGCGAAGCAAGGTATTTGGGAACTTTAAACCAGGACACAGGTATTGATCCAATGTTTGTGAGGGAGTCAGGGCCCTTTCCTCTCTGGGAATGGCTTTTAATGAGTGTAAGAGAGAGGTTTGTTCACAGAGACAGCCTGCAGGACCACTATCATAGAATGCCCTGGAAGACCACTGAGGAAGGGATCCAATGCATGAGAGAAATGGCAGTATTGGAGATACTTTTTGGAAGGGACAGATAACACAATAATGACCCTGACAAGGTCAGGTGCACGGAGCAAATGTTGTGGAGCCTGGCATACCTAGGGCCATCCCAATATTCCAGTTTCATGGCAACGAGTGTCAAGGACAACCAAGATACAGTGGGTTCTGTAGCTAGCAAACACAGGAATTATGAGAGCATGGCCCATGGCTCGGTGCAGGCTCATGTCTCTGCTATGGTTAAGAGTCTCAAAGGGGGAAAAGAAGGAGGAGATGAGGAAGGAGATGATGGAGAAGAGTTTCCACATGGCACCAGTGTGAACCAGAGAACCAAACGTCAGAGCCCGATATCCCCCAGCTAGGGAAAGGGGGTACACCCCACAAGCTTACCTGTGGTTCTTCCTGTGTGAGCATAGGGAAGACATGAGAAGGTGGGATAGAAAGGCCACTTCTGCCCTGGAAGCATGGATGCGTCACATAAAGGAGGAAAACACTAACAAAGGGAATTCTGCCAAAATAAATGTAGCCTCAGCTTCCTGTGATGGAGCACCTAAGTATAATGGATGGGACGATGACATGTCTGATTCCCTTGAAGGGACCTCCAGGATGTACAGCCAGGGAGGCAACGGTAGCTAGGACTAGAGGGGCCCTGACTCTAGCCAGGTAGATACTGGGGAAAATCAGTTTTTTTGGACTATGTGAATCTGATGGCTTGGCACATCAGAACCACAAAAATACAAAGCTTTGGTTGACACTGGTGCACAGTGTACTCTAATACATTTGGGACATGTGGAGGCAGAACCCATTTCTATTGCTGGGCTGACAGGGGGATTGCAGCAGTTGACTGCTGGAAGCTGAGGTGAGCTTGATCTGGAAGGAGTGGCAGAAACATCCTATTGTGACTGGTCCAGAGCCATCATGTATTCTGGGAATATATTTTCTCTAAAATAGGTATTTCAAAGACTCAAAAGGACTTAGGTGGGCTTTTGGGCTACTTGCTGTAGAGGCAGAGGGCATTAGGCAATTGAACACCTTGCCTGGACTATCAGAAAATCCTTCTGCAGTAGGATGCCTGAGGGTGGAAGAACAACAAATATGAATTGCCACCTTGACAGTCCATTGCTGGCAGTATCAAACCAATCGAGATGCCGTGATCCCAATCCACAAGAGGTTCTGTGAGCTGGAGAGCCAAGGGATGGTCAGCAAGATCCACTCACCCCTCAACAGCCCCATTTGGCCTGTGCGCAAGTCTGATGTGGAATGGAGATTGAAAGTGGACTATCGTGGCTTGAATGAAGTTACACCATCGCTGAGTGCTGCTGTGCTAGACATGCTGTAGCTCCAGTATGAGCTGGAGTCCAAGGCAGTGAAGTGGTACACCACTGTTGACATTGCTACTATGTTTTTCTTTATTCCTCTGGCAGCAAAGTGCAAGTCTCAGTTTGCTTTTGCCTGGAGGGGTATGCATTATATTTGGAACTGACTGCTCCAGTGGTGGAAGCACAGTCCCATTTGCCATAGACTGATCCAGATTGCACTGGAAAAGGGTAAAGCTCCAGAGCATTTGCTGTACATAGATGACATCGTTCTGTGGCGGAGAATGGCAACCAAAGTATTTGAGAAAGGAGAGAAAATCATCCAAATTCTTCTGACAGCCATCTTTGCCATCAATAAGAGTAAAGTTAAGGGACCTGCCAGAGATCCAGTTCCTAGGAGTGAAGTGGCAAGATGGAAGATGTCAGATACCCGCCAAGGTCATCAACAAGACCACAGTGATATTTCCATTGACCAGCAAGAAGGAAACATAAGCTTTCCTAGGTGTCATAGGTTTCTGAAGAATGCACATCCCTGAGTACAGCCAGACTGTGAGCCTTCTTTATCTGGTAACATGCAAAAAGAACAATTTCTACTGGAGCCCTTAACAGCAGCAAGCTTTTGCCCAGATCAAGCAGAAGATTGCTCACGCAGTAGCCTTTGGCCCAGTCAGGACATGACCAGAGGTAAAGAATGTGCTCTACTCTGCAGCTAGGAACAGTGGTCTTTCCTGGAGCCTGTACTAGAAGGTGCCTGGTGAGACCTGGGCCCGATCACTTGGATTCTGGAGCTGAATTACAGAGGGTCTGAAGTTAACTACACCCCAATAGAGTAAGAAATCCTGGCAGCCTATGAAGGAGTTCAAGCCACCTCAGAGGTGATTTACACAGAGGCGCAACTTCTGACACCCCGACTACCGGTGCTGGGGTGGATGTTCAAAGGAAAGGTTCCCTCTACCCATCATGCCACCAATGCTACATAGAAAAAGTGGACTGCCTTGATTACACAGCACACCTGTATTGGAAACCCGAATCGCCCTGGGATCTTGGAGATAACTACAAATTTGCTTGAAGGTGACAACTTTGGTCTGACTGATAAAGAGGAGCAGGAACAGGTGACATATGCTGAGGAAGCTCCACCATACGACCAACTGCCAGCAGAAGAAACATGCTACCCTTGTTTCCCTGACAGTTCCTGTCGCATTGTAGGGATGAACCAAAAGTAGAAAGCATTCGCATGAAGCCCTTCACCTCAAGTTGCAGAAGGTACGAAAGGAGAAGGTAGAATGAGCCAACTTGATGAACTCAAAGCCGTCCAGTTGGCCCTGCAGATTGGTGAACGAGAGAAGTGCCCAAAGCTCTATGGCTACACTGACTGAGGGATGGTAGCCAATGCTCTTTGGGGGTGGCTGGAAAGGTAGAAAAAGGCCAATTGACAGCATAGAGGAAGACCAATCTGGCTTGCTGAAGAATGGCAAGACAGTGCCACTCAGGTAGAGAAGCTATCTGTGAAAGTCCGTTATGTGGATGCTCATGTGCCCAAGAGTTGGGTTAATGAGGAGCACTGAAACAATGAACAGGTAGATCAAGCTGCAAAAATCGAGATGTCAGAGATAAACTTAGATTGGCAACACAAGGGAGAGTTGTTTCTGGCTCAATGGGCCCACGATGCCTCTTGGCACCAGTGCAGACATGCCATCTATAAGTGGGCATGGGACTGAAGGGTGGATTTAACTGTGGACAGTATCTTCAAGGTTATCCATGACTGTGAGGCATACTCTGCAATTAAGCAGAGCAAGCGGGTGAAGCCTCTATGGTATGGTGGGCGGTGGTCCAAATATAAGTATGGAGAGGCCTGGCAGATTGATTACATCACACTACCCCAGACACACCAAGGCAAGCGCTATGTGCTCACAATGGTAGAAGCCACCACTGGATGGTTGGACACATGCCTGTGCCTCACGCCACTGCCCAGAACACCATCCTGGGCCTTGAAAACCAAGTCCTTTGGAGGCATGGTATCCCTGAGAGAATTGTGTCTGACAACAAGACTCATTTCAAGAATAGCCTTAAAAACACCTAGGCTAGGGAACATGGTATTGAGTGGGTGCACCACATTCCTTATCATGCACCAGCTGCTGGGAAAGTTGAGCAGTGCTATGGACTCTTAA
This sequence comes from Zosterops lateralis, assembly GCF_965231275.1. Taxonomy (NCBI): domain Eukaryota; kingdom Metazoa; phylum Chordata; class Aves; order Passeriformes; family Zosteropidae; genus Zosterops; species Zosterops lateralis. The sequence continues at coordinate 28,364,078 of NC_139801.1, read as the reverse complement.
AAACAATAATGAAGGCAGTTGGTGGTGAGACATTCAAGCAATGGGATCTTCATTTAGCACAGGCTACATGGTTGGTTAACACCAGAGATTCTAATAACCAAGCTGGCCCTGCCCAATCTGAACCCCTGCGTACGATAAGGATAAGGTTCTGGTGGTGCATTTGAGAGGTATGTTAGGAAACACTGTTTGGATTAATTCTGCCTCGAGCAAAGACAAACCCATTTGTGGGGTTGTTTTTGCTCAGGGACCAGATTGCACCTGGTGGGTGATGCAGAAGGACGGAGAGACACAATGTATACCTCAAGAGGACCTTATTTTGGGTGAACTGTCTGTAATACCATTCCTGTATCTAGATCTAGATGTATAGATGTATATAATTAGGGTAATTCATGTATATATATAGTTTAAAGGTCTAAGTTTGATGTAAAGTTGGTATAGGAAAAAAAATTGGGGTGGATAATGAGGAAGGTTAGGTTTTTCCTTTTATTTTTTCATTCTCTCAGGGAATTTTCTTCCCATTTGTTGCCCAGAAGACAATGAATGGACGGTACATAAGACACAAAAAATGTGGCTAGGTGTCTTGGCATTTCCATTGGAATGGTTCTGGAGGGGAGGAGGGAAGTGGTGTGGTTTTGGCAGTCTCTTAGCTGGGAGTAGGAGACTCTTGCCCTGGCTTGGAGGACCAACAGTGCTGGTGTTTGGTGCTGGACTTTCTCCTGCTCAGGGGGTGCGGCACTGCTGTGAAGTTTCTCCTGACGGCCTATTGGTTAGCCTGCTGTTTATAGTGAATCGTCACCAGACTGGGACTTTCTCTGCAGCACTCACTCTCACTAGAGGAGACTCTCACCTTTTGTCTCCAGAGAGAGAGAGCACCTTCCCCCACTGCTGGTGGACTGGAACCTCACCCGAGCTGCCATTCCCAGGATATTTTCACCCAACATATGAGGGCATGGGGAAATCGAGCCACTGTCCTTTCACCTTCTGTCTCTTACTGGGGCTGCCATTAACCCCTGGGGAGTCTCAGGGCTTGCATTGGAGCATCCCCTGAAGTAATGGGGGAGTCACTGCAGCCCTTCTGTTTTGACATGAGCCAACAGCGCCCCCTGCTGGTTGTGGTCATAACTACACCAAAAGGTAAAGTGCTTGACAGGCAGGAAAAATGCTGTTATTAGGTTTTCTTATTGGGTTTTCTGTCTTTAATGTTGCTGTTGCTTGTTTGTTCTTATATATATATTCTAGTAAAGAACTGTTATTCTTTTCCCTATATCTTTGCCTGAATGTCTCATAATTTCAAAGATATAATAATTTGGAGGGAAGGGGTCATCTTTTCTACTCCAGGAAGGTTCATGCCTTCCTTGGCAGACCCCTGTCTTTTTAACCAAGACAGTCTTGTTATCCAGACCCATAGGATTGGACATGCCTGCTGTGGTGGTTTGAAGTGGCTTGGTTTTTGGTTAAGGGAAAAAAAACTTCAGACACGGAAGAAATTCTCTCTGTAAAGAACATTCCAACTTCCTCTGTGTCTGGCAGGGCCAATTCCTGACTAGTTCTGAGAACTGGCACAGAGTTAGCCAATTAGAGAAGCTAGAACTGTCTCTAGAAATACCATATTTAAGAAAGGAAAAACTGTGAAAAGGTGTCTCTTCTGGCTTTTGGTGAAGTGGCTGGACTGTGGAACCCTGGCCTGGGCCAGGCCAGGCCCTGCTCTGCCTCCAGGGCCACTGAGATCCTGGCCGCTCCTGCTGCTGCCTCAGGGCTGAAATTCTTTTGTAAGGCTATGGTGATGATGCCTAAAGAGGCTGACCTGGAACAGAGGTTAGACAGTGTTAAAGGAATAAAGTAGGTAGTTATTGAAAGGTCTTCAAAGGATACACCTTGAGCAGTACAGGAGCCTGGCTGTGGCTTTGCCCAGGATGGACTATTGGGATATTCGAGAGATGGGACTACTGAGAGACATGTTAAAAGGATGATTTATTGTTCTTATCTTCATCAGTCTCAGAGGGTAAGAACATTTTCACATCAATAGCTGCTGCATCTCAAGTTACAATGCCTTACAAAGATTTATTAGCCAATAAACTACTGCCACAAAGTTTGTTAGTGTCTTTAAACCAATCATGAATTATTTTGTTTTACATGTTTTGCCACAGTGCGGATTTTCCTAACCAATCGTTTAATGCTACACAAAGCTACATTACTACCTTTATAACTATTTATATAGCTAAACTTTAAACTCTAAAACGTTCTACTACCTAGCTTAACATGTTTCTGCTTAAACTACAAATCCACATTCTTGCTTCTGGTCGCTAAATCTGGAAGCCTCTTCCAAGATCTTAAATCAAACCCTGTATTCATTTCTATGTCTGGGCCTGTAGACACAAGACCCTGGGAGTTTTCTGTGCCTTGATTTCCTACAATGGACCCAAGATGTATGCAAGATGGATGACCAGTCACGAGTTTTCACACTTTTATAAGTTTTGGCCCATTTACATATTGAGGTCAATTGTCCAATTACAGCTTCAGGTTATGCAGTCCCATCCTCCCAGTTTTCTCTCCTCAATTCGCAGTTGTTTACACTTTTTTGAGACCAAAGCTGCAACAGTGTCCTTGGTTCTCATGCTGGAAAAGGATTGTTTTGTCTAACTACCCTGTGAAGAGAACTTGCTAACACTTTATATAAAGTTCAGAGTCACACACTAAGGCAGTACAGAATCTAAAAAATATGAAAGCTAAAACTTAAGGCATCAATAAGGACATGATACACCAGACTATTTTCCTTGTAATTCATTAAATGCATGGAGGGATGAGCAAAGGCACCCGTGCTGAAGAAAGTAGATGCTGAAGTAGCTGTGATCTAACAAGAAGTTTGAACAGAGAAAGAGAGAGGAGAACCTTTCTCCCAGGTATAGAAGACAACCGCTGGAAGATCAGACAACTACAGAAGCTGAGCTGGCTAGCACTGCAGACCTCCTGGCCCTGGTACAGTGGAAGCCATCGCAGAGAGAAACTCAAGGCAAGAACAAGAAGTGAAGACGCCACGTCTGACTCTGATGAGAGAGGATGTTGACAATGACATTGCTGGCTCAAGAGGATGTAACAGGGACTCGATAACCGAAAAGATTGTGTTGCTAAGGGAACAGGGACAAGGGGGTCTGAGTGGAAAATTTTGTGCAGAAGTTAGAGAACTATAAATACTGTAATCAGTGTAATAAAACTGGCTTTGCTTGCATACAGCATGGTCCACCTCTTTTAATCGCTGCAAACCTCTGTTCCCAGAGACAGAAGAAGAGAACCTTTGCTTCTATACTAGAACACCTCATCCTTAAAATTGTACCCCATTAGCCAAAGACAGACCTTGAAAACAGTTGTGGGAAAAACTGTAAGTCAATGGGAGGGGCTTTTTACATTTACATTGAAGAAAAGATTTATTTTTGAAGTGGTAAACTGAATGAAAATCCCAGTGGTCTAGTAGTTAAGATTCAGCGCTCTCACCCAGGTTCAATTCCCAGACAAAAAAACCAACAAAACACTACCTAGAGAAAGACTGTTTTGAGAAAGGATAGTTGTTTGCTAAGATTGTTTTGAGAAGAAACTTTCTTGAGAAATTTTTCCTTGGGAAAAAGCAGCTGCTAGCAGGCTAAAATCTCTCAGGCCTACAAATAGCCACTGGCTTGTTGGAGGTTAAGTTTGCTCCTTTTTTATTTTAAAGAATTTTTTCCCATAAGTTACTAAAGAGACTAAGTGGTAGATACTTAAGGGTACTTGACCAAAACAAAAACATAGCCAAAGGTTTTGTTTTTCTTATCTGTTGTAACTCCAGAAAGGAGGGAGTAACTGCCTTCCATGATAACAAGCCACCTGTTAAAAATCGAGTGAGGTATTATCTCTTATCTCTGCTCAGTCTTTCACTATCCCCATAAGAATATCTTTTGTTAACGCACCATCAAAACTCACCAATGGCATGACACATTTCATCACCCTATTTTAAGATGCTCTACTTGAAAGCAGAAGAGCAACCATTTTCCACCTAGATAAAAAGGAGCTGCAAGTGTCACCAGGCACTCCGATGTTTCCCACAGGACTCTCAAAAGAATACCAGACCCACTTCGGGACCCCTGGCTCCACAAGACCATCATCTCTGCTTCCAACAAGACCACATCTGCCACTCCAGGAGGGCTGACTTTAGACTGTTTCCAATGCCCTGATTAACAAGGCATCAAGTTGTATTTTCTGACTCTGTCAGAGGTTTTGTTTCTGTTTTTTTTCTGAGATTCCTTGTTTGTTTGTTTGCTTATTCTTTTTGTACTACAACATTTGTATTTTTAATATCCTTAATAAAAAACTGCTATACCTATTCCCAAAATCTTTCCCTGACAGCCTTTTAATTGCAAATTTATAATAATTTGAAAAAGGAGAGGGAGAAGCTTGCATTCCAAAAGAAGCTCCAATCTTCCTTGGCAAATACCTGTCTATTCAAACCAAGACAGATTTTGGTGCCCAACGTGGGGCTCGAGGGCATTGAGAGGAAAAAGGAATAGCAGTTCTTAGGTGACCTAAATTCTTGTGTATAAAAACCTTGTTGTTCAGCATTATGTAGTCCAGTTTTCCCTAGTTTGAGTAGCATGTAGTTGTAGCTGTATTTCTGCCATTTGCAAGCCCTTATCTAAACATAGGCCCTATAACTACGGCTACTGTGGCTGTCATCCAGTTTATTTTATGAATTAATAAAGTGAAGAAGTCATAGATTTTTAATTTCCTCTGGAAGGCAAGCACCTAGATTCAAGGCTATCATACACTAACTGTGTTTTTGGGGTTACTTTAAAAATAGTACTTTCTGTGAAGAAATGACAGCAGAAAAAGTTTTCTCTCAACCCTTCACCCAGCTCTTTGAGTCTACCTCACCAGTTTATGAAGGATTTAAATCTTCTCTGAATGCTAATGATATCATACAGTGGCTGGTGTTGCTAATAAGCCTATTCTATTTAGCATTCAGAGATAAGGGAAGATTGACCTAGATAACCACGCTGATACCTGAAGCCAGGGATACCGATAATAAGAGAGGGTTGGACTGAGACAGGTGTACGTCCGACCACTATGGTTAATCCTACGAAGTCCGTTTATTATGTGCAGTGCAGCAACTTATATACTATTTTACATTGTTTATACATATAACAACTTTTTCATTGGCACACAGCAAAGGAAAGAATGTAAACACACATTGTTTGGTTTACTTTGAAGGTGGCTAACACCTGCACACTAACAATTCTATTCAATGACCTTCAACACCCTATTATCTTTCCCAAAGACCTTAATATCTAATTCTAACTGTGCCACAGCTAACTGAGAATTTTTTGCTGCGTCACTGGCCTTGGGCCTCAACTAGGCCTCAGCTAGGCCTCAGGTTAGGCCTCAGTCAAGGTAGTTCAATATTTATATATAAATCATGTTTTCTTTCCCTAAGAAATTTAGCAACAGATACCTACCCCACAGAATAGGGATACAACCCCAGAGCCTGACCCTGTCCCACAGCCTGCCTCAGAAAAGACCCACCCGGATTGAGCTGAAGTTCTAGTAAAAAAGATGCGCGAGATGGGGCAAATGCTGAGAAAGTACATTTGCCCAGCTCATGAGGAACCCTCCCCCTGCCCCAAAAAAGCAGAGTCTGATGGTGCAGCAATGGAACCCACAGACATTACAACTGTCCAGGTTCCAGCTGAACCACAGGAGCAGCCACAGCCAGCAGCAGTCGCCCCTGTGGAAACAAGGAAGTCTAAAATAAAAGTGATGCAGTCTAGTAGTAAAGATAAGAAAAAAGAGCCTTCACAATCCACAGAAGAACCACAACTTGAAATCATCACCGAGTCCCTATCATATAAAAGTCTATGTAATCTGCAAAAAGATATTGTACGACAGGGACGTGAAACTTATACAGCCTGGCTACTTCAGGTCTAAGACCTTATGAGTACAGGCGTACAACTAAATGGTGGTGAGGCAAAGAATTTGAAACCCTTGACCCAGAACTCAAGTATAAATCAGATATTTGTAAGAAAGCAAGAGTCCCTTTTCCTTTGGGAACGACTTTTAACAAGTGTGAGAAAGAGATTTGTCCACAAAGACAGAATACAAGAGCATAACAATAGACTGCACTAAAAGACCCTTAAAGAAGAGATCCAACAGCTGAGAGAAGTGGCAGTATTAGAAGTACTTTTTAAAAGAACTAGACAGCATGATAATAACCCCAACAAAGTGAGATCCACAAGACACATGTTGTGGAATCTAGCAACTCATGGGCCATCTCAATACGCCACATTCCTCACAACAATTAATGCCGAAGACAACCAAAAAACAGTGAGTTCTGTCACCAACAAACTCAGAAATTATGAAAGTATGATCAGTAGCCCAATGCAGGCGCATGTCTCTGCTGTGGTGAAAGAACTCAAAAAGGAGATGAAGAAAATAAAAGAGGAGATGAGGAGAAACAGTTCCCATGTAGCACTGGTGCGAGTCACAAGCCCCAGAGTCAGAGCCCAACGACCCCAGCTAAAGAAAGAGAGTACACCCCACAAGCTGACCTGTGGTTTTATCTCCGTAACCATGGAGAGGACATGGGAGTGTAGTATGAGAAACCCACTTCTGTCCTGGCAGCACGAGTACGTGAGCTTAAAGAAAGAAGCACTCACCGAGGGGGTTCCACAAAAATGAAGGTAGCCTCAGCCTCCCATGACCAAGCTACCAGGTATTACAAAGGTGAAAATGCTATGTCGAACCCCCTTGTAAAAACCTCTACTATATATGTCCAAGAAGAGAATGATAACCAGTGCTAGAGGGACCCTGCCTCTAGCCAGGAAGAGGCACGGGAAAATCAGATTTTTTGGACAGTGTGGATTCGATGGCCTGGCACATCAGAGCCACAGAAATATGAAGCTTTGGTCAACACTGGGTCTCAGTGTACTCTAAAGCCATCAGAACATGTGAGGGCAGAACCAATTTCCATTGCTGGAGTGACAAGAAGGTCACAAGAATTGACTCTGTTAGAAGCGAAAGTAAGCCTAACCAAAAAGGAGTAGCAGAAACATCTGATTGCGACCGGCCCAGAAGCCCCGTGTATTTTGAGCATAGACTTCCTCAAGAATGGCTATTATAAAGACTCTAAAGAACTCAAATGGGCTTTTATGATAGCTGCTGTGGAAGCAGAGAAAATTAAGATATTGAACACCTTGCTTGGACTATTGAAGAACCCATCTGCAGTAGGACTCCTGAAGGTAGAAGTGCAACAAGCACCTGTTGCCACCTCGACGGTGCACTGCCAGCAGTATCAGACAAATCGAGATGCCATGATCCCCATCCACAAGATGATCCGAGAGCTAGAAAGCCAAAAGGTGGTCAGCAAAACCCACTCACCTGTCGCCCCTGACTTTCTTGCTTTCGAGTGTTTGAGTCTTTGCAGCATCGTTCTCACGCTGCTTCACATAAACAATATTGTATTCTTAGAAATTATCTATATGTTTTGCATAGTTGTTCTCTGAGAGAGAAGCTCAAGGAGCCAAATAAGAAAAACTTAAAAGTCCTGTTGGGGAAGCATAAAAAGTTTTTAAGAATCAAGAAGAGAAGTACAAACAAGAAATAAAAAGTTTGTAGCAGTGGTACAAGAAGAAAAGAGAAGAGAACGCAGTCATGGATGGGGACCACTCAAGTGAGACCAGCCTCAGCTGGGCAGAGACCAGTGTGCAAATTGTAAAAAGTTTGGCCACTGGAAAAATGAGTGTCCAGAACAAAAACGAAGCAGACACAAAAGACAGTGAAAGGAGGGAGTAGTAACACATGTACAAAAAGACTGAGGGGAACCAGGGGTGTCTACCCCAGCAAACCTGCTGGTTATAAAAATGAAGCTGGGAGAAGAAGAAGAAAAAGTAAAATTTTTAGTTAACACTAGAACAATGTATTCTGCTTTAAACAAAGCTTTAGTACCTATTAAAAAAAATTATGTTACAGTAGTAGGAGCAACTAGCCAATCTAAAAAAGCATATTTTTGTAAACCATTAAAATACAAGTTTAAGAAACGATAGAGCATTCATAAATTCCTGTATCTACCAAATTCCCCAAAACCCCTTCTAAGAAGGGATTTACTAAAATTACTACAAGTAAACATTAAATTTAAAAAAAGAAAAATTGTTCTAAAAGTAAACAACAAGCAATATGTAGAGGTGTTAAGCCTAATACTAACAGCAATCAAAGTCGAAGAAGAAATTGACAAAAAAATACTAAACCAAGTATTCCCCGAAGTATAAGCCTCTGATGTGCCAAAAAGAGCAAAAAATGCTACCCCTATACAAGTTAAGCTTAAAGAAAAAAGGCAGCCAATTAAAATTAGACAATACCATTTTAAAAAATAGAAAAAGAATTAGCCCCATAATAAAAAAAATTACAGTCAAAATTACTAAAAGAATGTCAATCCAACTTTAATATCCCCATACTACCTGTTCAAAAACCAGATAAGTCATATCAACTAGTACAAAACTTACAAGCAGTAAATAAAATAACTGTAAATCTTTATCCTATAGTAGCCAACCCATATACACTGCTAACGTGCCTAACACCAAAGCTAACTTGGTTTACAGTTTTAGACTTAAAGAACGCCTTCTTTTGCATTCCTATCCATGAAGCCAGTCAACAAAATTTTTGCATTTGAATAAGAAAGCCCAAGAAGCAGGCGCAAAACTCAGCTCACCTGAACAGTACTCCCACAAAAAATTTAAAAATTCTCCTACTTTCTTTAAAGAACAACTCACAAAAAATCTAAAGTCCTGAAAAGCCCACCAAAAAAAAAAAAAAAAGCTACTACAATATGTAGACAACCTGCTAATAGCCACTAAAACAAAAAAAGCATGTGTAGTCTAAACAGTTAGCCTCGAACTTTTTAAGACTCCAAAAGTACCAAGTATCAAAGAAAAAAGCTCAAGTAGTAAAACAGAAAGTAATCTACTTAGAGTATGAAATTAGCGCTAAAGAGCAGACTTTGAGACAGAGCCGTTAAGAAGCAATTTGCCAGACTCCCAAGCCTCAGACCACAAAAAATCTGCAAACTTTTTTTAAAATGACAAAATAGTGTAGATTATAGAGCTACAATTATAAACTACTCATCAAACCCCTATATGCACTCATTGCAAATAAAGATAAAAACCTTCAGTAAACAAAAGAAGCCAACTAAGCCTACAAACAGCTAAAAAGACCTCTCATGTCAGCTCCAGCCTTAAGACTGCCCAATGTAAATAAACCATTCTACCTGTTTTCCCATAAAAATAGCAATTTGACCTAAAAATATTAGCCGAAAACCTGAGCCCATGTCAAAAGGCAGTTGCCTATTTTTCAAAACAGCTAGATGCAACAGCTAAGGGATGGCCTGAGTACCTCAAAGCTGTCACAACAGTTATATTAAATATTCAAAAAGCACACAAACTCACATTAGGCTAGACGACTGTCACCCTGATTCTTTAGCCTTCTGATTGTTTACATATTTCTACTGGAGTTTCTCACACATTTAACATAAACAAAAGTAGATTGTTTACACATTCCTCTCTGTGATGGACTGCTGGTTTAACCACTGGGGTCAGCGGGGTGTTCCTCTCGTCCCCCAATCCTTGATCAAATTCCAAATCCTATTTAAACCCCAAATCATAATAAACTACCTTTTTCTCTGCTCACCTCTCAACCTGACATGTCATTCTTTTGTGTTGTGAACAGCTACAGAAGATGACTGTGCTGGTGTCCCACGCAGTGTCTGCAGTGCTAAAAGTCAAAAGTAGACACTAGCTCTCCTCACAAAAGTTCCTAAGATACCAAGCCATCATAGTAAAACAAGACAATGTAGAGATAGTTGTAACTAGCATCGTCAATCCAACTTCTTTCCTCTGCAGAAACCAAAAAAATCCAGTAAAACATGATTGCACAGAAACCATTAAAGCCATCTACTCCAGCCACCTAGATCTGAAAAACATCCCTCTCATAGACACAGAAACCTGGTTTACTAATAGATGCAGCTATGTTATTAGTAAGAAACAATATACCAGATATGCAGTCGCTACCTGTAGAGGGGTCATTAAATCCAGACCCTTACCAGCAAACACCTCTGCACAAAAAGCTGAAGTAATTGCGCTAATCCATACTCTCGAAATGACAAAAAAAAAAAAAACAAGACAAAAAAAAAACAACAACCCAAAACATTTATACAGATTCAAAATATGCTTTTAGAGTAGTGCACACACATAAAGCCATTTAGAAAAAAGAAAACTACTGAACTTGCAAAAAAACCTCATCAAACATGCAACAAAGATACTGCGACTGTTAAAAGCAGTCCAATTACCTGAAAAAGTAACAATCATGCATAGAAATGCCCATAAAAAGTGAGCTTAAAATTAGAAAAAACAAACCAAACTGGCGGATAGGGAGGCAAAAAAAGCAGCAAAAAGTAAAATAACAACAGAAGGGGCTTTAGTTCCAGACAAGCAAATTCCCCTCAAAGGTAAGCCAGTATATAATAAAAAACCAAAAAGTTAATTGAAAATCAAAAAAGAACATATAACCAAAAAGAGTAGGCAATTACAAAAGACAACAATATAGTCATCCCTTCTTTTTTATTATAATCATTAGTAAGAAAGAAACATCGAAAGACACATTAAAAAATAGATGCCCTATATAACTACCTAATTAAAAAAATAGTAGCTAGAAATTTATACTCCACTGTTGCTCAAGTAACTCAACACTGTGATCTTTGCCTCCAAACCAATCCCAAAAATATACCTAAACCAAAAATGAGCCAAATTAAGAGGCCAGGGGCCTGGAAAACAATGGCAAATTAATTTTACTAATTTGCAAAAAAAAACAAAAAAAAACAAAACAAGTATTTATTAGTATTAACAAATACCTTTTCAAGATAGCCAAAAGCCTTCCCCACAAAGACTACAAAAGCCCAAAAAGTAACTAGTGTTGTTACAAAAAAAATAGTACCACACTTCAGAGTTCCAGACACAATATCCTCAGACAAAAAAACACACTTCATTTCAAAGATAGTATAACAGATCAGTTGTCACCTAAGCATAAATTGAAAACTCCACATTCCATACCACCCTCAATCAAGTAGCCAAGTAAAGAAAATAAATCATTTAATTAAGCAACAAATTGTAAAATTGAGTCAAAAAGTTAATTTACCCTGGTCCAAATCCCTCTCGTTAGCACTGCTAAGAATTCAAACCAAACCTAAAACTAAAGAACTTAGCCCCTTTAAAATGCTGTACAAAAAACCATATAAAGTACAAAAAGAGTTGTCTTCTCAAGTTAAAGAAGAAGCATTGACTACTTATATAGTAGCCTTGAGTAAACAACTCAGAGCCATTAAAAAACATGTGGCTAGAACTCAGAGTACAGGGCTTGATACACCAGTACATGACATACGACCTAAAAACTACGTGTATGTTAAGTCTCTTGCAGAGAAAACCTTAAAACCACAGTAAAAAAAACCATACCAAGTGCTCCTTACTCCTTTCACTGCAATTAAAAATAAAAAACAAAGTGCTTGAATACACCACAGCCAAGTTAAAAAATGTTCCAAAAAATTCTCAGAAAGTAACACCAAGTAATAGTAAACTAAACCTAAAATTTACCCAAACAAAATAAATGCATTGTGGCCAAAAACACCTATTAACTCAAGCCACAGTAAATGTGTTCAAAAAATTATTCTGTTTCTAATCATAATTATATTTCAAGAATCAAAATGTGCATCTAACTTAAGCAACACTGAGTAGCCATAATCCCAAACTTTTATCCAGTACACTGGATTCATAAGAAAGAATTCTAATTTAGTAGATCTAAACTTATTAACAGTAGTTATGCATAGAAACCAAGTATATAAAAAACAAAAATAGCAAAACCAAAAGTTATAGTCACTCCAAAAAACCTTAAAAGAAGTAATTACAGTAAGATGTCAAATAATTAATAAAACTATCCATTAAAAAGCCATCAAAATTAGTGTCTCAGTCTCTCCCACAAACACAAAAAATTTGTAATCATTTAAATGAAGAAAATTGTTAGTATAGCTTTACTTTAAAACAGACTGTAAAAGTAATTTGTCTTTAGATGCAAAATACTATTAAAATTTCATTCAAATTTAAACACCAAAACTGAGCCTGTTACAGCATATACCAGTACTCAAGCCCAAACTCAAGTTACACCACTAAAACTCAAGCCTAAAATTTATGAAGTTAACCCATACGTAATTAGAAACTCAAGCCAGCAACAACTATTTTTTAATCCAAAGTAATCCCTAAAACAAGTTAAATTACTAATGCAAATTAATATTTCAGAAGTCCAGCCACCCTGTGCTCCATTTCTGAAAACGTTTTGAAAGTTAAACCAAATATTTACAAAAACAAACACACCTTAGAGATAAACAGCAAAAAGATCTAACCAAAATGCTAGAGACAAGAGAGTCCTAAACAAAATCAATTCAGAAATAGTAATAAATAAAATAACCTCTGCAGCAAATAATTTAGCAAAATTAAAACAGCCCCTACAATCATTTCTACTGGCATTAAAAACTAATCAATAGCAAGTTTCAAAAGTATTACCAAAATAGAAAAAAGCTAAAAACCTAGACCATAAACTAATAATAAAAGCACTTAATATAGCTCAAAACAATATATCTCTAACTCTCAGTTGTATGCAAGCACAATTGTAAATGCAATCAACCGCTGCCCTAATCATTAAAAAAAAAGTGAAAGTATCTTCCCAATTAAAATCCAAAAAGCTATTTAAGATAATGCTAAAATTTAAAAAAACCCTTCAATCCTAGTGGACCCTAGTAAATTTTACCTATAATCCCACCAACAACAAAGCCACTGCCTTTGTGCTCACTATACCTAATACCACAACCTATATAATACATCCCATTATCCCATTAAGATTAAACCATAATAACACAATACTTTATCCCATTGAACATAAATTGTGAGCCCAGACAGTAAACAAAAAGTAGCAAACTATAAATTTAAAATCTTGCATTACTCGAGTGCAGCGAAATTTTATATGTGAAAGCAACACAATTAATGCTCAAAATGTCTCGACACTAAGCAAAGCCTTTGCCATTTTAAAATTCACCCAAATATTAATCAAAATACTATAATTGTATACATAAGCCATAGTTGTATATACTTAAAAACTGCTTGTACATTTCTAGAAATAGATAAAAAAAATATATCTCTACCTACTAAAGACCATTCTAATTTTTGTATCTGCAATTTCATTAAAATTGTTAAGTGTAACTTTTCATATTTAGTGCCGATAGTATCCCACGAATTGATCAAGTCTAATTATACAGCCTATCACCAATTGTTATCCACACCAATTAGAATGAACCTAACCCTAGTAAAACAAGTAATAAAACATAAAAATCTAGTAAAAATTATAAAAGAAATTCAAGAAAACAGACAAAAAACATTAATAACTGTCCAAAATAATACAAAAGAAATAAGTTAAGTCCTGCAAAAAGTAAAACAAAACACAAGCCACAAGTAGTAAGATACACTCTTTAAATAGTCACCAACAGCAACTGAAATCTTAAACAACTTATGTCACCCCATTATTATTTTGCTAATATTAGTAGAGATAAACTTAATAATGTCTATTGCAATACTTATATAGAAGTAGAAAATACTAAAGCAGATAGCAACTTTGACCTAATTATCTAAAATACATAAAATAATATTAAAAAAAAATTAGAATAATTGACTAAAAGCTAAAAAAAGAGCCCCAATAGTAGTAAAAAATTTTACTAAGTTTATAAAACAGGAGAGAATGAGACATAGATTTGAAAAATCCCAGCTGATCCTTTATAGTACATTGAAGAACATATACTGTATATTAGAATGTATTCCAAGTAGTATTTTAGAATGAGATGGCATTTAGTGAACATCAAATGCTGTGTCTGTTACCCTTTTGCATATTTTTAAGTACCACATGTATGAGGAACCTTCGGCATAATCCGAAGAAGAACTAGCCTAAACAGCAGAATAACAGGGCTAAAGGCGCAGATAAAGAAAAGAACACAGACTCTAAGATAGTATGTTCCCTTGAAAAGATGCCAAGAAGGCCAAAGCACACACGGGAGAGATAAAGGTGAAGAGGTGAATGCCTGAAGACCACCATCACAATGGACTAAGCATGCCAAGAAGGGCATGGAGTTAATTACCATACCAAGCGAGGATGGGCAGGGTCAGGGAATGAATATGTATGAAGAGGGACCATGGAATGTCATGCATATGTAAGAATTTAAGGAAAAATAAAGGGGGCAAGTTCCCTGGTGAGTGCGCATGTATTTGGTGAAATTATTCCCCACGAATCTCGACGTCAATAAATACATACCACTCTAACAACTATTATTAGTTGTGGAGTTCTTTCCCTGGCGTTTCAGAACTGCCAGGCAGAAGAACGAGAAACTGCCTCTCTCCCTGCCACCAACTCCCCTTGGAAATCCCAGCTCGGTTCTCATTCATCGCAGCAGCCTCAGAGCTAGAGAGGATGGAGGGTGGGGACAACCCCCACCCCTGGCCACAAAACAAAACGAAACAGATCAAAGACCCCAAAAATGGGATTGAACAATAAACCATCCCCAAGACACTTTTCAACAACTGCACCCATCTGATTTTGTTCCTTTGCATGAGTAATTCTTGGGTTTCTCTCACTAGTATTGATGCCGTTTGGGTTTTGCCTTTTTTTCTTTTATATGTTCTCTGTATTCTTCACACATCTATTTATAACTCTTTCACCTATTGTATTAGTAGCTAGTTTTCCCAATACTTTGCCATGGTCTTTCCCTAAGCAAAAAGACAAAACAAATTTCAGAGCTCCAAGCCCCAGGAGGTACAAGGCCCCTATTCTATCTTGGTTCTTCCTGGGAATCAAAGCCAAGAACAAGTCTTCAAGATACATTCTCATGGACAAAATACAACTGGTGCTGAAGGGGGGGCTCCAGAGAAGAGGCTTGACCTGGGGGGGAATATCATCACTACTTGTCCTCCTAATTGGTGCTTTTTATCAATTACACTAATTTCCTAAAGCCTATAAAAATGTACTCACCCCTGGGGGGGTGGGCTTTTGTGGACATCTTTCCATAACTCCTCCTGAAGGCCTTCAAATAAAGATCCACTCTTATATTACCTCCCTACTAAAATTATCTTGAGTTTCATTTCAAAGTTAAGAAAAAGGCAACACTGCAGGGGGGAAGCACAGCCCCACCATTTGCCACGTACTGATACAGACTGCACTGGAAAAAGATGAGGCTTCAGAACACTTGCAGTACATTGATGACATCATTGTATGGGGGAACACGGCAGAGGAAGTTTTGTGAAAGGGGAGAAGATAATCCAGATTCCCCTGAAAGTGGGTTTTGCTGTTAAATAAAGAAAGGTCCAAGGACCTGCCCAAGAAATTCAGTTTCAAGGGGTGAAGTGGCAAGATGTATGCTGACATACCACCAGAGGTGATTAATAAGATAGCTGCTATGTCCCCACCAACCAGCAAGAAGGAAACAGGCTTTCCTAGGCACTGTGGGTTTTTGGAGGATGCATATCCCATAGTATCATCCAATTGTAAGCCCTCTCTATCTTGTGACATGGAAGAAAAATGATTTCAAGTGGGGTCCTGAAAAACAGCAAGCCTTTGAACAGATCAAACAAGGGATTACTCATGAAGTAGCCCTTGGACCAGTAAGGACAGGACAGGATGTGAAGAACATGCTCTACCACTGCAGCTGGGGAGAATGGTCCTTTCTGGAGCCTCTAACACAAAGTACCTGGAGAGACTTGTGAATGATTTTCGGGGTTCTAGAGTCAGGGGTACAAAGGATCTGGGGCCAGCTACACCCCAACTGAAAAAGAGATCCTGGCAACTTATGAAAGGGTTCAAGCTGTTTCAGAAGTGACTGGCACTGAAGCACAGCTCCTGGCACTCTATCAGTGCTGGGCTGGATATTTAAAGGGAAAGTCCCTGCCACACATTATGCCACTGATGTATCTTGGAGTAAGTGGGTCGCTGTAATTACTTGTATAGGAAATCCCAGTTGCCCTGGGATCTTGGAAATCATCAAGAACTGGCCTGAAGGTGAGAATTTTGGAATATCATTGGAAGAGGAATGTGAGAAGACAGAGTACTAAAGGCAATCCCGCCTCTGATATATTGCAGCTGTGTTAATTACCAAAGAGTGGGAACAGCCTTGCCCTCACAGCTGGGTGTGATAAAAGAGTGAGTTAATTGGTAGAGAGTCAGTTGGAGTCTGTTGGTTATGCTGGTCATGTGAGGAACAGATAAGGTAAGCCACTGTAGGAGGGACAGACAGGATTAGGTGGCTATGCTAGGGACTGGAAGCAGCCAGCCAGAACTGCAGAAGGAAGAAAGAAGGAGAGAAAGAGCCAGAGGTGTGTGGAGCTGCCCATAGGATTGCTACATAGAAAAGGTATGAAAGACTTCTAGATAACAAGGTGCTGATGCTTGAAGCCCTCTGAAGTTTTTATTGAAGCACTCCGAGTACATGACCATCTCGACTACAACAAAGGAGCAGGTGACATGTGGACATAATGTTACTACTCTGTCGTGGGAACTAGAGGTGCTCTTGTCAAATTCTAGTATTTGTGTAGAAGCTAAATGGACTTGGAAGTCCACTGTAGGAGTAGGCAATATTACATTCTGTAATGATACAATTGAAGTAAACACTATTCACACCCAGAAAGGTGGGTATAAAAGGTATACAGTGATAGGACCCTGACCAGTCCCAGGGGGTATCAGATGTTTTTGTGTTTGTGGGCATAAAGCCTTCAAAGTTTTATCCTCTATATGGTTGGAAAAATGCATGTTAGGATCAGGAGTACTGGCCATACAATTTTCCTCTAGTTCATGGCTCAGAACTCTTTTACACCACTTGGAAACAAATGTAGATAAACCTTAAATTAACCGATCAACTGCATTTCATTCTTTTACATGATGGTTTATACCATGACTAGGAGTAAGTGAATTAGAGAAGGAGAGAGTTAATATTTCAGCTACAATAGAGAGGATGACAAATACAGTTGATGCAATCCCTGCAGTCCAGGAAGAAATAACACAGTTATCTGGTGTAGCTCTTCAGAACCGTATGGCTTTGGATGTTTACTAGCTTTCCAGGGAGAAGTATGTACCCTCATAAATACTAGTTGTTGCATTTATGCAAAGTCCCTGTGTTGGTTTAACACAGCCTGGCTTTTTGATGGGAGTGGGGGAAGCCACAGAGGTGATGTACTAGTTTGAAAGCAAACAAGTGAGACACTCCAAGTCAGAACTAAAATTTAATAGGACAATTAAAATAAATGCAATAGTACAAAACCACTGACAGTCAGAATACAACCTGACACCCTGTCAGTCAGAATGTTTGCAGCAGTTTGATTAAATGGTGGCTACAGTCCTCTTGGAGTGATAGATGTGGTTCTGTTGAAGCAGTGGTCCTGTAGAAGAGTCTGGTCTTCCTCTGGGAATACAGTGGAAAAAGGCTGCCTGTGGTGTTGCAAACCTCAGATTATATCCAGGTAGGAATGCTTGGCTCCTCCCCCTGGATGGTGCATCTCAAAATGGGATGATGTAATTTCATCAGTCATGCAGTGAGACTCGATGGCCCATTAACAGAAAATATTCCCCAGAGGGAGGATGGGTCATGGAAGAGATAAAGAACACTGCCTTATCGTTATTATATTCGGGATGGCTGGAATAATGATACAAGACTCCAATATTCTTGGAGGGCATACATAGCAATGTTTATTAAAAGGCACATCTTTTTTATACACTGTTCCAATATATTGGACATGATTGGTCATTTGAACCGACACCCCTTTGTAAACATTTGTGCAAGTAAACAAGTTGGAAAAGCAGCAGGTGCAAAGATTAGAAATTGTTTAGAATGTCTTCTCCCAGCTCCTCCAAAGCAATCCCTGGGAAAGTCTATCTGACAGATTCCCACAGATTCTGCAGCTGCCTAATTCCTAAGTTTTTCTCCCTGACCAGGCTGTCAGCACCCACAATGCCCCACTTGGTTTTAACAGATGGTAATAGAATACATACTTTTGGTTACATCTTACATTGTAACCTAAGTCAGGTGGCTTCTGAGAGAAGCTCCTTGTAACTTCTACTATGTCCGGCAGAACCAACTCCTGAAGGCTCTGACGATGGATGTATTGCTGGCCCAATTAGAGAAGTTGGTAAAGCCTCTGTGATGATATATTTAAGAAGGAGAAGAAAAAAAAAACCATGCATGGTTTCTTATTCTGAGGGGTGAGGGCCCTCCTGGAGCCAGAAGTGACTGCACAATCGGCTCTGGAAGCGGCCGGGGCCACGCAACCAGGGCCAGGAGGGGCCATGTGGCCGCCACCATCTCGGTATGGCTCGCAGTGACCTTTGCCTGCTTAGCCACTTTTAGCCAGCCATGCAGAGAGCAGAAGCAGCATCATCAGCTTCTCCTTTTTGGCCCCCCACATGAAAAGAGGTGCTGAATGGAGCCAGTGCCACAGCGGCCGGCACTGCCCATGTGGCAGGGACCACGCAGCAGACAGTGAGGGGCATGGAGAGAAATTCCCTGATATGGAGCCCAATCGAGATCAATCTTTCAGCCCTGTGAAACCCTATAAGAACTTTTCAATTGATAGAAGAAAATGGTTGTCTGTAAGTTTGTTTGTTCTCAAGTTCTGAGTCAGAGAAAAGGAAAAAGTGAAGACATGTGAGGAGAAAAACATGGCGACACTAAAATCAGTGGAAGGAAGGAGAGGGAGGAGATGCTCCAAACATCAGAGCTGAGATTCTTCTGCAACTGCAAGCCATGTTGAGGACTATAATACAACAGTTTTCCCTGTAGTTTATGAAGTGCATGGTGGGATGCAGAGATCCACTCACAGCCCATGAGAAAAGGTGCTCACACTGGAGCGAGTGGATACTGTAAAGCTGTAATCTAGTGGGAAACTCAGAGAGAGAAGACAGAGGACCCTTGCTTCCAAACTAGAACAGCTCATCCTTAAAAGACTACACCCCATAAGCTAATGACCCATGCAAAACAGTCGTGGGGAGACTACTCATGGAAGGGACTCACGTCAGCAGGTCAGGCGGGATTGCTACTCGTGAAAATTAAAACCACACTGGAAAAGTTCACTGTCTCCCATGGGAAGGACCCCACAGCACAGCAGGAAAAAGAAACTCTTTTTCCCTAAGCGAACTGAAGAAAGGCTTTTAGAAGTGACAAAATGATTAAAGACCCCATGTTTTGTCTCTCTGCACTGTCAGTGGGAAAGTGGGACTGGGAAGAAAAGTGTTCTAAAGGTTTATTTTAGTTCTCATTACTCACTTTTAATTCTGTTAATAATAAATTTTCTTTATACTATTTAAATTTGAACCTGTTTTGCCCTTAAAGTGTTTTTCTCCTAATCCTTATCTCAATTCATGAGCCCTTCAGTTTTTCTTTCCCTCTCCTCTGCTCAACTATAGCAGAGGAGAATGGGTGAATGGTTTTTTTTCATGGGTGCCTGGCTTTGACCAATGTCAAACCACGACAGCCATGATGAATTTCAACAGACATGAATGATGTTTGGGAACAAATAAGATCATTGGATAAGATATAGCAAGATGATAATTCTACGGCTTTCCAAGAGGTTTGGACTTAGCTCATATTCTAGACATACAGACAAAAAGGGTGCCTGGAGGCCAAGAGAGTGAATCAGAAGACCCCAGACTCCGCAAACAGGACTGAATGAGCAGAAGTGCCATCAGGAAATCAGGTGACCTATAGAGACTATAAAATCCTGTAACAATTGACAGGCAGAGTACCTCTTCAGAGGCACCCGTCGTGAGCTGTAACTATTATTGCATATTAAACATGGTAGAAGAAGGAACCCTGTTAGGTTCTTTTATTAAAGTGGAACCTAGGAATAAGCACTGTTGAGGTGGCGTCTGCATAATTCCTACAACAAAAGGCTACATAACAGGATGACTACATCATGACAGCATTTTTTTAAAAAATGGTGGCGGCATCCAAATTTTTGGCCAGCAGGTCACTCATCCATTGGAACTCAAATGTTTCAGACTGGTTTTGTTTTCTGTTTCAAGACAATAAGACAAGAAGGACACCATGCCACAGCAGATGAATGTGCCCTGAAGGAAGCTGTGACCCTGTGGAGAGGAGCCCACACAAGGACAGGTTTTCTGGCAGGACCTGTGGCTCCATGGGGGACACACTGGAGCAGACTGTTCCTGAAGGACTGCACCCTGTGGAAAGGGACCCATGCTGGAGGAGTTTGTGAAGAACTGCAGCCTGTGGGAATGACCAACATGGGAGAAATTCATGGAAGACTGGGTCCAATGGGTGTGACCCCACACTGAAGCAGGGGAATCACAGAATCACTAGGTTGAAAGAGACCTTCAAGAACATCATGTCCAACACAGGCCCTAATACCACAACTGAACCATGCCACCGAGTACCACATCCAGTCTTTTTTTAAACACATCCAGGGATGGTGACTCCACCAACTTCCCCTGGCCAAAAATTCCAGTACTTTATTATTCTCTCAGTGAAAAACTTTTTTGTAATATCCAACCTATATTTCCCTTGGCACAGCTTAAGACTGTGTCCTCTCGTTCTGTCAGTTGCTGCCTGGAGAAAGAGACCGACCCCCACCTGACTACAACCACCTTTCAGGAAGTTGTAGAGAGTGATAAGGTCACCTTTGAATCTTCTTTTCTCCAGGCTAAACAACCCCAGCTCCCTCAGTCATTCCTCATAGGGCTTGTTTTCCAAGCCCCTCACTAACCTTGTTGCCCTCCTCTAGATGCGCTCGAGCGTCTTAACATCCTTCCTAAACTGAGGGGCCCAGAACTGGACACAGTACTCAAGGTGCGGCCTCACCAGTGCTGAGTACAGGAAAAGAATGACCTCCCTGCTCCTGCTAGCCACACTATTCCTGAAACAGGCCAGGATGCTGTTGGCCTTCTTGGCCACCAGGGCACACTGCTGAGTCACGTTCAGTCAGCTGTTGACCAGTACCCCCAGGTCCCTTTTCTCGGGGTGGATTTCCTCACCCGAGATTCAGGTTGTTTAAAATCCTTGGCCCTCTAAAAGAGTTGTGTTGGTATATAAAGTGGAGTCTTCAAGGCCTTGTTTTCAGGTTTCTCATGATGTTTATTATTTGATATCTCAGAATTTTCTCCGCTCTCAGCCGAGATCCGGACAGCGGCTGAGACATGAGGCGACTGCCCACCGATGCGATGTCACCTTACATTTATACAGATAACTACGTGTAGGTTATTTACTATTTTGTACCAATGCCTAGTGCTTACACTAAAAGGGTCACTTCTACTTTGACCCAATCCACACTAACTACCTTGTGTCATCACCACCTTAGAAGATGGAGGACGAGGAAGAAGGAGAGGGACACGAGGTACCACCCAAATTCCACCATTTTGTCCCCCATTTACTTCTATTCTAAAAACCCTAAAACTACTGAATTTTGCATCTTTTACTGTGCTAAACTACTGTTTTCACTTCCTGGTGATTTGCAATTCCTCTCTCTGTGTTGGAAGTTTCTCCCATGGACTAAAATCAAACCCAGTGTTTTCCTGGGCTCTGTGCCAAGGTCTCCAAGCCCCCTGGACTGGCTCCATACCCCCCTGTCCAGGGCTCAAATTCCCTTCCTCGAGTCCCAGGTCATCCAAGGGGATGTCCTGGACTCCAACACCTTTCTGTCTGGGCACTGTGCAGCCACACTGTCCCCAGCCTACAATGTTGCAGGGGGTTATTGTGGCCAAAATGCAGGACTCAGCACTTGGACTTATTAAACTTCATCCTATTGGATCTGGTCTAGGAACGCTTGCAGCCCCTCCATGGCCACATCTGTGCAGTCCTGCCTAGGCCAGCCTGACTCTGTCCTGGCCCACTCCGTCTTGGCGTGGCACTCCACGAGGTGCACATGCTGTCGCCCTGGGGCCTTCCACCCCTCGTGCCACACTGGCCCTGGCTCCAGCCCCAGTTAGAGCACAGCTGCTGCTTCTTGTTCCTGGCTGCCTCTGTCTCACACAGGGTGGCTGCCGCCCCTCTCCTCTCATGCCCTGCATGGCACAGGAGGCAGTGTGTAGCCTGCGCTCAGACCCACAGCGGGACCCGCGTCTGGAGCTGCAGGCTCCATGACGCCAGCCACTGGGGGCAGCGGTTTCTAGCAGCACTGAGGTGGACCCAAAGCGGCCGGCTGGTGGGCTTTCTTGCTCCCTGATTGGTGAACTCCACCTGCCTGAAGCTAGAGCAAGCAGGACCCTGGCAGCTATGAGTAGCATCTCAGCTAGCAAGTGAAGCATCCGCTCAATGAGACAGCTGGAGCCGCCATGCCCAAGGATGCGCGGGGGCCCTGGACCGCAACTATCTCTACAAGCTTGGCGCTGGCTCAGCACATTAACGACTGCTAGGTTGCCTTTCTTCATCGTGACTTCTCTGCATTTCTGGCAATGCTGGATTGCAATGCTGCCATTTTGGGCAGGAAGCTAGTCTGCCACTTGTTCATGGTGTGGGAACTCCGCACGGAGGGGATCAAGTGCACAGGGATTTCTATCGGGGTAAGGTGATTTTGTGTGGCTTGGGTAATCTTGGGGTAAGGCAATTCCATGGGTCTTGGGTTAATCTCAGGGTTTGGTGGCGCTGAGGGTTTGGGGAAATTATCTTCTGATGGCGCATAATGGTTGATATTTGCACTGTTTTCTTTAATGACCACCATGATTGTTCCCCACGTGGCCAGATGCTTGTAAGCTTCACCATTGCCATCCCTGGCCCTATTAAAAAGTCTCTGCCCCACTGCTTGCCAGGCTTCTAGCCGAAGGAATCCCTTAAAGGGAAAGTCTTTAAAGTTATTAGGCACTCAATTTCGCTGGGTGCTCAGCTTTGCATCAGCAATATTAATCGTCTGCTGAGGTATGAGCTGCTGTACCTGGTCCAACCTCCTCCTTTGCTCCAGGAATATTTCACCTCCTGTATTTGTTCCCTCTGGTCTACTCACTTAACATGTGAGGTGCATGCACTGGCCCTTGAGTTCTTCCCCCGAATTCTTCTGATCCTTCCCCATATCCTTTTCAGCCTTTTCCTGGATCCTTCCTCGATCCTTCCCGGGCTTTTCCTGGATCTTTCTCCAATCCTTCCCAGCCAGCTGATTCCTTGACTTCAGTGGGAGTTGCTGCTGGAGTGGTATTTGTCCTTTACCACCTTAAGTCCCTGTTCGGGTGCCATTTGTAGCAATGCGGAAAAAAGGCATGGACCCCCTTGTGCATGTGAAGGGAATCATTTTATTGTAGAAGTTACTCCCCTTTTATACCTTTAATCACAATCAGACAAAACCAAAACATAACAGAAGAAGAGCACCCATTGGCTGGCTCAGCTGCAGTGTTGTCCTGGTTTAGGGCAAATTTAGGAGAAAACCTTCAAATGGGGTCCCTCCAGAATAGCAAAATCAAGCAGACCCTCCCCCAATTGGTCTGGTGTGGTAGTTTGGGAAGGAAGTGATTTTTTTCAAGAATGTTATAGGAAAACCAATCAGTGACTAGGCATTAAAATTGACAGCTAATAAAGCCATTAAAAAAGTTATACATCTCTGCAAACACACAGGCTTAAAAATCAGAAGAATCATGGGTAAATTCCTTTTCCTTCCTGCCTCGGAAGAGGTAAGAAGGCGGCCCGGCTCCCTCATTGGGGGGGCCGGCCAGGCCTGCCCTGGCCAAAGTCTGCCGGGCCCAGTGACTCCCAGGCAGGGTGAGGGGAATATGTCCCATCCCGGCCCGGATTGGGTTTCCAGCGGCTGTTAAAACATCCTGCGGCTAAGCTGGAGAGGCCAAGCGCCCCCTCCCCCCGTGACTCCCAGGCAGAGGAAAGAAAAGCCCAACTGCACTAGAGATCATGCAGGTGAGACCAAAAGTGGCCCCGCAGCAGCCAAAACCCTGAGATCCTGGCCCAGCTTCAGTGCTGCCTGACCCTACCATCTTCAACCACTTCCCAGGAAAAGAACCATCATGGCCTCTGCAGACTTGGGAGATGTTAACTCTTTCCTTGACAGATGATACTTACAAAATATTAAATCCTCTTTTCTGAGTGAGAGAAAAGGTCAGAGTGGGAGACATGTAAAGAGACAGTATGAAGATACCAGGGTCAGTGAAAGAGAACTTATATCTTAAGTGATGAGGAGATGGAGAAGATGCCTTGGCATTTTAGGCTGAAAGTCTTTTGTGAGCCATGGTAACAGATTGTAATATGCTAGAATATTCCTTTAAACTGTGGAGCAAATATGCATTTTGGGGAGATGATAAGAGTATTTAAAGTGTAGAGATAAGCAAAGGCATTTGTGATGGACTAAGTGCTGTGATCCTATGAGAAGCTTGAACAGAGAGATTGGATGAGGATGAAGATTCTGTCCCTAGAGAAAGAGAAAAGAGATCTCTGTTCCATGAGATGAAGAAAACCCTTTGCTTTTGGAGCTGATCATCTTTAGAGTTAATACCCCACGAGTATGCATGGGTCCATGGCCCATAGGTAGCCGTGGGAAAGGCTATGTGGTATAGGAGGTTCACAACTGCAGATTTTCCCCTGGGCGGCTGCTTTTGTGAAAGTTAAAAGCCACAAGCAGACTGTTCTCTCTTGTGGAAAGTTACCATAACAGACCAAAAGAAACTTCTCTCTCTAAATGTACTGATGAAAACTATTTTATAAGTGGTACTGACCTAGAGTTGCAAGTTGTCTTTATACATTGTAAGAAAGAAAGAAAAGAAGCTGTTGGGGGAGAGGGAAGTGTTTTTGAAGATTCCATTTTGATTCTCATTTTTCTTTTAGTGTGTGTTAAATCTATCTTTATACCCTTTAAGATTTGAGCCTGCTTTGCTTTTCTCCCTCCTAATCATATCTCACAGTAGGAAAAGAGTAAATGATTCTGTGGACACTCAAACCACTATGTCAGGGGAAAAAAATCTCCTTGGAGAAAAGTGGAAAAAACTTTATTTAACAAAGTGCCCACAAGCACAAAAAATTAATAGCATAAAACAATAAAGTCTCTCATCGTTCTGAAGAGAGATGGCAAAGTTGAGAAAGTCCTTGCCGTGGCTTGTAGATTGGCTTGCTCAGTCTCTTATCAGTCCCTCTGGCTCTGAAAAATGCTGAGGTCCAGGCACCGGTGGGCTGCAGGCATGAGAGCTGGGTGTCTCTCTGGGTTTTTCAGTCCAGAACAGGTTTAAACAGTTCCAAGAAAAAGGGGGGGAAAGGAACAATTCCAGGAAACTTCTCTGCCTCATCTAGCTGAAAACTAACTAAAAGCAAAGGAGATCTGTCCCGCTGTCTGTCCGTCTGCAGACAACACAGTCCAGGAGCAGAATGTGGAGGAGTGAGTGCAGTTTCTGAAAACAAACTGCCCACTTCTTCTTTCCCCCACTTTGCTCTCGGAACCAGTCTTAAAGGTACAGAACACAATATCCAACACAAACAGAACAGACAATTGGGGATATAAGCATCATAAAGTCACCCTAGAACAAGTGTTCTGTCCATGAGTCATAACTATCTCTCACCCTCCAACTGACCTCTAACTGTCCAGCTTGCAGCTGCACCTTCCTACAGGGCTTTCTGGTAAACATAAGCTTTAATAACTTTTACAATTATACCTCTATATTCTACAATTTTCTTCTTCTATGTCCTCTGGCTGACCCTCTAGATCCAGGGCCTCATATCTATTCTGAAGTGGCACCTGAGTAGGTGATGGAGGCCAGCAGGAATTTCTATTACCTCCCTGCAGAGGGAAGAGAGTGAGGAGGAAGGAGCAGAAAGCACATGTGCTGAACTGACTGCATCCTCTGTTCCCTGTCTCCCTGCTTGAGGGGGAAGAAGTAGAAGAGTCCGGATTAAAGTTGCGTCCAGGAAGGAGAGAAGATTGGGAAAAATATGTTTTAGGATTATATTTTTATTTCTTGTTATCTTAATTCTGGTTTTGATTGGCAATAAATTCAATTAATTTCCCCATGTCTGTTTTGCCCATGACAGTAATTGGTGAGTGATATCTCCCTGCCCTTATCTCAACCCATGGACCTTTTGTTATATTTTCTCTTCCTTGTCCAGTTGGGGAGGAGTGATAGAGCAGCCTAGTGGGCACCTAACATCCAGCTAAGGTCAACTCACCACAGATTTCCCTTCTAAACTCCATACTTTCCATAATAAACACACGGTTTTGTACAGATCTAATCAGGTAACATCTGGTATCTGAATGTATAATGTTTAAAATCTCTTAATGCAACTTTTGCTCAGAAGGAATA
This sequence comes from Zosterops lateralis, assembly GCF_965231275.1. Classification (NCBI taxonomy): domain Eukaryota; kingdom Metazoa; phylum Chordata; class Aves; order Passeriformes; family Zosteropidae; genus Zosterops; species Zosterops lateralis. The sequence continues at coordinate 28,337,711 of NC_139801.1, read as the reverse complement.
TATTCAGTGATCCAATTTTGTACAACACTCTTCTGAAACACCTAATAGCAATGAAAGCAAAAATTATTTACTTTAGTTCCTTAAAATGTATCAGTAATTACAGAATCACAAAATATACTGAGTTGGAAGAGACCCACAAGGATCATTGAGTCCAAGTCCTGGCCCTGCACAGCACTAACCCCAGGAGTCACACCATATGCCCAAGAGTATTTTCCAAACGCTTCTTAAACTCTGTCAGCCTTGGTGCTGTGACCACTTCCCTGCAGAACCTGTTCCAATGCCCAACCATCCTCTGGGCAAAAAACTTTTTTCTAATATCTAACCTAAACCTCCTCTGGCACCTTACCTAGAAAGATTTCTAATGTACTTACTGACAACTTACAACTGAGGATAGATGTTGCATAGTTAAAGCTGTGGACTACTTTGTAGAAAGTTGTAACTGTAAATCTTCACATACCTTTACAGAAGAGTAATGATTAAAACCTTGTTATTAATGCTTTATTGTAGGTACTTTACAGGAATTTCATTGCTCCAACTTCTATTAAATCATTTAAGGAAACTAAATATTTAAACAAAGATTTCTTCAGACTACCAGTGAGCTTCTTAGTCATTACCTCCCCTGTAGCAACAAAAAGATTCTAACAAAAGATACACAAGAGACATGAAAGGATTATCTTTAAACAAAAAACATGAAAAGAGGGCAAGGACACAAGAAGTTGAAGGCAGATGTAGTGATTATCTGACTTCAGCAGTACTTACTAGGAATTTGTTTTAAAATTTTAAGTAAAAGATTTTTAGTGTTGTGAGCACTGAATGAAAAATAACTACACAGTTAGTGTGATCCTTCAGCTTATGCTTTGTAATCATAAAGTTTGAGAAAACCTAAGAAACAGGTGGGAGGAAGAAAACAGACCACTGTCATTTCAGACCAGCTCATATTTCTAATGTCTCAGAGACAACAGATTATAACTAAACTCAGCAATTGGAAGATACAAAAAACCAAACCAAACCAAAAAGCACCCTTGCAAGGAGGCCATATTTCACCTGCACACCTTGAGTACAAAAAGTAACAGCAGATACACAAAATGTGGGTGCTTTTAAAGGTGAATACAAATATGGGTTTCAGATAGTTAAATGATATTAAATTAAGAACATTTACTTTACTGAGACTGCAAAGGCCAGTTAAGAGATTTAGAAAAATGAGTGTTTATTCAAAGGTTTCCCACAAATGACGCATGCAAATCTTACTCAGGTGTATTGGTTTTGCATGACCTGGTTTTTGGTAGCAGAAGGGACACAGAAGTGGCTTCTGTGAGAATCTGCTAGAAGATTCCACCATGTCCCTGATGGCTCTGAAGATGGACGTGCCACTGTCCAAGACTGGGCCAATTAGAAATGATGGTAACACCTCTGTGATTACATATTTAAGAAGAAAATCAAAACAATGGTTGTGGCGCAGTTGTGATTTTCCAGCCAGAAAAGAGTGGTTTGAGAATATGTGAGAGGAGAACAACATGCAGATGCCAAGGTCAGTGAAGAAGGAGGGGGAGGAGGTGCTCCAGGCACTGGAGCTGAGATTCTTCTGCAGGCCGTGGTGATGACCATGGTGAAGCAGGCTGTCCCCCTGCAGCCCATGGAGGACCACAGGGGATGCAGAGATCCACCTGCAGCCCATGGAGGAAGAGCCCACGCTGGAACAGATGGATGCCTATAGGAGGCTGTGATCCTGTGGGAGACCCATGAAGAGAGGGGCCCTGTTCCCAGTCTGGAGCAGCCTGTCCTTGAAGGACAGCACCTCGTGGAAGACTGACCCATGCTGCAGAAGTTTGAGGAGGACTGTTGCCTGTGGGAGAGACTCATGTTGCAGCAGGTCACAGGGAGCTGCTGCTCATGAGATGGACTCACGCTGGAGAAGTTCACAGAGAACTGTCTTCTGTGGGAGGGATCCCACGATCTCACAGGGGAAGGACTCCTCTCCCTGAGCAGTGGAAGAAAACCCCCATTGCCTGCCTCCATGTGCCACTGGAGTAGGCAGTAGAGCTGGGAAGGAGGGAGGGGTGGGGGGAAGGGGTTTTTAAGGGCTTCTTTTACTTCTCATTATCCTGCTCTGATTTTTTAGCAATAAATTCACCTTATATTTCTAAGTGGAGACTGTTTTGCCCTTGATGGTATTTAATGAGTGATCTCTCCCCCAATCCTTATCTCAACCCATGAATCCTTTGCTAAATTTTTTTCTCTTGTGTCCAGCTGTGGAGGGGAGTGAGAGAGAGGCTTTCATTGGTGCCTGGTGTCCAGCCAGCGTCAAACCACGACATCAGGTTAATAAGACGGAAAGGAAAATATATATTGCAATATGTACCTTGGCCGCAAGACGTTTTCAAATAAGTTATATCTCTTAACAGTTAAAGGTACAGAAAATGTGCACGGATTCACACTGATGTATAATTAGCTTTAAAGTGTGGTGCTGATTTGGGCTGGAATCGACTTAATTTTCTTCATAGTAGTTGATCTGGGGCTGTGTTTTAGATTTGTGCTGGAAACAGTGTTGATAACACAGGTATGTTTTAGTTATTGGTGAGCAGTGCTTTCCACAGCATCAAGGCCTTTCCTGTTTTTTACCACAATAAGTTAGCCGAGACTCCATTTTCTTCATGTGGGAAAAGCCAATTCTTTATTCATATCACTTATTTTATACAGTTTTCACAGACCTCATGTGCAACACCTACTGGCTGGTAGTTTTCTTACTACTTCATTTATTGGTCAGAAGGTGATTTATGCGTACGTGCTAAGATACAGGTTGTTTACATTTTTCCTTTATGAATTCTTATGGAACAGATCCCTTATTATTGCAGGTGCATTTGTTTTTCAACCCAGGAATAGGTTGTTATGCTAATGAGTTTTCATACCAAGATTGTTTTTGCATGGGAACTTGCAAATTACTTATAAGTGACAGGCTAACTTTGGCAATTTAGCAGAGCAGGCCTGATTTTATGAGGCCTTTATTTTATAATTCTTTTACCTGTCACAACAGTTTCTCACACTACACTTTGAAATTGCCCGATCCTGAACTCTTAAGAGATGGCTCTTAAAAAGTGGCCAGCACTGATGGACCCCAATGCCTTCAAAAGCAGATTCCCAGGCGACCTTACTAAGTGGCTCCTTTAGCAGCCTGAAATCTACTCTCCTCACATCCAGAGTCAAAGTTTCTCTGGCAGTTTTTCTTCTATAATTGTCAACAATTTGAAACTCAACTACTTTGTGGTCATTGTGACCAAGACAGACATCAATCACCACTTTGCCTGAGTCTCTCTCTCTTTACAAACAGATCTAGGAGGGCATCTTAGTCAGTTCCCTTAGTACCTGCACCAAGAAATTATCTTCAATGTGCTTCAGAAATTTCCTGGACCTATTTGTGTCTGCTGTATGATGTTCCCAGTTGATGTCTGGGAAGTTAAAATCACCTGTTCTTTGACTTTTATTTTTACTGCTCCTTGTTTATGTAGTTGCTTCCTTTCCCTTAAGGGTGGATTGTCACAATGTCCTAGTAGAGTTTTTGCAACTGTAAGAAGGTATCTGTCCTAAAAGTCTTCTACACGTAAATGTATCAGCCCAGAATGGGTGGGAGTTTTCCTACCTGGTTCAGAAAGCCAGGTCTCAAATGAGAAAACGTCACTGACCTAGGTCTGCATCTGTGGGCACAAATAATGGTATGTAGGGCTGATGAAGCCATGATCCAGACAAGGGGAGCTGACGTGCTCCCCAACATGTGCAAGGAGTGGATGTTGCACTGGACAATGGTAAGAGGCCTGCGGTCCACCTGAACCCTTCATCCTGGTGCTTGTTTATTGACATGATGTGATGTAATTTGCAAAACTTTCTTCCTCTGTTAGACTAGCTTTAGCTTTAACTCTAGTTCATCTTGAAGGCAGACAGCAATAGTGCCAAGATCAATGAATTAGGCTATCTTATTTGGCACTGGAAAACCAAGAGGCAAAAAAGGGACTCTTCACTCTTTTTGTACTCATGCTGCCTTCATTTTGAAAGCTGTGAAATGTCCATGGTTCCAGAAATTACCTGAATCCAAACATAAGCCCAGCACTGCACATGTAGTATCTCCTGTATCTTCTTCTGTGCTTATGGGAGAGCTAGTAATTTCACAGGTATCTAGATGTAATACTCCTTCAAGATTTCAATTTCAAAATGTTCCATAGAAGTAGTTCTTAATAAGCATTCTTGCCTACTCTCCATTTATAGGCTTAAAAATTTGCTTTCTCTTTTCTATCTGCCTATTCAAACCAGAGAACAGATCATCACCTCCAAAACCCATCTGCTTTATTGGGTGTATTGTGTTTGCATTATATGAGGCTTTTATCTTCTAAAGGAATGCAAACTGCCTTTCCAGAGTGAATTTATTTCTGTCCAGTTTTATCAAATGATTCTGCAAGACAAGCCAGAAAAAATAGTACAGTCCTAAAGACTTGAAAAAACATTGAACACTGAGAAACCTGATTGTTTCTCTGCTTTAGTTCAACAGGTTATGAAGTCTCATTTTTAGGGCTATTTCAAAATATCAAGGATTAATGTTTGGTTCTTCTGCGGTTATCAGCTCTTGGCTTGAAGATTTTGACTGCTTTTTAGTCTTGTAATCAGTGACAAGGGTTCCTTGTTTTGCAACTTCACCTCAGTTCAACTATGCTGATTTTAGTTAAGCTTTTTAATATGCTTCCTCTTCTTTCATTCTTATTCATAGAAGTGTGTGTTATCCTTTTAAATATATTTTATGCAATTTTAGAAGTCAGTTGTCATGCATGAAAAACTTTATGAATAAAATCAGTTTTGACCATCTAGATGTTCACAGTGAGTGATGCTGTGCCAAGTGTCCTACTTGATCACATCATTGAAGAATTTGTTTAGATATTGAAGTATATCAGCATAGAAGATAGATGTTTTTACTATTAATAGTACCATAATATGCACCATGTGTGATTGCTTTCAAGATCTTCAGTTAATATTACCATGCCAGCTTTTGGCTTTGTCTGATTTTAAAAGTTATTAACAAATTAAACGACTTTGATAATAGTTTAATTCTTATCATATTTCTTTCCACGTGCCTCTGCCTTCCTGTTGTAGTCCTGAAACAACTGGGCCTGGTGTGTCCTAAGTAGAAATTTCTCTGGTATAAGGAGTCCAAGTGCAGAATACCTAGCTGCTAAATATCTTCCTGCAGTGGCCGAAAAGCAGACATCAGCAGTGTGGGAAGAGAAGTCAGAGCCTACTGCATTCCAGCCTTCTAAGTGTGGTCCTTTGGATGTCCTAGTGCAGCTGTTATAACACCAGTTACGGTTTTGAAATAGTTGAAAAATTGGGCAATGTTAAGTGATTTCCTGGCACTCCTACACTTAATCAAAACTACACCGAGAGATAGGACAAGTGATAAGATCTTCCCAACAGTACATATGGATCCCCCATGTGGTGTTCACATGTTTCCCTAAGCATTTAGCCACTGCGTCCACTAGAGTTGACACAGGTAAGTTACTTGCTGTCTTCCTAGTATTGTGTCTCTACAATATTTAGTTTTTCTATTTGAAAATCATTCCATAAAGAAAGGAAATTAATACTGCTTGAAGTATGTGTGCTATGATCCTGACCAAAAGTACTGGACGGCTGGGAATAATCCAGATGACTTCTTTGGTTCAGAGACAGAGAAATAATGAATTCAAAATGTTAACTATGCTATTTCAAAGTCACTGAATATACAATAGGGGAAAAATTATCCAAACCTACATGGAGTAGACCTGACTTTGTGGCCAAATTTCTCTCTGACTTTGTACTGAAACTTCTGTGGTGTATAAAAAGTGTAAATCAGGTAAGAATTAACCTGTGAAAGGTGGTTTATGTGAGGGCCAGGCAGCAGATACATTTCTTTCAGGAAGATGAAGTCTTAAATGGAATGAATCTTAAGAAAGGCTTGTTAAAGGGGGAAAAAAAGTAATTAATCTTGCAGTTTCTGGTGAAATCCTTGCTACATTTAAGTGCCTATTATTTGTCTCCTAGGCTTTGACACTTCCTGTTTTTATGTCAAGTTTACTCCAGTTTTATTGCCTCATGTTTCTAGATATGATTGAATCAGATGAAAGAAACAGTAAATGTGACATGCCTTGAAAGCAGAGAGGGAAATTGTTTCATAATCAAAATCAAGGGAAGAAAAACAACTATGTCACAGTATAAGTAATTTTAAAATAAAATAATATGAATGGCAATTCCTGTAAAGTTGTCTACTAGAAATACCGAAATATTATAGTCTTTGGAAAAATAACTGTTGAACTTACAGGTTTGTTGAAAATAAAAAATGCAAGCTGTGTTTTCTTGAAAAAATATAACCTGAGCCATTTCTGATTAATTTTTTTAACATCCTATGCAAAAACATGCTATATAAGCATGCATAGATGTCCTAGGGTGACTTTCTGATGCTTGTATCCCCAATCGTCTGTTCTGTTTATGCTGGATATTAAGTTCTGCACCTTTAAGACTGGTTCCGAGAGAAAAAGGAGGAAAGAAAAAGCGTGCTGTTTGTTTTCAGAAATTGCTCATGCTCCCCTGCATTCCTTCTCCTGGACTGGGTTGTCTGCAGCACGGACAGTGGAAGAGAGCTCTCCTTTGCTTTTTAGTTAATTTTTTTAGATAGCTACGACAGAGAAGATCCCTGGACTGCGGATTTTCTTTTTCTTAGAATTGATCAGCCCTGCTCTGGACTGAAACCCAGAAAAACACTAGGAGCTCACACCTGTGGCCCACCAGGGCCTGGGATGCAGCATTTTCCAGCACAGGAGAGACTGATAACAGACTGAGTGAGCCAAGCTACGCCCCATGACAAGGACTTTCTGAATTTGCCATCTCTTCAGAAGAGTGAGAGGTTTTATTGTTTAATATAATTCATTTTTTATGCTTGTGAATACTTTGCTTGTTAAATAAACAGGTTTTTTCCACTTTTCTCCAAGGAAATTCTTTCCCAAACCAGTTGGGGGAGGGGCCACTTGAATCTGCTTTCTAGGGGGACCCCTTTGGAAGTTTCCTCCCAAATTTGCCCTAAACCAGGACAACAAGGAACAAATTTTCCTTTTTCCGTATTATTTGTCACAGGAAAGTACTTATTCTAAATTATGAACATTCAATAACTTCTTGATATTTTGTCTTGAACTTCACTCAGCATTGAGTTTTATAGATAAGAAATAGTCCATTTGTTTCCTATATATTACCTGAAAAATGCATTTTCAGATTATATGGGAAGATGGAAAAATAGAGGAACCTAGATTAAGACAACAAGATGTAAGATTTCTTCCATCTTTTTGCTATAAAATATTAAACAATTGTCAGATAGTCATCACCATGCATCCCACAAAAATTAGTACAAAGGTGAAGATGGCCATCTTTAGAAGCTGTTTCTGGCATTAAAAGCCCTTTTTATAGCATAACCTTATGCTGCTAAAGCAATGAATATGGATGTTTTCCATGGCTCTTGAGTGCTTGTGAGAAACTGGAATGTTAATGTTTAATGACTCAAACAATCCATCATTTGCAAAAGCAGTAGAGTGCTTTGCAGATAATGTGCAAAGTAACTGCCCAGGGGCAGAGGGGGTGCACAGTGTTGAACAAGATAAGGGAGAAGGCTGAAAAGAGGCAAATTCTTTGAGGTGGTATAATGCTTTTTTTCATGCCAATGTGTTGCCAGATGAAGAAATGCTTGGACCTGATGAGTTAGTACAATGATCATTTTGCAAAATCATTAGTCTATCGAACTACACAATCAAAACTACGATAAACATTTATTGGAGTCCAGGGCATCCCTGGGACCCGAGGAAGGGAGTTTGAATCCTGGACAGGGGAGTGTGGAGCCAGTCCAGGGGGGTTGGAGACCCTGGCACAGAGCCCAGAAAGACACTGGCTTTGATTTTCGTCCATGGGAGAGGCTTCCAACACTGAGAGAGGAATTACAAACCACAAAGGTGTGAAACAGTAGTTTAGCATAGCACAGGGTAAAAAATTTTGTAGTTTTGGGGTTCTTAGAATGGAGGTAAATGGGGGACAAAATGGAGGATTTAGGGCAGCGTCCTAGGTTCTTCTTGTTCCCCCTTGGCATCCATCTTCTGCAGTGATGGTGGCACAAAGTAGTTTAAGGGGATTGGGTCAAAGTAGAAATGACCCTTTTAGTATAGGTAATAGGCATTGGCACGGAATTGTAAATAATAGACACGTAGTTATCTGTATAAGAGGAAAGCAACACCTCATTGGTGGTCAGTTGCCTCGTGTCCTAGCCACTGTTCAGATCTCAGCTGGGTGCAGAGAAAATTGTGAGATATGAAATAATAAATGAAAGAATAAAAATTAGAGAACTCCTAAGTATATGTTGAAAATTTGTAGTGTTGAAACCCTTGGTTGTTGGCTCCCAGCGTGAATCTGCCCTGGGCTGCCCGCCGCTGAGGCACTGCCACTGGCGCGCACCCCCATCAGAGCCGGCGTGAGTCTGCCCCGGGCTGCCGGCCCGACCCCCCCTGCCGCGGAACGACTGCCGGCACCACGGCTCCCGGAGCCCACCACCAGAACCCCAGCTGCGGGGCCCGCTGCAAGACCCCAGCCTCTGCCATAAAACTCCTGCTATGAGGCTGCCACCATGGCAATTACGCAACCACCCCCAGGCGACCCCAGCCACCAACATGCAAATTAAAAACCCCGGTGTAACCTGGGACTCTTTTAAAACCAAAAAACCCGTACCAAAACAAATCAATGTAAAATTTGAACCCACAAAAGACAGTACTAAACCGTGTATACCCTAAAGTATTAATGAACAATTTTTTGTAACTCGCTGTAACCTAAAAAGTACCCAAGAAGAAGCAGACCCCCAGACCAACCCAACGAAAGCTAGAACTCCTCGGACCCCCGACAAGGAAGGAGCTCCCGACTCTGCAGCAACTTGAGCCTGCAGAGCCAAACAAGACCCTCCTCCTCAGGGTGAACCCGGAAGGGCTGACTGTCCCTCGAGCCACCCTTGTAAGAGCTGATTAATAAAGGCATTTTAAGGAGAAAAATATTATCTCCCCCCATTTTTAACAGCTTGGGAGCTCGTCTGGGATTGGCCACGCCCAGAAAAGGACCAAGACGGGAAGGCGCCACCCACCTTGGATCTCCTGGACAGCTGGCCTCCTGGACCAAAGAGGACAATGCACGCCAGCCTCGAGGGACACCACTGAGGAGCACCGGGTAAGTATAAACCCGGTGGCGGGGGTGGAGCCGTGTGAGTGTGTGTATGTGTGAGACGGGGGCCGGCAGCTCGGACTCCCGACGTGAGTGAGGATTCCTAAGTACCACAGTTCCACATCTTCACGAGAAGTGTGGTCGGGAACAGGAGGAAGCGAAAGGAAATAGAGTGAGAGAGGCGTCTCCAGGGGTGTAGAGAACCCCCCTCCGGATGTGCGGAGGCTGATTAGAGTGTGAGTGGCACGTCATAGAGTAAGTGGTACTGTAGGTTTCCCCTAGACCTGTAGGGGCAAACCACCCAGATCACCTCAAGCGTGCGGGGAGGCCAGGGATGAGTGCGTGAGGCACGCACCACACCGACACAGGAGAGGAGTGGCTAGGAGGCTGCTTCCAGGGGCCCGCAGGGGTGTGGGGAGAGGAAGTGGTACTGGCCAAGGTTACCAGAGGCTGCTCCCAGGAGAGTGGTGGCTAGGCTGGAGGTAACTGACAGGGTACAGAAAAGATCACACTGGGCGGGGGTGCCCAAAGAGGGGCATGCTACCGGGTGTGAAGAGGGCACTGGACAGGGGTCATTTTAGATACGCTACCGGGTTTGAGTGGGTCGTGCTGGTCGGGGGTAGCCAGGAGTACTATGCTACCGAGCACGGAGAGGTAAAACTGGTCGGGGGTGTCTAAAGACGATGCTACCGGGTGCAGAGAGTGAAAGTTAGGGAAGTTCCAACGTGCGAGGAACTTGACGATAGGGTGTATTGAGTGAATCGCATGCTGTGTTGTGTGTATCCTGGCAGTAGTAGTGACTGGAACCCTGGGCCCAGGTTGGCTGGCTGCTTACGGGGATACGCCGGACGCGCAGGAGGGAAAGAGGGTACCGGCTGGGGTGGCGGCTGAAGCACCAGGTGGGCTCAGGCCACTGACCGGTACCGGGGGCTGGCTGTAGCAGGGGTTGAGACCTTAAGGGCGGGTCATATGAACTGCTTCCAGGGCCCACGAGTGAGTGTGAATTAAGTCTGAGTGGGTTTCAGTGAAAGTGTTTTGAAGAAATTTTAGTTAAAGTTACCAAGTGAGAATGGGTACTTGGATAAGTAAGCCAGGAGAGGCTGAAAAACAGAAGGAGAAAATACCACATATCCTTCCAGGGAGCCCACTGGGAAAAATGTTAGAACAGTGGGACAGGGAGGAAAGTACTAGATCTTTAAATAAAATCAAGATGATTCATTATTGTGTAGAGGTATGGCCTACTCTAAGTCTACCTGGAGAATGGCCATGGCATAGAACAACAGACCCTTGGATGTGTGCTCAGTTAAATCAACATCTGAGAGCCCGAGGAGACATAGAAATAGAACAAATACAGTATGCTGCTTGTAGGGAAGAACAGAGCAAAAGCAGGGAGAACATAAAAATCTGTAAATTACAAGTGAAAAAAGAAAAGAGTGATAAATACAAAGAAGAAGAGAATAGCCCTATTTGGAATCCACTCAGCTACTTACCTCCCCCTCCCGCTTATCCAGATATGCCCCAGGTTCCACCTGGAAAACCCTTTCGGCTTTCCCAGACTGTAACCCCTGTTTCTCCTCCCATACCATCGGCCCCAAGTCACCCTCAATTCCCTCAATCTAATTCCCCTATTCCTCCCTCTAATCCTCAGACCTTACCTACAAATACCCTTGTTCCTTCCCTAACCAGCCCTTCAATAAGTCTCCCTCCATCAAGTACTAACCCCTTCTACTCAACAGAAATACCCCCGGTCTCCCCTAACAGTAGCTATATTTTTTTCTCCCTTGCCATCCATGGTTCAAACCCCACCTGCCAATTGGGAACTGAATTTGCCCATCCCAAGCATAGAGATTCCCTCTGAAAATAATCCAGGGGGACATTCCTATAACACCCGATCTAAAGCTAAGCTTTTTCCTTTAAGAGAAGTTCCAATGGGTGGAGTTGCTGGAGGGGTGGGATTTGTAAATGCCCCCCTGACAGCCTCAGAGGTTAGGAACTTCAAGAAGGAACTGGGAAACTTAGTAGAAGATCCAGTAGGGGTGGCTGAACAAGTAGATCAATTCTTGGGTCCCAACACTTTTACGTGGGTGAAAATGAACTCTATATTTAAGATTTTATTTAGCCCAGAAGAGATAAGGATGATTCGAACTGTGGAGATACAGATTTGGGAAAGGGAGAATAAAATGGGGCCCCCAGGTGATCATAAACTCCTAGTAAGTGACCCAAAGTGGAACCCAAATAGAGAAGAAGACAGGAGAAACATGGATGATTATCAAAATTTGATAATCAAAGGGATTAAAGAGTCAGTCCCCCGAAGCAACAACTCGAAGCTTGCATTTGATAGTATGCAAGGAAAAGATGAAACCTTGGCCACATGGCTGAGTAGAATAAAACAAAATTTCCGGTTATATTCTAATGTTAACCCGGAAAGCCCCGAAGGCCAGGTGCTACTTAAGACCCAATTTGTCACCAAGTCCTGGCCGGATATTAGGAGAAAATTAGAAAAGATGGAGGACTGGCAAGAAAAAGGAATAAATGAGTTGCTAAGAGAAGCCTTAAAGGTTTATCTAAGAAGGGAGGAAGAGAAAGCTAAAATGAAAGCCAGAGTTATGGTAGCTGTGGCCAGGGAAAGTGAGTCTAACCAAAGCCCGCCCAATGGGGAGGACAAGAAGCCAGTAAGATGGAAAAGGAATACTCTACCACCCTGGGTAACCCTTAAAAAGCAAGGAGAAGATTGGAGGTGTTTCTACTGTGGGGAAGCGGGGCACCTGAAAAGAGATTGCCAGAAGTTATCTCTTGATGAAGCAATCGAAGAGGAGCAGGATGTATTAGAAAAGCTATTAAGGGGGGAAGGTAATGAAAATTAGGAGTGTCATGGGCTCTATACAGTAGGGGACCCAATGTACCACCAAGAAGAGCCCATAGTAAATTTTGACGTGGGTCCCCAACATGAAGAATATGAATTTGTAGTAGATACAGGAACAAACCAATCTAGTCTCAGTAAGCTCCCAACAGGAGTGACCTTAAGAAACAAAATGTGTGAAGTAACAGGAGCAGAAAGAAAACCATTCCAAGCATTTGTAATTGAAAGTGTTGAAATCCGAAGAAACTCATGACAAACCATGTGTGATTTTATTTATTTACCAAATGTAGAAGGTAATTTATTAGGAAGAGACTTGCAAGTCCAGTTGGGGGTGGGAGTTGTCCCAGAAAAAGGGAGGATGGTAGTAAAAATTATGAGACTAACCACAGGAGACCTGGAAAAGGTAAACCCGGAGGTCTGGGCAGAGGGAGGGAAAAGTAGCCTCCTTGATATTCCACCAATAAAAATAGAAATGCAGGCAAGAATCCCTCCAATTCGAGTGAAGCAATACTCGATATCCCCAGAAGGGAAGAAAGGGTTAGCACTGGTAATTAAACAATTAATTAAAGAGGGCATTTTAGAACCATGCATGTCCCCCCATAATACACCCATCCTGGCTGTGAAAAAGGCAGAAGGGAAATATCAGTTGTCCAGGATCTCAGAGAAATTAACAAGAGAACAGTTACCAGGCATCCTGTGGTTCCCAACCCCTATACCCTTCTAAGCCAAATCTCCCGGGAGCATGCCTGGTTTACCATCATAGATCTAAAAGATGTATTTTGGGCATGTCCCCTGGCAGGAGAGTGTAGAGATTGGTTTGCATTCGAGTGGGACACCCAGAAAAAAGGAGGCAACAGTTAAGGTGGACTCGTTTACCCCAGGGGTTCACTGAGTCACCAAACTTATTTGGGCAAGCCCTAGAAAAGTTATTAGAACAATTTACCCCCGAGAAACAAGTGCAAGTCTTGCAATATGTAGACGACCTATTAATATCTGGAGAGGACCAAGCTAAAGTGAAAATTACCAGCATACAGCTTTTAAATTTTCTAGGAAAGAAAGGACTAAAAGTATCCCAAAAGAAATTGCAATTTGTTGAATCTGAAGTAACATACTTAGGACATCTAATTGGAAAAGGATACAAAAAGTTGAGCCCCGAAAGAATTGCTGGTATATTGTCTATACCTGCCCCAAAACCTAAAAAAGATATCAGAAAACTCTTGGGCCTCTTCGGATACTGTAGGTTATGGCTAGACAAATACACCCAAAGTGTAAAATTTCTCCATAGTAAACTAGTCAACCCAGAGCCTATTGAATGGACATAAGAAGATGAAAAACAACTAAAAGAATTAAAAGATAAACTGTCCACCGCACCTGTTTTAAGTTTACCAGATCTTAAAAAAGAGTTTGATCTATTTGTAAATACTGAAGAGGGAGTTGCCTATGGAGTAGTAACTCAGGAGTGGGGAGGGAGCAAAAAGCCAATAGCCTTCCTCTCCAAATTATTAGACCCAGTAGCCAGGGGGTGGCCCACCTGTTTACAAGCCATTGCTGCCACAGCAGTGCTAGTAGAAGAGACCCAAAAGCTGACCTTCCAAGGAAAAATACGGGTACACACACCCCATGATTTAAAAACTGTCCTGAGCCAGAGAGCCCCAGGATGGATAACAGATTCCTGGATCCTTAAATATGAAATCACCCTGATGAACACTGAAAACTTAAACATGACTACTTCCAAAACTTTAAACCCAGCCCAGTTTCTATCCGGAGAGCCCTCTCCAGATTTAGAGCGTGACTATTTAGAACTTATGAACTTCCAGACAAAAGTGAGGGAAGACTTGGAGAGTGTGCCCCTACCCTATGGGAGACATTTGTTCATAGATGGGTCTTCAAGAATAATAGAAGGAAAAAGGGTCTCTGGGTATGCAGTTGTTGAGAGTTCAAATACAGAAGACATAAAAGTCACAAAAAAGGGGAGGTTGCCTCCAGTGTGGTCAGCACAGCTTTGTGAAATTTATGCATTAAAAAGGGGACTAGATTTATTCGAAAAAGACCAAGGAACAATTTACACAGATTCAAAATACGCATTTGGGGTTGTCCATACATTTGGAAAAATTTGGGAAGAACGGGAATACTTAAATTCCAAAGGAAAAGATCTGGTGCACAAAGACCTAATAAAATTAGTATTAGAATCCGGGAATACTTAAATTCCAAAGGAAAAGATCTGGTGCACAAAGACCTAATAAAATTAGTATTAGAATCCCTGCTAAAGCCTGAAGAAATAGCAGTAGTGCACATAAAAGGGCACCAAAGAGGAAATACTTTAGAAGAAAAAGGAAATCAAATAGCAGTTCAAGAAGCAAAAAAGGCAGCCCTAAATTCTAAAGAACCAATCAAGATTCTACCATTAACCAATTTTTCAGAGGAAAAAGAAAAAAATACAGAACCAACATATAGAGAAAAAGAACAAAATGTAGTAAAAGAACTAGAAATGAAGAAAGGGAGACAAGGAGAGTGGGTAACCCCTGATGGGAGAAAGTTTTTAAATAAGCCCCTAGCGAGGGAGATGTTAACTGAAATCCATAAATTAACCCATTGGGGAACTCAGGGGTTATGTGACCACTTCCTAAGAGAAAACTTATGCCTGGGAGTGTATGATTTAGCAAAAGCTGTAACCCAAGGATGTGTCATTTGTCAGAAAATCAACCAAAAAGTAATGAGAAAGGTTACACCTGGGGGAAGAGAGCTAGCTTTGAGACCCTTCCAAAGTGTCCAGGTAGATTTTACTGAAATGTCGTCTGTTCAAGGCTATAAACAACTTTTAATAATAATTGACCATCTCATTCACTGGGTGGAGGCATTCCCAACAAAAAGAGGAACAGCAGAAGTAGTAATAAAAATCATCCTAGAACACATAATCCCTCGGTATGGGTTAATCAACAATATTGACTCAGATCGAGGACCCCACTTTACTGCTAAAATTTTACAAAAAACAACTGAAGCATTAGGAATAAAGTGGAAACTCCACACCCCCTGGCATCCTCAGAGCTCAGGGAGAGTAGAACGAATGAATAAAACTCTCAAAAATGTGATAACCAAATTAATAGAAAAAACACACTAAAATTGCCTCAGATGTTTGCCTCTTGCTCTTTTGCGAATCAGAAGCAGGCCCCGATCTGACATAAGAGTCTCCCCTTATGAGATGATGTTCGGACTTCCATTCTTGTTAACCCCCTATAGCACTGGAGGTTACCAAGAAGGAGAAACCAGAACCCAAAAGTACATAATAACAATTGGGAAACACTAGAAGATCTCAGAGAAAAAGGATATCTTCCCCAGACTTCTCCCCTTGACTCAAATATCCACCAAATAAACCCTGGGGATTGGGTATTGATCAAGTCCTGGTGAGGCATTGATTTAGAAGAATTAAAGACTGTAGTCAAAATAGATAGTGCTGGGATAATGTAGCTAGGACTTCCCTTTTGCTAACAGAAGCCAGACTGAAGGAACTGATAATTCTTGGAAGGAACTGATAAATCAGAGAAGCTGTCAAACTAGGCTTCTGCATCCTGAATAATCAATAGACCCCATGAACACAATACAATCATAAATCAGTCCTGGGAAAAACAGGATTTAGCTGTCACGAACACTAAAGGTTAAAAAGTCAGAGCTGAGGAAGACAATCTTACTTCATCATTTTGGGACCCCACCCTATAAAAAAGACCACTGACCCATTTCAAAGAACAAACTACGCATGCTTGATGGCTTTTTGGGCTAATTTACCATACGAAGCGGGGAATGGGAGGTATCAGAGCTATGAATATGCATTTGTAGTTTGTGTATTCAATACTCCTGTAGATAAAAGACCCTGTGATGATCTGTAAATCGCGCGTGTGTATTTGGGAGCTATCCCCCACGGTGCCCGGCGTCGTAATAAACATACACTTTCTAACTTTAAACTGTTAGAGAGTCTTTGTCCGTCATAGTTGGATATTGGTATTAGATCAATGTCCATAGTTTTTTAATAAATCAGTGGAGTAGTACTCCATTCACCCCAAAATATGAAGGTCCTTTCCAGGTTCTGCTAACCACCCATACCACAGTCTGAACACAAGAAAAAGGTTGGACCCATGTTACCAGAGTGAAAGGACCAGTGCCACCTCCGAACAATCTGTCCAGCCCAAACCTTCCAAGAAATCATCCCCAGTGGACTGTTGTTTCACATTCAGACCCTTTAAAAATAACCCTCAAGAAGAAACCAAAAACTCAGTGAAGAAAGAACTATATAAGTCAGATACTACATACAGGACATTTTTGGATTACTGTTTGTATTGATATTGTTGTAATATTGTTTTTAAGAGTTTGTTGTTAAAATTGTAATGTTGTTATTGGGAGCGCATATCAATCACAGAAGTTGTGGGAGTTTTTTTTGTTTTAAATTAGTATAGATTACTGAGAAAGTTACTACCAATACCTGTTGAAAAAAAATCAAAAATCTGAAAATCTGTCATAGAGCACACCCCAAGAAAGCTACCTAAAACTAACAGCCAAGTGTGATGGTGCAAAAGAAAAACTCTGGAGGCTGAACCTGAAAAGCTCCTAAACCCAAGAGGCAAGGCCAGGTGAGACCTAAAGATAGAAAAGTTTCATACTGGACTCTTGGGAGGACTAATGATAGTCTTGATAATAAGTAGACCCATAGAAAGAGCTGGTTCAAAAGAATATTCCCCCATCTATGATGGGGAGAACTCACAGTCCTCAGTCAGAGTTTATACCAATGCAAACCCCACTTGCTTTGCTGACTTCCAACTCTCAACCTGTCAGGAAGAGAGAAAACAACAATTAATCACAAGAAATACTGCCACCTTTGAGCAATGCCTGATTGAAGAGTGCTCTATAAGAGAATGGTTTTGGCTAAAAGAAATAGATATTTTAAGAAAAGTTATAAACCTCATAGAAAAAGAACCACAAACAATAACTGGAATAGGCAGACCTCTCAATAAAAACTTGTTTATTGGTTTGATAAAAAGAATTGACTACAAAAAGTCCCTAGTAGTCAAAAATGTGGCCCAAAATTAGACTCCTTTCAACACCAAAAACACCTCAGGGAAAGCCCCAAAAATTGGGCAAAAAGTGACAAAGCAAAACCAAGCTGTGATTGATATGAGCAATTATCAAACTTGGACAGGTAAAGTTTGGACCCCAGAAAGAATCATAAAAACATACAAGTCAACCACCTGGGTACAAAATAAGTCTTGGAGGTACAAAACCCTCATTTACCGGATTATCCAATCGCAGGCAATATTAAAAGTGATAGCAAATAAAACAGTCCTAGCCCTAGATCATGTGAGCCATCAGATAGCCCAAACAGGAGCAGAAGTAGACCGAATAAAATTGGTCGCAAACTATTTGCGAGCAAATGAAAGTAGCATCTGTGAAAAGTTTAATTCATCAAAGTGCTGCTCTGGAACAGAAAATGAAAATAAAGTAACCCAAAAAATTTCCAAAAAAAAAGAAAACTTACATATGTAACTACCCAAAAGTGGACACCCTTAATCAATATCAATTGGTGGAACAATTTTAAGCCCCTAAAAGAAGCCTGGTAGAAGAAAATTGAATTTATAATCTTGAGTGTAGTTGTAATTTTCCTCTTTATTCAAATTATAACCTCCACAGTACAGGCAAGTCTTCAAATTCTAAAAATCAGCCCCAAAAAGCCTGCAAGTGTACTAAAACTGACCTCTAGTGCAAAAGTACTTGATAAAGCAGAGAAAATTTATAACGAATATCAGAAGTCACAAAAAATATATCACCAAAAATAAAGTTGATGCAGGTTAAAAAACCTGAGCAAAAGAAAAGAGGAGAGATTGAAAGAATAAAAATTAGAGAACTCCTAAGTATATGTTGAAAATTTGGAGTGTTGAAACCCTTGGTTTTTGTGTAATAAGTGTATTAATGTTTTAAATGTTTTAAATTGTAATGTAGCAGTGGAGAGCCACCTCCGTGGTCCCCCTGGAAAGGTGGGGGGGCCTGTTTGGTCGCTGGAGGCCACCGCGGCCCCCCCTGCCGATGTTGGAGCGGGCTTGCCCGCCGTCGAGACCGAGGGGGGGGGCTTGCCCACCTGCCTCCGAGGCCACGGGGGAGCCCCCGTGGCTACCGGCATGCTGCGCCTCCCCCGGGCCACCGGCATGCCGCGTCTCCCCCGGGCCACCGGAGGAGCCGAGGGCGGGGGCGGCTGCCCGTGCCCGCTGCCGCCGCTGCTCCCGGCCCCGACCTCTACCACAGAGCGGCCCGCGCGGCTCCCGCGTGGCTCCCCAGCGCTGCCGCCCCTTCCCCCCCAGGATGCTGGCCCAAACCCGCGCTCTCCCCGCGGAGCGGCTGCCGGCGTGAGTCTGCCCCGGGCTGCCGGCCCGACCCCCCCCGCCGCGGAACGACTGCCGGCACCGCGGCTCCCTGCTCCCACCACCAGAACCCCAGCCGCGGCGCCCGCCGCAAGACCCCAGCCACCGCCATAAAACTCCCGCCATGAGGCTGCCGCCACGGCAATTACACAACCACCCCCAGGCGACCCTGGCCACCAACATGCAAATGAAAACCCCTGGTGTAACCTGGGATGCTTTTAAAACCAAAAAACCCCCTACCAAAACAAATCAATGTAAAATTTGAACCCACAAAAGACAGTACTAAACCATGTATACCCTAAAGTATTAATGAACAATTTTTTGTAACTCGCTGTAACCTAAAAAGTACCCAAGAAGAAGCAGACCCCCAGACCAACCCAACGAAAGCTAGAACTCCTCGGATCCCCGACAAGGAAGGAGCTCCCGACTCTGCAGCAACTTGAGCCTGCAGAGCCGAACAAGACCCTCCTCCTCAGGGTGAACCCAGAAGGGCTGACTGTCCCTCGGGCCACCCTTGTGAGAGCTGATTAATAAAGGCATTTTAAGGAGAAAAATATTATCTCCGCCCATTTTTAACAATAAACAACATGAGAAACCTTGAAAAACAAGACCTTGAAGACTCCGCTTCTTTCTTGTGACATGGCTCAGGGCTTTCAGAGGGCAAAAGATTCAACCACCTGAATCTCGAGTGAGAAACCAAACCCAAGAAACATTAACTAAGGAAAGGAATAAGAAACTACACTTCACCAGTCTAAGGACTCAAATTAATGAACTAGGACAGTTATGCCAACTTTTCTCCTAATTTGAAAAGTAGCACCAAGTTCATTGAGCCTGTCAAGTATAACTTCGGGGTCACTTACCACCAGAGATCACTGGAGGGACGCCCTGGGACAAAAGAATGCATGAGCTGATGGGAGGAAATATATGCTAATAACTTTGGGGAAATAGTTATCATATGTATCTTGCTTCTAGGAAAACCTATGAGTATGTTTGTAAAATGTAGCATATAAACAGGAGCGTTTTCTGTACTCAGCATGCAAGACAGTTGAAGCTATCCCCCTTGCATCCAGCACTGCAATAAAGAATGCCTGCTCCCTAATACTAAAATTATAGTGATAGAGCTTACTTTCTTGCCATTTTTGGTAACAAATGTCCTTACACAAGTTGTTCAGCTGTGAAAACTCTCCTCCAGGGAAGTACCTGGACATTCTCATGTAAGCCTGAAGGTATTCATCCCTTCTGATGTGCCATAATTGACTGTGTTGGTTTAGCAGATAGGAGGTGCAATTGGTGATTTCCTTTGAATTAACAACGAAAATAGCCAATTGCACGCAGGGATACACCTTGGGGAAACGCATAGCCTTAAAAGTTAGAAGGAAGCCTGGGATCGCTCTCTCTTTCTTCCACTTTCACAAGAGGTAAGGCAGTCTTAGCTCTCTCCTTTGGAGGGGGCCGGGACAGCCCGGCCTGCCCGGGCCTGGGCCTTCACGGGAGGCCCGCCTGGCCCGGTGACTCCCAGGCCGGGGAAGGGGATGATGTGCCCCCATCCCGCACGGATTGGGTTTTTTAGCAGCTGTAAAACACCCTGCCGCTCCCCCTATGGGGAGAAGCTGGCCTGAGGCCTGGCCGTGGGCCTGGACCCGTTCTCCATAATGGGGAGGGGAGCCTGCAGCTGCGTCGAGCTGGGCCCACTCTGAATGAGACCGAGGGGTGGGGGGGCAAGGAGCCTTTCTCATCCAGGCTGCTCTAAAATCAGGGATTTTCCCCCCCATTCCCGAGGCTTTTGAAAATCCTGGCTGCCTGCCCAGCAGAAATTACGTGACCACCGCAGGCCTGGGTAAGTTTTAACTCTTTCCTGCCAGCAGATAAAATTTTCAAAGCACTAGTTCTTCTCAGAGTAAGAACAGACAAAGTAATTGATCATAGAGAAGACTTAGCATAACAGTCAGATGGAGAGAGTGAGAAAAGGATTAATTAGAGGAAGGATGAAGGAGTTGTCTGCTGGCTGGACTTTCTTGTTTGAACTATGAAAATAAACTCTATTAGTAGATTGTCCTTTAAATCATGGAAAAATATGCATTTGGGGAGATGATTTGTAGATTTTTGAGCAAAGGTGTTTGTGATGGACTGTATAAGAAGCTCCTCCACCAGTGAAAAGAATGAAAAGACATCTCTGTTCCTTGAGATGAGAAATCCTTTGCTTTGAAGTTGCTTATCTTTAAAAGGTGACACTCCAGATGCCTGAGTTCCACAATCCATAAGCAGCTTGAGAAACTGCTAATGGGACGAGACCGCATGGAAGCAGGTTTCCCCGGGTGGCTGTTTCTGTGAGAGGTCAGACTCACAAGAGAACTTTTCTAGGTTGTCAGTGGGAGAATTCCATAGCAAACAAAAAACTCCTCTCCTGAAGAATTAATAAAAGACTATATTTAAATGGTGAAACTTATTGAATGTCACAAGTTTTGTCTCTATGTTGTTTGTAGAAAAGTAAACACTTGTGGGGGGAGGAAAAGAGTTTTGAAAGTTTCATTTTTTTTCTTTCTTTTCCTTACTGTGTGTTAATAAACTATCTGTTTACTTTTAAGTTGATCCTGTTTTACCTTTTTCTCCCAAAATCCTATCTCCCACTTGGCAGACAAAATTAGGGAAACGTAAAACCACCACATTAAATGGTGCATTAGCCAAAAAACTCGAACCGAAACTACAACATTGACTCAACTGCGCTGACATAAGAGGCAGTTGTAATGTGTTTGAAGGTGTCTAAAGTTTCTTGGAAGTGTCCTGTGATCTACAGTATTACATCACCTAGCCTGAGTGTATATTAACCCATGGGACTTTATGTTTCATGGGCTTTCCCCCACTCCCAATGGGTCAAGACTGTGGCCATCACTTTGATCAATGAACATCGAAATTGCAACAATCAAGTCTCATCACTGGATCCACAGGTGGTGATTATGTATCTTTCTAATCTTATACTTTCTTTTCCCTTATACATTTTCTTAAGTGTTATTTTTATGCATTTATATTGAATTTTTAACCAAAATGGCTACATTTTAAAATCTGCCAAGTACCTTATTCTATCTTAATGTTCTAAAGTTTGCAAGTAAAAGTTTGTTATTGAACCTCCTGACAGTGTTGTTGTTTCTCCTGTGCACCACCCAGAGTAAATCAAACAACCTACCCCTGCCAAGCAGATCCAGGCATAACAGTGCCCTACAGGGATCAGCCTGCAGTACTTCTTAAGCTATGATTGAGGCACCTAGTGGAAAATTTGGAGCTAGCATGGGGGGGAGGGGGAGAGTGGGAGAAATCTCTGCAAAGAAAAAGCTTTACTCACTGGAAAAATCAGCATCAAGAAAGCACAGACAATTGATGATTAAGAAATATTAACAACATACTTCACATACTTTGTCTTTCTTTGAAACACAACAAAGAAGTTTTGTTTCTCTTGGTATAAATAATTGTCAATATAAAAGTTCAAGGATTTAATAACACTAACCTCACATCACACACTTCTTTGTTTATAAAGATAAAAATTTTAAAGCCCCTCATTCAGGTTTCATAATATTCTGAAATGTCAGCCTGCTGATTTTCTTTGAGCGAACAATTTCTTTAGCCTGATGGCAGGGAGAAGATAAAGGTACTAGGAGCTACCTTTGAACCATACCCATGGATCTAAAGGCAGCAGAGTGCTTTCTTGCCACAGCATGCCACAGGACCTGAGGAATTTGAAAATTCTCCAATCAAAATCTATTTCCAAGTTGTTTCTCTCCAAGTCGCTTGACGAAAGCACTTACCAATGTAATTTCTTATGGGAGTGTTAATAAAATATTTTTACTCATCAACAAAAGTATACTGTATTTCAGAGTTTAGCAAACAAATTGCTTTTTCTGATTTACTTAATTATTTTTGCAAAATTGACTGTGCAGCATGTGATCACAGATGTCATGAACTCTCCCTCACCAGTAAGCTGGGGGTGCACAAGAAGTTGTGTGGGACAGCTGGGACAGCTGATCCCAACTGATCAAAAGGGACATTTCACACCATATGGCTTGTGCTCAGCAATAAAACTAGTGGGGAGGTTGGTGGGGGTACTTCTGCTCAGGGACTGGCTGGGCATGGGGCAGTTGGTGAGCCATTGTTTTAATTTGCATCACTTATCTTTCTTGGGTTTTATTTTTCTCTCTCTGCTATTTTTTTCCTTTTCCTTATTATTAAACTGTCTTTATCTCAACCCTCAAGTTTTCTCCCTTTTCTGATTTTCTCCCACATCTCACTGGGGAGGAGTGAGTGGCTGCATGGGTCTTAGTTGCTGGCCTGGGTTAAACTACAACAGTTGGCCATGGAGGTAAATGAAATTTACAGAAGTGAGCATCTCTATTCATAAAGAGCAATAATATACATGGGAAATAATTCTACCAAGGAGAAAACAAAACTTTATGCATCCACTTTCTAATTGCTCAAATTCTGCTTTCTCACAGCTAGTCGATGGCTAAGATAAAAACTGAACCAACAAAGACAACAGTGAAGAACCATAAACAGATTTTAAACCAAATATTAACAGAAGTAAAGATGCTGACTTCAAAGCAATTCTTAAGGAACATAACTTTAAATCTACACATTTCCATCCAGACAGGCTTCAGTCAAAGGGTCACAGGTCCTGGTAGCAAACCTGCTTTAACATGGGCTTCTCTCTCCACAGATCCTGCCAGAAGCCGGCTCCAGTGTGGGCTTCCACGGGGTCACAGCCTCCTTTGGGCAATTGCACCTGTTCCATGATGTGGTCCTCCATGGGCTGCAGATGGATCTGTTGCCCCATGGACCTCAATGGACTGCAGGGGGGAGAGCCTGCCCCACCCTGGGCTGCAGAGGAATCTCTGCTCCAGCGCCTGGAGCACCTCCTCTCCCTCTTTCTTCCCTGACCTTGCTGTCTGCAGTTTTTCTCTCACAAATTCTCACTCCTTGCTCCTGGCTGGTGTTGCCCAGCTTCTTCCCCCGTTCTTAAATTTGTTGTCCCAGAGGTGCGACCACCTTCACTCATTGGCTCAGCCTTTGCCAGCACCAGGTCTGTGTTGGAGCCAGCTGGCATTGGCTCTGTCAGACATAAGGGAAGCTTCTGGTGACTTCTCACAGAAGCCACTCCTGCAGCCCCCCTCCAACCTTGCCACATAAACCCCCTACAATCATAAAGTATCTGTAGAATACAAGTCTCTTTCTTAAATTCAGTAGATTACAAAGTGTCTTAGGAACACAGTGCATGTGTGTTGCAATAGGACATGAAATAAAGATGCTTGACTCCAGTCAGAAGGCAGTAGAAATCAGAAGGCTTTATTTACAATTCATTCAGCCCTTTTATAACATGCTGTGCTAAGAAGGCACGTTATTGGTCCATAGGACTGACACCTCTCCCATTGGCTGAGTAACAGAAATAGCAAACAACACCTGTTGTTATGGGAAAGGAATATTGTTTACACAAGGTTGTTTTGGGAAAAAGAAAACTCTTGAAAAGTTTCCCTTGGGAAGAGTTCAGGCTCAGAAAATGTCAGGTCCACACATATGCTCTGAGCCACAAACACTAGGAATTCACCAATTAAGTCTTAAATGCTCCATTATGCACTGAAAAATTTTTAGAAGCCAGTTTTCTAACAGAGAAAAAAGGAAGATGCTCTGAGAAAAAGGAAGACCTTTTATGTTTGCTTAATAGTTATGGTCAATTTTTTTTTCTTACTTTTCTGACAAAAAGCCACACCAGAAAGTTCATTTTATATTCTTTATTGTATGTCAAAGTTCATTAAAGATGGGGGTTTGCTTGTATACAAGTTGCTCAAAATTTGTGTCTAGGTAGAGATTCATTAGCAATCTGACTTATTTCAAAGCATAGGCTTGTTAAACTAGGCTGCAATAACAATACTGTGTACAAGCAATAACTGAAGAGCTGCAGGTTCAGGAGTTTCCAAATATTACACATCTTGAGATTTCATCAGAAAAATAAAATCAAATAAAAGCAGTCGCAATATAAAATAGTAGCTCCATGTAGCTTTTTCAAGTTTTAATTTTATTCACAAAGTGTCAGTTCAGTTTGCCTCATTCTTTGAAGCTTCATCAAAGTTTTCAACAAGATCTAGAAAAAGAAAAATGTTGAAATTCAAGTCTGACCTACTTCAGCTTTGCCAATTCCCTCGCATTCTCCCCCCCCAAAAAAAAAAAAAAAAGTTCCAGGTCATATTAAATGGTTACATGACAAAAAAAAAATCAGCTTATAAAATACAAACTAAACAACATTTAAGAGTTTCATGGTTCATTCGTCTTGTTCAAACAAGTAAGTTTGAAATAGTTAATTATAAAGCACAATTCTAAGAGCATTTAACATCACCATATCCACAACAGAGCAGTGATACTGAAAAGGCAGTTTCTTAGCACTCTTCTTATTGACTATTAAATGATTATCTTAGCCATAATTATTATTCCTACATGGGACAAAAATGCTAGCTCAAACCAATGATCCATCTAAGTCTCATATGGTATCTGAAAACAATGCCCACAGAAATTCTGTAAAAGAATCACAGAATGGCCTGAGTTGAAAGGGACCTTAAAGATCATCTCATTCCAACCCAGACATGAGCAGGGACACCTTTTACTAGACCAAGTTACTCTAAGCCCCTTCCAACCTGGCCTTGAAAACTTCCAGGGATGGGGCAGCCACAGCTTCTCTGAGCAACCTGTGCCAGTGCCTCAGCACCCTCACAGTAAAGAATTTCTTCCTAATTACAGAATTACAGAACCATTCAGGTTGAAAAAGACTTCCAAGATCATTGGGTCCAATCTTTGACTGAACATCAACTTGTCAACTAGACCAGAGCACTAAGTGCCACGTCCAGTCGTTTATTGAACGCTTCCAGGGATGGGGACTCCACTATTTCCCTGGGCAGCCCGTTTCAATGCTTAACTGCTATTTCTGTGAAGAAATTCTTCCTGATGAACAACTTGAACCTCCCTTGGCACAGCTCGAAGCTGTTTCCTCTCATCCTGTCACTTGTTACCTGGGAGAAGATGCCAAGCCCCACCTTGCTACAACCTCCTTTCAGGTAGTTGTAGAGAGTGATAAGGTCTCCCCTGAGCCTTCTTTTCACCAGGCTGAGCCCCTCCCAGCTCCCTCAGCCACTCCTCATAAGACTTGTGTTTCAGACCCTTCCCCAGCTCCATTGCCCTTCTCTGGACATGCACCAGCACCTCAATTTCTTTCTTGAAGGGGTCCAAAACCAGACACAGTATTCAAGGTGCAGCCTCACCAGTGCCAAGTACAGAGGGACAATATCTAAATAGTATGCAATTAATATCTAATGCTTATCTACTCTCTTTCAGTTTAAAGCTGTTCCCCCTTATCCTGTCACTCCATGCCCTTGTAAAAAATCCCTCTCCAGCTCTCTTGCAGCCCCCCTTCAGGTACTGAAAGGAATGACTAGTCAATACTTACTGTCCTTGGCCCAATCTTATACTGCATATATTATGTCTCAGCAAAATTCACTTCCTTTTCCTCCACTGCATGCTTGTGCTTACCTGGAACTTCATCATCGTCATCATCATCACCACCAGTAGCGAGTGGTGCTTTTCCATCCATGGCTGCAAGAGCAAGCAGTTTAAAAGCATCAGTCAAGCTCACCATAAGCATCTTGATTACAAAGGTGCTTTGCCTTGTTTTTTGAAAATATTATCAGTCTGAGCTAAATTGCAATTCTCTATCCAGTTCCCCTGCTGAATAAAAATCTACAACTAATTATATGTTACTAATAATGCTCAAACAGACCAGCTGAAAAATGAGAAGATGCATGCCAAACAAGTTTACTAGTCAACCTCTTGGTTCTAGAAAGAGTGACTTGCATGGTAATAATTTTCAGTTAAAAGTACAGAGACTGATTTTACCAATTTCTTTTAAAAGCAGCTTGGTTTATTGATTACTCAATGGTTCTTGAGGCTTATATATTTTATGACATTAGCACGCTATAAAGGAAATCTTAGGATCTTATGATCCTAGGCCTTCAAGAAAATTAAGGTGCAATTGTGAAGTTGCAAGTAGACACATGACTAGAGGCAATTAAAGATATTGTTCCCTGGCAAAGCCAGAGGAATATGGAACTGGATACACAATTTTATACTTCAGTAGTTAAGGTAACCATATGTCCTGGCCCACATCTCTACTGACTCAGTAATTTCTTAACTATTCCCATTATATTTACCAGCACTAGTGAGACTTAACCCTGTCCATTGTAGTAGACCAATGAGTATCTGTGAAACTGAAGCAGTATAATGCTAAGAATAGCTATCTCAAGTCCCTGGGTGCCCGTGCCACTACTTGTACTTAACTGTACTACCTTGAGAATATGAGACAGCTTAGCCAATGACCTCCATTTAATCCTAATTAATCCTTCTCAGTTTTCAAGAAAAGCATGAGCAAAGAGATGGGTTTATACTAGACTTCTGAAATTGCTGCATCCCGATTTCTAGAGAATGAAAATAGATGAATGCATAAACTTTGTTCTGAAAGGGCTTAAGGACAAGGTCAACACTGTCAGGGACCCATGGAGTTACATGGTGGAGCAGAGATCCACCTGCAACCTGTGGAGGACCCCACACTGAAGGAGGCAAATGCCTGAAGGAGGCTGTGACCCTGTGAAAAGCCCATGCTGGAGCAGGCTCCTGGCAGGATCTGCAAAGAGAGGATCCCATGCTGGAGTAGGTTTGCTGGCAGGACCTGTGACCCCATGGGGGAACCATGCTGGAGAAGCCTGTTCCTGAACAACTGTACCCTGTGGAAGGGACTCATGCTGGAGCAGGTGAAGAGTGAGGAGAAAGGAGTGGTAGACAGCATTAGGAACTGACCACAACCCCCATTCCCCAATGCCACTCAGAGGTAGAAGGTAGAAGAGTTGGGAGTGAAGTTAAGCCCAGGAGGAAGGGAAGGGTGGGGGGAAGGGGTTTTAAGATTTGTTCTTACTTCTCATTATCCTACTCCAATTTGTTTGGTAATACATTCAATTAATTTACCCAAGCTGAGTCTCTTTTGCCCATGATGGCAATTGGTGAGTGATCTTCCCCTGTCCTTATC
This sequence comes from Zosterops lateralis, assembly GCF_965231275.1. NCBI lineage: Eukaryota > Metazoa > Chordata > Aves > Passeriformes > Zosteropidae > Zosterops > Zosterops lateralis. The sequence goes on along the minus strand of NC_139801.1, from coordinate 28,310,101 downwards.
TCAACCTACCAGTATTTTATTGTCTCTTCTCTCCATCTTGCTGATGGATGGGATTGAGAGTACATCTTGGTGGGTACCTGGCAGCCAGCCAAAGTCAACCCACCACAGCAATCTGCAGGCAAACCTAATGTGGCAGCATTTAGCCAGGCTTTTAGCACAGTTGAAAAATGGGCAAGCTATGACTTAAACCCTATAAATCCCTGCAACTGCATTTGTTGCCACTAAGATACACCTAGCTTATCTTAAGCATTATAACCTAAAGGGGTCAAAGAACAGTTGCTTCCAAAAATGCACCACAAAAGCAGCTTGCCTAGCTAGTCTGCATTTGTGGTATGATGTCTATCATTAACAGGCATAATAATATTGCTTCTGTATCCAAAAAGGCTTTTGTTTAAAAGTGTTGTTTCTTTGCTTACATAAAATGACAAGGTTTCAAGTAGATGTGCATACTCCTAGAAAATATACTGGTGTATTTTTGTGCATTAATAGATATATTTTGAAGCCACAAGTCCCCCTTGGAATTTAACTTACAGTCTGCTAACATAGTTTATCAAATATACTCTATTTCTTAATGAGAATAGAGAGCTACAAAAGTGGGACATAACTGAAAAAGGTAAAAGCCATTCCATGTTTTTTAAAAAATCAGTGCCTAATTTACAAGGTACAAATAATTTAAATGCTTTATATGTGGAGCAAATATAATGGGAGTAGAGGATCTATTCTACAAATGTGAGCAGGCTGACACACTAAAGCAAAATGATAATCCATCTAGTCTACAGTTCCTGACAGAGGTCTGCCTAGACATCAGTGTAGATGTGCACAAGGAAACATCTAAGGAAGTCTGAATTTTGTATACTGGTGGAAGAAGAGGACTCAGTGAATCCTGGAACCTGTAGGCTACTCCAGGTTCTACCAACAGTAAAACCACACACAAAACATTTTTAAGGCTATCACTCTTGGGTAGGAATTACTGGAGGATGAAATGCTGCAGATGTGCATGGGGATTGTTTATCCAAATGCCACCCCCAACATATGTTAATGGCAAACCCTGACTGCATGAGCTAGTTATAATGGTTTTACACTATTCAAAAACTTCCCTAAACCAGAAAGAACTGCACCATCTCCCAATGCCTAACATTGAAAGGTATAAGACAGCCAGAAGGGGAATAAATGAATTTTCACAGGGCTCAAGTAACCAAGCAGGGCAAGAGTGTCCTGAGTAATAAGCCAGCTGGACTTAGAGCTTTAAACTAGATTTATTGGGGGAAGGACACAGTTTTCTAGGCACTTGAAAAGAGCCAGGGGCTGCCAAGGCATGAAGAATAAACAGAAAACACCTGTGAATTGCCTCAAGGGAATTAGGGTGAGCTCCTCTAAAAAGGGGATGTGGCTGACAGCCCAGCTGAAGTGCCTCTATACCTGTGGATGCAGCATGGGAAACAAACAGGAGGAGCTGGAAACAGCTGCCCTGATGGAAAACCACAACCTGATTGCTATCACAGAAATTTGGTGGGATGAATTGCATGATTAGAGTGCTATGATTGATGGCTATAAACTATTCAGAAGGGACAGACAAGGAAGGAGAGGTGGGGGAGTTGCTGTCTATGCCAAAACCAGGATTGATTGCATGAAGTGATCTTTGAAGAACAACAAAACGCAGGTCAAAAGCTTATGAGTGAAAATTAGAGACCAAGTCAAAAAAGGAAACTCTGTGGTTCAACTGCAGCCTTCAAATAAAGATCCCCTTTTATATTACCTCCTTACTAAAATTATCTCGAGTTTCATTTCCACGTTGAGAAAAAGGCAACAGCAGGAAGCATCATGCTCTCATGCCCTGATTCTGATAGGGGTCTTTAACCACCCAGATATCTGCTGGAAAAATGGCACAGTGAATTGCAAACAGTCCAAGAAATGAGTGGAGTGCTGAAGTGAGTTGACTGTGGCCAGACACCAAGTGCCCACCAAGCTGCTCTATCACTCCCCTCTTCAGCAGGACCTGAGAGGGGAGAAAATAAGATGGAACAAAATTCATGGGTCAAGATAAAGGCAGGTTAATAAAGCAAAGGCTGCATGCAAAAGCAAAGGAAGGCAAAAGATTTATTCTCTACTTCCCATCAACATGCAATGTCTGACCACTTCCTGAGACAAGGGCTTTAGTATGTATAGCAGTTGCTCCAGGAGACAAATATCTTAATAATGAATGCCCCCTCCTTCCTCCTCCTTTGTCTTAACTTTTATTGCTGAGCAGCTGTTAATATCCCTTTGGTCAGTTGGGATCAGCTGTCCTGGCTATGTCCCTTCCAAAGATATTTGTCCACCACTAGCCTACTGTTTTTGGGGGGTGAAGAGAGGGTATTGTTGGAGAGACAGCCTCAATGCCAAAGCACTGGTATGTTATCAACACCTTTCTAGCTACCAATACACAGCACTGTGAGGGCTGCTGTGGGGAAAGTTAACTCCATGTCAGCCAGACCCAGTACAAGTGCTTTGAGGACAATTTCCTAGTACAGCTGATGGAGAGCCCAACCAGAGGAGAGGCACTGCTGGACCTGTTACTCACTAATGCAGAAGAACTTATGGCCTTAACCTGAGACATGAGATTCAGATTAGATATTAGAAAAAAAAAAATACTGTTAGAGTGATCAGGCATTGGAATAGGTTGCCCAGAAAGGTGGTGGAGTCACCATCCCTGGAGGTGTTTAACAGGCATCTGGATCTGGTACTGGGTGATATGGTTGAGTGGTTTACAGGTTTAAGTGGTAGTGCTGGGTTGACAGTTGGACGATCTTAAAAGGTCTCTTCCAACCTTGATGATTCTATGATTCTAAAGTCTCTCTAACTTATTGGAGAGGTCAAGATTGGAGACAGCCTGGGCTGCAGCCATGCCTGGATAGAATTCTCAGTTTTGAGGGGTACTGGATGGGTAACACAGTAGTCAGGACCCTAAACCTCATAGAGGCAAACTTTCAGCCATTTAGGGCACTATTGAGTGGGATTCCTTGGGAAACTGCCCTCAGAGATAAAAGAGCTGGGAGATATTTATGCTTATATCAAATTGCTGCCTTAATTCAAACCACAGGAGTTGCATGACTTGAACAAGTTTCTCCACTCTTTCCCAGCAGCAATGACTTACATCATGACAAACATGCTTGTCAAGTCAGACATAGACCCACCCTTTCCCAGACACAAGTACAACTTTGTCATAACTATAGCAAAGCTATTATTGAGAACAGCATTATTCCACATATAAAAGTGTGATGAAGTGAAAAAAAAAAAAGAACAATTGTAGCAGAAGAGTGGCAGGTACATTGATTTGAGGCATCTGTTTACAAGCATTTGTCCCTGGGACAGGTGGCATCCAAAACAACAGGGAGGAATTAACATGAATCATAAAAACACAGAATAGTTTAGGTTGGAATGGACCTTAAAGACCATCATGTTCCATCCCCCTGACATGAGCAGGGATACCTTCCACTAGACCAGGTTGCTCCAAGCCCTGTCAAACCTCACCTTGAACACTTCCAGGGATGGGGCAGCCACAGCTTCTCTGGGCAACCCATGCCAGTGCCTCATCACCATCTGAACAAAGAATTTCTTCCTAATATCTAATCTAAACTTGCCCTCTGTCAATTTAAAACTGTTACCCCTTGTCCTATTATACATTCCCTGATAAATAGCCCCTCCCTTAAATAAATAGTTGTCTCACCTTTTTATAAGAAGAGAGATCTTAACAGGTTCATTTTAAATCCTTCAAGTTTTCTTTGTTTCAAGCCCCACTTCTATCACAAGGAAGCCACACAGCTGACACTAGGAAGGAGGGACCTGAGCTTCATTGGGAAAGCAGTTTACCTCACCTCCTGAACATTACTTCTAGCAGAATTTTTTTCAGTGGGAAGTTGAAAGAAGAGAAGCATCATCAGCTTTAGGAATAGTCTATCTTTGCTGGCAGCAAAGCACAGAAAGTAAAACCGTAACAATCAAGTTCATAATTGCCACAAGAAGTAGAAAGTAAGTAGGAAAACCCTACATGCAGGACATGGAACATGGTCCTGATGCCTTGGAGTGGCTACCTAGAACAGAGGCTAGACAGAGCTAAAAGAATAAAGTAGGTATTTATTAAAGGACTTCAATAGATACACCTTGTGCAGTGCAAAAGCCTCGCAGAGACTACACCCTGTTGGAGTCCAGGGCATCCCTCTGGGTGCCCTGGGAAGTCACAGACCTCGGTAGAGAGGCCTGGGACCCAAAAAAGAGGGTCTGGGGTCTGTGCAGGGGGGTTTGCCTGGCACAGAGCCCAGGAAGACACAGTCTTTGATCTTGGTCCATGTGAAAAACATCTAACACAGAGAAGAATTGCAAGTCACAAATGTGTGACAGAGAGTAGTGTAGTTATCACTGTGCAGAAGATTTTGTAGTTTTGGGTTTTTAGAATGTAGATGCAAAGGGACAAGATGGTGGTTTTAGGGCGGTGCCCTAGGTTCTTCATCTTCTCCCTTGGCATCCATCTTCTGCAGTGATGTGGGCACAAAATAGTTTCAGTGGATTGGATCAAAGTAGAAATGACCCTGTTAGTATAGGTGATAGACATTGGCACAGAATTGTAAACAGTGGGTACGTAGTTATCTGTATAAGAGGTAGCGACCTCCCATCACAAGGGGAGTCGCCTTGTGTCCGAGCTGTTGAGAACATCTTGGCCGGACACAGGGGAAGGGGAGTCACCTCGTGTCCAGGCTGCTGAGAACACCATGGCCGGACACAGAGAATTGTAAGATAAGGACTAATAAACAACGCGAGAAACCAGAAAACCAAGACCTTGAGACTCCACTTCATTCTCGCGCTGAACACCGAGCACCGAGCTGAGCACAGAACACAGAGACACAGAGTCAGACAGCAGACCCCAAATCCTTCAGAGGTCAGGAGGGAAAATCACTCCCTTCGTGCCCACACGAACCACCAGCCAGCTTTGGAATCTCGGGTGAGAAACAACCGGATTAAAACCCCGAGAACACCCAAGATGGATGACAGTCATGAGTTTTTCAGACAGATATAAGTTTGGTCTATTTGCATATCAGAAGTTAATTCTCCAATTATAGTTTTAGGTAATGAAGTCATATTCCCCCAGTTTGCTTTCTCCCCCAATTCCTTTTTTTTATACTTTTTGGGGCCTGAGGCAGAGGGTGTTCTTGGTTCTCAGGCCTGGAAGGATTGTTTTGTCTGACAAAAATATGAAGAGAGCTTACTAACATTCTATATGGAGTTCAGAGTTATACACTAATGCAGTACAGTATCTGAAAAATATAAACGCTAAAACTTAAGGCATCAGTTCCAGTATCAACAAGCCGGTCTTCTGCTCCCAATTCTTACCCTGTAGCAGCAGCAACACCTTTTCCAGACACCAGATACTTACGCCCCTCCTCTACTTTTCTCACATAGTTTTAGGGAGAAAAAGTGTTCAAGTTCTTTTACTAATTTAAGGATAGAATACAAAATTGGTGTATCTAGCTTAATGGTCATGCCAGTCCTGTTTGCTACACTGTTCTATACACACAGAAATTATAATATATTTCCTTACAAATGCTGTATAAATGTCTCTTAGCTATCAAAAAGCCCATGCAAGAAATAATACCTTCACCACATCTGTGAGGGAACAAAGCAGTAGCAAGATGTCTGTCCTCAAGTCCCTCTCCCTGTTGTTTATGTTTCCATTAAAAGTGTCAAAACAGACATACGTTCTTTTAAAACCTAACTTTCTCAGAGTAACTCTATTTAGCTTTAATGAACTAGGTATACCAAAATATGGTAGCCACAGCAAGTAGTAAAGTACCATGAAATCAAGTCTGGCTACAACTTTCTAGTCCTAGACCAGCTGCAAGATATGCTGAGAAACAGGTGCCTCTGCTTTATTCTGTTATATTCATTGTTGAATTTGAGCTATAAATAAGATTTAAGTGTCTCATTTCTTTAGCATTTTATAATATGCTTGCAGACAGTAAGAGTGCACTGAATTTCACTGCAGCTATACAAATAAGCCCCATTAGCTGCCAGCAGGAAGTGCATTCAAGTTTTAACTTACATTTCTTGGGTAGGGCTTCTGCCAATCTCCTCAGGCTAGTCAAACTGTCAGCTCCAAGCTGATTTAAGATGCTAGGAAGCATTTCTGTCAGCTGCTTTGTCTCAGCATGGCCAGTGATAGTGAAAGTGTTAGCAGCCAGGGATGCCTGAACTTTAGGGTTATTGAAGTGAATGACTGTTCCTTGGTTGGTGAACATATTTACCTGCAAGGGAAAAAAACAAAACAAAAACCAGTATTTCAAGCAGTTGAGCATGATTTTTCAATTTAACAGGAAACTAGTTGAAGTTCCTAAAGCTCAATTAAGCACCTATTGATAATTTACAGGCAAGTTTAAGATGTTACTTACAAGGAAATTAAGTTTCATACATTTTATATTTCTATATAGAAAAGCATTTTCCCCTTTCAAGCAATTACCTCTTCAATTCCAGAAATATTGTTGACACCCAGTTTCTTCAAAGAAAACTGAAGTTTCTTGTCATCTGCTGTAGCTGTTCTATGGACAACCTTCTTTTTTCTGCGGGCAGTACCCTTTGCAAAAAAAAAGTCATTAATTAATATTTAATTAGTTCTTTGCAAACTCTAACTTTTGTGGCCGTATAACTACTCTGCAGCCATCTACAAATCAACTTTGCATGCAAAGTTCTATTTCTGTGTTACAGTACACAAAACCCCACTCCTTTAACTGCACTGCAGCAGTTTTTTCCTTGCTAGAGCAAGCTTTGCACGTTTGTGAGAAGTATGAGATTTTAGGATGCAATGCACCACAGAAGCTTTATTTCCTAAGTCTCATGGGGATTCTGCAACATCCTACTTAGGAAAGAAAAACTTCAAGTGTATCCTTGTGTGTTACCATAGGCATAAGATTTAAAAACTATCATCTCCTGAAGACTGACATACTCTACAATCCTGTATGCCTAAAGAGTTGCTAGCTTAATTTGGTGACAAATCAACCTCTACAGAAAGATCTATTCAGACATCATTCCTAGGACTAACCCCTAAACAATATCTTTGATCTTTAAAGTTCAGAGTAACTGAATTCTTAATTCACCTGGTTATACATTCATTGCCAGACAGAGCAATGTAATTCCTGAAAGTATATGTACTGCACAGCAGGTGTGTGCAAGCATAACTGCTACAGCAATACTAATGATGATCAGTGTAGTGACAGGCCATGTCTGCACTCCAGTAACTAATACCATTGTTGTAAAGGGGGAGGCAGGGCAGAAATCAGGTCCACAATGGTCAGGAAAACCTTTGCTGGAATGCCCCCAATCATCAGCTTCCTATTGAAGAATGCACAACAGATTTTAGTCTATAATCCCAGTAATTACAAATTATTTCTTTTTTTCTATCCCTTATTCTTTACAGTGTCAAACAATATGGAGTTGCATCTGGTTTATGTTAGAGATTACCTAGAGCTGTGAATGCCAACTGTTTAGGTGGAACAAGTTACCTAGAATTAGGATGAACTTTCATTGTTGGTCTACTTCTGACATTTTTGTTCCAAGAAGTTATAAAACACTTGTGAAAAATAAATAGCAGTTCTGGCCACAATTTACAGCTGTCTTTTGAGGCTGCAACTTAGGTAGCATCATCAGGGTTTAAAGAAATGATCTTTGAGATTGCTTAAAGGTTACTGGAACAATGTAAGACAGCTTTGAAAATTCAAAATTGGTGCATGACATGAGTAAAAGTTTGGACAATGTTGTTTCTCAGCCAAATAAGAATAAAGTTGAACAGCTGATTCTGATACTGAAAAGTCAGTTTGTCTCTGATGCCACAGGAGAAACACTTCTGAGCAGTTTTCAGTAATTTCTGAAGCCCATTAATTTTTCCTTAGACAATCTTAAGTTGTAGTCAAATTTTGACAATAGTCAGAGATCATAAAGCTATCAAAAATATAATTAACAAATGAAAATGAGAAAACCCAAAACACTATTTTTTATTCCAAATAGACATCTCCATCTGATGGACTTACACATTTATGTAAAATTTGAAGAACACATATTTTCCTAAAATATTTTATGGACATGATCTTAGAGGTATTTTCAAACATAAATGATTTTATGAAATATATTTTTTTTAAAAATATTTCTACATAATATTCCAGACCAGTTCTTTTTAGAAAGAAAAACAAGCAAAGGTTAAGTTCCCCGACAGACACAGAGCTCTAGATTTCTCCAGGAGAAAGGTTTGTAAGAATCAACGTGACATTTAGCTGTATCAACACCCTACAGAAAAATGTCAAATTCCACATAATGAAGTACTACAATAGCCCTCCACGTAAATATAATATTTATCTTCTTTTTAAGATCTGCAGACCTGCAATGTTATGAAAATCTTCCATCAGAGGCAATGTGCAACCTTTTCTCACAAGAAAGACAAAAAAACCCCAAAACAGTAGTGATAAAGGTTAAAGCCCTCTATAGGCAATACACACATGGTAGTAACATGCACATAATCATAAATATAATACAGCAGTCCTCTGCTTAACTGGTAATCCATATAAAGAATACACAAAATCACCAAGCCAGTTTATTATTGGATTAATCCTGATTTAAGGCTGCCTAAATATCCATTTAAAGGCAAAAAAGCTTCAACACATGAATAAACGCTACTGGAAACTGTCAACAAGAGTTCTGCTGAATAGAATCACAGAGTAGTTTGGGTTGGAAGAGATCTCAAAGATCATTTAGTTCCAAACCCCTGCTGTGGGCAGGGATACCTTCCACTAGACCAGGTTGCTGCAAGCCCTGTCCAACCTGACCTTGAACGCTTCCAGAGATGGAGAAAACACAACTTCTTGGGGCAATCTGTACCAGTGCCTCACCACCCTCTGTCAGGGACTGAAATGATTCAGGCCTTAAACATTGTTATGAAAGAGTTTTGCCCATTATAGCAAAAACTGTATAAAGAAGCTACAGCCACAAAAACCTCCTTGAAGAACTTTAGACTGTGAGTTAATTCGCCTAGATAAGATAAATGGGACACTATAGTTCAATCATCTCAGGTCTAAGGAGAAACAAACAAAGCTGAGGGAAAGGAATGCATTCTCAAGAAAGCCAAACCCAGCAGCTACGCTGAGAATCATCTGTCTGGGTTTGGGGTGGGGGAGACCACAGCCCACAGAGGCCAGGTTTACACAGACTCTCCCTGAAACAAGGGTGGGGGAGGTTTCAGGTGTGTGGCATAACCTCTGGTCAGAGGCATTGAACACCCATCCTCTTTTACACAAACTGGCTCAGCTGTAAAACCCCCAATCCCACAGGCCACATCCACGGGACATTCACATGAGAGGCAGCTGAGAGGGCATCATAATCCATCAAAGACCCCCCCCCAAAGCACTCCCCAGAGGCCTTGCACCACAGCATTGCATGTGATGCAAAATGATGCAACAGACCCAGAGTCTGCTGCAAGAGACTGCCTCCCCCGGGGGGAGGTACCTGGGCATTCCCACCTGGCCTGAGTGTATATTAACCCATCAGATTCTAATGCTTTTGGGGGGACCTTCACCACCAAGACCAGCTGGAGAGGATCAACAGAACATCATTGGGATCCACAGATGGTGATATTTTCCTTATTCTGTCACTCTCTTTCTGTCCCCCCACCTATTTTCTATTTCTTTCTTTTCTTTTGTCTCTCTTTCTCTCTCTCTCTCTCTCATATTTACTATTAAATAAAACTCATACTTTTGTCTTTGGCATATGGTCTCATTTGCACCTTAATTCGGACAGAGGAATTTCTAAATAACTTTAAAACCAGATCATAACACCCTCATAGTGAAAAGTTTCTTAAGTCCAATCTACATCTACCTTCTTTCAGTTTAAAACTGTTGCCCCTTGTCTCATCACTCCATGCCTCTGTAAAAAGTCCCTCTCCAACTCTCCTGAAGCTCCTTTAGGCACTGTAAGGGGCTCTAAGGTCTCCCTGAAGCCTTCTCTTCTCCAAGTTTAACAGCTCCAACTCTGTCAGCCAATCACCACAGCAGAGGTGCTCCAGCCCTCAGAGCATCTTCATGACTTCCTCTGGACTCACTCCAACAGGTCCATGTCCTTCTTATGTTGGGGACGCCAGAGCTGGATGCAGTACTCCAGGTGGGATCTCACAAGAGTGGAGCAGAATCGCCTCTGTCGACCTGCTTGTCACACTTCTTTTGATGCAGCCCAGGATAACGTTGGCTTTCTGGGCACCAAGCACACATTGCCAAGTCATGTTGACCTCATCAACCATCACCCCCAAGTCTCTCCCCAGGGCTGCTCTCAATCCATTCTCTGCCCAGCCTGTACTCATGCTTGGGATTGCCCTGACTGAGGTGCAGGACCTCACACTTGGCCTTGCTGAACTTCATGAGGTTCTCAGGGGCCCATTTTTCAAGTTTGTCCAGGTCCCTCTGGATGGCCTCCCTTCCCTCCAGTGTGTCGACTGGACCACACAGCTTGGTGTTGTCAATAAACTTGCTGAGGGTGCGCTCAATCTCACTGACCATGTTGCCAACAAAGATGTTAAACAGTGCTGGTCCAAATACTGACCCCTGAGGATGCCACTAGTCACTGCTGTCCCCTTGGACACTGAGCCATTGACCACAACTCTGAGTATGACCATCTAGCTGATTTCTTATCCACTGAGTGGTCCATCTGTCAAATCCATGTCTCTCCAGTTTAGAGACAAGGATGTCACGTGGGAAAGTGTCAAATGCTTTGCACAAGTTCAAATAGATGACATCCGTCACTCTTCCCTCATCCATCAACACCGTAACCCCATCATAGATGACCACCAAATTTCTCAGGCACAATTTGCCTTCAGTGAAGCCACGTTGCCTGTCACAAATCATGTCCTTATTTTCCATGTGCCTTAGCATAGTTACCAGGAGGATCTGTTCCATGATATTGCTGGCCACCAGATAGGTGAGACTGATGGGCCTGTAATTCTGTCTTTCTCATTTTCCTTTCTTAAAAACATGGGTTATATTTCCCCTTTTGCAGTCAGTGGGAACTTCATTGGCCTGCCACAACTTCTCAAATATTATGAATAGTGGCTTAGCTGCTTCCTCTGCCAGGTCCCTCAGGACCCGTGGATGCATCTCATCAGGTCACAGGGATTTGTGCACCCTCAGGTTCCTTAAATGGTCTCAAACCTGGTCTTTTCCTAGAGTGGGTGATTCTTCATTCTCCCAATCCCTCCATTCACCTGCTACAACTCAGGTGGTATGCTGGTGAAAACTGAAGCAAAAAAGTCATTGAGTACTTCAGCCTTCTCCATGTCCTGGGTAACCAGGTCTCCCATATCCTTCCAGAAAGGGAACACATTTTCCCTAGTCTTCCTTTTATCACTGATGTACCTATAGAAGATTTTCTTGTTACCCTTCACATCCCTGGCCAGATTTAATTCTATCAGTGCTTTAGCTTTCCCAGCCTGATCTCTGGCTTCTCAGACAATCTCTCTGTATTCCTTCCAGGCTACCTGTCCCTGCTTATACCCTCTGTGGGCTTCCTTTTTCTGTTTGAGCTTGTCCAGGACCTCCTTGTTCATCCACACAGGCCTCCTGGCATTTTTGCCTGACTTCCTCTTTGTTGGAATGCATTGCTCCTGAGTTTGGAGGAGGTGATCCTTGAATATCAACCAGCTTTCTTGGGCCCCTCTTCCCTCCAGGGCCCTATCCCATGGCACTCTACCAAAGCAGATTTTTGAACTGACCAAAGTCTGCTCTCCTGAAGCCCAGGGCAGTGAGATTGCTGTGTGCACGCCTTGCTGCCCCAAGGATCTCAAACTCCACCATTTCATGGTCAGGGCAGCCCAGGCTGCCCTTGAGCTTCACATTCCCCACCAGCCCCTCCTTGTTGTTGAGAATAAGGTCCAGCATAGCCCCTCTCCTCATTGGCTCCTCTAACACTTGGAGAAGGAAGTAATCAACCCATTCCAGGAACCTCCTGGATTGCTTGTGATCTGCTGTGTTGTCCCTCCAACAGGTATCAGGGTGGTTGAAGTCTCTCATGGGGACCAGGGCTTCTGAATGTGAGGCTGCTCCTATCTGTCTGCAGAGGGCCTCACCCACTCAGTTCCTGATCAGGTGGCCTGCAGCAGATTCCCACTATAATGTCACCTGTCCCTGCCCTCCCTTTATACCTGACCCATAAACTCTGCCAGCTCCTCATGCATCCCCAGGTGGAGCTCCATGCACTCCAGCTGCTCATTGACATAAAGGGCAACACCACCTCCTTGTCTCCCCTGCCTATCCTTCCTAAAGGGCCTGTGTCCTATTCAAACACTCATCACAGGAGACTCCCACCATGTCTCTGTGTTGCCAATAAGATCATAGCCCTGCAGGCATGTGTGCATCCTGTTTATTGCCCATGCTGCATGTGTTTGCATAGAGGCATTAAAGTTGGGCCCCTGATGAAGCTGATTTACTGTCTGGAATTCCTCAGTGCTGCTCTTCAGATGCTCTCCTGCTGACCTGTGATCCCTCTCCAGGTTTTGGGCATCTCTCCCTGGCCCTGGCATCTAACTAGTAGGAATGGGATAGACTAAGTTTCCCCTCTCTCAGCAGTTTTGGTTTAAAGCCCTCTTCACCAGCTTGGCAAGCCTATGACTGAAGATGATCTTCCCCTTCTCTGACAGATGGACCCATCAGCCCCTAGCAGACCAGGTTTCTCAAACCAAGTCCTATAGTCTAAGTAGCCAAACCCCCAGCTGTGGCACCAGTACTGTAACCATTTGTTGATTTGCCAAATTTGACTAACACTTTCAAACTCCTTCCTTTTGATCAGGAAGACTGATGAAAAAACTACCTGCACTCCAGAGTCCCTTACCACTGCTCTCATTGTCTTATTTTAGAACAGCTTGTATTCTAAATATTGTGTGCACATTTCTCAGGTATAAAAAACATAAAATTGCTAACAAATTCTTGCCTTAAAACGGAAACTGTAATTAACATCTTTGCTAGCATACAACTATACTCAACATACTTTTTTATTTCTAGATTATAAGTAATCACAAAGCTACATAAATTCAGAGTTTAAAATAAAATAAAAAAGGTCTTCCAAGCATGTTATTCTACAATAAGAGTATGAGAAATACAGAAACTCTAGCTTTGTTCTAAAAAGCAAAAAAACAGCCATGGGCATCTTAAAGATTTGTGATGAGAATTTGGAGTATAGCCCTCTAGTCTATTATGAAAATGATACCCAAGATATCTACTGTAAGATCTACTTACTTCAAATCTTAATCATAGAATATCCTGAGCTGGAAGTGACCCACAAGGATCATAGAGTCCAACTCTTGACTCTGCACAAGACAGCCCCAAGATTCACACCATGTGCCTGAGCGCATTGTCCAAACACTTCTTGAACTCAGACGGGCTTGGGGCTGTGATCACTGCCCTGGAGAGCCTGTTCCAGTGCCCAACCACCCTCTGGGTGAAAAACCTTTTCCTAATATCCAACCTAAACCTCCCCTGACACAGCTTCATGCCATTCCCTCGGGTCCTATCACTGGTCACCAGAGAGAAGAGATCAGTGTCTGCCCCTTCACTTCCTCTCATGAGGAAGTTGTAGACTGCAACTACAGTTGTAGACTGAGGTCTCCCCTCAGTCTCCTCTTCTCCAGTCTGAACAAGCCAAGTGACCTCAGCTACTCCTCATATGGCTTCCCCTCTAGACCCTTTACCATCTTTGTAGCCCTCCTTTGGATGCTAATAACTTTATATCTTTCTGTGGTGGTGCATCCTCCCCTTTTTCCAGACTGCACTGCGATCTGAGAAACGCTTGTTAGGCCTTGGCCTTGACAAACAGCACCTGGGCTCAGCTCTTCTTGAGCTTATCAGAAACACTGTCTGCTCCCAGGAACTGCTCCTGTCTAATGAGCTCCTGTTTTCTTTATGAACAGCCTTGGAAACTTTTCCTTGCCTGAATGGCATAATATCTCCGTTCTCACACTTTCAAAGAAAGTGCCAATACAAACTGTGGCCAGGATGAAACACTGTTATGACTAAAGCCCACTCTCTAGTGACCCTATAAACAGAACTCCAAAATGAGACCCTTTGAGCTCTTCTGGACTGTAGTAGGCTGTGACCAGCAACCTCCCTCTGAGTGGGGCCTCTCAGAGCCAGCAAACTCTCATGTTTGCTGTACTCAGAGGAATGCTGAACAATGACAGTCCTGGGACAATACTCCCACTCCTGGAGGCCTGACCCTTCACCTGCTGGGGAGATGCAAAGCCATCTGAAATGAATATTTCACTTACCCTTGAGGGAAATTTTTCACAGGTAACTTGCACTTGACTCTTTTATGTCTGTGTGCATACATGTGCACATATGCTATAGGAAATCTGGGAGAAATGCTGCTTTCTTAGATGTTTAAGTACCTTAGATATCTAAGTAGGTTAGGCCTGTAAATAAGGTTAAGTACTAAGTTATAAGCTAAGTTAAATGCTGCTAAGTGTTTTTTTGCTAAGTTGCTAAGTTTAACTTTGAAGTTATAATTTAGGTTAAATGCTGCTAAGTGTTATACCTCTGTTAAGTTGTTATGGTTAAGGTATAAGTGTTGTTCCTCTGTTAAATTCTTAGGTTTAAGTTAAGTTAAAGTACTGTTAAGTTTGAATGCTGTTAAGCTTTTAGGCCATATTCCTTTTTATCCTTGCCCTCACTATCCTTCTGTCATGCACACACATCCCCCTCCTCAGATAGTTCTCAGTTCATTTCTGTTTAGATTGCCTGGATTTTGTTTGGTTTTGTTGTTGCTTGTTTTCCTTGGTGTGCCTTAACTGTCTAGGAAGTAGTAGAGTGAATCTTGCCAACAAACTTTGTCATGCTGTTGCTTAATATTAAATCTGTTTTTTACCGATACCCTTGCTGCTGATTTTTTAAGCAATCTCAAACAGTTGTTCATAACACTTTCTTATATTGTGGTGCCCAAAACTGCGTACAGTAGTTGAGATGAGGCTGCACCAGTGCAGAGCAGAGCAGGACAATCACCTCCCTTGACTGGCTGGCAGTACTGTGCCTGATGCACCCCAGGACAGGGTTGTCCCTCTTGGCTGCCAAGGCACTGCTGACTCATATCCAACTTACCATTGACCAGGACCCTGAGGTCCCTTTCTGCAGTGCTGCTCTACGTTTCATTCCCTAGTTTGTACATACATCCAGGGTTGCCCCATCCCAGATGTCTTTTAATATAGCCTATATAAGAATATAGGCTACAAGTCAGCTGTAATATAACAAATCCAAACCAAAAAGGCTGGGGGTTCAACTCCTACATTCTGCTTCTACTCAACTGACTAGAGATTACTGCAGCAGTGCAGCTTCCCCAAAGGACAGTTCAGCCAAGGCAGGAGTCTTAAAGGCTGCTCCCCACCCGAGTTTTCAGGATCCCACATCAGAGGCCCAGTGTATGGACCGTGATACACAATCCTGAAGGCAGGGATAGGAGACAATTCCTACCTTGCCACCAATGCGCACTTGGGCCTGGAGCTTGGCAAGCTTTTCTTGGTTCATGATCGTTTCTTTCATCTGTGGAAGCAACAAGAGCACCCATGCAAAACAGGTCAGGAAGCACTCGGCGGCCCAGGCCACAACCTGGGCCCGGCAGTAAGGTAGGTGGGCACAAGGAGCTCCGCAGCTACCCCTCACTACACTCGCACACCCGACTGGAAGACGTCCAAGCCCTAACGGGGCGGGGGGCGGGAGGGGGCGGTCGGTCTGCCACACAGTGCCGCCGAAGCTCAGCTCTCCTGAGGCCCTGCCCGTAACTGCCTTCCCTTGCCTTGCCCCAACCACAGCAGCCCACTAACCCGCAGCCCTTGGTCAAGCAACAAATTCCACTCTAGTCCCTCCCCAATGTCTCTTTTGTACCTTCTTTGAGCGGAAGCAGCGGTGCCAGAGCGGGGGGAGATGAGGGTTGTGGGAGCGGGATGAGGACCGAGCAGAACAAGCGAGATGGCGGCCGGAAGGGAGGCTAGACACGCCGCTCTATCCCTGCATAAGCCAGGAGAGTGCGCCTAATGCGGCAGTGAAATCTGGAGAGGCGGAGCCGCCACTGCGGGAGGAGTTAGAGGTATGAGATGGAGAATGGAGGTTATCCTACTTGTAGGGAGCGATGGACTCCAGTAAGCGTGCTGTGCTGAACAAAGTAAATTTATTTGTGTGGCTGAATTGAGGTGCAAGGTAAAGTCCACGCCTCTTCCCCGCCGCCCCCCCCTCCCCCCTTCTCTTCCCCCTCTTCCCCTCTCCCTTCGGGCGTGTTCGTTTCTGTTGGCGATCTTGGGTGTGTGTGGCCTATCTCCCTTCCCTCCCTGCTTCCCCCACCTTCTCTTGCTTGCAGCCTCACCTGGCCGTTTTTGGTTTTTTTTTTCCATGAATGTATCTGTGAAATGTGGGGTTGTGTTTCGCGTCAGGTTAAAAAGGTGGCCTGTGCAGTTGTTGTGAAATGTGTGAAACAAGGCCATGAAACAGTTATAAAATGAGTTTTAATAAACAAACAGAAAAAGCATGGAAAGAGGCTTTTTGGACAAATATTTTGCATGAATAATGTGAGTTTTAATATTTTCACAATATAAGTTTTAAGGGTTTTTTAGGCCTTTAGCATGTAGGATAGAAGAATGTAGAAGTATTATTATTTGCTTTGAAACAAAATTATTATAAGCTTTGAGCTGCTTTAAGAGGTATTGAACTATAGCTTTAGAATATATAAAAGGAGTGGTAATCACCTAAATAAAAGAAGGAAGTGAGCTTATCCTAAGCTAAAAAATTGAGGATCCTGGAAGGGAAAACTGGACCCCATCATCACAGATGCATGATCCTGGTAAGGGAAGCTAGACATCACCCTCACTGATTTACAGCCCTGGAAAGAGAAGCTGGGTCTCACCATCACTGACGCATGATTCTGGAAAGGGAAACTGGACACCACCATCACTAATTTACAACCTTGGGGTATAGAAATTCGACGTCACCAATAGAAACTGATCACAATGGGGTATAGAAATCAGACTTCACAAATAGAAACTAGGAGGAAACCACAAAAAATCCTGCTGAAGAGTGCTTATGAAGATGCTCAATAAACACCAGCAAAAATCAGCAGCCGATGTGCAGCTGGAGGGGAAACCCCCACTGTACCCAGCACGCTGCTTTGCTCATATTTTATCATTTGAATTAATGAATTAATAAATTGATTGTTGCTTGATATATTGGCTGAGTCAAGCTCTTATTCTTTACATATCTGTCCTTGGTTTGGCTTTTTCTTTTCCCTGGAAGATATTTAAATGTATTTTCTCTCTTGGTGATGTAATTCAAACCTTGTCTTGGTATCCATGATTTTTCTTTTAGATCCAGTTCTTCATGAGCTGCTCCAGTGTGGGTCCCCCATAGGGTCACAAGTCCTACTAGCAAACCTGCTCCAGTGTGGGGGTCCTCCTCTCCACAGGTCCACAGATCCTGCCAGGAGCCCGCTCCAGCATGGGCTTCCCATGGGGTCAAAACCTTCAAGTGCATCCACCTACTTAAGCCTGGGGTCTTCCACAGGCTGCAGGTGGATCTCTGCTTCCCCAGGGACCTCCATGGGCTGCAGGGAGATAGCTGCTTCACCATAGTCTTCACCACGCACTGCAGGGGAATCTCAGCTCTGGTGCCTGGAGCACCTCCTCCCCCTCCTCTACTGACTGGTGCCTACAGGGTTGTTGCTCCCGCATATTCTCAGTCCTCTCTTCTCTGGCTGCAATTGCTTTTGCGCAATAACTTCTTTCCTTTCTTAAATATGTTGTCCCAGAGGTGCTACTACTATCTCTGATTGGCTTGGCCTTGGCCAGTGGTGGGTCTGTCTTGGAGTCAGCTGGCATTGGCTCTGCCATACATGGAGGAAGCTTCTAGCAGCTTCTCACAGAAGCCACCCCTGTAGCCCCTCTGCTACCAAAACCTGGCCTTGCAAACCCCATACAATTCTTCAGATTCACAGCCTGACATCAATATAAAAGAAAGATTTCAGAATTACAAGGCAAATTGATGATTACAAACATACAAAATGTTTAAATAGACTGAAATACTGAAACGAAAATGAATCACAGAAAGATTATTCCAAGATAAAAGTTGTAGAAAGTGCAGTTCCAGCTGTCAGCCTAGGATTCACTGGCTTAGAGGTATAATATCATATTCCCTCATGGGAGGTTTTGAAGACAAATTATGCTGAAAACCACATCACTGAGTTGTATCAGGAATCAACTGAAGCAATTAAAGAACTACAGTTTAAGGGAAGCTATAAGATTTGGTTACATTTCCTGGAACAAACAGCAGACCTTCCAAAAGCAAACTGCATCAGAGAAAAAGCATTTTAGAATGTTACAATAGTATTGCCTTCTTTTCTCCAGTCCTTTTTGTGTAATTGCATCATAGGAAACATAAACCTAAAACTGTTTTTACTTGTATCTGAAGAACAACTGGTGAGAAATGAAACAGATCTGAAGCCTGTAGTACTGAAACAGTGTGAGCTCAGCAAGCATCCTTTCAGTTCTGAAAAAGGATGAAACTTAGGATCTTAATCCTCAAAGACTATACACTTTTGAAGCAAAGTTCATTAGCTGCACAGAAGCATCATAGAAATGGAAAAGGACCATTAAAATGGTCAGTCATGAAAATTGTCTCCTAAATTATGTGAAAGGCAGAATGGCAAAAATTGCTGTTAAAGTGCCAGTGGAAAATCTCTCCCGAAAGACATGTCCAGTGCTGTGTAAGTAATAATATGGTATGTTGAGAAGAAGTGTTAAGTTAGTATCATATTCAGGAAACAAATCACAGATCATGAACATAAGTGGTTGGGCTAAGTGGGAGTAATATTTGTCCTGATTGCCAATTATCACAAAGAGCACATATTCAATGTATTTTCAAGCAATGAAGGAAATCTCCCCAATAATCAGTCTCTTTAGGGAATGTTTGTTCAGAAGAATGCTGTATTCAACAATCAAGAAAGCAGAAGTATATGGCACATCAATGAGGCACCACAGGAAATAATAATGTTCTCATTCCTAATGTAGATGCTCCAGGACGTTATGGGAAAACTGCTATTTTTTTTTTAATATGAATAGATGTTATTAATCTACTGAAGGAAAATATCAGCATTAGGGGGTCTAGGAACAAAGGTGTTGTGAGAGATATGAATAAAAAAAAATCTCTCAAAGTTGAGACATAAGACTCACTAAAGAACTCAACTTTTGAAGAGATACTAAATATATAAACATTGAATGGGAGCGCAGAAAGAAGAAATTTAAGTACGGTGCTATTTTCATCTCATATATTAGTGTTGTACTATGTAGTGATGAGTTCTATGGAGTAATAGACTTTGGTGTCTAGGAAGATAGAGTTCCTCAGTAAATAGTTTCCTTTTTTTACCATGCCTGTAGCACTTAAACTCAGCAACCCAAAATACCTGGGCTTCAAGCCACATCACAAGCCTTTCATGAGCTATGGGATGTCTCTATAACACCCCACAGAGGCCAATTAGAGAATAGTAATAGAAATGCTGCATGAAGCATCCCCTGACTTCTTTACCAAATACTTCTGGGTAGATGTTAATCAGGTTGGTAAAGGCTTGCCTAGAAAAACTTTAATGTTAGTCTCTCAGGGTAGAAAGCAACAATTAAGATCTTGCTAGAGAATAGATAAAAGTAAAATGTCATGGTATTCCTTACTGTCTATATGTGAAAAAGATGGTATCTTATATTAATGCACAGATGACAGGAACAAGCAAATAGATTATTCCTGTAAGACATCCTATACCCAGAATTCAAGAAAACTTGATTGTTTAAGCCATGATCACAGAAATGTTTTGACTACTGCTCAGTTGCATGTCAAAAAAGTTTTTTAGATGTGACCCCAAACAATAATAGTCCTACCCAAGGATGGCACATTTACAGCCCAGGATGAACCAGGACTAATTTTGCCACACTTTCAGATGTGTACCTTTCAACATGCTGCCTTTGAATAATGTCTTGGCAGCTGCAAGTGTGAAATTCATTCTGGATTTTGCCTTTGACTTTCTAGGCCTCCTGATCCAGTTTGGTGTTCGATGGGTGTCACAGTACAGCTGGTCTGTAACTGAACAAGGTAAATCTGACCATAACAAATCCAATTCGGCTAACCTGGCTCATTCTAGAAAAGAGGTAGAACAAGCCCCTGGATGAACAATGAACTCAAACAGAGACCTCAGCCAACCCTGTTCAAGCTTAGATACAGACACACCACTGGCCAGAGATCTAGGCAGAGAGATCCCGACCAATCAGCTATCTAAACCCAGGAGATTCAAACCCTCTATAAAAAAACCAACCATATTAAACTCATGGCTGTTTGTTGAGGATGCTCAGTGAGTTTGTGTCATCTCTGTCTTCAACCAATGACCTCTTGATGTAATAGATGAGAGGTAAATTATGAGTGCAGGTGGCCAGAGGTGGGAAGGCTGGATGGGAGTGAGGGTTTTCCTCTTTCTGCAGCACCTAGCAATTAATTCTGCTCAAGCCCTGTCAGGAACCTGCCACCCCCTTAGTTTTAGATGAAAAATCAATCTCCTCTATCTTTTATCACAGTATAGCTTATCCCCAAAGATTTATAAGTGAACAAAGAGCATAGCTGCCAATCTTCACTGCATTTATGAATGAGTTCATACTCCTTCAGGGCTTATTTGCTTTGCTACAGAATTAAATTGAAAATTTCTGAAATATCTGAGACATTAGTTATGGGATCTCCCTCCTAATTTGCCAGAGCTTGCCTACAACAAATAATTTGGGTTTATGGAGAATGTTAGAAAGGTTTTCAACAGCTAGCGGAGACATGAAATCAAATGTAACCTAAACAAACATTTGTTCATGTGATGAAGACCCTGCTGTATTCGCTACAAGGGCCAATGCTTCATTTTGAAAATCAAAGATCCCTCCACTAGCATTGTGAATAGACACTATCTTAAAAGAGTAGAAATAATAAGTTAAAATAAAAACTGGAAAAGCAAATGTAGGTATCTTGTGCTCTTCTGGAGGATTATTTAGAAATGGCTTTTGCTGCAATCACAGATGCCTGGGAACACTTACAGCCTGAGGTGAACAAAGTCAGAGAGAAGGATGGCAAGGATTGTCAGCAATACAGAATTACTTCCATGCTAATCTAGTGATTCTCAAGCAGAATGCTTCATCTTGAAAAAGAGCTGACCTAGCAAGGTGTGATAAAATCTATGAAATCATGAATAGCAGAAAGAGTTAACAACAGTTGTTCATTGCCTCCACCCTTCCTCCCCTCCAGCATCCTCCTTCTTCTCCCCCCTCCTCCCCACAGGACTAGGTGCTCTCCCTCCTGTTCCGCATCCATTAATGTCTGGGGGTCGAAGTGAGGAGAAAGAAAGGGGAACAGACTTCCAGGCATGGTGGCACAGCCCCTCCATATACTTCCCCCAACCCCACAAAAAAGCAAAAGACAAAAAATGAGGGGAGAAGAGAGAAATTTTTAAAAGAAGCAAAAATATCCCAAAATAAAATCCAAAACATCCGCTGCCTCTGAGCAGGTGGCAAGAGTGCTTTTGCATTGTGGCAGCAGCAACTGGCAGTTCTCTGTGGAGCAGTGCAGGTACCTGGTGGCAGCTAGGAACACACCTGCTTGCTTGCCACACCAGCCTCTGCCAATGCGCTCTCTTGCCATCATGCCATGACCCTGAACTTGGAGATATATGAAGTGTCAATGCTGCCTGGGGAGACCGATGAGGAGGATGACAAGGAGCCACAGTCCCACCACCCTTGCCACCACTCCTACACTGAGCATGAGGAGGAGGAAGAAGACAAAGAGGGTGTGGGTGACCTCCATGACAACACCCTGCTACTACAGTCGCATGTGTGTGGTGGCAGTGGGGTGGGTGACAGATCATGGCTCCCTTTCAGGATAGCCCACAGAAGGCAGCAGTAGCAGAGTGCACAGGGGTGGCAAGAACAGTGGTGAAGCCACCCTACTCCCTATATCGCTCTCATCACCATGGCCATCCTGCAAAGCCCTGAGAAGTGGCTGACACTGAACAAGATCTGCAAATTTATCGTCAGGCACTTCCCCTACTACTGGGAGAAGTTCCCTGCATGTCAGAACAGCATCCACCACGATCTCCCTCAGTGACTACTTTGTCAAGATTCCTCAGGATCCCAGCAACCCTGGCAAGGGCAACTACTGCATGCTGGACCCCAAGTCCGTCAACATCTGACAACAGGAGCTTCCTGTGCTGCCAAAAGTGCTTCAAGCAATAGCAGCTCTTGGTGCCTGTCGTGGTTTGAAAGCAAAACAAGTGAGAGGCTCCAGGTCAGAAATACAATTTAATAAGAAGAAAGGTAAAAAGGTAAAATAAAATAAAATAAATGCAATATTTCAAAAGACCACTGACAGAATCAGAATACAACCTGAGCAGGGTGGTGGAAGCAGTCCAGATGAGGTGGTCTTCCTGAAGCGGTGATCCTGTAGAAAGGTCTGGTAGCTCTGGTCCTCTGGGAATCCAGTAGATAAGGGTTGCTTGTACTGTCCCAAATCCCAGATTATATCTAGGTGAGAATGCTTGGCTCCTCCCCCTGGGCGGAGCATCTCACAATGGGATGATGAGTTGGGAAGTGGGTCCTTGATGGCCCATTAAACAGAGATAACTCCTGGAGGGAGTTACCTATGAGTCATGCAGCAAGGCATTGATGGGCCATTAGCAGAAGATAGCCCAAAGGAAGGGGGCCTGGGAAGAACCCTTCCCCCCCTGGTTCCAACAGCTCATGAGGATGGTGATAGAATAAATACTTTGTGTACATCCTACACTACAACCCTGGACAGCACTCAAGCTGCTTCTGCAAACCATGAACCCTGCTGCTGCCTTCTTTATGCAGTCCCTGCCCCAGCCCTCGCAGCAGCCATCCTGCATCTACAGACCCTACTGCTGTGGCTATGGCCTCCAGCTTCAGCCCTACCACCCTCAGTCCACCTTCTTTGCCTTCCACCACTCCTCCCTGCCAGGCCACCAGCCCCTCACTACCCCCAGCAGTGTCCCTGGATCAGCACTGCCTGCCGTCACTGCTCTGCTGGGCCCCTTGCTGCCAGCAGTGGAACTGGCACAGGCACCTTTCTGCAACATGCACCTGCTGGGCCTTGTGCTGGCGGCCTCACTGCATGCTGCCAAGCCTGGCACTGGCATGGTGCTGACCCACTTGCCTTTCTCCATCAAGAGCATCATTGTGAGGAGGCCTCGCCCCGGCACAGACAGGAGCTGTGCCTCACAGTCGGACACACTGGGGAGCGCCGGCAGTGGCCTGTCCCCAACCACTGCCCTCTCTGCTTTTCCCTGGCTTCATGTCCCAGATCTCTAGCTGTTAAGAATTTAGGAGTTTTTCTGAACATTGGAGCTGGGCTATCTCGTTTCTTTGCCTCTCAGATGCCTGACAGATGCCATAAGCAGTGGAGATGAGGGGTTTTTGCAGTGGGGCTCAGCCAACAGTCTGCCCAGGACCTATAGTTATGCAATGCCAGATCAAGACGCTGCATGGACAGATGGTCATGCTGTTGGAAAGTTGCTTGTTACTCCTTTAAAAAACAAGCAAGAAACAAAACCAACCAAAAAACACTTATGTCTCTAAACCGTTAAAGTTAAGAGATTCTCAGGTTTAGGTGCTTAATAACAGTGATGTACAGAAAAAAAAATGCTTGATGGAACCACCACATCAATTCATTTTATCACATTTGTCTCATGTACTTTTGTCTTGGGATGATTTTATGATGATGCTTTATTTCCTAATCAGCTGCTTTATGCCCAGAAAATGAGTGCTGTAGCTTTAAGATGGACCCAGGGAGTGGGGAGGGGGGAGCTTTGGGATCCTGCGTGGACTCTGTTCAAGCTCTTTTTCTCCAGGTGCTCCGGACAGCCTGGACTGGGATGCCACATTGTTCCTTTTGTTGGATTGGGGGTTTTTTGCTAGCGCAAAGCAAAAAGTTTATTCCCTTCCCTTAGCCTGGAGGCTGTACTGGGAATCCTCGCAGTGATTTGTTTCTTTTTCCCTTGAACCGTTTCAGCTTGGCTTTTTTTTTTTCTTTTTGGCCTGTCCAGGGAGCCGACGGGACTGCCCCAAACCCGAGACCTCAGAGGAGCTGAACTGACACAAGAAAGGACACTAAAACCCACCAGCTTCGGCTGCTGCAAGAAGACCTGTGCCAGAAATCCAACAAGTTCCCAGCTGCCGTGAACTCTTTTCTCCTCCCATCCCCATAGACAAAGAAGGGCAGTCGCCATCTTTGCCTCTCAGCCACGAGGTGAGGTGGGGTGTAAGGTTCATAGTTTTTTCTCTCTTTTGTTCCCTTTCTTATGTCTGTGCCTTGTGGGCACCCTTATTATTTTTTGTTACTAAACAGTTTAATTTTTTTCACTTTCATCCCCTGGTATCCATTTCTCTCATTGGCAGAACAAATGAAAGTTATTGAAGCCCTCTCTCTTTACAGAAAAATACTAATTTTAGAGCATTTTTCTCCTAGAATTTGTCTCCACACTGAGACAACTTTATAAAAGTTTAACGTGTTTATACAGAAGAAAGTCAATATTATAATTTCTTATTTTAACCTTTGTATTGTATTATAATAAAATTACAGAGCTTTTATTTTCTACTTTAAGCATATTCTTTACAAAGGATATCAAAAATTACTGGCAAGTATTATCATACCATATTATTATAAAATTTTTTTGCATTTTCAAAAGAAGATAAAAATTTTAATGAAAAATAAACTCAAAGCAATCAAACCAAAAGACCAAAGGAACCCAGCCAAAAAAATGGACTGTTCCCTCCTTACTACTTCTCTCTTTGCTACATTGATAGCACAATAGTCAAGGAATTTTTCACCTTGAAATTTAACATGACTGGATTTGATCACGAAAAGATCAGAGGGCTCATGGGAGCACAGTGAACAGGAGCGGGCAAACAGGTGTTATAAATAACTGTGTAATTGTTGGCTTTTTACTGTTATGTGTTGACTTTTGCAAATTACTATTAATCAACAATTTTGAGGTAGTACAGTTTGTAATCACTTTTAACTGTTTTTGTGATATAATATAATTTGTCAGCTTTTGTGGCCAGTGCCCTGGCCATGTGTATCTTAACGAAGCATTTGTGTGATAAACATATATTGCAGTTTAGGCTTTCGCAAAATATTGCAGTAGAGACTGTTGACTTTTTTAGGATGCTTTTAATTTTTTTGTAACTATCTGACAATAGTGACTTAGATAAGTTTGTGGAAATAGCCAAAACTGTCTGTATGATTAGATAACATTGAAGGAACAGCACAGATAACATCAGAAAAAAAAAAAGAGTGTGAAAAGGACTCCTGCTACTAACCCTGCGGCTATCAATAATTACCCGTTTGTCATTGTGAGGAAATGGCATACACGATTCCCAAAAATCAAATCTACACTATTGCATGATGGGTCAAGGGTCGAACAAAACTAAAGAATTCCCCAAATATGTGAAAGAACTCACAGGAATGTTTGAATATGTATAAACCTCATGAATAGGCATGTATCCAATGTAATGAAAAAGCATATAAGAAAATTGTTTTAAGCTAATGGTGTGCTTCTGGCAGTTTGCCAGACACCCCTGTGCTGGATACTGTCCCTTTTACCCTTTATTAAACTTAAAAAAAAAATATTTAAAGACTTAGCCTTGTTTCTCACAATTTGGAGGTCCTACCAAGATCGCACCTCAGTTCCATAACTCTGGGAGATCCTGAGCAAGACATGCCCTGCTGAGTTCAGCAGCTCGACTGGGATTCTCAGTTGTTAAAAGGGATAAAAAGAAAAGGGGAAGAAAAGGTTCCCCAAGAAACCATGGCAACTATCATCCCCTAAACTATTCACGAAAACCTAGATGGGTAAGTATTGTGTGGAGCGAGGTGCGGATGCCAGGAGAATGAATGGTATGTGTGTATGAGACGCAGACTGGACCATCCAGATCTGCAGAGTGGAAGCAGGATCCTTATAGCCACGGTTCCATCTCCCCGCAAGGGGTCCGGCTGTCGAAGGGACGAAGCAGAAGGGGGAGACCGAGTGAGTCCCGGAATAATTTTGAGGACTCACTATAGCTTGATTGCATGTGTAGGAACAACAGCTCAAGTTAAATACTGCACCGGGCCTGGAACCTGATGTTCATTGGAGCTTAAGCCTGACACTGTAAGTCCGTGCTTAAGTACAGTCTGGATGAGTCACCAGAGTGATTAAGGATGTTTGTGTAGTTAGAACAGCAGGCTGCAAAGGGCAGGACTCGAAGAGATTCTGATCCTTATCCAGGGAGACTCAAATCAAAAATTTAGTGAAGATCATTCCACTTAGAGGAGCATAATAAAAAGGAGGAGAAGCATAATAAAAAGGAGGAGGTTCTGAGGAAATTTAAAGCATTTTTAGTACTCGCGGAAGGATATTAACACCCAACTAAACAACAGAGGTGCCTTAGCATTGTGTAAATGTGTGAATAGGGATTGAAGAAAGTGTGAAGTATATGTGTATGTCCCGTCTTGTGTGATTGATAAGTGTAAGTGCTGCGTGAATGAGACATACTTTAGTACAAAATGATTGAGGGGCTTCGATCCGCGTTTCTGCTTTTTGGGTGACCGAGTTGTGGACATGGATGTGAACCTTGCGTATTGTGTGAATGTAAAATCTGTCATAAGAGGTGGTATTGCACCACCACGCAAATGGATGCCTGGTGCTGGGAGTGTAAAAAAGGTGAATTAAGAACCAGAAATCGGGCATTAAATTTCTTAATTTCTGTAGGACACGAGGGAGTAAACAGTCCAAGGATAGGAAGTGCTTGGTGGGAGGCAGTGATCGGGTCACAACAGGCAGAGATAATTTAAATAGTATGTGGGAAACAGCATTTAGTTCCCAGAGCTTGGACTGTACCCAAGGACTGGAAAAATACATGTGAAAGGTAGAGTCAGATTTGCTTGGAAGCTAAGAAAGAAGAGAGAAAAAAAAAGGTGTGCAGACAGTGCCAGGATAAGCTGAGAAAATGGGATACAAAGTAAGCAAGGAAAAAAACCCCAGGGGAAGGGGTAGCAGGAAAACATCAAGAGATATACCTCCCAATAGTCCAGTATGGATAAAATTGGCACAGTGGGAGCATAACCCTGACATGAAGAATAAAAATAGAATTTAAATGATACATTATTGTATGATAGAATAGACTAAAGAGGAGATAAGATCGGATCATTTATTCTGGCGGAAACATGGTTCTTTTGAGGGGTGGATGTGTCAAGCTTTGAATATTCACGTGAATGCTAAAGAACCAGTTTGTGGGGAAGAGAGTGATTATGCTGCTGGTTTGAAGGGTGAGGCTTCTCTGGGGGAGGTGAATATGTTTAAATTAAAAGAAACTAAAAACTGTGACCCCTTAGATTATCTGCTCCCTCCATATCCACCAGCACCTAATGTACTCCCTCCACACCCTGACGGACCTAGTCAGAATACCAGGGGAAGAGCAGTCCAAAGAGATGAATTGAAAAATGAGAACCAAGCAGTGGCACTATACCCCCTCCAGAAAGTACCATTTGGAGGGGCACATGGGAGAATCAGGTTTGTAACTGCCCCACTTAATTCCTCCAAAGTGAGAACATTTAAAATGAATTAAAAGGTCTACTAGAATATCCTATTGGATTAGCAGAACAAGTAGACCAAATTTTGGGACCCAGTGTTTATACCTGGGAAGAAATGCAATCTATAATAAACCTTTTGTTTACACCTGAAGGACAAATGATCCAAGCAGTGGGTATGTGGATATGGGAGAGGGATCATGCAAACAGACTCCCTATGGATCAGAAAATGCCCTTGCAACATCCTAATTGGAATCACAATAACCCCGGGGGAAGACAAAACATGGGAGATTATATAACATTAATTGTCAGGGGTATTAGAGAAGCTGTTCCACAGACTCAGAATGCCCATAAGGCCTTTGCTGAACAACAAAAGAAGGACGAGACTCCAACTGAATGGCTGGAGAGGTTAAAAAAAAATATGAGACAATACTCAGGTATAGACTGCTACAGTAGCTGGACAAGCTTTATTGAAGGTAACCTTTGTCAGTCATGCTTGGCCATATATAAGAAAGAAAAACGCTAGAAAGACTGGAAGAATGGCAGTATAACGGATTAAATGATCTGTTAAAAGAAGCCCAAAAGATATATATACAGCGAGACAAGGAGAAAGCAAAGGCAAAAGCTAAAATAATGGCAGCTGCTATTGCCGAGGGAAACCAGAGTGCAAGGACCCACATCCATAAGGAAGTGAGACCCCAGCTGGGCCATGGCAAGCGTAACCAGTGGGAGGATAAAGGGAACAGAGCTCCCTGGGAAAGAGGCCCTAAAAAGGGAAAAGGGGAGCCTAACAACCAAGGCCCAATCTGTCACTATTGCAAGGAAATTGGGTGTTTGAGGCAAAACTGCCCACAAAGGGAAAGGGACCTAAAGGCTTTTAAGGAGGCTCAAGAAACGGACAAATAGGAATATCAGGGCCTCTACCTTATGAGGTCAAAGTATCAACAGGACCCCTTGGTAACTTTAAAAGTAGGCCCCCAAGAGGAAGAATTTGGATTTTTTGTAGATACAGGGGCTGAGAAGACGTGTTTGTAGAATTCTGAAAGGATGGGAAAAAAGCCAAAATACAATTCAAGTAGTAGAGGCAAAAGGAGAAGGATTTAAAGCACCAATTATAAAAAATGTGATATTTGAAGGAACAAACAAAATAGGAATGGGGGTGTAGGCACACAGTTTGTGGTGATTTGGAATGGGGCTGTGGCCAAGCCTCATCCCTAATGGGCTACAACTGTGTAGGACAGGTGAACAGTGTTGAAGGCAATGAAACATGGAGTGCTGAGGTGTACTGACCAATCACAAAAGGGTAGACAGGGCACACAGGTGTAATGCATGTAAGATGAATGGTGTCAGTTGTACCTCCTCCATCATGGGGGATGTTTTATTAGTAGCAGGGGCAGGATGTAATTTGCTGGGGAGGGATTTGCAAGTGCAGTTAGATATTGGGGTGCTTCCAGAGGGAGAGAAAATGGTATTCAAACTCCTCCTGTTAAAAGAGGAAGATGAAAAAACAATTTGAGGAAGGAGTTTGGGCCAAGCCTGGAAATAAGGACAAGTTAAACATAACCCCTATATTAATTAAAATCGCTAACAAAGATTTCCCAATTTGAGTATGGCAATATCCACTCTTTAGAAGAAAAGGGTTGGAGACAGTAATTCAAGAATTAATTAAAGATGGAACTTTAGAACCATACATGTCTCTCCACAATACTCCCATATTACCAGTAAAAAAATTGAATGGGACATACAGGCTTGTTCAGGACTTGAGACAAGTGAACAAATGAACTATAGATTGATATCCAGTGGTAGCCAATCAGTATACATTATTGAGTAAAATCCCCCTATTTCATTGGTGGTTTGGTGTAATAGACCTCAAAGATGCCTTTTGGGCTTGTCCCCTAGCAGAAGAAAGTAGAGATATATTTGCTTTCGAATGGGAAGATCCCGATACAGGGAGAAAGCAACAATTCAGATGGACCAAATTACCCCAAGGATTTACTGAATCCCCTAACTTATTTGGACAAGCCTTGGAGGAGATACTGCAACATTTCCCTATTGTACCAGAAGTAAAACTTATCCAATATGTTGATAGTTTACTTCTCTCAGGGGAGGATGAGGAAAAGGTCCAAGAATTTACCATATCATTACTAAATTTTTGGGGGAACCAAGGACTTCAATTTGTGGAAAATGAAGTAAAATACCTAGGGCATATAATAAGCCAAGGGAGGTGGAAATTAAATCCTGGAATTATTACAGGAATAAGCTCACTCCCCCAGCCAAAAATTAAAAAAGAAAACAGAACAATTCTGGACTATTTAGGATACTGTAGGATATGGATAGAAGGTTATACTCAAGCTGTTAAATTTCTGTATGAAAAATAGTAAAAGATGAAATTGCATGGGGAAAAGAAGATGAGCAGAAATTTGAAAGTTGGAAACAAAAATTGATCAGTGCACCTGCTCTAAGTCTTCCTGCTTTAGATAAACCTTTATACTTATTTGTAGATGTGGAAAATGGGGTAGCCCATGGAGTCCTAGCCCAAGAATGGAGAGGGTCCAAGAAACCAGTGGTTTACCTGTCAAAGTTGTTAGACTGTGTTAGTAGGGGATAGTCAACTTGTATCCAAGCAGTAGCCACGACCACATTACTAGTAGAAGAAAGCAGAAAATTAACTTTTGGAGGGAAATTAAAAGTGCACACCTGTAGTAGTTTAGCACGGATGTGAGGAGATTTTTTTTCTAAGGAAGTTGTGGCAGATGTTGACAGCTTGGCTGACCAATTAAGGAGTTGTTTATGCCTCTGGAGAGCCCAGGCTTAAATCAGAGGATCCCATGTGGCTCGGACCTTTTGCTCTTTGGGCTGGCCAGAAGCTAACATCACTTAATAAGTTAGAGGCCCAAGTTCAGAGTGAACATAGAGAAGACCCAGCATAATAGTCAGATGGAGAGAGTGAGTAAAAGACTAATTAGAGGAAGGATGAAGGAGTTGCCTGCTGACTGGACTTCTTGTTTGAGCTATGGAAATGAACTCTATAGGTAGATTATCCTCTAAATCATGGAAAAATATGCATTTGGGGAGATGATTTGTGGATTTTTGAGCAAAGGTGTTTGTGATGGACTGAGTAATATTGCATTAGAATCTGTGATTCTTGTGGTCCCATGAGATGCCTGAACAGAGAGAGAGAGATGAAAAGCCCTCTCCACCAGTGAAAGAAGTGAGAAGACATCTCTGTTCCTTGAGATGAAGAATTCTTTGCCTTTGAAGTTGCTCATTTTTAAAAGGTGACAT
Organism: Zosterops lateralis; assembly: GCF_965231275.1. Classification (NCBI taxonomy): domain Eukaryota; kingdom Metazoa; phylum Chordata; class Aves; order Passeriformes; family Zosteropidae; genus Zosterops; species Zosterops lateralis. Next base: position 28,279,145 of record NC_139801.1, on the reverse strand, counting down.
CCCAGATGCTTGAGTTCCATGACCCATGAGCAGCTTGGGAAACTGCTAATGGGAGGAGACCACATGGAAGCAGGTTTCCCCAGGCAGCTGTTTCTGTGAGAGGTCAGACACACAGGAGAACTGTTCTAGGTTGTCAATGGGGGAAAATTCCATGGTAAACTGAGGGTCCTCTCCTAAAGAATTGATGAAAGACTATATTCAAATGGTGAAACTGACTGAAAATCACAGGTTTTGTCTCTATGTTGTTTGTAGAAAAGTGATCACTTGTGAGGGGAAGAGAAGGGTTTTGAAGGTTTCATTTTTTTCTTTCCCTCTCCTTCTTTTAGTGTGTGTATCAATAAAACCTATCTGTTTACTTTTAAGTTGAGCCTGCTTTGCCTTTTTCTCCCAAATCCTATCTCCCAGAGGTAAAAGAGAGTAGACATTCAAACCACTACACTAAATTAGGCAAAACAGAAATTCGGCGAATGTGAAACCACTGTAACACCCCACATGCGGTTAGAAATATTTTGAAGCAGAAAGCTGAGAAATGGCTTACTGATTCCCAAGTGCTAAAATATAAAGCAATTCTAATAGACAAAGATGACCTGGAACTAATTACAGATAAACCCCTCAATCCTGCCCAGTTTTTGTATGGAGAACCAATAGAAGAACTAGTGCATGATAGCTTAGAAATCATAAACTATCAGACCAAAGTGACAGAACATATGACAGACCAACCCCTTCAAGGGGGGAAATGATTATACATCAATGGGTCCTCAAGGGTAATTCAGGGGCAGCGAATGTCAGGATATGCTACAGTAGATGAAAAATTAGTAACCATAGGAAAGAGAAAGTTACCCCCAGCTGGTCAGCCCAAGCTTGTGAGTTGTATGCTTTGAAACGAGCCCTTGAAATATTAACACAAGAGAGAGGGACTGTGTGGAGGCCCCTGCCTCCGAAGAGGACATTGAAAGAGTCATGCACCCTGCACTCCCTTGGAGAGCAGACAGTGCATGAGCACCCCCCAGCTATGGATTGGCTACCCCAGTTCTGTTACCTGGTTGGTCAGTTCTGTATCCTTCCCTTGATTGGTCCAAGTTTTGATCCCCTAATTTGTTTATTAATGTTCTCCCTGGTTGGTCCCTTTCCTCAGTTTCTAACCCCATTGGTTGTTGGTAAAACCCCACCCCCTTTGGTAGGTGCATAAAACCCTGACAGCTGAGCCCTTTGGGGTCTTCGGTTTGTCGGCGGAGATGAAGTAAAGAAGCCTCCCGGAGACCATCCTTGGCTCCTGTGTTTTCTTCTGCGCCGCTTGGGATCACCCCCTCAGGAAGAGCAGCCTCCAACAGCTAGAGCCTTGTCCAGACTGACAGTCTTGGACTTCACAAAAGAGCTGAAATCTGCCGAGGTGCCCTGCGCCACCTGGGCTGAGGCTGCCTTGCTCAAGGCAGCTCGCTAGGGAAGGTCGCTGCCCTCAGAAGAGCTAGCCGGAGGCAGAGGCGGGTGGCGATAGCTGGTGCCCAATGTGGGGCCCTCCCTCTGGAGGTTCCCCTAGCAAGCCGTCCTCGATCTCGAGGTGAAGACACGGCCTTGGGCAGCCCAGGTCCTCTGGCGGACCCCCCTGCGTTCTAGCAGGAGCTACGTCAGAGGCGTCGGCCGGGAACTGCGAACTACATCGGACTGCAGCCGGTCGCACCAGGTGGCCACCTCTCACCGGTTTTTCGTTGCCCATCAGCGCTATCGAGCAAAGAAAGAGTGTGAGTTAATTGGGCTTTTCTTTTATTTATAGCTTTTGCCGGTTGGGAGGGAGTGAAGGCAGGATGGGAAACAGTTTCAGCCGTCCATTGCTTACCCATCCTGAACAGGAGTTTTATGTCCAAGTTAAAGCTATCCTTGTTGGGGCAAATTTTAAGTTCAGACGGGTGGTTTTAAAGGGTTTTGTTAAGTGGATTTTTGAGCATTTTTCGTATGTTAAGTTAGATTCAGTTAAGTCTGATCATTTTTGGGATGATGTGGGAAGCAAGTTGACAATTGTACAGTTGGAAGGAAATTTGTCAGTGGCAAAATATTTTCTGTTATTTAAGTTAATAATTAAAGTGTTGGAGGGAATCAGTTCGGGGAAAGACGCGGGGAGAGTTCGGGACCCCCAGTTAAAATCCTGTACCCCTCCTTCCTCACCCCCCACTCCTAAACCCTCTTCCCTTCCTGAGGGTGGGTCGGCGAGCGCGTCCCACAGTACTGTGCCGGGAGGCTACCGTCCCTTGGGCACTCCCCAACCCCCTCTCTACCCTTCCCAGGACAGTGCTGGCCACACTGCCTTGGGCCTTCCCTGTGACCTCCTTCCTATGCCTGTGTACCCAGTTGTGCCCCCTCCAAAAGTTAACCCTGTTGTTAATCAAGATGGTGCTGGCAATGTGGTCAGCCTCGCCATTTTGTCCTCCCCTTGTCCAAGTTTTCCCGCCCTTTCTTCACAAAATGGCCACTTTTCGGTGACATCATCTCAAGTTGTGAGCGTGTCAAGTTCCTTTCTTATCCCCCACCCCTCTGCGTCGATTGGTGTAACCGTGGCGGGCCCCTCCCCTTGTGTTATGACCCCACCTCCCCATTACGTCGTTAGTCCCTCCCCTGGTAACACCCCCTGCGCAGACTCCACCCTTCGTCACACCCCCCAGGCGGAGGCCACGCCCCTGTCCCCACCTCCAGACAACACCCATGTGGAGGCCACGCCCCTAGCCGTGCCTCCAGATACCTCCCAGGCCACGCCTCCAACCCCACCTACTGACGTCTCCAGCTTGACCGGAAGTGTCAGTGAGAGACACCAGAAGAAAGCCATTTTGGCTTTGACTGCCACATCGGGTCGAATGCTTTCCAAGCGCAGGGGGAAAAAACACAAACAGAAAATCATTAAAGCCCCTTCCTCGGATGAGGAAAGCAGTGAGTCCTCAATATCCGATTCTGAATGTGAGGAATATGAGGATCATTGGGCAAAGACAAAAGGTGATGCTGTAAAGGACAATGACTGGGAAATAGCTAATAAAATCACTGCATTCCCTATCATGGTCAGGCAGGGCCGACGACAAGCTAGAAAGGTTACATGGCATCCTGTGCCATTCTCGGAACTGAAAGAACTTAACAAAGCTGCCAAAGAACATGGTTGAGGGTCTCATTACTTTAGACACATACTTGAGGCTACCTTCGCAGCACACACGCTGTTACCACACGATATCTGGAATATAATTGGATATCTGCTCACCCCAGCAGAATACTTGCTTTGGGAAAGGAATTGGAAAAAGCAATTAGCAACACTGGTAACAGCCTATGCAAACGATACCAATAAACCAAATTTAATACTAGAGCAAATTGCTGGTGAGGGCAACTATTTGAGGCCCACCGACCAGTTTGATATTCCGGACTCTGCATTAAGAGAAATTGCAAGTGCAGCGAAGGCATCCCTCACGTTAGTACCCAACGAATCAGTGCCGTCCCAAAGTTTTACATCCATCAAACAAGGTGTTGAAGAATCCTTTACCAAATTCGTAGATAGACTTAAAGCGGCACTGGAGAAACAATTAGAGAGTGCCGATGCTAGGAAGAAGATGTTGGTAAAAATGGCTTTTTTAAATGCAAACACAACCACAAAACCTATCCTTCGAGCACTACCCCTTGACCCCAGCCCGACTATTGACCAGATGATTGAGGCGTGCATTAAACATCAATCTACCGAGAACACTGTGGCACAGGCAGTGGCACAGGGGATTGCACAGGGTGTTTCAGGTGCTTTTGCTGTTATCACTGCGAAAGACAGACAGAGGTGTTCTAACTGTGGGCAGTTTGGTCATTTTATCGCGGAGTGCCCAGAAAAAGAGGCTGTGGAAGACCATCGGAAAAATCATCAGTGGATTAACAGTAACCCCGACAGATGGTGGAGGCAGGGAAACGGGAAACAGAGCGCGGGGCGGTGACGCACGACGACACAAAATACCCCGCCCACTCCAACACCCAAAGACCAAGACGCAGACCAATTTCCAAACGGACCGAAAACGACTGCTTTGGAGGTTCCCCCCAGAATGAAGAAGACGACTTTTACTCCCAGATACAGGTGGGAACCCGGCGCCAGTTGGTAAGTGATCTGCCCATTCAATTCGAAAATGACAAAATTGCGACAGGAAAACGTACTCCACAAAATGGACCTTTTGATATTTTGATTATTGGAGATCCCTTTTGCAAACCGGCTGAACTGGCTGTGATCCCTGAACTTCAGACACTGGAGCCAGAGGAAGAGATTTTTATTTCAGTTATGTGCTTAGAATACCAGTATTTCTGACCAGCGAATGTCCCTATTGCCCAAGCGTTTCTTTTACCAAAGCTTCTACCTGAAACTGTTCCCCAAAACCCTACAGTACTATGGGTCCAAATTATGGGATCCAGAAAGCCCGTTTATAAGTGCACTCTGTTTTCCAAAGGAGAGAAAGTTAAAAGACTAGGCATGATGGACACAGGAGCAGATGTAACTCTGGTGGCAAAATCTGAATGGCCCCCCGACTGGGAATTGGAGCCAGTCTCTGGTTTTATCTCTGGCATAGGGGGTGTAGCAACCTCCTGGCGGGCAAAACGGAATGTGATCATTAGTGGGCCGGAGGGCAAAGTGGCTACTGTCAGGCCATTTGTTGTCAGGGCACCCATTACCTTATGGGGGCGTGATCTTGTCCCAATGGGGGGCAACACTAACTATTAATTCCAGGGATTTTTAATAGGGGCCGCTGAAGAGCGCGCGTTTGAAACCCCTCAGTTAACCTGGAAACAAGATCACCCAGTGTGGGTTGATCAGTGGCCCCTATCCACCGAAAAATTATGTGCGCTTGAAGCCCTGGTGGAAGAGCAGTTATCCAAGGGACATATTATTCCATCAAGCAGTCCATGGAACACCCCCATTTTCGTTATTAAGAAACCCGGAAAAAATAAATGGAGGTTGTTACAAGACCTCAGAAAGGTTAATGAGGTAATGGAAGACTTTGGACCCCTACAACCGGGGATGCCCTCACCCATTATGTTGCCTCGAAATCAGCCTTTAGCCGTAATAGACATCAAAGATTGTTTCTTTGGGATACCTCTCCATCCGGCAGATGCACCAAAATTTGCCTTTTCTGTGCCGTCTCCCAATCGACAAGCCCCGCTTAAAAGATACCATTGGTTGGTACTACCCCAAGGAATGAAAAACTCGCCAACAATATGCCAATGGTATGTGGCAAAAATATTGTCTCCAATCAGGGTTGCCTTTCCTGATGCCATTTTATTACATTATATGGATGATGTATTGATTTGCGCCAGAGACCAGTCAGACTTAGACCAAGTTCTCCAAGCCACCATCCAGGCCATTACAGACTCCGGGTTCAAGATTCAGCCGGAAAAAGTACAGCTTACTTCCCCATGGAACTACCTTGGACTTCACGTGCATGAAAGGACCATTCAACCACAGCAGGTAGTCATCAATTCCAACCCAAAGACTTTGAATGAGGTGCAGCAGCTCTGCGGCTCGATCAACTGGATAAGACCACTCCTGGGCATTTCATCAGAAGACTTGGCTCCATTATTCAATTTGTTAAAAGGAGACAGTTCCCTCACTTCGCCTAGGACCCTGACAGCGGAAGCCCGAGCTGCGATAGCCACGGTACAAAAAGTACTATCTACCCGTCAAGCTTATAGGTATGAACCATCTTTACCATTTCTTTACGCCATTTTGGGTACTACACCTCACTTTTATGGACTCATTTTTCAGTGGGATGATAAGCTCAGAGACCCTTTGCTAATCCTAGAGTGGATCTTCCTACATGCCCAACCAAACAAGACGATTACTACTCCCCAAGAAGCAATTGCTGCTGTAATTTGTAAAGGTAGGTCACGCCTCTGCTGTCTTGCAGGGTGTGATTTTTCATGCATATATGTCCCATTGGCCACAGTTGAAGAGCTGGAATTTTTGCTCCAACATAATGACAACCTCCAGTTCTCCCTCGATAGCTATCCAGGTAAAATTTCTATCCACTATCCTGGCCATAAATTATTCAAAACTAATTTTAATCTGATTCCCAAATTTATCCAAAGCAAAACTCCTTTGGAAGCTGTGACAGTTTTCACGGATGGCTCGGGATCCTCTCACAAGTCAGTAATGACTTGGAGAGATCCTAAGACGCAGAAGTGGGAGTCTGACATCCGAGTGGTGGAGGGATCCCCACAAATTGCAGAATTAGCCGCCGTGGTCAGAGCTTTCGAAAAATTCAAAAACCAGCCTTTCAATTTGGTTACGGATTTGGCATATGTGGCTGGAATTGCTATGAGGGCAGAGCATTCCTTCTTAAAAGAGGTGTCTAATAAAAATCTATATTCCCTGCTTTCTAAATTGGTCTACCTTATCTCCCACAGGAAGCAGCCATTCCACATCATGCATGTGAGATCACACACGGACCTTCCAGGCGCCATTGTCGAAGGGAACAGGAGAGCAGACGCCTTAGCAATGATGGCACAAACTACCAATGTGCCAGATATTTTCCAACAGGCTAAATTGTCACACCAATTTTACCATCAAAATGTCCATGCCCTGACCCAAATGTTCTGCCTAACAAGAGAACAAGCTAAAGCTATAGTTGGGTCATGTCCACAATGTCAGGCCTACCAGGTCCCCTTCCTAGATAAAGGGGTTAACCCCAGGGGGCTAAACAGCAATGAATTATGGCAGACCGATGTAACACACTTCCCCTCTTTTGGACGGCAAAAATACATTCATATATCAGTTGATACGTTCTCAGGAGCCGTCTTTGCTTCCACGCATGTTGGGGAAAATGCCACCTTTGTAAAGAGACATTTTTACTTAGCCTTTGCCACGCTGGGAGTCCTCAAGAAAATTAAAACTGACAATGGGCCTGCTTATGTGTCAAAACAATTAATATCATTTTTTCAAGAATGGGGAATTCAACATGATACAGGTATACCGCATTCGCCCACAGGACAATCGATTGTTGAAAGAACCCATTCAATGATCAAGAGGGTCCTTAATCAACAGCGGGGAGGTACAGAGGTGTTATCTCCCATTGAGAGACTCTGTAAGGCCTTATATGTTATTAATTTCCTAAATTGTTCTGCTTCAGAGCCTAACCCCCCCATAATCAGGCACTTTTCAAATTCGACCAGAGCTAAGCTCACAGAAAAGCCACCTGTGTTGATCAAAGATCCAGAATCACATCAAATATCGAGTCCCCACCAGTTGATTACCTGGGGGAGAGGGTATGCCTGTGTGTCAACCCCATCAGGTCCAAGGTGGCTTCCAGCCAAGAACATCAAGCCCTATCTAGGGCCTACTGACAAAGACAATGCTAACCTGAATGTTATTGAGCCGCCCGCAGGGACACCAGAGCTTCAGCGGACGGCAGCATGGAAAAGGAGGAAAAGAAGACCCAAAGCACAAAAGACGGCACACCGCCCTGTCACGAGGTCACAAACAATGGAGTGAGCAGTGCTGACAGGGATGCCACACCATGACAGAAAGGACTGTATTTTAATCTTCCAAGAAAAAGACTAAGCCTCACTGTAGGCTCAAGAGACTGTTACCCCAGAAATGCTATCCCCAGAGTATCCTGATCCCACTACTTTTAACCCTTACCCCCTGAATGTCCTTTCCCCTGTACTCCAAAAAAGTCTTCCTAATAAATAAAGAAGGGGGACTTGTGGAGGCCCCTGCCTCCGAAGAGGACATTGAAAGAGTCATGCACCCTGCACTCCCTTGGAGAGCAGACAGTGCATGAGCACCCCCTAGCTATGGATTGGCTACCCCAGTTCTGTTACCTGGTTGGTCAGTTCTGTATCCTTCCCTTGATTGGTCCAAGTTTTGATCCCCTAATTTGTTTATTAATGTTCTCCCTGGTTGGTCCCTTTCCTCAGTTTCTAACCCCATTGGTTGTTGGTAAAACCCCACCCCCTTTGGTAGGTGCATAAAACCCTGACAGCTGAGCCCTTTGGGGTCTTCGGTTCGTCGGCGGAGATGAAGTAAAGAAGCCTCCCGGAGACCATCCTTGGCTCCTGTGTTTCCTTCTGCGCCGCTTGGGATCACCCCCTCAGGAAGAGCAGCCTCCAACAGCTAGAGCCTTGTCCAGACTGACAGTCTTGGACTTCACAAAAGAGCTGAAAACTGCCGAGGTGCCCTGCGCCACCTGGGCTGAGGCTGCCTTACTCAAGGCAACTCGCTAGGGAAGGTCGCTGCCCTCAGAAGAGCTAGCCGAACGCAGAGGCGGGTGGCGATAGGACTGTGTATACTGACTCGAAGTACACCTTTGGAATGGTGCATACTTTTGGGAAAATCTGGGAGCAAAGAGGACTGTTAAATTCAAAAGGGAAAGGATTATTTCATGAAAGGCTTATCTCAGAAGTATTAGAAGCATTACAATTTCCAGAGAAAATTGCCGTTATGCATGTTTGGGGACATCAGAAAGACCTTAGAAATACAAGGGAACAACTTAGCAGACTCGGAGGCTAAAAATGCAGCCGAGTCAGGAGAAGAGAAAATTATGGTCCTAACCCCCACAGAAGAAATTCAGGATATACCAGTATTCAGTGAAATAGAGGAAAAGCAATTCCTTGAAATAGGAGCAAAAAAATACAATGAAGGGAAGTGAGTGTTACCTGATGGGAAACAGTTGTTAAATAAAATACTGGCCAGAAAAATATTGGAAAGCATGCATAACAAGACTCATTGGGGCACCCAAGCATTGAGTAATCAGTTCCTGAGAAATTTGGGTTGCATGGGAATTATTGGAATAGCTAAGTAAGTAACTGAAAAGTGTGTGATGTGCCAAAAAGTAAACAGAAAATTAATGAGGAGAGCATGCCAAGGAGGGATGAGAATTAGCCTTATGACCCTCTCAAAGTATCCAAGTAGATTTTACTGAACTTCCCCAAGTGCAGTGGTAGAAATTTTTGCTAGTAATAGTAGATCATTTAACTCATTGGGTAGAGGCAGTACCAACGGTTAAAGCTACTGCCAGTGTTGTGTGCAAAAGTCTTCTAGAATTAATCATTCCCTGGTATGGAATAGTGAAGAATATTGACTGAGATCGAGGAACCAATTTCGCATCAAAAATACTATGGCAGGTGGTCCAAGCTCTGGGTATAGAATGGGAATTACACACTCCATAGCATCCACAAAGTTCAGGATGGGTTGAAAGGATGAATAAAACTCTTAACAGAACTCTAACTAAACTGGTGATTGAAACCCAAATGTTGTGGGTAAAATGCCTACCCCTAGCATTATTAAGAATTAGAACTCAACCTAGATCTGATTTAGGGATTTCACCTCATGAAATTATGTTTGGGTTACCTTTTCTGATTTCGCTGAATAGTATTGCCACTTATGAAGAAGAGCACGACAGCGTCAAGAAATATGTCCTGACTATAGCACAAACCATAGAGGGACTGCAAGAAAAAGGGAGAATCCCTCAGACAGCTACCCTAGATTTCAAAATCCATAATGTCAATCCTGGTAACTGGGTAATTGTCAAATCATAGAAAGACCAACCTTTAATCCCACAGTGGGAAGGTCCCTTCCAGGTGCTGCTCACCATTGAATTGGCTGTACGAACTGCAGAACGAGGATGAACTCACACTAGCAGAATAAAAGGACCAGTAGAAGAACCTGACAACTGGAAAATCATAATATCCCCAGGACTGAGAATGACTCTAAAACAGAGCGCTAGTGCTCAATGTGGCAAGTAGACAATGTGTAACCACACATCAATTCAGACTGGGAGGGAGTTCCTAGTGGGTTTTATTGGTTCTTTTGTATTCCCAAAGGCCAGAGGCTCTCCAAACTCTGACACAACCTTTGGGGGGTGTTGGGGGTTAGATTTGTTTCTTTTTTACTTATAGAATTTTTTCCCATAAGTTGCTAGGAGACTAACTGCTGGGTACTTGTGGGTGCTTGACCAAAACAAAGAGGTGGCCAAAAGTCGGAAGAGTAGTGTAGCATTGGGCTACACTTCTTTTGTCTCAGAGAGTTTCCCTTGGAGGAGGAAGATGCTGCAAGTTATAGGGGCAGGTAAAGGACAGGGCTGGGGGCAGCTATGCTGTCTCTTGCTCTCAGGATTCAGAGAGAGGATGGCCAGGCTATTGCTTGCTGCGGGAGGAGTTCACTGTCACCACCAAATCCAGTCTTGGGAAATCTGCCACCATCTGCTCATGTGCCCAGGAATTCTGAGCTTGCCTCCTGCCCTGCTGGAGCTGGGCTGGCCCTGTCCTGCCGCCACTGTTTCTTTGGCACTGCTCTTTTTGCTATGCTGTAGCTCTGCACGCCCTGCTCTGTTGGGACATCCCACCGTTACAGCTAGTACCGCGGAGCTTCTGATATATCTCATCCACCAGCTTGGGGTTTTCCTCCATTCCAGCTTGGTTCTCTCAGAGTCCTGCAGGGGCACTGAGATCAGACTGCCCCAGGCTTTGTGAAGTAAAGCCCCTCGTGGTTCCTGGTTCTGTTTTGTTGTTAATGCTGTAGCTGTTGTTGTTTGTTTTGCCTTGTTATACATACTAGTAAATAACTGTTATTCCTATCCCCATATCTTTCCCTGAGAGCCCCCTTAATTTTTCAAAATTATAATAATTCGGAGGGAGGGTGTTTGAATTCTCCATTCCAAGGGTGGGCCTGCCCTCTCTAGCAGACACCTGTCTTTTCCAAACCTAGACAGGGTGGTAATTTACTTCCTCCCCAATTGAGTGGATCAGAGTTATATAAATTAAAAGACATTGGGTCCATAGGTTTTCCTAGGGTTTTTGCTCTTGCCTATGACCAACAAAACCAAAAATCATCAGCTCTCTGTGCTGAGACATCTCCCGGATTTATTCCTGGTCACATACCCTGCTTAAAGCACCCTAAGGCAAGTCATTCAAGTTGGGTACAAGGTCAGTGTGAAAACTGTGGACAGCTCTGGCAGTGTAGCTGCCCCAAACGGCAAGCATGTTGCAAAATATGTTGAGAGAAAGGGAAAAATTCAAACACAAATCGAGGGTAAGTACCAATTTTAATGCTCTGTTGTGGAGTTGAATGGATGCTCCCCAACACTCATGAACTATTAGAAGCTGAGTGGGAGACTGTGGTATATCAAAAATGGGGAGCATATTTTCAGTGCAGACAACAACTCTGTACGATGGGGATGTAATAAGACCCTATTCTGCAAATGAAATGAATAAGTGCTGGTTGACTAAGGAACAGTAAAGAACCACAATATAAGAAAAGCAGATGACCTAGATAATTTTGTGGTAAGGAGATAAGGAGGCAAGACCAGATTAACCACTATACTCGTCACCAAGAAGATCATACATACCGGCTGCAGGCAGCTGTGGATACTGAAAGCAAGAGATCAGACAGCAACAGCAGATTCTGAGTCTGGGTGAAATCAAGTCACATAACTTTCTCACACTGGCCTGAGAAATTGTGAGGAGGAATCAAAACAATCCTTGGAAGGTGGAAAATCGTTAAGGTGGAAAACTGTTAGCAGGTGATATTTTTCTAACTTGTTGTTTACTTGGAAAAAACGGTCAAGGGGTGTTGTTCTGAATGTCCAATAGTGTTTCTTTCTCGAAAGTGTCTATATAAAGGGTGGTGAAAAATAAAGATCGCTTCTCTCTCTTGTCTAGAGATCGGAAGTCTGTGTCATTTCTACCACCATTCCTAATTAAGAGCAACAGGCAGCAATCCCATAACGCATAGAAGGTGGGGGTACAGGTTATACTGGATTCCTACTAATCCTTGTTAGTCTTTTCCCTCTTGGGAATTCAGATGATCCATGTCACAAGTGCTACAGAACAGTGTATTATGAAAAAATTCATGGCTCTTATTTTGCCACTCATCTTCATCAGCCAACGCTGCTATAATTCATCTAAATTAGACACCTGCATAGAGAATGGGGAAAGGTTCTGGGTAGCAGAAAACCTAGGATCGAACCGTGGATGCCCACGAGGAGAAAAATGGGTTTGTTTTCCCATAGATAAGACCCGAGAATGGAAAGGAGGCAGGTATTTAATACAATATTTAATACAGGAATGAATAATAAACAAGCAAAAAAAGCAGATACACCAATCCAAACCCAGAGCCAACCCCACATGGAGATTTATATAAAAAACTCAAATGACAAATAGAAAATGAAATAGAAATCCTGAGGTTAGGAAAAAGCTTGTTTGTAGATTTAAGAGAAAGACTCAGTAAAGATTCACAACATGAAAATAATCACAATGCCCACCAATCCCAAGTCAGCAACCTCAAGAGGAACACAGACAGTCATGATATTAAAGAAAACAAACAATAATAAAAACCTTAAAAAGGCATGTATGATCTACTAAAGGTATCAGTGTGCCACAAATATAGAGGTTTAAAACTGTAGCTCAAGCAAAGTACAGTAAGAAAAAACAAAGGGGGAAATTTTTATAAATAACTGTGTAATTGTTGGCTTTTCACTGTTACGTGTTGACTTTTGCAAATTATTATTAATCACAACAATTTTGAGGTAGTACAGTTTGCAACCACTTTTGACTGTTTTTGTGATATATAGTATAATTTGTCAGCTTTTGTGGCCAGTGCCCTGGCCACGTGTATCTTAACGAAGCATTTGTGTGATAAACATATATTGCAGTTTAGGCTTTTGCAAAATATTGAAGTAGAGACTATGTCAACTTTTGCAGGATGCTTTTAATTTTTTTGTAACTGACAATAGTGACTTAGATAAGTTTGTGGAAATAGCCAAAACTGTCTGTATGATTAGATAACATTGAAGGAACAGCAAAGACAACATCAGAAAAAAAAAAAGAGTGTGAAAAGGACTCCTGCTACTGACCCTGCAGCTATCAATAATTACCCGTTTGTCATTGTGAGGAAATGGCATACACGACTCCCAAAAATCAAATCTACACTATTGCATGATGGGTCAAGGGTTGAACAAAACTAAAGAATTCCCCAAATATGTGAAAGAACTCACAGGAATGTTTGAATATGTATAAACCTCATGAATAGGCATGTATCCAATGTAATGAAAAAGCATATAAGAAAATTGTTTTAAGCTAATGGTGTGCTTCTGGCAGTTTGCCAGACACCCCTGTGCTGGATACTGTCCCCTTTATCCCTTACTAAACTTTTAAAAAATAATTTAAAGAGTGCGCCATTTTTTTCAAACAAAGGTGTGGCACGTCTCTGAGGGTGTGGCATGGCAGTTTGCATGGCAGTTCTTGCAGGCAGGATTGCAGGTTTCCTCCTGCTAGTGGGGTTTTCAGTTTGTTGTTTGTTGCAATTTTGTTGCTTGATTGGTTTTGGGGTTTTTTGTTAGTAATGGTTTTTACACGATCAAAATCCACAGTTAGTAAAAGTGTATGTAGCCAAATAGAACCCTCCAAAAAGGATTTGTCTGCCCAGACCCCTTCCTGTGCAGAGTGTTTGAGCTTATCAATGGTACCAGGAGGCATTGCAAAAGACACCTGCCTGAGGTGTGAACAGGTGAATGATCTCCTTTCACTGGTGGCAGAACTTAAGGAGGAAGTAGAAAGACTAAGGAGTATTAGGGAAAGTGAAAGGGAAATACATTGGTGGAGTTCTGCCCTTCCATCCTTGAGGGAAGCCTGCTGGGAGTCTGAGGACTCCCATGCCTCCTACTTCCAGGTGATAGGAGGACACCTGTTGGATGAAGGGAAGTGGAAATGGGTTCCTATTCGGGGAGGCAATGAAAATTCCTCCCGACCCCCATCACCTACCCAGGTGCCACTTCAGAATAGGTATGAGGCCCTGAATCCAGATGGTCAGCCAGATGATGTAGAAGAAAATGATCTGCCAAGTGAGCCTCCCAATTATGCTTCATCTGTCAGATTGATCACCACCTCTAACATTAAAAAGAAAAGAAGGGTAATCATAGTAGGTGACTCCCTTCTGAGGGGAACAGAGGGCCCCATATGTCTACCTGACCCAACCCACAGGGAGGTCTGCTGCCTCCCTGGGGCCCAGGTATGGGATATTACTGAGACATTCCCTGGGCTGATTCAGCCCTCTGATTATTACCCACTGCTGATACTCCAGGCTGGCAGTGATGAGATTGAAAAGAGGAGCATCAGGGCAATAAAAAGGGACTTTAGGGCACTGGGTCAAGTAGTTGATAGGGCAGAAGCACAGATAGTCTTTTCCTCAGTCCCTTTGGTGGCAGAAAAAAATGATGAAAGGAATAGGACAGCCCACATGATCAACAAGTGGCTCAAGGGTTGGTGTCATGAACAGAATTTTTGTGTTCTTTGATCATGGGACAACTTTTTTGCCATCTGGCCTGCTGGAACTGGATGGGCTCCATCTCTCTGTTAAGAGCAGAGGGATTTTAGCTCATGAACTGGTGGAACTCATTAAGAGGGCTTTAAACTAGGTTTGAAGGGGTAAGAGGATGCAGCTTGGGCTGTCTGGAAGCAGGCCCAAGGGTGGTAAGCCTGAATTAGGGGTGAAATCAGTAGCCCAGCTGACGTGTATGTATACTAATGCACACAGCATGAGTAACAAACAAGAATAGCTGGAAGCCATGGTACAACAGCAAAGCTATGATGTAGTCACCATCACGAAAACATGGTGGGATGACTCACATAGCTGGAGCGCTGCACTGGATGGCTACAAGCTCTTCAGAAGAGACGGGAAAGGGAGAAGAGGTGGACGGGTGGCCCTTTATATTAGGGATGCTTTTGATGCCATGGGTATTGAAAATAATGACGATGAGGTTGAATGCCTATGGATAAGAATTAAGGGTAAGGCCAACAAGGCTGACATCCTACTGGGAGTGTGTTATCATCCACCCAACCAGGAAGAAGAGGTGGACAACTTATTCTATAAGCAGCTGGAGAATGTTTCAGGATCACCAGCCCTTGTTCTTGTAGGTGATTTTAACCTACCAGATGTGCTGGTTCTGCATTAATTGACATTTGGTGAGGAGGGAAGAAGCCACCTATGGAAAATATTTTTCTAAGAGAAGCTGCTAGAAGTTTCCTTTGTGCCTGACAAAACCAATCAGTGGCTAGTTTGAATATTGACAAGCTATTAAACCAATTAAAGAGCTGAATATGCCTCTGTGAGATTCACATTTTAAGATGAACAAGTCTGGGAAAATGCTCTTTTTCTTCTGGTCTGGGAACAGGTAACAGGCCAGCCCGGTCCCCTCTGTGTGACCCAGCTGGGCCAGTTATGGCCCTGCCAAGGGGCCAGCCCCCTTCCTGGGGAGCCCACCGGGCCCTGTCCCGGCCAGGCCAGTTTCCCCTCCCAGCACGGTCAGGCCGACCTGCAGCTGGAATTAAACACAGTACAGGCCTGAGACCAGCCATGCGGCCAGAGTGGCTGCTGCCATTCTGGCCGGGCATCCTGAGATCCTGGCACAGCCCCAGAATGACCTGAATCTATCACTGTGATTGGTTTGGCCATCATGACCATCCGCAGGCCCCAGATGAGATATTAACTCTTTCACTGCAGAGATGTAACTTGCAAAACATTGATTGTCTCTCGAGTGAGAGAAAAGGACAGAGTGAAGACACGTAGAGAAACAATATGAAGACACCAAAGTCAGTAAAGAAGGAGTCAAGTCCCAGATTGGAGGAGAATGAGAAGATGCCTTAGTCTTAGGCTGAAATTCTTTTGTAAGGCCATGGTGATGGACTGTGATATACTAGAATATCCCTTTAATTCATGTAAAAAAAAACATGGGGGGATGGAGTGTTTAAATTGTAGACATGAGCAAAGGCATTCATGCTGAAGCAAGTAAATGTTGAAGTAGCTGTGATCTCATGAGAAGCATGAACATAGAGAGAGATGAGAGTCATGAAGACCCTTTGCCCCCAGGGAAAGAAGATCTCTGTTCCCAGACATGAAGATGATATCAGAGATAAATGAAGAGAATCTTTGCTTTTTGCTTTTTGCCCTGGAGTTATGAGGAATGGGTTATATAAGAGATGAAGAAAACACCTCCCCAACCAGTTTCAACAGATGGAAAATAGAATAAACATTTTTGGTTACATATTGCAACCCAAGACACATGGCCAATGAATGCAACTGTGGAAAGACTGCATAAGATGGGAGGGACTTCACGAATGCAGATTTCCATGTGGCTGCGATTCGTGGAAATTGAAGTCACAAGAAAACTGTTTTCTTGTGGAGAAGTCTCCATGACATGGAAAGAGAAACTCCTCTCCCCAAGTTAACTGATGAAAGACTATTTTAGAGGTGGTAAACTGACCAAAGTCCCAGGTTTTGTCTCTGTATGTTGTCACTGGGAAAGGAAAGAGGAGTTGGGGGGGAGGAGAAGTGTTCTGAAGGTTTTATTCTGATTCTGGTTTTTTTTTCCTTTTCTTTCAGTTCTGTTCAAATAAAGTTTTCTTTATACCCTTAAAAGTTTTGAGCCTGCTTTGCACCTCTCCTAATCCTATCTCACAGCAGAAAAGGAGTAAGTAATTCTAGTGGGTGCCCTGGCATTTGACCAACACTCAACCCACCACATTATTTGGTGCTTTGGCTAGGAAACTCAGACAGATGAACTAAAACCGCTACACAGAGATCTAGTGGGAACTTAATACAGCAGAAAAGAGGCAGTCCAGGAAGTCCTTGGAGTGTGTGGAGGACAACTTTTTGTCACAGCTGGTGAGTGAGCCCACCAGGGGAGGGACTATGTTAGACCTGTTAAACATTTGCAAATAGAGATGGGCTGGTGGGAGATGTGGTGGTTGGAGGCCACTTGGGGCACAGTGATCATGAAATTATAGAGTTCTCGATATTTGGTGAAATGAGGAGGAACATCAATAAGACTTTTACATTGAACTTCCAGGAGGCAGACTTTTGGCTATTTAGGAGACTTATTCGGAGAATTCCTTGGGAAGCAGCCCTTAAAAACAAAGGAGTCCAGGAAAGGTGGGCATGCTTCAAAACAGAGATCTTGAGGGCACAGGAACGGACTGTCCCTGTGAGCTGAAAGATGAGTCGACAAGGCAAACGTCCAGCCTGGATTGGCAAGGAGGTTTTGAAGGAACTTAGGAATAAAAAGTGGATATATCATCTTTGGAAGGAGGGTCAGATCTCTCAGGAAGTATTTAATGGGATTGCTAGGGCATGTAGGAAAAAAGTAGAGGCCAAAGCTCAGTTTGAACTTAAATTGGCAACTTTTGTAAAGGATAATAAAAATTTTTTATAAATATATTAATGGCAAAAGGAAGGGTAAGACCAACCTTTGTTCCCTACTACATGCAGGAGGGAACTTAGTAACTGCAAATGGGGAGAAGGCGGAAATGTTTAATGCCTTCTTTGCTTCAGTCTTTAGTGGGAAGATGACTTGTCATCAGGACAACTGTTCTCCTGAGTTGGTAGATGGTGTCAGAGAGCAGAATGGTGCCCCTGTTATCCAGGAGGAGGCAGTCAGAGAACTGCTGAGATGCTTGGATGTTCATAAGTCTATGGGACCAGATAGGATTCATCCCAGGGTAATGAGGGACCTGGCAGATGAGCTTGCAAAGCCACTCTCCATCATTTACCAACAGTCCTGGCTCACTGGTGAGGTTCCAGGTGACTGGAAGCTGGCCAATGTGATGCCCATTCACATGAAGGATAGGAAGGAGGATCCTGGAAATTATAGGCCAGTTAACCTGACCTCAGTACCCGTAAGGTACTGGAACAGTTTATATTGAGTGTCATCACGCACCACTTCCAGGATGGCCAGGGTATCTGACTCAGCCAGCATGGGTTTAGGAAGGGTAGGTCGTGTTTGACCAACCTTGTCTCCTTTTATGACCAGGTGACCTGTCTGGTGGATGCGGGAAAGGCTGTGGATGTTGTCTATTTGGACTTCAGCCAAGGCCTTTGACACTGCCTCCCACAGCACACTCCTGGAAAAGCTGGCAGCCCACAGCTTGTACAGGTGCACTTTTTGCTGGGTTAAGAACTGGCTGGATGCCTAGGCCCAGAGAGTGATGGTGAACAGTGCTGCATCCAGTTGGCAGCCAGTCACTAGTGGTGTCCCTCAGGAGTCTGTGCTGGGTCCAGTTCTGTTCAATATTTTTATTGATGACATGGATGAGAGTATTGAGCCTCTCATTAGTAAATTTGTGGACGACACTAAGCTGGGAGCATGTGTCGATCTGTTGGAAGGTAGGAGGGCTCTGCAAAGAGACATGGAATGGTTGGATGGATGGGCAGAGTCCAATAGGATGAATTTTAATAAGTCCGAGTGCTGAGTCCTGCATTTTGGTCATAATAAAGCCCTGCAATGTTATAGGCTGAGGACGGTGTGGCTGGACAGTGCTCATGTGAAAAGGGACCTGAGGGTACTGGTCAATGGCCGACTGAACATGAGCCAACAGTGTGCCCTGGTGGCCAAGAAGGCCAACAGCATCCTGGCCTGTATCAGGAATAGTGTGGCCAGCAGGACCATGGAGGCCATTCTTCCTCTGTACCTGGCATTGGTGAGGCTGCACCTTGAGTACTGTGTCCAGTTCTGAGTAAAGGGATCAGGGAAGGTGGCTGTGGAAGGAGAGCAGGACAGAGACACAGATGATACACCTCTTCACTTATTTTCTCTGAGTTCTCTGGGAAATCACCTGGCCTTGGCCCCAGGACCTGGTGGGTCTGGAACCCTGTGCTGATGTGCTGCATGGCTGCAGTGCCAGAGCAGGCACCAGCCCCATAGCCCTTTTCAGGACTTGCAGCATTGCCAGGTGTTAGCTTCCCATTTGTATGCAAATAGCCCATGACAGCTCTCAAGACAAACTGAGTGGCCCTCCAGTGCCTGCTGGGATGGAGCCTAGTTGAACAATCTCTTAAAAATAGACTGTGGCCTGATAAACAAGTTGGTAGGACAAACACGATGGTGTCACCTCCTTCTCCTCTCAACTTCAAAGTGTGGATTCATTAACCCATCTCCTTTCCTCACCATAACATCATAGGGCTGAGAGATTAATTACTTAAGCTAAATTGGAAGGGGATGGCTCTATATGGGGGCTGATGTTTCAATTGATTCCTCCAGAAGGACCACACAAAAAGAAACTTTTTCGTTTATGATGCTATTATGCAGAATTTTAATCTAGGGATATATTTAGCCATATGTTATCCATTGTACCAAACACTATCCTTGCACTGGAACTTGCTGTGAAAAATGGAATAAAACTTCAAAATTTTTAAAAAGTTTAATAAGGGAATAAAGTAAGACACAAAACTCCAGCGCTGGGGTGTTCCTGACAAACAGCCAAAGAAGACCCAAATAGTCCACTAAAGTGTTGTTTTTATACTGTTACATTACTGAGGTACATGCATATTCTTGTGAACTGTTTGATGTTACAGGAATTGTTCTGTTTGGTTTCTTCATACTCTGGCTTATCTGCATGACATCCTGTGTGTCAAGTTAATATATTTTATTCCTCCTTGTGTCTCCATCCTGTTGTTTTATGTCCTCTGATAAGGATTTAGTATGTCTTCTTTAAATTTAACATGGTATTTTCTAATTGTCCTCCAGTGCTCTGGCTTGTGTCACGGTTATCTTATCACTTGGAGAATTCAGTCAGCAGAGAAGGGGGTAACATGATTGCCTTACACCATTTATTTTGGTTACATAGAGGTATTTTAACACCCAGTGTTTAGTTAAGACCTATAATATCTGTCCTGGGTTGACAGTGCTCTCTATCCCATATCGTGGACTCCCTTGTTATGTCTAACAGCTGTCCCTGCTTTCCTGTTAACTGGGCGGGCACTGTCTGCCCCCTCTCCTCTCTGCTTGGCTTCTGGCTTCCAGGCGGCTGGTTCCGCTTTTTGCTGCTTGCAATTTCTGCTCTTTTTTGCCTTTTCCTTCTGTCTCTTTCTGCCGCCTCTGCGCCTTTGTTTGTTTTTCCCTTTCCCTCTTTCCCCCCCCCCCCCCCCCCCCCCTTTAAGATTTTGGACCAGCACCGGACCTCGACCCCACCGGAGGAGTCCGAGGATCTCCGGGGCCCGTGAAAGAAGCTCTGCGCCCTCCCCCTCACAGTAACCCGAGCTTTTTCTTTTTTTTTCCCCTTGTGTCAGGGGGGGTGTGTTTATTCATTTGTTAATAAACCGGTTTTTTCCACTTTGTTCAAGAGATTCCTTCCCAAACCCAGGGTTGGGGGAGGGGTGGTAGAGGTTTTGTTATTAGGGGATTCCTTTGGAGGTTCTCCCCTAATTCAACCCAAACTAGGACACCTTTTGGTGCATTGGCCCGGGAACCCGAGTCAAAGAAAGTGGAAAAAACCTTAATAATAATATTGGTGGTTCTAATTGTTTTGTGGGTGTATCAGGAGTTTTTTTTCTGGACTCATAATGGCATTCGGGGTGAAAGCCTGCCAATATTTCTGGTCCCTAGGGTTTTTTGAGGTTTTATTACCTCTGTGGTGTCTAGGGTTATTTCCTTACCTGGAGATAGCTTTGGCATTTCTCCTTATACGTAATTTATGTAGCCGTGGGGCACTAACCAGAATTTTGACCGGGCTCGGATTGTTTGTGATTGTTTACAAGAAGGTTGTAAATATGTTTGATGATTCGTTGTTATGGTTGGGCACTCAGTTTGTTAGGGGAGAAACAGGGGAAGAGGTTTTTCAGCCTGTTTTCCCTCTTCTCCTTTGAATTGTTTATATCTCTATTAGAAAATATTCAGCTTTCCCTGAGTGTTAAAGAGACCATCTTTCTGGCATTTAATTTAGTAAGTGTTCTCTATAATGTCTGCAGTTTATATAAAATGAAAGCTGAGATTTCCAAAGGGGCTAATGAGACTTCTGAGTTAGGGGCAAAGCCAAGTAGGAGAAATCTTGAGTGGAGTGGGAAATGGGAAGATATGGGCCAAATTTTAAAGGAACTTTCTGATCCTATAGTCTGGGACTTTCCATCTGAACAAATTCAGAACCCAGCTGAGGTGACAAAGTATTTGAAAGAGAAGTGCCAGGGTAATACCAAGGAGAAAAGGATTATTACAGTGAGCTGGGCCCTGGCATATGTTTATCGTACTCTCTTAGATACTGAAGGGCAGCAGACAGAAGACAGGGAACAGGGAGATAAACTAGTTACTATCCCAATCACTCAGGCTGCAGCTAATATCCCAGGCCCCAGGCCAGTAGCTGAATCAGACAGTAGGGCTCAACCAAGGGCTGTTGCTGCTAATAGAAGAGGCGGAAAGTGTACAACTAAGACCGATCGCAAGGTGGAGAATGATGATGATAATCCAGGAGAAGGACCTTCACCAAAATCAGAAACCACATCGAGGGGTGTAGATTCTGGAGCCAATATTGATTCCTTTTCCCTAAAGGACCTTCGAGGCCTGAGAAAGGATTACAGGCGACAACCTGATGAATCTATAATAAGTTGGTTAGTCCGCCTTTGGGATGCTGCAGGGGAGGCTACAGTTCTGGATGGCACTGAAGCAAGGCATTTGGGATCTCTGTCACTTGACCCTGTTATTGATCAGGGCATGATGAGGGAGGCTAGCCCTCACAGCCTCTGGGAACGAATTCTGTACGGTGTAGCACAAAGATACCTGTGTGCAGATGACCTTTATTTGCAGCAGACACAGTGGAGGGCCATAGAACAGGGGATCCAACGTCTGAGAGAGATGGCAGTAGCAGAGCTTATTTTTTCAGATGATGTAACAACTAGGAATCCAGACCTGGTAGCATGTACACCTGTAATGTGGAGGAAACTTGTGCGACTTGGGCCATCTGAATACGCCTCTGCTCTAGCAATAATGAAGCGAGAGGAGACAGATGAGACTGTGCTCGATATGGTGAAAAAGCTTCGAGCATATGCTGACGCTGTACATGGCCCAATTCATGCCAAACTGCAGCTGTGGAAACACGACTGCAGAAATTAGAGGACAAAATAGAGGAGAATCATAGGAAACTCAGGGAAGAGATTAAGGAGGACTTCCTCCAAATCTCGTCTGTGCAAATTAGAGGCCCTGGTATCCAACGCAGGCGCTCCTTTGATGGGGAGAGAAGGTACACCCCACGAGCTGAGTTGTGGTTCTTCTTGCGTGAATCTGGAGAGAACATGAGGAGATGGGATGGAAAGCCCACTGCTGCTCTGGCACAACGGGTACGTAATTTGAAGGAAGGTAGGATTCAAAGAGGAAGTCTCAATAAACAGAGAGCAGCTCCAGTTGTTCACAGCCAGGATGTCAAGTATGATGTCAATGATGACATGTCCGATCCCCTTGAAGAAACCTCTAAGACATATACCCCAGGAAAGAAGGATAATCATGCTTAGAGGGGCCCTGCCTCTAGCCAGGTAGAGGTTAGGGAAAATCGTGTGTTTTGGACTGTGTGGGTTCGTTGGCCTGGCACATTGAAGCCACAAGACTATAAGGCTTTGGTTGACACTGGCTCGCAGTGTACATTGATCCCATCGAGATATGTAGGGGCAGAATCAGTTTCTATTGCTGGTGTGACCGGGGGATCACAGGACTATACGTTGGTGGAGGCAGATGTGAGCCTGACTAAGAATGAGTGGAAGATCTCGGGGTTTAATCTGGTTGTTCTCACCCGAGATTCCAAAGCTGGCTGGTGGTTCGTGTGGGCACGAAGGGAGTGATTTTCCCTCTTGACCTCTGAAGGATTTAGGGTCTGCTGTCTGACTCTGTGTCTCTGTGTTCTGTGCTCAGCTCGGTGCTCGGTGTTCGGCGCGAGAATGATGAGGAGTCTCAAGGTCTTGCTTTTCTGGTTTCTCGCGTTGTTTATTAGTTCTTATCTTACAATTCTCTCTGTCCGGCCAAGATGTTCACAGCAGCCTGGACACGAGGTGATTCCCCTGTGTCCAGCCATAGTGTTCTCAGCAGCCTGGACACGAGGGGACTCCCCTCCTGTGATGGGAGGTCACTACCTCTTATACAGATAACTACGTACCCGTTGTTTACAATTCTATGCCAATGTCTATCACCTATACTAACAGGGTCATTTCTACTTTGATCCAATCCACTGAAACTACTTTGTGCCCACATCACTGCAGAAGATGGATGCCAAGGGAGAAGAAGAAGAACCCAGGGCACCGCCCTAAAATCACCATCTTGTCCCTTTGCATCTACATTCTAAAAACCCAAAACTACAAAATCTTCTGCACAGTGATAACTACACTACTCTCTGTCACACATTTGTGACTTGCAATTCTTCTCTGTGTTAGATGTTTTTCACATGGACCAAGATCAAAGCCTGTGTCTTCCTGGGCTCTGTGCCAGGCAAACCCCCCTGCACAGACCCCAGACCCTCTTTCTTGGGTCCCAGGCCTCTCTACCGAGGTCAGTGACTTTCCAGGGCACCCAGAGGGATGCCCTGGACTCCAACAGAAGAAGCACCCTATTGCGACTGGCCCAGAGGCCCCATGCATCTTGGGCATAGATTACCTCCGGAGTGGGTATTTTAAAGACCCGAAAGGGTTCAGGTGGGCCTTCGGAGTAGCAACTGTGATGGCAGAAAGCATTCGACTGTTGAACACCTTGCCCGGACTGTCCGAGAACCCGCTCACAGTAGGACTTTTGAAGGGAAAAGAACAAATAGTACCAAATGCCACTTCAATAGTGCATCGGCGGCAATATAGAACCACTCGAGATGCTGTGATCCCCATCCATAAGATGATTCGAGAGCTGGAGAGCCAAGGGGTGGTCAGCAAAACCCACTCACCCTTCAACAGCCCCATCTGGCCGGTGCGGAAATCTGACGGAGAATGGAGATTGACTGTGGATTATCGTGCCTTGAATGAAGTGACTCCACCTCTGAGTGCGGCCGTACCAGACATGCTGGAACTGCAGTATGAGCTGGAGTCCAAGGCAGCAAAGTGGTATGCCACTATCGACATCGCAAATGCATTTTTCTCTATTCCTCTGGCAGCAGAATGCCGGCCTCAGTTTGCCTTTACATGGAGGGGAGTGCAGTACACCTGGAACAGACTGCCCCAGGGGTGGAAACACAGCCCCACCATCTGCCATGGGCTGATCCAGGCCACACTAGAAAAGGATAAGGCCCCAGAACATCTACAATATATTGATGATATCATTGTGTGGGGAAACACAGCAACAGAAGTGTTCGAAAAAGGAGAGAAAATAATCCAAATTCTCCTGGAAGCCGGCTTTGCTGTTAAGAAAAGTAAAGTTAAGGGACCTGCTCGGGAGATCCAGTTCCTAGGAGTGAAGTGGCAAGATGGACGGCGTCAGATTCCTACAGATGTTATTAACAAAATCACAGCTATGTCCCCTCCAACAGATAAGAAGGAAACACAAGCTTTCTTAGGTGCCATAGGTTTCTGGAGGATGCACATTCTGGAATACAGTCAGATTGTGAGCCCCCTTTATCTGGTTACCCGCAAGAAGAACGATTTCTATTGGGGCCCTGAGCAGCAGCAAGCTTTCACCCAGATCAAGCAGGAGATTGCTCATGCTGTAGCCCTCGGCCCAGTCAGAACGGGACCAGATGTGAAGAATGTGCTCTACTCTGCAGCTGGGAGTCATGGTCTGTCCTGGAGCCTTTGGCAAAAGGTACCTGGTGAGACCCAAGGCCGACCACTGGGATTTTGGAGTCGGAGCTACAGGGGGTCTGAAGATAACTACACCCCAACGGAAAAGGAAATCTTGGCCGCCTATGAGGGAATCCAAGCTGCTTCAGAGGTGATCGGTACGGAGGCACCACTCCTCCTGGCACCCCGACTACCAGTGCTAGGGTGGATGTTTAGAGGAAAGGTTCCCTCCACCCACCATGCCACCAGTGCTACCTGGAGCAAGTGGATTGCCCTCATTACACAATGCGCCCGAGTTGGGAAACTGAATCGCCCTGGAATTTTGGAAGTAATTACGAACTGGCCCGAAGGTGAAAGCTTCAGTGTCGCAGATGAAGAACAAGAACCAGTGACTCGGGTTGAGGAAGCTCCGCCATACAACCAGCTGCCGGCAGAGGAAGCACGTTATGCTTTATTCACCGACGGTTCCTGCCGCATCATAGGGATGAGTCGGAGGTGGAAAGCAGTTGTATGGAGCCCCACACGACAGGTCGCAGAGGCCACTGAAGGAGAGGGTGGATCCAGTCAATTTGCTGAACTCAAAGCCATCCAACTGGCCCTAGATATTGCAGAGAGAGAGAAATGGCCAAGGCTCTCTCTGTATACTGATTCTTGGATGGTAGCCAACGCTCTGTGGGGATGGCTGAAGAAATGGAAAGAGATGAACTGGCAGCATAGAGGAAAACCAATTTGGGCCGCTGAAGAGTGGAAAGATATCGCGGCCCGGTTAGAGAAACTACCTGTGAAGATTCGCCATGTAGATGCCCACGTCCCCAGAAGTAAAGCTAATGAGGAGCAGCAAAACAATCAGCAAGTAGATCAAGCTGCAAAAATAGGGGAGCTGAAGATAGACCTTGACTGGGAGCACAAGGGAGAGTTGTTCCTAGCATGATGGGCCCATGATGCCTCAGGTCACCAAGGTAGAGATGCCACCTATAAGTGGGCACGAGACCGAGGGGTGGATCTAACCATGGACAGCATTTCTCAGGTCATCCATGACTGTGAGACGTGCGCTGCCATTAAACAAGCCAAGCGGATGAAGCCCCTCTGGTATGGAGGGCGGTGGTCTAAGTACAAGTATGGGGAGGCCTGGCAGATTGATTACATCACACTGCCTCAAACCCGCCAAGGCAAGCGCCATGTGCTGACCATGGTAGAAGCCACCACGGGATGGTTGGAAACCTACCCTATGTCTCATGCTACAGCCCGCAATACTATTCTGGGCCTTGAAAAGCAGGTCCTTTGGAGGCACGGTACTCCCGAGAGAATTGAGTCAGACAACGGGACTCATTTTAAAAATAATCTTATTAAAACCTGGGCGAGGGAACATGGCATTGAATGGGTGTACCATATCCCCTACCATGCACCAGCTGCAGGTAAAGTGGAGAGGTACAATGCACTGTTAAAAACCCAGTTGAAAGCATTGGGTGGGGGGTCCTTAAAGAACTGGGAGCAGCATTTAGCAAAGGCCACCGGGCTAGTTAACACCCAAGGTTCTACCAACCGAGCGGGTCCTGCTCAGTCCCAGCTCCTTAATATAGTAGATGGAGATAAAGCTCCAGTGGCCCATGTTAGAGGTTTGTTGGGAAAGAGAGTATGGATCAACCCTGCCTCGAGTACAGGCAAACCCATCCGTGGAATTGTCTCTGCTCAAGGACCGGGTTATACATGGTGGATAATGCAGAAAATGGAACAACACGATGTGTACCTCAGGGAGATCTGAATGTGGGGTGAAACTCATATGTGCTGAATGTTACTACCATTGTCTGTACATTAGATCACTCAGACATGAAACAGAAGGAAACGTATAAGTGTCAAAGGTCTGAGCAAGTAAGACAAATGGAAATGTGTAAGTGTCGAAGGTCTGAGTAAGTGAGATGGAAGTTTTTTATTGTGTGTCCACGTATGGGATAAGGGGTGAAATGTCCTGGGTTGACAGTGCTCTCTATCCCATATCGTGGACTCCCTTGTTATGTCTAACAGCTGTCCCTGCTTTCCTGTAAGCTGGGTGGGCACTGTCTGCCCCCTCTCCTCTCTGCTTGGCTTCTGGCTTCCAGGCGGCTGGTTCTGCTTTTTGCTGCTTGCAATTTCTGCTCTTTTTTGCCTTTTCCTTCTGTCTCTTTCTGCCGCCTCTGCGCCTTTGTTTGTTTGTTTGTTTGTTTGCTTTTCCCTTTCCCTCTTTTCCCCTTCCCCCCCCCCTTTAAGATTTTGGACCGGCACCAGACCTCGAACTGACCGGAGGAGTCCGAGGATCTCCGGGGCCCGTGAAAGAAGCTCTGCGCCCTCCCCCTCACAGTAACCCGAGCTTTTTCTTTTTTTTCCCCCTTGTGTCAGGGGGGGTGTGTTTATTCATTTGTTAATAAACCGGTTTTTTCCACTTTGTTCAAGAGATTCCTTCCCAAACCTAGGGTTGGGGGAGGGGTGGTAGAGGTTTTGTTATTAGGGGATTCCTTTGGAGGTTCTCCCCTAATTCAACCCAAACCAGGACATATTGTATATTCACCACACTACTATTTCTATAAGCTATGCAATACATACTTAAAGTGGTAGATTACATTATACTAACAAACAGCTAAATAAAGGTATACATGATACTATATCTAAATACTTATGATCAGTGCAGAAACTAATATATAAATGCGAAAGTCAATATCATATTGCAGTTCTTTTTTTAACATTGCTAACCAAAGCAGATCCGTTTTTCAGCTTGTTACTAGTGGGTCCCCCATCATCAGTGAAGATTCATCTGCTCCCTTTTCCCTAGTGCAAGAATGGGCTAAACTGGAAGGAATTCAATGGATATTCCATATTACCCCAAACCAAATGGAATGATGGAATAAGCTAATGGCTTATTGAAAAGGAACCTTGAGCCACATGAGGCTGTTACAAATGGACATGAGAGCTTAGACAAGTCCTGCCTTTGACTCAGATTTCTGGTAGTTTCTCTGTTTGAGGTAGCCTGCAACCCAAATGGTTCTTAAGAATGGCCAATTAGCTCTCCTACCAAATGAATAATTTATTGAATAGACACAAAATTAACAGACATAAGACTTTAAACAGGCTACTTAGTACACAGGATAAATCAAAAAGAACTACTAGTAGATAAAAAATACAGTGCATGATAAAAGGAACCTATATTACAGCTAGCAAAGAAATAGTAGATTAGGAGTGTGAGAAATGACGCTAACCTCTAAAATTTTCTGGAAAAACCCCAACAAGACCAGTCTGGTTTACCTTTTTGTCTTGCAGCCTCCTTTAAGATGAAAGTGGAATATATCACCCTGCTTCTGTGGAAGATATTGGTAACACTTGCTTACCCACAAATACCCATATGCCTCAATCTAATTGCCAATACAGATAAGACACCTATCTTAATTTTAACCAACTCTGACAGAAATGTGCCTAGTGAAACATGACCACCTTTTGAAGAAGATATATCTATATATGTTATGATTATTCACAACAATTCTTATACACCATGTAGGGCATGCCATAATACAAATTGTTGCTTAATACATGACATAGTATAAGGAAATTATATTAAAATATCATGCAGATGGAACACTCTAAGGGAGAACAACATAATACTAGGAACAGTACCTCTCAGAATTGCTAAAACGTTCACAATGGTGTCAGCACCCACTTTGAATACTCCCCCAGTTTTATTAAGAAGTCTGACTGGATAAAACCTAGAGTAGCCATGGTTTCATGCTCATATTAAATACACCAGAACAATGATAGCATGTTTTATTGCACTAATTAGTTAGTTCATTTTGCATTGGGTATTTCTGGGTTGCACTTTCCTGTTGCAGTGTGCATTTGAGTTTTCTGAAGTTCTGTATGTTTTTGTTATGTTTTGTTATTTGTTTGTAATGGTTTATCCCTACAACCCCCCATTCCCAATTCCCTGTAGTTTTTCCCTAAAAATAGACAAGTTCCCCACTCCCCTTTCTGCCCTAGATGGTCCTGCCAATGCTCCCTGTCCTTAGTCACTCCCCCCCATTCCCTAAATCGGTTCTGGGTGTCGCCTTGTCCAGGTAATGTCCCTTGTATTTAATGGGCATGCTAAGCTCCAGAGAGCTCACTCAGCACATGGGCTTGGGCCTGAAATAAATCTTCCTGTTTCCCACGTGTGAGTCCTCCTTCTCTCAAGCCATAACCACATTTCTGTCTGAGGTTCAGACCCACAAATACTGCAGCATATGGTTCTCTAGAGAGCAAGCTAGCCAGTGAAGCAGCTCAAAAGAAACCATACTTTCCCAACGAACCTTTGCATCCCCTTCACCCGATATCCGCTATCTCTCCCCTCCCCCTGGGTCAGCCTCCATTGGTCAACAGACCCTCCCCTCCCTCCTTTTCCCTAGGGGATAAAACTCCTGTCTAGGTTTGAATATACAGGTATTTGCCAAGGAAGATTGGAGCTTCTTTTGGAATGCAAGCCCCCCTACCCCTCTCTTTTTTTAAAATTATTATAAATTTGCAATTAAAAGGCTGTCAGGCAAAGATTTTGGGAATAGGTATAGCAGTTCTTTACTAGAGATATTAAAAATACAAATGTTATAGTACAAAAAGATAAGCAAACAAATAAACAAGGAATCCTAGAACAAAAAAAAAAAAAAACAAAATAAACCTCTGACAGAGTCAGAAAAATACAACCTGACGCCCTGTTAATCAAGGTGTTGGAAACAGTCTAAAGTCAGCCCTCCTGGAGTGGCAGATGTGAGCCTGTTGGAAGCAGAGATGATGATCCTGTGGAGCCAGGGGTCCCGAAATGGGTCCGGTCTTCTTTTGGGAGTCTCGTGGAAAACACTGGAGTGCCTGGTGATACTTGTGGCTTCTTTTTATCTAAGTAGAAATAGTTGCTCTTCTGCTCTTCTAGTAGAGCATCTCCCAATAGGGTGATGAAATGTGTCATGCTATTGGTGGTCTTTGATGGTGTGTTAACAAAAGATATTCCCATGAGGATAGTAAAAGACTGAGCAGAGATAAGAAACAATACTCCACTTGTTTTTTAACAGCTGGCTTGTTATCAGGGAAGGCAGTTACCCCCTCCCTTCTGGAGTTACAAAAAAAAAAAACAAAAACAAAAACAAAACAAAACAAAAAAAAAACC
The DNA here is from genome assembly GCF_965231275.1 of Zosterops lateralis. Taxonomy (NCBI): domain Eukaryota; kingdom Metazoa; phylum Chordata; class Aves; order Passeriformes; family Zosteropidae; genus Zosterops; species Zosterops lateralis. The sequence continues at coordinate 28,249,500 of NC_139801.1, read as the reverse complement.
AAAACCTTCGGCTAGCTCTTTGTTTTGGTCAAGTACCCTTAAATATCCAACATTTGGTCTCTTTGATAACTCATGGAGAAAAAATTCTTTAAAGTAAAAAAGAAGCAAACCTAACCCCCAACAACTCCCCACAAGGGGAGTCTCTCCCTCTTTTTTCCTCCTGGACCTTGAAGTGTGAGGTCTACATTAAACCTGTGGGACTGTTTCTTACGAGGAATAAGAGCACCTTTTGTCTTTTATCTTTGTCCTAGCCCAGATTCAACCCCGAGGTCCACAGCTAGCCAGGGCCGGACTTTAGGGGTGTAGGAACTTGGGCAGTAGCAGACTCTTAAGAAGAAGAACTTGAATCTTGGCATTGCGGTCATGCACGGAACAAAAGCATACTTAGAAAATGAATGGAGGTGGGGTAGTGTGAGACTGTAAGAGCTGTTGGGACAGTGACGGGAGAGATCTCTGGAGTCTAAGGAGGCTCTTGAAAAATGCAGTTTATTGCATAGGTTGTGGGTGCAAGAGCTTTGCTTTAGCTGCCAGCCACAGCTAAAAGCGTGCTCGAGAGAGAGAGAGAGAGAAAGAGAGAGAGGGAGAGGGAGGGGGAGAGCAAGCTAAGAGCAGGAGAAGGAGCTAAGAGAGCGAGGGCTAAGAGGGCTAAGTTCTTGTTACAATATATTATATCTCTTACTGTGGTGAATTTTCTAATTTACACTAACCAACCAGTACAAGACACAAATCCTATAGAATCTACATACAGTCTATAAGAACTACTACATTACCATACTGTGTTACATTTTAAACTCTAAAAGCTATTCTTTAGACTCTTTTCTCTTGCTGCATTGACCTTTGGATCCCTCAGCTAGCAGAAGGGTATTGTTCAATCAAAAGGGATTCTCCTTCAGCTGGCTAGACCATTGTTCTTTGGTTATATAGTAACTAATGCTCATTATCCTACATCTCAAAGCTAGCTTTCATTTCTACTTCGATTATAGGTTTCAAATTTTCAGAATCTTTTGCCAAGCAATCATATTTATAAGGTTTCTCTGTTTCATCTTCCCCAACAGGGTAGAAGTGAAACATACCCTCATAAAGTTTTCCAACTTTGAGGAATGGCAGGACAAGAAATAAAACTAGGATTCCAAATGATTAATGGGTCTACCCATGAAAAGGCATCTCAGTTTTCCATGCACTGTTACATCAAACACTGATGAGACTAAACTTTGTGAAACTCAAAAGTTGGACTGTTGGGACAATTTTGCCTTGGTACAACCTGTTGTCATAGACTCTCTGGGTTCATAAAAACATAGGACTAATATTTATATTTATAATAGATATTCCTGAACCCAGTACAACAATATCCACTCCACACTTAACATTTCCCCTGATTGTAAAAGATAAAAAATTTCCATCCTCTCAAATTTCTAAAACTTGAGCCTATGCCATCAGATATACAGACCAGCATCAAGTTCTGTTTAATCCCTCATGGTTCCTCAAATGAGTGGAACTAACAATGCAGGTTTTATCTGCAGTTAAACCTACCTGCTCACCATTCCTGGATATATCATATATAAGATGGTTAGCATGGTTACATGGACGAACTGCCACCTCTCTAAAATGAGAGAGGAGAGATGTGACGGGTATTTTGGGAACAGGATTAGAAGTCTTAAATAGGACAGATGTCAAAGTTTTAGCAAACAAAATAAGCTTGATCACAAGTAATTTATACCAATGAGAACATCTATTATCATCTCTATCAGCGTTAGGAACCAAACAATGGCTCTTATCAGATATATTACCTCAATGGGAGAGGATTGATGAAAAGGATCACCAACTGATAGTGAATGCTCTAGGTGCAGCCCAAACCAATGTCTCTTTTGCTCTTAGTTGTATCCAAGCTCAGTTGTGGATTCAATCTACTGTGGCAGCAATTATAAGGCAAAATGATGAAGTTACCTTACTCCCTGAGATTTGAAAGGTAATTTGGGATAGTGCAACTAAATATGAAAGGGAATTCTAATCTTGGTGACATCTAGTAAATTTCACTTTTGACCCTAGTGACAGTAAAGCCACAGTTTTTCTTTTGACAATATGTAGTGCTTTGGTATACCTCATATATGCAATCGTTGCACTAGGAACTATATCCATTAGAACATAGAGCACAGGCCAAACAAAATGGGAACAAATAGCAAACCACTGATGTTAATGCATGTGTTATATGGCACCAACAGGGATTTATTTGTGAAAGTAACATCATTGAGGCCCAAGACATGTATCTTGACACTGAAAAAAATGTTTGTCATTTCAAATTTCCCCCTGATGAAACCCCTAAAACTGTACTTCTATACATTGGAAATGGATGTATATTGCTACTGTATTAGAGATGGCTGGAATAACGACACAAGACTCCAAGGTCTTCTCAATGACAGATTGCAATGCCTTTATTAACATCACATACTTTTATAGACAATCCCAAGAGAACCAAGATGTGATTGGTCCTCAAACCAACACCTCACCCTCACTGGCTGCTCAGGAACCACCCTTCGTAAACATCTTGCAAGTAAACAGAAAGTCTGAGAACCAGCAGGTGCAAATATTGTTTATAATTCTTTCTCACAGCTTTTCCAGACCAATGTGTGGAAGAGCAAGCATTCCCACAGGGTCTGCTTCTGCCTGATCTTAATCAGCATCCACAGATGTATTTGTATTAGAACACTTTGTGATTCTATACTTACAGATAACATCACTGTAGACAAACAATCACTCAAATATGTGTCTGTAATCTTTCCAGAATTTGGAAATGACACGTTAATTATTCAGCTCCTCTCATAACCCACAAATTGTTACTGTCTAATTAGACATATCAAAATTTACTGCCTACCCCCAATGGAATGAAACTTATGTTAGTGAGGAAACTACTGCAGCACAACTACCTGTGTCACCTGCTAGAGCATGTCTGTAACGATGGGCCCAGAACTCTAATCACCGTTCATCATGATAAAGAGAAGATGCACCATGTCCTAGAAAGAGTAAAGAAACAAAGAAACATGGAGAACATCACTGGTGAGACACCTTATTTGGATGATCATCACCACCAAAGGGAACTCTAAATCAAATGCTACATCCCATCTGTACTGGTTTTGCACAGCCTGTTTTTTGGTAGCAGGGGGGCCACAAAGATGGCTCCTGTGAAAAGCTCCTGGAAGCTTCTACCTTGTCCAGCAGAGCCAATCTCTGATGGCTTTGAAGAGTGACATGCTGCTGGCCAAAACTGGGTCAATGAGAGGAGGTTGGTAATGCCTCTGTAAAGACATATTTAACAAGAAAATCAAAACAAAGTCACAGGTTTTGCTCCTAGTCAGAGAAGAGGAGGAGGTGAGAACATGTGAAGGAAAACAACATGGTGACACCAATGTCAGTGAAGCAGGAGGGGGAAGAAGTGCTTTAGGTGCAAGAGTCAAGATTCCTCTGCAGGCTGTGGTGATGACCATGGTGAAGCAGGTTGTCCCCCTGTAGCCCACAGGTCCATGAGGGATGCAGAGATCCACCTGCAGCCCATGGGGGAGGTGCCCATGCCAGAGCAGGTGGATGCCCGAAGGAGGCTATGATCCAGTGGAAGACCTGGTGGAGAGACAAGGCCCTTTCTTGCAGGCTGGAGCAGCCTGTCCTTGGAGGACTGCACCCCGTGGAAGAGCGACTCACGTCGCAGCAGTTTTGGGAGGACTGTCTGCCCGTAGTAGGGACTCATGTTGCAGCATGTTCAGTAGAGCTGCTGCTCGAGAGAGTGGACCCACGCCAGAGACGTTCACAGAGTACTGTCTCCCGTGGGAGGGACCCCATTGTCTCATAGAGGAAGGACTCCTCTCCCAGAGCAGCAGAAGAAAATCTCGATGATGAACTGACAAAAACCACCATGCCCTGTCTCCCTGCACTGTCGGTGGGAAGGAGGGAGGGACTGGGGGGAGAAAGTGTTTTAAGGGCTTATTTTACTTCTCATTATCCTCCTCTGATTCTGTTAGTAATAAATTCACTTTGCAACCTTAAGCTGAGCCAGTTTTGCCCTTGAGGTGTTTGTTCCTGGTCCTTATCTCAACTCCTGAAGCCTTCTTTAACTTTCTTTTTCCTCTCCTCTACCCAGCTGTGGCAGGGGAGGGTGAGTGAGCGACTCTCATGGGTACCTGGCCTTGGGCTGTTGGGAAAGATGGGACAGGAAGGGCTTGTGGATATGATTGCCTGGTAAGAAATACTGGAGATGTAAAACCTGCGAGTGAAATAGAAATGAAGGCCAGCTTTGAGATATAGGCATGGCCGGCAGGAAGACGGTGATTAGCTGGAGTTAGGTTGAAGGACAGAAAACAAAAGGACCCAAGAATGTAGCCCCTCTCCACTCTGCCAAGGCATCAGGGAAAAAGTAGATAAGAAAAGTAGTCTTTAGAGTTTAGAATATAGGATGATATAGTAATATAGTAGTTCTCATAGGCTGCATGCAAAGTTTGTAGGTTTTGTATCTTGTGCCGGTTGGTCACTGTAAATTAGAATATTCAACACAAAAAGATATAATGTACTGCAACAAGGTCCTCACTCTCTCTTACCGCTCTTATTCTGACCTCTCTTACCGCTCCCTCTCTCTTGCTCTTACCTCTCTCTTACTTCTCTCTTACCCCTCTTAGCTTTTTTACTTCCCTTACCTCATACCCTCTCTCTCCCTCTCTCTTTGGGGCTTCACTTCAGCCAGGGCTGGTAGCTGAAAGCAGGGCCTTTTTACCCACAACCCTTGCAATAAAACCTAATGTTTCTAGAATATCTCAAGTCTGCAGAGTTCCTTCTCCCTGCCGTCCACGGATGCCCCTACACTGGGGCAGTGTCAAACCATGACACCATCCTAATTTTACTAATTTTTGTTATATTATGCTTGTTACTGAACATTATTCTGTATGTTAAAATGTGGACAATAGCTAGACTGGTTGGCAGTGTTGCAAAAACCTCATTGTGAAAGAAATGAAGTTTGAAAGACTCCTGGTTATATGTTAAAAGTTTAAAGTGTTAAAATCCTCTTAATTGTTGTATAATAAGTGTATTAATGTTCTAAATGGTTTGTAATTGTAAGTCCTTGTGGTGTAGCAGTGAAGAGCCACCTCCGTGGTCTCCCTGCAAAAGCAGGGAACAAATTTACTCTTTAAAAACCGGTGGACCCCGGCCGCCACTGAGGCCAGAGCCGCCGTCCCGGCCCCACCACCGTTGCTGCAACCCCCGCCGCTGCCGCTGTGGAGCCACCCCGGGCCCCCACCGTCGCCTTGGAAAGGACGAGAGGTCTTGTTCCCCATGCCCCCACCGCCATGGGGTCAGCCCTGGGCCGTTGCCACCCAGCCCGGCCCCGCGCCCCCACAGCCGCCACGAAGCAGCGACCGCCGCTGCTGCCGGTGGCCCCGCGCCCCCACTGCCATGAGGCCACAGGACCCCCGGGCCGCCGACACCTGGCCCGGCCCCGAGCCCCCCCAGTAGCACAGGTCTGCCCCATCCGCTGCCTGCCGTGCGCCCTTTCGCTGCGCGAGTTCCCAAGCACAGCCACCATGTGCGCCCCATCGGCGTGTCTGGCTGTGTGCGTTCTATCAGCATTTCCTGCTGGCATGGAAATTAGTAGAACACCCATAAAGCCCCACTGTAAGCCAAGGCATATTCAGCAACAAAAGTCCCCCGCCAAAACAAACCGACGTAAAATCTGGACCCACAAAAGACAGTACTAAACTGGCTATGCCCTAAAGTATTGATAAACAGTTTTTTGCATCTCGCTGTTGATAAAAATGAAATTTAAAATGTTTATCCTGTAATGTAACAGTGAAAAGCCACCTCCGTGGCACCTTCCTCCCAGACCACCTTAAAAACAAAAAGAACCCGTTCCCTTCAAAGACGCCCGGCACCGCGCCCCCCCCACCCCAACGACGGAGCGGGAGGAACCAGCAGAGCCGCCGGCTCTGCCGCCGACAGAGCGGGAGAGGAAAGAGCAGCCCCAGCCCCCAGCCGTTCCCCCGTGCCGGAGCCGAGAAGAAAAGCCCCGGCCGCCCGCAGCTGCGGGGAAGAGCAGCCCCAGCCCCCAGCCGTTCCCCCGTGCCGGAGCTGAGAAGAAAAGCCCCGGCCGCCCGCAGCTGCGGGGAAGAGCAGCCCCAGCCCCCAGCCGTTCCCCCGTGCCGGAGCCGAGAAGAGTCCCGGCCGCCCGCAGCCGCCATGCCGCCCGCCCCGGGCCGAACCGCCGCCCCGTTCCAAAAGAAAGAAATCCACGCCCGCCACGTTCCACCCCCCACCTCACAAGCCCTGGCCCGAACCCCCGCAAATGTTGCTGCCGCTGTGAAGCAGCGTAAGACCCCGAGACGCCATGGCTGCGACAGAACTGCCACGTGGCCGCAAGAGCCTCCAACCGCCCGCCCCAGCTGATCCCGCATGCAAATAAAAAACTCCAGGTGCATCTCGGGATAAGGTTTAACACCAAAAAACCCCTCATAAAATAAAAACCAAGCAAAATTGAAATGCACAGAAACCAATTCTAAGCCGTGTAGACCCTGAAAGATCAAAAGAGCTAATTTCTCCGGTTTTGCTTACTAGCTGTAAGTTAAAAAGACCAAACCAGAGGTGAGACCCCCGAAGAAAACAAAGAACTCTCAGAACCCTGGGAATGCTCCCAGCGAGGGCAGGTTCTCCAGCTCTGCTCAACTCCCTGCAGCAGAGCTGAAAAAGACCCTTCTCCTTCACGACGCACGGGCAGCCAAAAACCCCTCGAGCAAATATTGAAAGAGCTGATCAATAAAGGCGTTTTATGGAGATTAATATTTTCTCCGCCCATTTTTATTCATAACAACTGTAACTTAAAAGGTGCCTGAAGGGGGGGGGGGGGGGGGGGGAAGGATACCCCTGGATCGGCCTGGCAAAAACGAGCTCCAGGCACACCTGCGAGGGCGAGGCTCCGGGCTCTGCAGTGACCTAAAGCTGCAAAGCCGAACAGGCTCTCCTCCTCAAGGGTGAACCTGGAAGAGCAGACCATCCCTTGAGCTACCCCTTTAAGAGCTGATCAATAAAGGCATTTTAAGGAGAAAATATTATCTCCTGCTCATTTTTAACAATTGTAGATATAATACTACTCAACTGAATTTATCAAAATCCCAATAGTTAGGTAACCTAACCAAAATTTTCCCTCAAAATCTCAAATTACAATTGGAACATGACATTACTCTGTTTATAGGTTGTTCTGAGTTTGGTTTTTTCAGTGAATTTTTCTCCCATCTGCTATCTGGAAGGACAATGTGGAGGGAGGTTGTTGCCTGGGAGGCAAATGGGGCAATTAGGAAACAAAAGATGTAGCTGAGTGTTCCAACATTTCATTGAAATAGCCCTGGCTGGGGGGAGGGGGGGGTGTTGCAGGTAATACCACAAGAAGAAAAGTGAGAGGGTGTCAGAGTCTGTCCAAGGATGTGATATGCCTCACAACTGTCTCCAATGGTTGGGGACCAGGACCCCGAACTCTAAAGGGAGCCCCTGGCCTGGCTGAGGTGAGATGTTTGTCGAGTCTTGGAGGACTGATATGCATCTCCACGAGAACGGAATGCAAGAACAATGGAACTGGCTACGGTGGACTGAGCTGAGATTGCTTGTCCCAACTGTTCTGTCCGTACCAGGAGAGTGGTTAGCAGTTTGTTCCTGAGGATCCAACCTCAACACAGGTGATTCCTGCTTTGGCTCTGTGCCACTCGCTTTGGTTCCCTTTGGCTCTGTGCCACTCGCTTTGGTCCCTGCCTTAACTAACCTATAAAGACTCTGGAGACCCTGCTCACTTTTGTGTACACCCCACTGGAGAAGATTGCGTCTATAGGCATCTCTACGCCTCGAGGACTTGACCCTCCACGTTGGTAGCTATAATCCCCTTTCCCCTATTTCTCTATCTTTCTCACTATTGTCTATTTTCTCTCCCCACTGTTGCATTTGTTGGCACTAAATAAAGGTGCATTTTTTGTTTAAGTAAACTGAGTTGTCCCCCGCTGTGTCTTTTGCGCTCTGAGATCCCTAAAACGAACCATCAGGTTCCCCGCATATGTTTGCAGACCCTGACAGGGGGCTACCCGAGTTTTGAATCGGGTTCGCTTTTTCTTGTTTCTGGGTTCGGGGACAAAGGAGCTATTTGCCTGTTTCCCTGCTGCCTGGCTGCTCGGAGCTCAGAACCAGAGCATGTGGTGCAGAAATATTGGGACTGTCTTCTGCCCGACCCTCTGCCCGCGGCACATTGATGCAGCTAGTCCTGTGTGTTGGACTCCAAGATCCCGGTCTACTGAGGTTTCCTGCACTGCAAGTCTGCCTAAATTTTTTTTGTTTCCTGGCTGTTTGGGGGGGGTTAGGGCCAACGTGTGGAGTCTACCTCTACGGGCCACCTTTCTGTGCGGTAGCCCGGCAATCATGACCAGTTGCTGCCCATGATCTCCCATCTCGACCATTAACCACGTGGAGAGGTCTCCGAGCTCGCGCCAGAGTGTCCCCTGCAGCCATGGGGGAATCATGGCACCTGCCCTGCCCACCGGGAGCCTGTCAGCGCCCCTACCAGTTGTGGTCATAATTGTGAGAAACGACCCCTCACTTTTTAAAATTTCAAATATTTATTAAACCTTAACAAAATACGACAAAAGTTTGAACAAGGAAAAAGAGCAGCGCTGGGAGTGTGTGACCAACTGCCACATGCTCGCTTACAAAATGGCTGCTCTGCCTTTTATACCCCTGGTGTTGCATCAGCCAACCCAGGCCCCTCCCAAAGTCTGGCAGTCAACTTTTCTTTGCCATCCATTGGCGGAGACTGCTTTCTTTCAATTTGATTGAAGGTCAGGTGTTGTCATGCCACACCTCCCTAGTAACAAGCCTTCCCTATTCCCAAATGCCCCATGCAAGGGGCTCATGTACACGCCCTCCCTCCACATGTCCCCAACAACCAAGGCAATCCAGTGGCAACAATATGAGGGGGGAGGAGACTATGGAGAGAACAGAGGATGTCCAAACAACAAACTACAATAACATAACCATGCATCAACAAAACTTCTCATAACATACACACAATATTCATCCCTTAATTGCAAGAGCCAATCATCATATTACCCATCTATAACATAACAACACCAAAGGGGAAATTGCTTAAAGGGCAGGAAGAGATTATTGGTTGTCCTGTTTTCTTTGCTATTGCTGTTATTGTTTCTCTGTCTTGTATTATATATATATATATTCTATTAAGGAACTGTTATTCCTTTCTCCATATCTTTGCCCGAAAGCCCTGTAATTAGAAAGCTATAATAATTTGGAGGTAGTGGGTCATCTTATCCATTCCAGGAAGGTTCCCGCCTTCCTTGGCAGACACCTGTCTTTCAAACCAAGACATAGGTACAGAGGCAAGAGATGACCACACCGCCACTCTGGGAGAGAAAAATTGGTTGACTTCAGTCACAAAGTGGATTGTGGTGGTGCCTCCCACTTCTTTCCTTCCTTCTTTCTTGGGTACTCTATGATTTGGAGTTCCTGTTAGCCCCTGAATTTTGTGCAATGAGTTGGGCCGTGAAGCATCCCTTGACCTAACAACGAACAATTTGTATAGCTAAAGTGAGGATGGCACTGTGGGGAGGAAAGGGTTAAAAATGGAAGATTGGCAAGGAGAAAGAGTTGTTTTTAGGATTGCTTTCGCTCAAAGAACAACCTTGCACCGGCGAGATGCTAAAAATACTCAGTTTGGAAATTTCACATATTTGTGCTTGCTTTGGGTTGTTTTCTGTTTGCTGAAAGACATGGAATTCTCTCACCAAAGATAACAGGATGTTGTTAAAGACAAAAGCATTTTTCCCATAGGCTTGGACCTCCTTGTAAGGCAGGAAATAATATAAGAAGCTTGGAGGTTGTAAAAAAAAGCCTTGTGAAGGATTGCACCTGTGCCAGAGCTTTTTTGATATGAGGCCAGGCACAGCCCGAGTACTTTCTGTTCCTGTGTCCTGGCAAACCCAAAATGCTATTGTAATCCATAGCTATCTGTGCCCAGAAATTGTTACTGTGTCTTTAAGGAATTGCAGGCCAGGCGGGGATGGTGCCAGAGAGAAATAAAAATTAGAAAACTCCTAAGTATATGTTAAAAATTTAAAGTGTTAAAACCCTTGGTTATTGTATAATAAGTGTATTAATGTTTTAAATGCTTTAAATTGTAATGTATCAGTAGAGAACCACATTTATACTCCCCTGAAAAAGCAGGGGGGCCTATTTGGTCGCTAGAGACCGGCAGCACCTCCCTCCGACCCGCCGAAGGAACCGAAAGCGAAAGCGGCTGCCCGCGCCCGCTGCCGCTCCCGGCTCCCGGAGCCCGTCCACCGTCGGGGCTGGGGGGGGCAGCCTTCGCCCCGCAACTGAGGCCACAAGAAAGCCGCTGCTCCTCCACAGCAAGCGCCCCCACGCCTGCCAGTGTGCAGCACCCCCTCCCAAGCCGCCAGAGGAACCGAGGGCGAGGGGCCACCGCTCCGGCCCCCGCTCCTGGGGCCTGCGCGGCCGCCGCCAATGCCGCTCCCCCCCCCCCGAGAGCTGCCGGCACGGGTCTGCTGACGGAGCGGCCCACCGCCGCTCCCAGGGCCCGTGCGGTCGCTGCCCGCCACTCCCGCTGTCACTCCCGGGGCCCGCACGGCCGCCGCCGCTACCGGCATGGGTCTGCTGACGAGCTGGCCTGGCCCGGCCATCCCGCTCCCCCGCACGCGGCCGCCCCGCTCTGCCGCCACTCCAACCCCCGGCCACCGCCATGAGGCTGCCAGCACGGCACTTATGCAACCCCCCCCCGGCGACTCTGGCCACCAACATGCAAATTAGAAACCCCGATGTACCCTGGGATGCTTTTAAAACCAAAAACCCCCTACCAAAACAAACCAATGTAAAATTTAAACCCACAAAAGACAGTACTAAACCGTGTATACCCTAAAGTATTAATGAACAATTTTTTGTAACTCGCTGTAACCTAAAAAGTACCCAAAAGAGAGCAGACCCCAGACCAACCCAACAAAAAATTAACTCCTACGACCCCCGACGAGGAAGGGGCTCCTAGCTCGGCAAGAACTTAGGACTGCAAAGCTAAAACAGATCCTCCTCTTCAGGGTGAACCTGGAAGGGCTGATCGTCCCTCAAGCCACCCTTGTAAGAGTTGATTAATAAAGGCATTTTAAGGAGAAAAATATTATCTCCGCCCATTTTTAACAGCTTGGGAGCTCGTCCGGGATTGGCCGCGCCCAGAAAAGGACCAAGACGGGAAGGCGCCACCCACCTTGGATCTCCTGGACAGCTGGCCTCCTGGACCAAAGAGGACAATGCATGCCAGCCTCAAGGGACACCACTGAGGAGCACTGGGTAAGTGTAAACCTGGTGGTGGGGGTGGAGACATGCGAGCGTGTGTGTGTGTGAGAGACTGGGGCCAGCAGCTCATACCCCCGACGTGAGTGAGGATTCCGAAGTACTGCAGTTCCGCACCTTCGCGAGAAGTGTGGTCGGGAACAGGAGGAAGCGAAAGGAAATAGAGTGAGAGAGGCGTCTCCAGGGGTGTAGAGAACCCCCCTCCGAATGTGCAGAGGCTGATTAGAGTGTGAGTGGCACGTCATAGAGTAAGTGGTACTGTGGGTTTCCCCTAGACCTGTAGGGGCAAACCACCCAGGTCACCTTAAGTGTGCGGGGAGGCCAGGGATGAGTGTGTGAGGCACGCACCACACCAACGCAGGCTAGAGAGGTGGCTAGGAGGCTGCTCCCAGGGGCCCGCAGGGGTGTGGGAAGAGCAAGGTGTACTGGCCAAGGTAACCAGAGGTTGCTCCCAGGAGAGTGGTGGCTAGGCTGGAGGTAACTGATGGGGTACAGGAAAGGTCACACTGGGCGGGGGTGCTCAAAGAGAGGGGCACGCTACCGGGTGTGAAGAGGGCACTGGAGAGGAGTCATTTTAGATACGCTACTGGGTATGAGTGGGTCGTGCTGGTCGGGGGTAGCCAGGAGTGCTATGCTACCGGGCACAGAGAGGTAAAACTGGGCGGGGGTATTTAAAGCCAATGCTACCGGGTGCAGAGAGTGAAAGTTAGGGAAGTTCCAACGTGCGAGGAACTTGACGATAGGGTGTATTGAGTGAATCGCATGCTGTGTTGTGTGTATCCTGGCAGTAGTAGTGACTGGAACCCTGGGCCCAGGTTGGCTGGCTGCTTACGGGGATACGCCGGACGCGCAGGAGGGAAAGAGGGTACCGGCTGGGGTGGCGGCTGAAGCACCAGGTGGGCTCAGGCCACTGACTGGTACCGGGGGCTGGCTGTAGCAGGGGTTGAGACCTTAAGGGCGGGTCATACGAACTGCTTCCAGGGCCCACGAGTGAGTGTGAATTAAGTCTGAGTGGGTTTCAGTGAAAGTGTTTTGAAGAAATTTTAGTTAAAGTTACCAAGTGAGAATGGGTACTTGGATAAGTAAGCCAGGAGAGGCTGAAAAACAGAAGGAGAAAATACCACATATCCTTCCAGGGAGCCCACTGGGAAAAATGTTAGAACAGTGGGACAGGGAGGAAAGTACTAAAGCTTTGAATGAAATCAACATGATTCATTATTGTGTAGAGGTATGGCCTACTCTAAGTCTACCTGGAGAATGGCCATGGCATAGAACAACAGACCCTTGGATGTGTGCTCAGTTAAATCAACATCTGAGAGCCCGAGGAGACATAGAAATAGAACAAATACAGTATGCTGCTTGTAGGGAAGAACAGAGCAAAAGCAGGGAGAACATAAAAATCTGTAAATTACAAGTGCTCCCAGGGCCCGTGCGGCCGCTGCCCGCCACTCCTGCCGTCACTCCCGGGGCCCGCGCGGCCGCCGCCGCCGCTGCTGGCGTGGATCTGCTGACAAGTTGGCCCGGCCCGGCCGCCTCACTCCCCCGTGTGTGGCCGCCCCGCTCTGCCGCCGCTCCAACCCCCAGCCACCGCCATGAGGCTGCCAGCACGGCACTTACACAACCCCCCCAGGCGATCCTGGCCACCAACATGCAAATTAGAAACCCCGATGTACCCTGGGACGCTTTTAAAACCAAAAACCCCCTACCAAAACAAACCAATGTAAAATTTAAACCCACAAAAGACAGTACTAAACCGTGTATACCCTAAAGTATTAATAAACATTTTTTTGTAACTCGTTGTAACCTAAAAAGTACCCAAAAGAGAGCAGACCCCAGACCAATCCAACGAAAAATTAACTCCTACGACCCCCGACGAGGGAGGGGCTTCCAGCTCTTCAAGAACTTAGGACTGCAAAGCTAAACAAGACCCTCCTCTTCAAGGTGAACCCGGAAGGGCTGATCATCCCTCGAGCCACCCTTGTAAGAGCTGATTAATAAAGGCATTTTAAGGAGAAAAATATTATCTCCACCCATTTTTAACAGTGCCGATCCCTTTTAAAAGGTCGGAACTCCCAGGCAGGCTCCTCTTGCCTTTTGGCTTGCTCGCTGTTCTCTTGCCTTACTTGCTTCTTTTGCCATAGAGCTGAGGCAGCTCAGGCAGGGGCTTCCCTTTTTGGTTCTCTTTTGGGGTTTTCTTTCCTTCAGAGATGGTGCATTCTGTGGTCTTGGACTGCCTCGGGGCAAATTCCAGGAGTGCCTGACCAAAGTCATCGCACACAGAGTGGAGTGGAGCAGGCCCACTCCGTGCAGTCCCCAGCCCACCAGAAATGCCTGGCCAAAGCGAGAAAAGGCACTGAGTGGCCCCAGCTGACTGCCTGCTGCTTCTGCCAAAGAAAAGGCTAAGTCCCTCCATGAGTTCTAGCCCTTGACTGAATGCCAGTCACCTTTCTTGACAGAGTTGCTGCTGCTGGAGATATAAGGGTGTAAGGGATTTATTGAGCCGTGGAAGAAGAGCCCCATGCTATCATGGTCAGCAAATCTCGTTTTATTTCAATTGAGTTACACTTTTATACACTTCATAACTAGTTCATACATATTGCAAAAATATAGCTCCTTATTGGCTCTCAGCCAATGACGCACACGTTGCTAAGTACTAATCCCACTGTTAGTGTTATCCTTATCTTTATGGCTTACTCTACATTCCTCAGGAAGCTTCTGCATTTTGTTAACTGAACCAGATCTGCCTCAATGACACTTTGACCTTTTAAACTTTTACTAGCTGCATAGTATATGTCCTTTGGAATGCAGCCATTCTTCAGACAGGCTCTCTACATCTCCCCCGTTTTCTTTTACAGCAAGTAAGGCAACATTTTTTGATGTAAATGCTGACATTAACATGCGCTGCAAGCATTGCAAAATACAAGGCAAAAGTAACAATAACATAAACAGAATAACTAATCCTACAAGTATAAATTGAACCAAACCCTTAAGCCATCCTGTAAGTCCCCAGTCCCCAAGATTAAGTCCAAAGAATGTATCATCCCTGCGTAACAGTGCTGTATGTTGCTGCAATTGTTTTATCTTGGCATGGATGGTCTCAGAACTATTATTTAAGTTCATGCAACACATTCCTTCAAAATCTTCACACCCATGGCCATGGGATAGAAGAAGGAAGTCTATAGCTGCTCTGTTCTCCAACGTAGCATGTCTAATACCGTCTACATCACTGGCTAGTGCAGACAAAATTTCCGATGTAGTATTAGCCTGCTTAGCAATCCAGCATTGCATTTTTTCTAATTCAAAAAGAGCATGTCCTACAGCCAGATGCGGAAGAAAGAGCGAGGCTGCTATCTGCTCTCCTCTGTTAAAAAGGTTGACGTTATCATTACAGGAGGAGTCGACGACCGCTCTTTTCCGACGAACTGTGACCTGTGTAATATTCGAGCGTACAGCTTTTAGCATTTCTTTAGAAGGGAGAGCAATCACCAATTTCCCAAATGTACAGGGTCCTCCTATAGGCTTCTGCGGTATACCAGAAAAGGCACGATCGCCACAAAGCAAAAATATACCCGGGGGCAGTTTTCTAGGAAAGGTGGTCCCCGGGGCAGGATGTGTCTTATCCCGGGCTAGGTTCCTACACCAATTACTGCTGTTTTTCCAAAAATTCTCATTAGGGGACACATCAGTGGTAAGTGTCAAATTACACCGCAAGTTGGAGCCTTCATTACATTTAAACAATGAGCTATTCACAAACAAACAAGCTGTCGCGTTTAAGGTTCCCAGAATTTCAAGCTCATTAGGGGCTCCGCCTATGGGGTGTCTATCATCCCAGCTATCATACTGCTGTAAGCAATATAATATTCCTGTTCTATTATGGTTAGAGGAGTTGTAATTTTTGCAGTGCCAAGGATTCGAGCGGGGGTCCAGAATTGATGTGTCATTGTCACCCAAGGGAACTCCAATTAAACAGGTATGAAATGGAGATTCCGGCCTAGCGAGTGATACACAAAAATCTGTGTGGTTTCAAGACTTTGCTAGTGTAACCCACATGTTTTGCTTAGGGAATTGTTTAGCTATCGAAGGGATTTTATTTGTGGTGGCGTCGCTGCTGCTTAACATGACGACAAGTAAAATCCCAATTATGGGGTTCAACTTGCCACCTGACTGGAACTCCCACATTTTAATTTAACCCAAGCACAATGGTAGTCCCCACAACAGACAAAACACCACACAGGTAGGATATGCCAAACGCACAATTCCTGCAACAGGGGAATGACGTGGAGCTGCACGTCCTCCTCAGATTCGATGTGGAAGGAGATCCCAAACTGCTTCTGTATTGTTAGCAGCAATGGTGCAAGTGTTGTCTGAAGCCTGTGTCACCTTCTTTCCTCCGGACTGCTCTTGTGGATTTGCAGGACGTGTCCATTTAGCAGGAATCCATTGAGAGCCTGTAGGGGTGGAAACACATACATAACCTCTTCCCCAGTAAAGAACCTGAGCAGGGCTTTGCCACACACCAGTTTTAGGGTCTCTATATGTAACATATACAGGAGGGACGGGCGCGGGGTCCTTCTGAAAATGCATCATGACAGGGGGCACATCCCTGTCAGCAAACAGGCAAAGATGATTTAATACAAACAAAGCCCTAAGCAATCTTTCTGCTGGAATGTGTAGATCGGTATATTTTTCTAAATACCGCTTCAGGGTGCCATTGGCTCGTTCTACTACTGCCTGACCTGTAGGGACATTAGGGATTCCCCTAACATGTTTAATGTTCCAAAAACTAACTAATTTTGCAAATCTCTGACTGGCATAGGCAGGCCCATTGTCTGTTTTGATTTCCTTAGGAACACCCATAACTGCAATACAGCTATGCAGGTGTCTCTCAACGTGCTTTGCTTGTTCTCCTGCCTGTGCGGTTGCCCAAATGTAATGACTATAGGTATCAATTGTAACATGAATATACTTCAGTTTCCCAAATGCTGCAAAATGAGTTACATCCATCTGCCATAATTGATTAGACTCCAAACCTCTGGGATTGACTCCTAGGCCAATTCCTTGGCCTCCATTGTGGAAACTACAAGTGGGACATGCTTTTACTATTGCTCGAGCTTCGTTAAGTGAAATTTTAAACTCGCGAGCAAGTCCTTTGGCATTCTGATGAAAAATGCTGTGACTTTCTCGTGCGGCCGTCGTGCGCGGGAGAGGAGCTGGTTGTTGTATTGCCACTAGTTTATCTGCCCTGGCATTGCCTTCTCCTAAACCTTCTTCCAGTTTATGGCTTCGGATGTGTAATATGGAGTATGGGTGCTGTCGATTCCGTAGTGTTCTCTGTAGCTGCATGAAGAGTTTTCCTAGCCGTGGGTTGTTGACCTCCTTGATGCTCGCATCTTCTATTCTTGACGCAACTCCAACAGTATACATTGAATCTGAGATAACATTTACGGGCTGTGCAAAAGTTTGAAAGGCCCAAATGACCGCCACTAATTCCAAAGTTTGCAGGTTGTCTTGTGGAGTGGCCTGAATAATGTGATGATGCCACTGTTCTTGGATCTTCCATGTGACAGCTGCCTTTCGTGATCATCGTCCAGCATCAGTGAAAACATTAAGCGCATTCGGGATAGGCTTATCCTCCCGAAGGGGTTTAACAATCCACTGCCATTGTCCTAACCATTGCAAATGCTTCGGGGCCAGCGGTGCTGAGGTGATGTGGCTAGGGGCATTAAGCAGGGCTTCCGCAAGTTCTGACGAGTTAAGAAGATACCAGTCCATTGTCGCCTTGTCCATTGGCAACTGAATGACTGCTGGCTCTGATCCACTCATAGCAACAACACGTAGTCGACCTTTCATGATCAAGCTAGCAAGGCGTTCGATTTTTTGGGTTATTGTTTTTCTTTGTTGTAATTGAGGGCTTAACCACTCCAACACCTTTGTCTCTACAGGACCATCCTCCCCCGTTTTCTTTAACTGTGTGACTGCTCCTAATAAGTGTTGATCACTACTCCATATAGTCAAACAGATGGGAAGGGAGGGATCATAGCGAGTAACAAAACCAGTAGAGATACACCACAAAATTTGCTGCAATGCTTCTGATTGTGTGGACGATAGCACCACGGGAGTACAAGGGTCTGTGCCTTTTAATAATGGTCGCAGAGTGTCCAACAGCATGTTGGGGATGCCAACGATAGGTTTCAACCATTGAAGGTCACCAAGTAGCTTCTGTGCCTCATGGAGGGTGGTTGGCGTGGCCTGAATTGTAAGTTTCTGAGGTCTAACTTGTTTATCTGTAATTGTCCATCCCAAATACTTCCAAGGGGCCTGTCGTTGAATTTTCTCTGGCGAAATTTGAAGGCCATGCTGGTGAAGCAAAGATGTGATCATCTGCATCTGTTGATCTGAGAAGGGGGATTGTTGAGCAAACAAAATATCATCCACATAATGATATATAATGGTTTCAGAGAGTGCTTTTCTAATAGGTTGAAGAGCCATGTCAACATATAACTGACAAAGAGTCGGAGAGTTTCGCATGCCCTGTGGTAATGTAGTCCATTCAAATCGCTTATCTGGCTCACCTCTATTTAAAGATGGTAACGTGAAAGCAAAACGCTTAGTGTCCTGGGGATGTAAGGGTATTGTGAAAAAGCAATCCTTCAGATCAACAATTAACACGGGCCAGTCTTGGGGCAGCATTGCTGGGTTGGGGAGACCAGGCTGAAGGGCTCCCATTGGCTCCATTTGCTGGTTTACAGCACGCAAGTCTTGCACTAGGCGATAATGTCCAGACTTTTTCTTAATAACAAAAATGGGTGTATTCCAGGGGCTAGTGGAAGGTTTAAGATGTTTCAAACGTAGCTGTTCATTCACCAAAAGGTGTGCTTGTTCGAGATTTTCCCTTTTTAAAGGCCACTGCTTAACTACCACAGGTGTATTGGAAGTCCAAGTCACTGGTAGAGGGAATTTCCAAACAATGGCCATTACGTTAAAGGGGAGTCTGTTAAAACAAAACCCAATTGTGACAAGAGGTCTCGGCCAATAATACAATCAATCCCCGTAGGAAGTGGTGTAAGAGAAAAAACAGCGGTGGCGTGTTTTCCTTCCAGCTCAGCAGTCAGCGGTGGGGAGCGTTTTGCCAATTTTACTCCTATTCCTGAGATGGTTGCACTGGTTGCAAAGGTAGGCCATGATTCAGGATACTTAGTGATGTCAATAATGCAGGTGTCGGCCCCTGTATCCAGGAGGGCATTGTATAAGGTGAGAGTCCAATTGTTATAATATACTTTGCACTCTTTCTTCGGTCGTGCTGTGAGGTCAAATGCTATTAGAGAAATCTCACCTGAGGAGCCAAACTGTCCTTCTCCTCGTGGTAAGGGAGAGCGGGGAATGACTTTATTAGCAAGCTGTGGCAAGGGCACAAACTGTGCAATTTTTTGTCCTTTTGGGATTGTAAGCGGTGGGTACTGCGTGCTGACAATGATAAAGATCTCTCCTTCTGTGTCGGCATCGATCGCTCCTGGCATCACATGGAGGCCCATTAGGGTTCCTGATGAGCGTCCCAGTAGCAGTCCTCCAACCGATTGGCCTTCCAGCTTCAGTGGTCCTCGGACGTCAGTGGAGATGGCATGGGGGGCATCATTGTAGAGGGTGACATCTACTGCTGTTTCCAGGTCAATCCCGAGGCTTCGGGCAGTTGCAGGGGCGAGGCTGTCATGGGTTTTCCCAGGAGTGAGGCTACTTATGTCTCTGCGCGGCCCGTCTTCGCGCTGGCTTTGAAGTTTCCCTGCTCTCGGCGGCAGGCATGACCATTGTGGGTGCTGGATTGGCATTTTCCGCACCAAATGCCTGTCGCGGTGCACTCACGACGTATATGTCCGGTGCGTCCACATCGAAAACACTTCATCCGAGCTCCTGTGGGAGCTGGATGGCGCTGCACTGCCGGGGCCTGAAGGGGTGCAAGGGCAGCTAAAACCTGTTGCTGAGCCTGTGCCTGATTATTCAGACCTTCACTTATCTTTTCCCCTATTTTTTCTAATGCCTGTATCATAAAAACTTGACTGCCAGCAGGGAGCGCTGCAGCCTTATCTAACAAGTCACGAACCGTCCAATCTCCTGGTGCAGTCGAGATAAGAGACCGGGTGGATGAATTTCCGTTCTGAATAACACATTGTTTCAGGATTGCATCACGCATGTGATCAGCAACGCCTGCTTTGGATAAAGCAGTCATAATCTTATCTACAAATGCACCAAGAGGTTCCTCGCGACCTTGTTTAATTCCCATATAGATGGGGACACCTCCTGGGTCCCGAACTTTATCCATGGCTCTTTTTGCAATGGCCATAGCTTCCCTAAGCTTGTCCGGACCTAACGCAGCCTGCTGTTCTAAAGGAATGTGGTTACCATCGCCCATGAGCTCATCTAATGTAATTCCTTGAAGAGGATTTCCCGCAGGGCGCGGCAAAGCAACAGAAGCGGCTGCTTCCTCTTTCCAGCGCGCCTCAAAAAGTATTTTCTGGTGGGGGGTATATATTAAACGAGCTATGCCTTTAATATCTCCGGGCAACAAGACCGTAGAATTAAAAAGATAATCTAACATCTGTTTTGCGGGCTCGCTGGTGACCCCAAACTGAGCTACGGTGGCACGGAGCTGTGCTAGCAGTTTCCAATCTAACTGTGTCACGTCTGCTCTCGGGGGCGCCCCTTGCCGCTGATGAAAAATTACAGGGAACGCCAGCGACATTGCAGGAACTTGTTCCTGGGCCGCCGCTGCCAGATCTAAGTCGCCGTCATTTATGCCTTGCTTAGCCAACGCTGCCCATGCCTCCCTTCTCCTTTTTGCCATAGCCTCCGCGATATCCGAAAGGACACCGGGGAACGGCTCCGTGGCATTATTGGGAGGTGGGGGTGGTCCGGGCGGAACCGGAACGGCAGATGGGAGCACCGGCGGCAAGCCGGACAAGGCTGACGGTGGGACCGGCGCGGGAACGGCAGGATTATAAGAAAAGGGGGGGGCTGACGGAGAAGCGGCAGGATTATCAGGAAAAGGGGGAGCTGGCGGGGGAGCGGCAGGAAAAGGGGGAGCTGGCGGGGGGGCCTCTGGGATTTCTACCGACGCGAACATAGGAGGATTAGGTGCGGAAGGATCGTAGTCCCGGTTTCGCGCCTGCGCTAACCGAGCGCTTTCCGCCGCTCGTTTTTCCGCCTGAACCATAAGTAACGCATTCTGCACTACTTTCCAAAATTTACTCATCTTTTTTGCTGGCTTATCATCATCTAACACTAAATCCCACAAACGATCTCCGTATCTGCGCCACTCAGCTAAATCATGAACACTATGAGGGTCTGAAAAGAACCCGTACGAGAGCGCATGCGCCAAAAGCGCTGGCAGATCTTTATCCAAATCTACACCCTTAATATCCCGCTTCCTAAGAAAAGTAGTAAAAAGTTCATACGCCGCTTGCCTGTCCATGCTTACTCGGTACCGTTGCAACCCTCAGGCTTCCGCAGCGCGTATCGGCAGAGAATACCGGTGTATTCCTCTGGGCGAAGTGGCCTGACGACTTCTTCCGATGAAGCAAGGCGCAGCGCCGAAATCCGCCGTCTTAGTGACCCGAACCCAACACAGCTCTTTTAAGAGGGAAAGGGGAATTGGCTATTCGGGCGCCAATTGTAAGGGATTTATTGAGCCGTGGAAGAAGAGCCCCATGCTATCATGGTCAGCAAATCTCGTTTTATTTCAATTGAGTTACACTTTTATACACTTCATAACTAGTTCATACATATTGCAAAAATATAGCTCCTTATTGGCTCTCAGCCAATGACGCACACGTTGCTAAGTACTAATCCTACTGTTAGTGTTATCCTTATCTTTATGGCTTACTCTACATTCCTCAGGAAGCTTCTGCATTTTGTTAACTGAACCAGATCTGCCTCAATGACACTTTGACCTTTTAAACTTTTACTAGCTGCATAGTATATGTCCTTTGGAATGCAGCCATTCTTCAGTCAGGCTCTCTACATAAGGGGAGGACAGCTGATGCCATTTTCCCTTTCTCTTTTAGGCCACGTGGGTGTATGTGGGGGCTGCCATCTTGGAAGGGAGGGGTATTCTTCCATTTTATGTTTCTCTTTGTTGCCATTAAGTCTATGAGAATTAGCAATTTTGTATCTAATAATTATTTACCATTTTTTTTGCCTGTTACTGCTTGTTAGTAAACTTATTTTTTCACCTATATCTAAAGCGAGGGAAACCCTTAAAATAACTGGGAAGCTGGACGGGAGCAAATGCAGAGCCAGCCAATATGATTAATGCTACATTCTGTCGCCCCTGCATTTCTTGCTTTCAAGTGTTTGAACCTTTGCAGCAGCTTTCTCACACTGCTTCATGTAAACAATATGTATTCTTAGAATTTATCAGTATGTTTTGCATAGTTGTTCTCTTAGAGGAGAATTTGACTGATGGTCATAGTGACCAATGGAGTCAGGAGGTTGTAACCTCCTTGGGCCAATCTCGGCCCTCTGTACAAAATGTATATAAGCTATTTGAGTCAGATAATAAAGAGCCTTCCATGTTTGACCCTGCTGCTGCATGCTGTCCTCTGTGAGGGTCCACACCCACGTCGCAACGTGTTGCCCCTCTAAGGGCAGGGGTAACAACATTCTCCAGTTTATTTCGTCTAAAATGGCAGGTTATATACACTTCTATATAGATTACAATTACAGTTACATTCTTATTGGCATACAGCACAGGGAAAAATGCAAACAAACATTGTGTAACTTGTGCTTAAGGTGGCTAAAGTGTTCACACTAATAACTATACTTATTAACATCTAGAAAAACCACTGTGCCTCGTTAACACCTTAACATGGCTAATTTCTAACTGCGCCACAAGCTTCATAGACCTGAATCTGAGGCCCAGGCTGGGGTAGCTCAAATCTCAATCCAAATATAAATCATGCCCTCGTTCTCTAAGAAATTCTGCAACATATATCTACTCATATTTTGTTTCTCCCTATTGGTGGAAAGGGATAGGTTAAAACAAAGGGAGAGAACTCATTTTAGAGTGTTCCCCTTAAATTGTCTTAAACAAAGACACTCTGCTGAGATGGAATAAGTCCAGTAGTGTGTGTGTCCCTGTT
This sequence comes from Zosterops lateralis, assembly GCF_965231275.1. Taxonomy (NCBI): domain Eukaryota; kingdom Metazoa; phylum Chordata; class Aves; order Passeriformes; family Zosteropidae; genus Zosterops; species Zosterops lateralis. The sequence goes on along the minus strand of NC_139801.1, from coordinate 28,226,989 downwards.
TTGCCAGCGTGATGAAGGAATAAATCTACTCTTTTAGACTTCAGCTGTGGATTTTGGCAGTCTTGGTTACCTGCATATATTTTGGTTCACACAGGCACTGACTGCACCAAGGCAGCACTTGCTGCACCAGGAGCTCCTAGGCTGAAAGCAGGGATAATCAGTCATCATGTGACAGCCTTGGAACTTTCTCTACCTGAACCACAGCCTGATGAGAGTGATATCATTGTGGCCGGAAATTTTGAAAACAATTTCCAATGGTATTGGAAGCAATTACTTTGGAAACTCCAGTAATTACTGACCTGAGAATGGAGAAGTTACAGAAAACTTAAGCAAATCATCTTGTGACGCTGTAAACATCAGTCTTAAATAAGACCCTTTAAACTCTCCTGGACTACAATGGGCTGCAACCAGTGTCTCCATCTGAGTGGGACACCTCTCAAAGCTTGCAAACCCTCCAGTTTGCATTACTCAGAGGACCATCACAGGATCTAGGCTGATATCCCCACATTTCAAAGTACAACCCTTTACCTGTTGAGAAGCACCAAAGCATTTGTCATATTTCACTGACTCTCGAGGGGAATTTTTCACAGGTAGACCTTTGTGCATACTTTTTTAACGTTTGTGTGTGTGTGCAAATTGATCTAAATTCCTTATAGGAAGTATAGCATGAATATTGCTATCTAGAATCTATAGCTAAGTCACTGTTATGATTGTAGCAAATTCTATTGAACCACTTTACAAATTAGTCAATGATTAAGTGCTGCTATAATCCTTTAGACAAACCATTGACCATGTCTGGGACTAGGACAGCTGCACGCAAACTCCTTTCTGAGGAGTTTAGAAAGCAAGGGGGTCCTTTCTGAACCACATGACCCAACAGGACAGTCTCTGCTTTACACCTTTATGTGGGAATACAGCTTGGAAGCAGGACTCAAAGTACTGCTGAACTTATTGCAGAAGTAGATGTGCTAGAGGGCTACAGGCCCTGGCAAGTTGAGGCAAGACCTCGAAGAAGGAAGAGAGCAAGGTGTATGTATGTATGTTTGTGTGCAAGACAGTACAGGCCTGTACAAGTCTGTACTAGCCCATAGCTAAGCAATGTTACTAAGAGACATAGATATTGTTGTTATGCTTGAAAGGTATATAAACCAGCAACGTGTTCAATAAAATCGGCTTCATAATGCAAACCATGGGGACCCTGTCTCTTCAACTGCCGTACACCTTTATCTCTTTTCTACCTCTGGTCTCTGCATCAATCATTCTAAATAGACCCTCATTTGAAGTTTCTGTGTATGTTTTATTCATGTAGTAAATAATAGAGTGAACCTTGCCATTGAACTTGTTTGTGCTTTTGCAAATTTATGTTATACCTGCTTTTCTCAATACCTTTGTTGGTGATTCTTTAAGTGACCCCAACCACTTATTTTGTGACAAATTGGTGTAGTTAGTAGATTGGCAAGTTATATCACTGATTACTTACAAAAGCATGGAGTAAGTTGAAGTCCTAAATTCTTAGATGAGAGCGCTCATGATAAGGGGCATTATTGGAAATCTGTGCAGGAACAGTTAAAGTTGAACAGGGACCATATAAAAGATGAAAAAAGAAAAATATTTATTTGCAAAAGTTAAGCACCTCTAGAAGCTTCCTGTCAGGATAGGAAAGAGTAATAGAGAGAAACAAGATCTAAGAGGAAATAGAAGGCAGAAGAGCAGATGAGTTATTACTGTCTCTGAGAAATGAAGAATTAGTAAAAGAATTACAGGAAGAAAAGAAGATGAAAGTTGGAAGAAAGGGTAGAGGTTATTCTTATGTGGGCTTCCAATCCCCCTGAGATTGTACAGATTAGAAAACTAATTGTATCCCCTGAAGAATGGGATGGAAATATATGGGATGACCCACATGATGAACCAAGGGAAGTTTACTCTTTATCTTCTTCCAATTCCACTGTGTATGAAGCCAGACCCATTATAAAAACAGGTAACTACTGGACCTTGGTGTGACTCAGGAGACCATACCCAAAAAACAACCCCATTCGATCCTATTCAGATGACTGATTTGCAAGAACACCATGGCCATAAGCCAGGTGAGACTGGAACTGAATATTCATGGTGATTATGCCTAACTGAAGGAGATAGAAACTTGCTAAATGGCAACAAAGCAACTGGATTTGGGGGTCCTGGTGTCTTAAAATTCTGGTTCTGAACCCCCAGATTATCTGCACTTGATAGCAAGTGGAGTGGCATACTGGGCTGGCAGAATAGATAAACTGGAAAGAGGTGAGCTTCTATTAATGTTGGAGTCCAGGGCATCCCTCTGAGTACCCTAGGAAAGTCACAGACCTCGGTAGAGAGGCCTGGGACCCGAAGAAGAGGGTCTGCGGTCTGTGCAGGGGGTTTGGCTGGCACAGAGCCCAGGAAGACACAGTCTTTGATTTTGGTCCATGTGAAAAACTTCCAAGCTGAGAAGAATTGCAAGTCATAAATGTGTAACAGACAGTAGTGTAGTTAATCACCAGGTAGAAAGTTTTGTAGTTTTTGAATTTTTAGAATGCACATGCAAGGGGACAAGATGGTGGAATTAGAGCGGTGCCCTGAGTTCTTCTTCTTCTCCCTTGGCATCCATCTTCTGTAGTGATGTGGGCACAAGGTAGTTTGATAGGATTGGGTCAAAGTAGAAATTATCCTGTTAGTATAGGTGATAGGCATTGATATAGAATGGTAAATAATAAGTACGTAGTTATCTGAATAAAAGCAGAGTGACCTCCCATCATGGGGGGAGTCACATTGTGTCCGAGCTGCTGTGAACACCTTGGCCGGACACACAAAACTTGTAAGATAAGAATTAATAAACAATGCGAGAAACCAAGAAAACCAAGGCCTTGAGACTCCACATCATTCTCGCACCGAGCATAGACTCAGACTTAAAACCTTCAGAGAGCACAGAGACAGAAAAACACCCACCAGAACCACCAGCCTTGAAATCTCAGGTCAGAAAGGAACATAAAACCTGAGATATTAATACCTATCTTTGAATGTGCCCTCCACAGCTGTCACAAAAGTTGTCTATATCCAGGCTATGCATGAGCACAGACTTCTTAACGTTCCTGTTTCGACTGTTGTGAACCATGACATGCTAAAGATGCTAATTAAGCAGATCCCCTATATACTTGAGCCTTATCTCCGCAAAATGAGATGAAATTAAGAGACACAGATTTTAACACTTTGCTAGACTTCAGGGAAATTGCTGAGGGTCAGGAAGAGCCTCTAATGAACAGAGATCTCCCCACCTGAGCAACATTAATGTGTGACATGGTAAATCTTGGGCGAGAGATGAGATTACAGGACCTATCTAACAAAACCAGAAATACAGATTGCAATGTTCGGCAAATCAATAGTGTTGTCTTTTTGGCCCCTAAAAATCATAAGCCAGACATAGGTGATAAAATTGCAGTTACCTTTATAAAGGCTCCCTTCAGGTGCACAACACACCGAAACACATGCCAAAAATGTGCTGAAGATGCACACATGACAGAGCAAGTACTGTTTTATAAGTTTAGCAAATTAGCATAATTAACAAGAACTCCCAATTCGAAACAGAGGTGATGAGGTAATTCCGCCTCTTGGTTCAACCCTCTTCTGAAGCCCCCTTTCCTCACTACTAGCTCTGCTTTGTTTATGAGAAAGTGTCTCAACCTTGGTTCTCAGAAGATAGAGCCTTAGGAATGTATTTTGTCTTTCTAACAGGATAGGAAACTTACTAGCTACGAATCTATATAGTTATACAATAATAGGCTACAGAGCTACAAATTTATATGAAGAATATATAAAAGTAAAAATCAGTTTGGCTTCCATAGTTCCCAAGAACCAGAACCCATTGATCATCAATCCAGGACTCAAAAGTGGAGAGAGCTATATAATCAAGCATTAGCATTAGGTATTCCAAGAGCTGTGACTCAGAGACAGTCTACCAGTACTATTCAGAATCTAATTAATGTGTTTCTGAGGCACAGTGGTAGCAATTGGACAGAAATTACCACAAACACTCAGATACCATCACCACCTCTGAGAGGGGGTAATAATCCTTTTTGTCCCCAAAATTAGAATTCAGAAAATCAGTAGTGCCTGTGTGGCCTGTCAGTCCAACAAGTGGGATGCTATCATTGGATAGATAACAATAGTACACATATTTTGATCCCAGTTGATCTCTGTCAACAGTTAATAAAATTCTAGTAGATATGGAAGCACAAATTTCAGTATTAAGAAAACAGCATGTTAAAGGGTTAAAATCACTGGAGTAAACGGAACAAGTATTAGTGCTAAACTGCAAAAGTTGATTTATGGTTCCCGAGTGAGAAGAAGCAGTTATCTCTACTCTTTTTGTAGTTAAAGATCACAAGGAAAACCTCTGTAGCCCCTAAAATGCACAATAGCCATGGCTTTCCACGGTAACTCATGACTGGAAACATCTTGCTTCTTTGTGAAACAGTGTCTGCAAAAAAAAAAAAAAAAAAAAAAAAAGAAAGAAAAAAAAAAAGAAAGAAAAATGTGATCTGGAAAATTGCTTTTTAAGGATGCTAGATTCAGTGTAGCCATGCAGTTAGTGCTGGTACTGGGGCAATGAACTTAGAGGACTTTTCTGCCTTAGCTTAGGCACTCCCAAAATGCCAATAAACATTTTCTTTACTTCTGTGTGGGAAATAACACTTCATTATGCTTAGAAATTTCTTTGTGGTCAAAGAGAAAGCATGCCATATATATAAATGAAGCCAAGAATTTATTTTTATTATAATGTAAATCTTAAAAGTCTAATTAAAGAATCATTATTAATCTAGATCTTATTTCTGCAGGAAAAGGGAGATTATTAATGCAGCTAGAGAAAATCTTTACAGAAAAGGTCTCAATAATAGCAACAGTAAAATTGTAACACATATTTATTAGTTTCTTTCCTATTATATGGAGTTATGCTCACTCTTCCACTGCTCCTCTAGACCTTTAAGTCAGGAACTTTGGATACCAGGAGAGGATAACACCATTGAACATTGGCCCCTAGAGTTCTTCACTGGGAGGAATGTGATGTTCATGGTGCTGGATTCTTCTCCCTACCCTGACATGCACTTGGGATCATCTTTTTTATGTTTGCTAACGGTTTTACACCTTTCTTCTTCTTTAATTGTCTGCAGCTCCATTTTACAAACATTAATGTTATGGTTTAGGTTTGCTTATTTGAGTCACGGCACCATTTCTGTGGTGATAGGATTTTGGGAGAAAAAGGCAAAAGCAGGCTCAACTTAGAAGAAAAAAAATAGATTTTATTAACGTACACTAAGAGAAGAAAATAAGGAAAGGAAAAAACCCACAAATTAATTTATAAAACTAACCTTTTCTCCTACTCCAAACTGTTCATTTTTCTACAAACAATGTAAAGAGGCAAAACTCAGAACTCTAGGTTAGTACTACTTATAAAACAGTCTTTTATTCAGTCTAAGAGAGAGAAGTTACTCTTGTTGTTTGGTACTTTTTACACAAAAGCAGTTTCCTTGGGGGACTTCTGCAGTTGTGGAACTTCTTATATTACGTAGCTTTTCTTATGACTACTTATGGGCTGTGGATTTACAAATTGAGGTGGTACTTGTAGTGGTGTGGGTTTGGTTTTATCAGTTTATGTATGTATTTGTTCCTTGTATTAAGTTCATTTTTATAAGTGATAATGGTTTGCCCCATGCACCCATGTTCCACCCTCATTGGTTTCATTCCAACCCCAGTTCTATGTCAATCAGAAGTTATCCAGCCCCTGGGCCTTGTCTGTCACTTTGGGGTCTCTCCCAAAAGTCTGGAAAGTTCCAGGAAAAACCCCAAGTGATTGGACAAGACTTCAGCTGTCTCCCCACCTGAGTTATTAATTTGTTATTATGTATGTCATTTATCCAGAGAGCCATGCCCCTTTGGCCCCTGATTTGTCCCCAGTTAGACCCATCCCTAAGTTCCTCCCCCCAATAAAAGGTGCTGCATTGGGGGGTTCAAAGAGATTCTTTTCCCTCGTTTTTCCCCCGCTGCTTCTGCTGAGGGGTGTCTGCTGGGGCAGATCCCCTGATGAATAAAGCCAGCAGTTAACCCAGAACAGCCTCCTCTTTTTTCCTGCCGTCGTTGCTTCACTCCTTCAAGCAAGACAAGAACTCACAGGGTCGGTGAGGTTCACCCTGCTACCGAGCCATGCCCCCTTTACTGTTGAAGTGTCAGGGCTAGCTGAGGCAGAGAAAGACACCTCAGCAGTACTTTTAAAAAATGAGCTGTTTTAAAAAAATCAAAGGATTTTTTTTCAACTCAGGAAACAGAGATGGTCTTTTTATTTCTTCGCTGGCAGAGGGTTTCTTCTCATCTTTTTCTGTTCAACCTCTCATGAGGGCATTGTTGTGGTTTGAAAGCAAAACGAATGAGAGGCTCCAGGTCAGAAATACAATTTAATAAGAAGAAAGGTAAAAAGGTAAAAATAAAATAAAATATATGCAATAACACAAAGGACCACTGACAGAGTCAGAATACAACCTGAGCAGGATGGTGGAAGCAGTCCAGGTGAGGTGGTCTTCCTGAAGCAGTGATCCTGTAGAAAGGTCTGGTAGCTCTGGTCCTCTGGGAATCCAGTAGGTAAGGGCTGCTTGTACTGTTCCAAATCCCAGGTTATATCCAGGTGAGAATGCTTGTCTCCTCCCCCTGGGTGGAGCATCTCACAATGGGATGATGAGTGTGAAGTGGGTCCTTGATGACCCATTAAACAGAGATAACTCCTGGAGGGAGTTGCCTGTGAGTCATGGGCAAGGCGTTGATGGGCCATTAGCAGAAGACAGCCCTACACTAGAGCTCTGCCCCACTTGGTTTCAACAGTTCATGAAGATGGTGATAGAATAAATACTTTGTGTACGTCCCATACTACAACCCAGGACAGGCACAAAAATATTTACTCAGTTCATCACAGATACCTTTGTTCAAATCTACAAATTATCTCCCCAATTTATATTGTCCACGATTTAAAATATTATCCTGTTACCAAAATCCATAGGAGATTTTTAGCCTAGAACTAAGGCAACTCGTAATTTTTATTACTTAAAAAGTTACTCTTCCTTTACTGACTTTGAGATCTCCATATTGTCCCTTTACATGTCTCCAACTTGGCCTTTTCTCTCATCTCTGAGAAGGGTTAAAGTTTTAATTTGTGTCAGGAAAGAGTTAAAGCTTGCCCGCTTGTGGTGGTCATGTGATCTCTGCCATGGCAGCTGCAAATGTTTCAAAGCCATGCTGGTGTGGGGAGGCTGATGGATACTTTGTCTTTTACTCTTTGATCTGATGGCGTGAGCCGTTCGCAGCTGCTCTGTAAGGCCCAGCACAGGGTGGGGGGGGGGATCCCATCCTCCCCTCGGGCTAGGGGTGCTGGCAGCCAGAAGATCGGGGCACGGCTCTGCCACAGTCTAGTCCTGATCCTTGCCGTGGGTCTTAGACACGTGGCCAGCCTTGCTTCCTCTGCGAGCAGTGGCTCCCGGAGGCCTGGCCAGGCCTGACCACCCTGGGAGCAGCCAGGGCCTGAGCCGGGCTCTCCTCAGCCAGCCACGTGTTACCTGCTCGCTGGACGGGGGAGAAAGAGGAAGTCTCGAACCCAGCTTCAGCTTTTATATGAGTATTACCAAAAGTCGCCTTCCGTCTTCTGAGTGGTCAGAACTGCATGTCAGTCCAAAACCTGCCCCCCCATAGGTCCCTGTCCTCTCCAGAGAATTCTAAGGTCCTAGCAGGGAGATACTGTTTCAACCCATGACAACTATCTACTTTTTGACTTTTGAAATACATATTTAAAACTTATTATCAAAATTACATATAATATACAACATACAACTTTTATCTACTTAAACAATAATCTATTGTACTGTTTCAACCCATAACAATATACTACATATGATATAATTTATGTATGTCAAATATTTTTTCTTTGCTCTCTTTTGTCTGCCTAAAACCAGTTTTGTCTAGCTCCAGATCCATATTTCTAAAAGTGAGCACTGATGACTCGTTTGGGGCTGATGAGAAGCTGGGGCTAGTAGTCATCTCCTCTGCAGGTGTGTCCTTGTCGAGGACCTATGTCTCCAGGCCAAGGAGTTCCATGAGGAAGTAAATAGACAAAGCAGTGTTGGTGAAGATGAGAAAGAAATAGATAGGATATTCTCAGAAACCCTACAGACTCAGGAGTCTCAGCCCTGTCAGGGACTGAAATGGTTCATGTCGTCCCTGAATTTCTTGGTTTCAAGTGTTTGAGTCTTTGCAGCAGCTTCTCACGCTGCTTCATGTAAACAATATTATATTCTTAGAATTTATCTCTAGGTTTTGCATTCTTGTTCTCTGAGAGAGAACTTGACTGATGGTCATATTGACCAATGGAGTCAGGAGGTTGTAACCTCCTTGGGCCAATCTTGGCCCTCTGTACAAAATGTATATAAGCCTTTGGAGTCAGATAATAAAGAGCTTTCCATGATTCACCAAGCTGCTGCCTGCTGTCCTCTGTGAAAGTCCACTCCCACGACACAACATGTTGCCCCTCTAAAGGCGTGGGGTAACAAGTGGTGACCCCGAGTGTCTGAACGGACTCCTGACGTGGGAGAACAGGTCATGCCGGTGACCTCCGACTGCAAGAGAGACTGCACGTCGGTGGACCTGTCTGCCCAGTGAGAGACTGTGCCTGCTCTGCCTGAGGCAATCGTGGTAAGAGATAATGATCTCTAAACCCTCCTCAGATGAGGAAACCCTCATGGTGGACCTTTGCCTTGAGGTCCTGCGGAGACAAGAAGTCTCCTTTCCTGGAGATGCTCTCCAGAAATTGTTATATTATGCTAGAACTCATGGGGTTTTTTGCAGCCTTGAAGAAGTTTTTTCTACAGCAGAGTGGAAGTCTTTGGGCGACTATCTGCTCCAGGTTTTCTTTGCAAATCGCAGTGTGAAACTTTTGAAACTGATAGCCACCTGGAGCAGGCTGGAGAAAGTGCTGCCTAAAGTACAGCCTTCCAGCTCTGAGGACAGCTCCAGCCCCATCGGGCTGGGTGCCAGGGAAGACGACGGAGTCATCCCTCCTGTTCCTGCCCCTCGGAGACGGGCGGGACAGCCGATTCCCCTTCCTCGCAGCAGCATGGCGGGAAGCCTGCCTGCACTCAGCGCACCAGCTGAGGCGGGCACGGGGTCTTCTGCAGAGCAGAACCCTTTCCTACCCACACCGTATTGGCGCTGGAGTGTGGAAAACCTCGGGGATTGTGAAAGCCCCTCGGGATCGGCCCCCCCTCCCAGTCCAGAGCCGCAGCTGAAAAAGCGGCGGCGGAGGGCCTCCCCCACTTCCCTCCCCCCGCGTGCCTTCCTGGCCTTGGAAGCGCCGGGAGCACTCTTGGATTGAGGGGGAGGGGTGTTTTTTGTGGATTGTCCGCACTGTGGGGCATCGGTGGAATGTTCCGTGCGGCAGGGCGGCGCGGGATCGCGCCATCCCGGGGCGTCGGGCAGGGCGGCAGTTCCCCCCCGCGGCAGGGACTTGCAGGGCACACACAGGTCCCCGCAGTTTGGCGACAGGCCAAGTGCCCCGCCGGAGCGGGGGTGGGGCCTTGCCCAGCCTGTGAGGGGCGGGGCGGCCCCGAAAAGCGGCGGGGCCCACCCGGAGCGGGCAACCATGCCCGCCCAACCCCCCCGGGGGGAAGCGGCCCCGGAGAGAGAAGAAACCCCCCCGCAGGGGCCAGTCCCGCCCGTGAGAAGGGGCGGGCCGGCCCGGCGCCGAGCGGCAGCGAAGCCGCCGGGCAGCGCAGGAGCCACAGCCGCGGCTGTGAATGCAGGGCCGGGACAGCCTCCCAGCCCCCTGCTCCTCCCCGTGCCGATCGGGGCACTCCCCCCGCGCCTGTGGGGGCAGCGCTTGGCAGACGGGACACGCCTCCTGCAGCGCTGCGGTCTCCTCCCGTGCGGGGTCGGGGCCGCACGGGGCGGGCAGCAGCTGCCGGTCCGAAAGTGGCGCCAAGGGACACGCCCCTCCCTGCCGATCGGGGCACTCCTCCCGCGCCTGTGGAGGCAGCTGCGGCCGATCTGTCAATTTTAAAGGAACAGCGCGGCCACAAGCAGCTGTTCCCCTGTTGCAGAGGATCCCGGGGTGCCGGATCTCCCCCAGTCTCGGGTGATGTCCCAACCGAGGCTGATGCTGTGGGCGGCCGTGGGTCAGCACGGTGCCCCCTGCAGGGCAGGGATGGATTCCCCAGCTCTGTGGGTGCGGTGAGAAAAGCTCTCACCCCTGTCCCTGTGAAACACACGGGATGGGAATCAGAGGTGCATGATGCCTCATCTAATGCTAAGGCCAACAAGAAACAAAGAAAGAGAGTGCAAAAAAGAGGAATCACTCCCTTATTTCTTTGTGGAAGGTGTGGACGGCCGAATCACATGGCAGATGTTTGCAAGGCAAGCCATGTGAAAGGCCAAACTCTGTCAAAAGGGCAGTGGGGTGCAAAGAGGAAGTGTGCTCGGACAGAAGATTCTTCCCAGTCCCCACAGCCGATGGAGGTTTGATGGGAATGTTCAATCCCATACCCACCTCTCCCTGTCAGTGTCCCTGAAGGGACCAGAGTTGTTTAATTTGTGTTTGAGTTTTCTGTTCACAGGACAAAGAGTCGGTGGTGAGAAGGCAGTTGCTCTGAAGTATTGAGCTGCCTGGATTTCACTGGACTGTTGCTCTGATCAGAGACTGTCCTGGAACAATTTGGAACGGACATTGCGATTTTTTCCTTTGCTGTTTGGCAGCTGGAATGGACTGTCTTTCAAGATCCATTCATCACCCTTCGTGACTTGTTTGGGAGCTGATGGACCAGGATCATCTGGAAATTTCAACCAGTCCTGGGATGTTCCTGTGTTCTGCATCGAAACAGAACTCTGGGGACTGGAGGTTTTTTATAAGTCCTCCAAAAAAGCCAATCCTCAATTGTGAATCTGAATGATTGTTTCCTGTGATTCATTTGTATCCTGCAGGTATCACTGGCTGATGAATGTCCAATTCCTTGCACGTTCTGGAATGGGTCATTTTTGCCCCATCTGCCACAAGGCGGCAAAATATTGTTTGAAAAAACAAACAAACAATCAAAATTTTTTTGTTTGAGCTAATTATTGCTCGATTTCAGCCGAAAAAATGGCAATCAATCATTTTTGTATGAGCTCATTGCTCGATTGATAATGCAGGCAACAATGCTTGTGAATTTGATGGGTGCAGATTTTTGTAAAATTCATACTCTCAGTATTATGGGAGGAATTTGATTGGAGCTTTGCAAGCAGTGTTTTTCTGCCAAATGCTCTGGAGCCATGAGCTGTTGCGAGTGGCAAGAATCCTTTGGATTTCTTTTTGCGGCCCAAAAATATTCAGAAATTTAGTGCAAGGGCCCACTGTCTTTACAGATGATTTGGGAGGATGAGATAGGCCAGTGTTCCTTGGAAGGATGATTTTGAGGGCAAGTTTTGAAAGCCCCTGAGGATGGGCAGCCCATTTGGTTGTATTGGGGCTGCTGTCATGGCATTTCCACAGTTTTCCCAGAAACTTTTTCATTTAGTCACGGATTTAACTTCTGTGGTCGACATGGCACACAGATGGGTTGTTCAATTTAAAGGGAGTCAGCAATGTTGTTTGTTCCATTTGCTGAAGAACCTTTTGTTGTGCCACAGAGGCCTGGTTCTTCAAAAAACAAAAACGGGGAACGCAGGGTGAAACCCCGCAAATTCAATTGGCAAAGGCTTTGCATGCCATGGAGCATCTTACAGGTGCCACAGAATTTCACTAACCCTGCAATGTGAAAAGCAAGAAACCGTGACGAAAGGAAGGTCAACAGAGGAGGAACCACTGGTCCTCCCATGGGAACAGAAATTGAACTGTAGTTCATTTTCTTTTTTCCTTTTTTCTTTTTTAAAGGTAAAAAGGGTGAGATGTCGTCCCTGAATTTCTTGGTTTCAAGTGTTTGAGTCTTTGCAGCAGCTTCTCACGCTGCTTCATGTAAACAATATTATATTCTTAGAATTTATCTCTAGGTTTTGCATTCTTGTTCTCTGAGAGAGAACTTGACTGATGGTCATATTGACCAATGGAGTCAGGAGGTTGTAACCTCCTTGGGCCAATCTTGGCCCTCTGTACAAAATGTATATAAGCCTTTGGAGTCAGATAATAAAGAGCTTTCCATGTTTCACCAAGCTGCTGCCTGCTGTCCTCTGTCAAGGTCCACTCCCACGTCACAACGTGTTGCCCCTCTAAAGGCGTGGGGTAACAGGTTCATGCCTTAAACATTGTGATGAAGGAGTTTTTGCCCATTATAGTGAAAACTGTATCAAGAAGCTACAACCACAGAAGCCCACTCCTCCTTGAAGATGCCCAATTGGAACTTTGGACTGTGAGTTAAATCGCCTAGATAAGATAAAGATATTGTTTGATCATCTCAGGTTGAGGGAGAAGAATGCATCCACAAGAAAGCCAAACCCAGCAGCTGTGCTGAGAATCATCTCTGTCTGGGTTTGGAGTGGGGGAGACCACAGCCCACAGAGGCCAGGTTTACACAGACTCCCCCCCCCAACTGAGGGCAGGGGGAGGAGGTTTCAGGTGCATGGTGCAACCTCTGGTCAGAGGCATTGAACACCCATCCTCCCTTACACAATCCAGCCCAGCTGTGAAACCCTCAACCCCACAGGCCACATCCACAGGGCATTCAGGTGAGAGGCAGCTGAGGAGGTGTCATAATTCATCAAGGACTCCCCAAAGTGCTCCCCAGATTCATTCTTGAGGCCTTGCACCACAGCATTGCATGCAACGAAAAGTGATGCAACACATTGCTGCAAGACACTATATCAAACTTCTCCCCCCCCCAGGGGAGGTACCTGGGCATTCCCACCTGGCCTGAGCCTATATCAATCCATCAGATTCTATGCTTTTGGGGGGACCTTCACCACCAAGAAGACCAGCTGGAGAGGATCATCAGAATGCTGGTGGGATCCACAGTGGTGATATTTTCCTTATTCTGTCTCTGTCACTCTCCTTCTGTCCCCCTACTTGTTTTCTATTTCTCTCTCTTCCTTTTTCTCTCTCTCTCACATTTACTATCAAATAAGATCCATACTATTGACTTTGGCACATGGTCTTGTTTGCACATTAATTCAGGCAGAGGCATTTCTAACAACTTTAAAAAGTGGACCATAACAACTCCCTCTCTACTTTGGAGATGCACGTGGGATCTGCACCATGTCTCACAAGAAATCCAGTGTTAATACAAGAAGGCTGGAAAGTATCCGCTCGTGGTACGAGGAGGTATGCTCTTGTTCCTCCTGAAGATTTGCCATAAACAAACAGGTTTAGTGCCCTCCAAACTGAGAATGATCTGGATAGGGCTTCAAGTGAAACAACTGAGTTGCTAGACCCTGTGCCAGATAAGTTCATTTGTAGGAAGCAGCAAGCAATTCTGTTTGACTCCCTGCTGCAGGAGACAGAGGCACCCATATACTGACCTGACCAGTTGTCCTGAGAGGGTTGTTTTCTGCCAGGGGCTCAAATCAGAGCTGTTGCAGAAAGACTGCAAAGGCTTGACATATCCAACTATTACCCCCTGCTGGTCTTTCACCTGGGCACTAATGATATCAAGGAAAACTTGACAACCATTAAACACAATTTAAGAGCTCTGGGGATGGCAGTCAAGGGTCTGGGGGCCCAGGTAGTCTTCTCCTTGATGCTGCCAGTTAGGGAAAATGGCAAGAGGAGAACTAAATGGATTCGACAAGTAAATGACTGGCTATGTCACTAGTGTTGGCAACAGGAGATTGGTTTCTATAACCATGGGATGCTATTTGCTGATCAGCAGCTGACTGGGAGAGATGGGATCCACCTCACAAAATGGGGCACATGAGTCATTGCTAATAAAATGGGCAACCTGGTAAGGAAAACATTAAATTAGGAAAGGTAGGGGAAAGGGAGAGTTATAGTGACCACCCATGCAGCAAATAAGGCTGAAGTGGGGATACTTTGAGCAAGTACAAGCAGCCAAAGAAGCATCTACAAGACAAGACTATGGGACATCCCCTTGTACCCCCACTCGGATATTGACATGTGCAAATACCTCTATAAAGGGCCTATGGGGCAATATGGGGAACAAACAGGAGGAACTAGAGACCTGTGTGCAGTCACAGGGCTTTAATCTCATTGCAGTTATGGAGACATGGTGGGATAGCCTGCATGACTGGAATGTCATCGTGAAGGGCTTCTTATCATCCACTGAAATAATGTTAGGATCCCACTCCTGAAATAATATTAAGGCCTGGTTATTAAAAGATGCCTCTGCCCAAATTAGGTGCAAATGAGACCCTATGACAAAGTCAATAGTATGGATTTTATTTAACAGTCAATGTGAGAGAGAGAGTTAGAAATAGGAATGGGGGAGAGAAGGAGCAATTATAGTCATGTCACCACCACATGGGTTCCTGCAGTGTTCTGCTGGCCTTTCTAGGTTGTCTAGGTGGTGGAGATCCCTGGAGTGTTCTTCTGGGGGTACCATTTTTATACAGTTCAAGTCCTGGGTATCCAGAGGTGCACATGCTGTTCCCACAACTTGGGATGGCATGTGTGTAAGCAGTTGCTTCCTTTCCTACAGTTTGCCATGATGGGAACTTTTGTCTGGATAGATTACCCAGATCTGCCTCACCAGGCCTGGCATCTTTCTGTTGTTGCATCTGCAGTTTTCCCACAGTCTGCACAGTGGAATTTTGTCGACTGTGCTAATTCCAAACCTTTCACCTCCATGTAGGCCTGAAATTAATACCCTCCTGTTTGCCATCTGTACTTATTGTGGTAGCTTATTTTGTAGGAACTTCCTCCTTTGTCAGTGTTTGAGACAATTTATTGCTTTCTCTAAGTCCTGACAGGGCTACACACTCTTTAGGAGAGACAGACCAGGAAGGCATGCTGGTGGAGTTGCACTCTATGTGAGGCAACATTTGGAATGAATCAAGCTCTGTCTTGGGGTAGATGACAAGGAAGTCGAGAGCTTATGGGTTAGGATAAAAGGGCAGACTAGTACATGTGGCACTGTTGTGGGTGTTTGTTACAGGCCGCCTGAGCAGGAGGAGGCGGATGAGGCGTTCTACAGGCAGCTAGAAGCAGCCTTTACAGTACAGGCCCTGTGTAGAAATTTTTCCGTGGATGGCAGGGACAAGGAATTCTGCAGACTTGAGATGTTCTAGAAACACGTGGCTTTATTATTACAAGGGTCATGGGTAAAAAGGGCCTGCTTCCAGCCACCAGCCTCGGCTGAAGCAAAGCTTAAAGAGAGAATGGGGGGAGAGAGATATAGAAGAGAGCTAAGGGGTAAAAACGGGGTAGGAGCAGGGAAAAACGTGGGGAGAAAACAGGAGCAAGCGAGGTGAGAGAGAGGAGAGGGGATGGGCCAAGAGGGTAAGAGAGCTAAGAGAAGAGAGGAAAGGGAAGAGGGGTGAGAGGGCCAGAGAAGAGGGTAGGAGAGCCAGGAGAAGAGAGATCCTCTTGTTACAATACATTATAGCTCTTTTTGTGTTGAATATTCTAATTTACAGTGACCAACCAGCGTGAGATACAAAACCTACAAACTTTGCATGCAGCCTATAAGAACTACTACATTACCATGTCATTTTATATTCTAAACTCTATAGACTTCTTTCTTATGCACTTGTTCCCGGATGTCTTTGCCAAGGTAGAAAGGCAACATTCTTGTCTTTTGTTTTCTTGTCTTCAGCTAATCACCGTCTTCCTGCCTGCCATGCTCACATCTCGAAACTGGCTTTCATTTCTATTTCACTCACAGGTTTTATATCTGCAGTATTTCTTACCATGCAGTCATATTCATAAGTCCTTCCTGTCCCTTCTTTCCCAACAGTCCTGGTTCTTGTGAGGGACTTTAAGTACCCTGACATCTGCTGGAGAAGCAACACAGTGAAGCACAAACAGTCCAGGAGGTTCCTGGAATGCATTGATGACATCCTGTTACAGGTTCTGGAGGATCCCACAAGAAATTGTGTGCTGCTGGACCTCATACTAACAAACAGAGCAGGCCTTTTTGGAGATGTGAAGGTTGGGGCAGCCTTGGCTGCAGTCACCATGACCTTGTGGAGTTCAGTATCTTGCATGGAGGAAGCAGGGCTATTGCCATAATGCTAAGCTTTCTGATGACAGTTTACATACTTTCCTTCAAAGTCTCTCAAAACAATCTATATTGTTTTCATTCCTCTCGGTGATGGACTTTTGGATTCACCACTGGGGTCAGAGAGGTGTTCCTCTCATTGACCAATCCTTGACCAAATCCCAAATACTATATAAACCCTAAATCATAATAAACTGCCTTCTTTTCCCTGCTTCAACCTGACGGTTGAGTGTGGTTCTTTTTGTGTCCCTAACTGTGACACAGGGCAGCAAGTAAGATTACAACCCTGGACTTCAGGAGATCTACCTTTAGTCTCTGTGGGGGTGCTGGAATTGTTTCATAGGTTTTTAGTTAGAAGTTTAGTGTGGTTTGGACTTTAACCCTAGCTAGGTAAAGCTCCTGTCTTAGAATGGTCCTTATCAGAAGTTGATAAGAGTTTCCAAGACAACTTAAGCCTCTGCCTGGACTTTGGTCATCCCATTGTCTTTTCCCCCATCCCAATGTATATTCTTCCCCTTGTCCATCAATTTCCCAGGCCCGAAACCTTCGGAGAGGTGTCGGACAGTGGTTGGTGGATCACCCAGAGACCCCACCCCAATTTACCTGATTTGTTGATGTTGTGTATTGCATTTGGCATTAGCTACCTTGCTTTGTTTCATTGGTTTGTAACTTGTGCCCACCCCTGAGACTTCTGTTGAACAAAAACTCCCTGCTGACCAGGCCCTGGGTCACTCTCCTGAGGCACAGGCCTGGGACCAGGGACTGCCCCTGTGATCCCCGAATAAAACCTTTCTTCCTGAGCCTTAAGAGTGTCCCCTCTTTCGAACCACGGCCGTGACAGCGAAGGCAAAGGTGCTGCGGAGCCAAGACCCATGCAAAAGTCCTGTTGAGGCGTATCAGAGCTAGCAGGGTAGTCCAGCCGAATGCTGGGCTGGCCTGAGAGACAGATACGCGAAGCAACAAGTCTCTTTAAGGATCTACTTGGAAGAATCCTGTGGGAACACAGGTCCTGCAGGGAAGAGGGGTCCAAGTGAGCTGGTTGCTATTCAAGGATCACTTCCGCCAGGTTCAAGAATGATTCATCCCAATTGAAACGTTGCAGAAAAAAAACCCCACAACTATTATTAGTTGTTAGAGCGGTATGTATTTATCGACGTCGAGATGCATGGGGAATAATTTCACCAAAGACACGCATACCCCCCAGGGCATTTGCCCCCTTTCTTATTCCCTGAGGTCTTACATATGCAGACCCTCTTCATACATATTCATTTCCTGATCCCGCCCATCCTCGCTTGGTATGGTAATTACTCCACGCCCTTCTGGGCATGCTCAGTCCTTAGTGGTGGTGGTCTCCAGGCCGTGGTGATTGTCTTCTTTCATTCACCTCTTCACCTTTATCTCTCCCATGTGTGCTTTGGCCCTCTTGGCACAATTTCAAGAGAACATATCTTCTTAGAGTCTGTGTTCTTCTCTTTATCTGTGCCCTTAACCCTGTTATTCTGTTGTTTAGGCTAATTCTTCTAGTTCATCTTCTGATTATGCTGAAGGTTTCATACTTGTAATGTTTAAATATATGCAAAAGGGTTATAGGCACAGTGTTACTAAATGCCATCTCATATATTCTAAAATACTGCTTGGAATATATTCTAATATACCATATATGCTCTTTAATCTACTATAAAGGATCAGTTGAGATTTCTTAAATCTATGCCCCCCTTTTCTACAAACCTAGTAAATTCTTTTACTACTAATGGGGCTTCTTTTTAGCCCTTAGTCTATTATTCCAATAATTCCTTTTTTAATATTATCCCGTGTATTCTAGATAGTGAGGTCAGAGCTGCTACCCGCTTCAGCATTCTCCAGTTCTATATAAATGTTGCAATAGACATTATTAAGTTCATCCCCATTACTATCAGCAAAATAATGATGGGGTGACATAAAGTGTTTAGGATTCCAGTTGCTGTTGGTGACCATCCAAAGAGAGCATCCCACCACCTCTGGCTTATGTCCTGTTTTACTCTTTGCAGGACTCTACTTCTTTCTTTTGTATCATGTTGGACAGTTATCAATGTTTTCTGTCCGTTCTCTCGAATTTCTTTCATAATTTCCACCAGATCTTCATGTTTCATTAATTTTTTTACTAGGGTTAGGTTCATTCCAATTGGTGTGGATAACAATTGGTGATAGGCCATATAATTAGACTTGATCAATTGGTGGGATACTATTGGTACCAAATATAAAAAGTCACACCCAACAATTCTAATGAAATTACATATACAAATATTAGAATGGTTCTGAGCAGGTAGGGACACATTGTTTTCATCTATCTCTAGAAAGGTACAAGTGGTTCTTAAGCACACACAACCATGGCCTTTGTATATAATTACAGTCTTTTGATCAATGTTTGGCTGAATCTCAAAATGACGAAGACTTTGCTCAGTGTCAAGACATATATCTTGAGCATCAATTGTGTTGCTCTTGCATACAAATCCTTGCTGCCCTCGGGTAATGCAAGATTCTAGATTTACAGTTTGCCACTTTTCATTCACTGTTCGGGCCCACAGCCTATGTTCAATGGGATAAAGTATTGTGCTTCCATGATTTAATCCCAATGGGATAATGGGGTGTATTATATAGGTTGTGGCATTACTTATGGTGAGCACAAAGGCAGTGGCTATGTTGGTGGTGGGATCATGGGTAAAATTTACTAGGGTCCACCAGGATTGAAGTTTTCTTTCTAAATCTTTAGCATTATCCCAAATAGCCTTTCAGATTTCAATTGGGAGGATACCTTCACTTCCTTCCCTTATGATCAGGGGAGCAGTTGATTGCATCCACAATTGTGCTTGTATACAACTGAGAGCCAAAGATACACTGTCTTGAGCGACATTGAGTGCCTCTATTACTAGTTTATGGTCTAGGTTCTCAGCCTTCCCCTATTTTGGTAACATCTTTGAAACTTGCCATTTATTAACTCCTAACTCCAGTAGAGATAATTGTAGGGGCTGCTTTAATTTTGCCAAATTATTTGCTGCAGAAGTTATCTTATTCATTACTATCTCCGAATCGATTCCGTTTAGGACTCCCAGTCTTGTCCCCAGTATTCCGGTTAGATCCCTCTGTTGTCTGTCTCTAAGGTGTGTTTGCTTTCGTATCCATGTGGTCCAACCCTCAAAAGATGTTTTCAGAAATGGAGCGCAGTCTGGCTGGACCTCTGAGATATTAATTTGCATTAATAATTCCACCTGCTTTAGGGACCACTCTGGATTAAACAACAGTTGTTGCTGGCCTGAGTTTCTAATTATGTATGGGCCAGCCTCATAAATTTTAGGCTCGGGTTTTAGCGGCGTAATTAGCATTTGGGCTTGAGTACTGGTGTATGCTGTAATAGGCACAGTTTCGGTGTTTATTTTAAATTTAAATGAAAGTCCAACAGTATCTTGCGTCCAAAGACAAACCACTTCTACAGCCTGATTCAAAGTAAAATTATACCAACAATCCTCCTTATCTAAATGATCACAATTTTCCCAGTGTTTATCTGAAGAGGAGGCTGAGACACTAATTTCAATGGTGTTGTGGTTTGAAAGCAAAACAAGTGAGAGGCTCCAAGTCAGAGATATAATTTAATAAGAATAAAGGTAAAAAGGTAAAAACAAAATAAAATAAATGCAATAACACAAAGGATCACTGACAAGGTCAGAATACAACCTGAGCAGGATGGTGGAAGCAGTCCAGGTGAAGTGCTCTTCCTGAAGCAGTGATCCTGTAGAAAGGTCTGGGAGCTCTAGTTCTCTGGGAATCCAGTGGGTAAGTGCTACTTGCACTGTCCCACATACCAGCTTATATCCAGGTGAGAATGCTTGGCTCCTCCCCCTGGGCAGAGCATCTCACAATAGCATGAGAAGTGTGAAATGGGTCCTTGATGGCCCATTAACAGAGATAACCCCTGGAGGGAGTTACCTGTGACTCATGGGCCATTAGCAGAAGACACCCCCAAAAGTCATTAGCAGAAGAGGCAGGGGGCTTGGGAAAACACTAGCCCACCTGGTTTCAACAGTTCATGAAGATGGTGATAGAATAAATACTTTGTGTACATCCTACACTACAACCCAGGACAAATGGCTTTCTTATGGGTAGTCCCATTAACCATCCTGCATCCTACCCTAATTCCTTCCCCTATGATCCCTTGGAGTGACCATAACCCTTGGTTTTGCCATTCTTGTTCTTCATATACCTGGTTTCCATGCATAACCACTGTTGATAAGTTTAGATCTACTAAATTAGAATCTTTCCCATGGATCCAGTGTACTGGATAAAAGCCTGGGACCATGGCCTCTCAGTGTTGCTCAAGTTAGACACACCTTCTGACTCTTGGAATACAATTATGATTACAAACAGGACAATTTTCTGCACACATTTGCTGTGGGTTAAGTTAATAGGTATCCCTAGCCACAATGCATTCATTTTGCTTGGGTAAATTTTAGTTTTAGTTCACCATCGTCCGGTGTTACCCTCCGAGAATCTTCTGGAATTTTCTTCTTAACTCGGCTGTGGTGTATCCAAACAGTCTGTTCCTTAATCTTAATTGCAGTGTAAGTAGTAAGGAGTACCTGGTACAGTCCTTCCCACTGTGGTTCCAAGGTTTTTTCTGCAAGAGACTTAACATACACATAGTCTCCAGGTTGTATGTCATGTACTGGTGCATCAAGCCCTGGGCTCCGAGTTCCAGCCACATGTTTTTCAATTGCTCTGAGTTGTTTACTCAAGGCTACCATATAAGCAGTCAATGGTTCTTCCCCAACTTGAGTAGGCAACCCTTTCTGTATGCCATATGGTCTCCCATACAGCATTTCAAAGGGGCTAAGTCCTTCTTTAGTTCTGGGTTTGGTCCGAATTCTCATCAGTGCTAATGGGAGGGATTGGGGCCAGGGTAAATTAACCTCTTGACCCAATTTCACAATTTGTTGTTTAATTAAATGGTTCATCTTTTCCACCTGGCCACTTGATTTGGGGTGGTATGGAATGTGGAATTCCCAATCTATGCCTCGGTGACAACAGATCTGTTGCACGATCTTTGAAATGAAGTGTGGCCCCATCTGAGGATATCGTGGCTGGAACTCCGAAGCAGGGTATTATTTCTTGTAACAATACCTTAGTTACCTCTCGGGCTTTTGCAGTCCTTGTGGGGAAGGCTTCTGGCCATCCTGAAAAGGTGTCTGTTAATACCAATAAATACCTGTACTCCCCTTTTCTTGGCAATTCAGTAAAATCAATTTGCCATTGTTCTCCAGGCCCTTGGCCTCTTCCAATTTGGCCCATTTTTGGTTTAGGCATGTTATAAGTGTGTATTATAAAATTGGCTTTTCGCAAGATGTGTGCTATATGATTAATAACATAGGAAGGATATAGGATATAAGTTTATTTCTGCTATTGGTAAAAGAAGATTAGATATAATAGGAGTAGTTGATGTAAGTATGCTTAAACTGTCTGTTTGGTTGGGATAACATCCAGTGAACATGTAAAGAAGACTCTGCTACTGATACACCAACTATCAGCATCTACCACCTGCAGAAAGCACAGACCAAGGCCCAACCTGGAAGTGATAATAAAGACACAGCCACGAACCACGCATGCTCTAAAAAGGCGGACCCAAGGAGGGACAATGCAAAACAGTTCCTGGAATATGGAAACTAGTTTATGGAATTCATAAACTATTGCGATAAGAAGGGTATTTAAAAATTGTCTCTGAGATAGCAAAGTGTGGACTTGGCTGAATGCCAAGTCACCCAGCCAGCCGTACTTGGCTTTTTTTTATCTCCTAATTGTCTTAATTATTTTATTAAACATATTCCTTAAAATTTACCAAAAAAGTGAACCGTGTTTTTCACAGGTATATTCTTGGGATTGGTCTGGAGGCAAAGATCACAGTGTCGAGTTACCTGAACAACGGTAGAGTATAAATTCCTAGCCAGTATTCTGTCAATTAAGTAGTTATATAGGGCATCTATTCCCCAGTGTGTCTTTTGGTGTTCCTCCCTTACCAATGACCATAACAAAGAAGAAGGGATGACTATTTTATTATCTTCTGTAACTGCCCACCCCTCTTGGTTATATTCTTCCTTTTGACTCTCAATCAACCTTTTATCCTTTTTATCATAGACTGGTTTACCCTCGAGGGGAATATGTCCATCTGAAACCATAGCCCCCTCTGTTGTTATCGCACCTTTTGCTGCTTCTTTTGCCTCCCTATCCGCCAGCTCATTTCCTTCTTCCAATTCTGAGCTCACCTTCTTGTGGGCTTTTATATGCATGATTGCCACTTTCTCAGGTAACTGGACTGCTTCTAATAGTTGCAGTATCTCTGCTGCATGTTTGATGTTTTTCCCTTGCGAGTTTAGCAGTCCTCTTTCTTTCCAAATGGCTCCGTGTGTGTACTACTCCAAAAGCATATTTTGAATCTGTATAGATGTTTATTTTTTTTTTCTTTTGCCATTTCTAGAGCACAGGTTAGTGCGATTATTTCAGCCTTTTGTGCAGAGCTGTTTGCTGGTAAGGGTCCAGATTCAATTACCTCTTTACAGGTAGTGACTGCATATCCAGCATATCGCTTCCCATTAATAACATAGCTGCTTCCATCAGTAAACCAGGTTTCTGCATCTGTGAGAGGGGTGTCCTTCAGGTCTAGATGGCTGGAGTAGATGGCTTCAATGGTTTCTATGCAATCATGTTCTACTGGCTCCCCTTGGTTCCCACGGAGGAAAGAAGCTGGATTGACAACGTTAGTCACAACTATCTCCACATCATCTTGCTCCACCATAATGGCTTGGTATTTTAGGAACTTTTGTGGGGAGAGCCAGTGTCCACCTTTGACTTCCAGCACTGCAGACACTGTGTGGGACACCAACACAGTCATTGTTTGGCCTAATGTGAGTTTGCATGCTTTTTGAATGTTTAATATAACTGCTGCTACAGCCTTTAGGCACTCAGGCCATCCCTTAGCTGTTGCATCTAGCTGCTTTGAAAAATAGGCAACTGCCCTTCGACAGGGGCCCAGGTCCTGGGCCAATATTGCCAGTACAATCCCTTGTTTTTCATGGGAAAACAAGAAGAATGGTTTACTTATATCAGGAAGTCCTAGGGCTGGAACTGACATAAGAGCTTTCTTCAGCTGTTTGTAGGCCCAGTTGGCTTCTTTGGTCCATTGAAGATCTCTCTCCCCATTTGCAATGAGTGCGTATAGGGGTTTCACGAGTAGTCCATAATTGTAGATCCATAATCTATACCATCCTGTCATTCCTAAAAAAGTTTGCAGATCTTTTGTGGTCTGAAGCTTGGGAGTCTGGCAAATCGCTTCTTTACGGCTGTCCTAAAGTCCACTGCCCAGCACTAATTTCATACCCCAGGTAGATCACCTTTTGTTTTACTATTTGAGCCTTCTTCTTTGATACCTGGTACCCTTGGAGTCCCAAAAAGTTCAAGAGGCTAACTGTCCAGGCCACACATGCCTCTTTTGTTCTAGTGGCTATCAGTAGGTCATCCACATATTGTAGTAGCCTTCCCTCCTCTGGTGGAGCTTCCCAGGACTCCAGATCTTTGGTGAGTTGTTCTCCAAATAAAGTAGGAGAATTCTTAAATCCTTGTGGGAGTACTGTCCAGGTGAGCTGAGTTTTACGCCCACTTTTCGGGCTTTCCCATTCAAATGCAAAAAAATTTTGACTGGCTTCATGGATAGGAATGCAAAAGCAGGCATCCTTTAAGTCTAAAACTTTAAACCAAGTTAGCTCTGGTGTTAAGCATGTTAGCAGTGTGTACGGGTCAGCCACTATAGGATAAAGATCCTCAGTTATCTTATTTACAGCCCATAAGTCCTGTACTAGTCGATGTGACCCGTCTGGTTTCCGAACAGGTAGTATGGGGGTATTAAAATTGGATTGACACTCTTTCAGTAATCCTCGCTGTAAGAATTTCTCTATTACGGGGCTAATTCCCTCCCTATCTTCCTTCCTCAAAGGGTATTGCTTAATCCTAACTGGCTGCTTTCCTTCCTTAAGCCTCACTTGCACAGGGGTAGCATTCTTTGCCCTTCCAGGCACATCAGAGGCCCATACCCCAGGGAATACCTGGTTTAGTATTTCTTTGTCAATTTCTCCTTTGGCCCCAATTGCTGTCAACATTAAGCTTAACACCTCCACGTATTTCTCCTTATTTACCTCCAGAACAATTTCCCCTTTTCTAAATTTAATACTTACTTGTAATAATTCCAGCAAATCTCTTCCGAGAAGGTGCTTTGGGGAATTTGGTAGGTACAGGAATTTATGAATGCCCCACTGTTTCCCAAATTTGTATTTTAATGGTTTACAAAAGTATGCCTTTTCAGGTTGACCAGTTGCTCCTACTACTGTAACATATTCATCTTCAATTGGTACTAAAGCCTTGTTTAAAGCGGAATGTGTTGCTCCAGTGTCAACCAAAAATTTCACTTCTTCCTCCTCCTCCCCCAGCTTCATTTTTATAACCAGTGGGTCTGCTGGGGTAGACACCCCCAGTCTCCCTCAGTCCTTTGCACATGTGCCATTATCCCCTCCTTTCCTTGCCTCTTGTGTCTGCCTCGTCTTTGTTCTGGACACTCATTTTTCCAGTGGCCAAACTTCTTACAATTTGCGCACTGATCTCTGCCCAGCCGAGGTTGGCCCCGTTTGGGTGGCCCCTGTCCACGCCTGTGTTCTCCTCTCCCTTCCTCCTGTACCACCGCCACAAACTTTTTCATTCCTTGTTTATACCCTTCTTCCTGATTCCTAAAAACTCTCCATGCTTCTCCCAACAGGACTTCTAAGTTCCTCCCATCTGGCTCCCTGAGTTTTTGAAGTTTACGTCTAATATCTCCTGTAGATTGCCCCAGGAACAAATTTACTAGTTGTCGTATCCCTATTTCGGATGTTGGATCTAGTGAGGTGTGGCGGCGCATGACATCCCTCAGGTGGTCCAAAAATTCAGATGGTGTTTCTGAGGGACCTTGTTTTATTGCATATAAAGCTGACCAGTTTATTGTCTTAGGTACGGCACTTTCCACTCCCCTTACTATCCATTCTTGATAGTTTAACAACCTTTGCCTACCCATTGTTCTATTTGGGTCCCAACATGGGTCCTGAAGGGGAAAATGGGATGCTTTTTCATCTAATCGCATCTGTTGTGCTTTAAGGTGATTTTCTGCTATTTCCCCTGCCCTTTTTATAATCAATTGTTTCTCGGTTTCAGTGAATGCATCTAATAGCAACTGTATATCATTCCAATCAGGGATATGTTGTTTCATTATATATCCCAAGCACTTGGCTGTGTTTATCGGGTCATTTCGATAATTTTTTGCAACCTTTTCCCATGCCTCTAAATCAATAGAAGAAAAAGGTATTTTAATTACTAGTGGCCTATCTGGCCCTGCCACCTCTCGTAGGGGTGACTGTATTGCTAACCCTCTACTTTGGGATGTCCCAGGACTACTCGGGAGCAATGGGGCTAGTGTCTCTTTCAGGTCCTTTAGGGAAGATGGACGAGGAAAGGAATCCTCAATTTTTTTCTTCTGTGGCTGCAGCCTGGTAAACCTTGCTTGATTTAATGCATCTTTGGCCAATGCTACAGGATGAACAGCAGCGTTCCAGCTTTCCTTTAGTGTCCTTATTATCTTTCTCAAGGGCCAGTACCAAGGGATCGGAGGAGGCTCTAATACCACAATCCCTTTGCCACTCAAGATTATTTTGGAGGGTGAAAAACATGTCACAATATGAAATTTCATCCCATTTCCCTTCCCGTCTCAAGAAAAACATTAACTGCAATAAGCTGTTATAATCTAGTGTGCCAATGGGAGGCCACTTTACCCCATCATCCAAACAGTACAAGGGCCACCACTGTGAACAATACTTAACCAAATTATTTTTGTTTTCTGTGCCTCCAGTACCCACAATGTCTTTCCAGTGTGCTAAAATACATCCCAATGGGCTGGCCCTGGGTATCTCCTTGCTCTGTCTCGATCCCATTATCTTTCCCTCTTGCCTTGTTTTGCTTCCAGCCAGACCTCTTTTCACTCTCTTGCACAGTTCTTCCCCAATCCTCTTCTCTTACAGTCCAGACTTCTGATTCTTTTTACCTGTTTCACCATGGCTATGTCCTAGAGGTCAGCAGGATACCACTCAGTTCCTCTTTGGTAGTTAACCTACAAAAGTGGAGGCAACCAGGATAGTAAAAAAAAGAGAAGGCTATGCTCATACAATTTGTATATATAAAACCTGTTGGCTCCCAGCTATATTACGCGCCCGCGTCTGGTGGTGCCTAAATTGAAGAAGGGGGGGGGGGGGGGGGGGGGGGGCGCGTGGTGCAGCAGTCAGTATTTGCCCTGTTACATCTGAGCCAGTCAGCCGGCAGGGAGTAAGATACAGCGGGCCGGCGCGTAGCACGCTGTGGCGCCGGCAGGGACGGAGTATGGAGTGAAAGGCTGGCGTGAGTTAGCTATGCTGGAAAAAGAAAACGGAAAGGAGGGGGGAGGCTAGCCGCGCCGCGCTGGGAAGCAGCTAGCAGCCCCGGCTACGCCGGAGGGACGGGCAGGAGGCGGTGGGCTGCCTCCCCCGGCCCCCCTGTGCCGCCGGTCCACACGATTCCCCAGCCCCACACGATTCCCCAGCCTCACGGGTACGGGAAAGCTAATCTATCTGTTCGCCCTCCAGGACGTCCCGTATTACCGGAAACAAAATGCTTCCCTCAGCCTTGAATGGGCTAAGA
Organism: Zosterops lateralis; assembly: GCF_965231275.1. Lineage (NCBI taxonomy): Eukaryota > Metazoa > Chordata > Aves > Passeriformes > Zosteropidae > Zosterops > Zosterops lateralis. The sequence continues at coordinate 28,200,044 of NC_139801.1, read as the reverse complement.
GGGATCCTATGGATTACACAGTACACAGTTTTCTCTGCAATAAACAGTCTGAATATATGATACTAAACTCACAACACAAACACCTCTGACCACCACACTCGTACACAAATTAACAGCTCCTCAAATAAAATCCACTCAAATTCCCTTGAGACACCTTGAGAGTGGGGGTTTCCCTCTCCTTTCTCAATACTACATTTCCCAGTGTGCCTTGCTCACACCACGCGCCGCCACTTTCTGGCTGTCTCACACTTACAAACACAAAACGTCCAGACCTTGTTCTTATAAATTCACAACCGCGATTCACCAACGCAGGGGTTCCCTAGGCCTACCCCCAAGGCCTCTAGCAGGTCGCCTATCGACCAGGAAACCCCTAAACCCCTTATACCCCGGCCCTCGCCGGTTCCCAGCCAGTATGCTTGCAAGCTAACCCCCAGGGCTTAGAGCCGTGCGTGTGGACATCTCTCACGCGTCTTACCGGAGCCCTTCTATCCCAGCGTACGCTTTCCTTTCCAGTTTAATACATACCTTTGTCCGCGTTGGCTCTGACAGATCCTTCTGTACTCCCCCCCCCCCCCCCCCCCCCCCCCCGCGGGTCCACACGCACGTAGGGAATCCCCACAGGGAATGCCCCGGGGGCGCTTGGGGTGTTCCCCCACCGCCCGTCCCCTCGGCTGGACAGAGAGTGTCCCTTTGTGGGTCGCCAACTGAAACGTCGCGGAAAAAAAACCCCCACAACTATTATTAGTTGTTAGAGCGGTATGTATTTATCGACGTCGAGAGGCATGGGGAATAATTTCACCAAAGACACGCATATCCCCCAGGGCATTTGCCCCCTTTCTTATTCCCTGAGGTCTTACATATGCAGACCCTCTTCATACATATTCATTTCCTGATCCCGCCTATCCTCGCTTGGTATGGTAATTACTCCACGCCCTTCTGGGCATGCTCAGTCCTTAGTGGTGGTGGTCTCCAGGCCGTGGTGATTGTCTTCTTTCATTCACCTCTTCACCTTTATCTCTCCCATGTGTGCTTTGGCCCTCTTGGCACAATTTCAAGAGAACATATCTTCTTAGAGTCTGTGTTCTTCTCTTTATCTGTGCCCTTAACCCTGTTATTCTGTTGTTTAGGCTAATTCTTCTAGTTCATCTTCTGATTATGCTGAAGGTTTCATACTTGTAATGTTTAAATATATGCAAAAGGGTTATAGGCACAGTGTTACTAAATGCCATCTCATATATTCTAAAATACTGCTTGGAATATATTCTAATATACCATATATGCTCTTTAATCTACTATAAAGGATCAGTTGAGATTTCTTAAATCTATGCCTCACCAATGAACAAGAAATTGGGCAAAGGGGGCAAGAGACCTGCGTGGATGAATAAGGAACTCCTGTCATTACCCAAGTTAAAGCAGGAAACACACAGGAGATGGAAGCAGGGTCAGGCTACTTGGAGTAAATATAGAGGTTGCCAGAGTAAGTAGAAATGAGACAAAGAAGGCCAAGGCCTATCTCTAATTAAATCTAGCCAAGGATGTCAAGGACAACAAGAAGGGCTTCTTCAATAACAATATAATAAATCAATAACAAAAGGAAACCAAAAGATAATGCAGACCTGTTACTAAATCTAGGGGGAACCTTGGTGACAAAAGACATAGAAGGCAGAATTACTGAATACCATCCTTGCATCAATCTTCACTGATAAGACCAACCCTCAGGGGAATCTCTGACCCAGGAGACCAGGGTAAGGGAATCTTGGAAGGAAGACTTTCCCTTGGTCAAGGAGCATTGGGTCAGAGAACAGCTAAACCAACTTGACATCTACAAGATCATAGTCCCTGATGGGATGCATCCATGATTACTGAGAGGGCTGGCAGACACCATAGCCAGGCCGCTCATGATCATCTTTGAAAGGTCATGGTGATCAGGAGAGGTGCCTGAGGACTGGAAGAAAGCAAATGCCACCCTGGTCATCAAAAAGGGCAAGAAGGAGTACCCAGGGAACTACCAGCCAGTCAGCCTCGCCTCAATCCCTGGAAAAGTGATGGAGCACCTCACTCTGGAGGCCATCTCTACCCATGTGGAGGACAAGAAGATGATTCAGAGTAGTCATCATGGATTCACTATAGGGAAATCATGCTTGACCAACATGATTGCCTTCTATGATGAAACAACTGCCTGGATGGATGAGAGGAGAGCAGTGGATATTATCTACTTGAACTTCAGCAAGGCTTTTGAAACTCTCACAGCATCCTCATAGGAAAACTGAGGAAGTGTGGACTGGATGAGTGGACAGTGAGGTGCATTGAGAACTGACTGAATGACAAATCCCAGAGGGTCATAATCAGTGACAGAGTCTAGTTGGAGGCCTGTCAGTAGTGGTGTCCCCCAAGGTTCAATACTGGGCCCAGTATTATTTAACTTGTTCATCAATTACTTGGATGAAGGGGTAGGTGCCTCTTCAGCAAGATTGCTGATGATACAAAGCTGGGAGGAGTGACCAATGCCCCAGAGGGCTGTTCAGGCATTCAGAAAGACCTTGACAGGTTGGAGAGATGGGCAGAGAAGGAACGTCTGAAATTCAACAAGGGCAAATGCAAGATCCTGCACCTGGGGAGGAATAACCCCAGATACCAGTACAAGCTGGGGGCTGACCTGCTGGAAAGCAACTCTGAGGAGTGGGCCCTGGGGATCCTGGTGGACAACAAGCTGTCCATGAGCCAGCAGTGTGTCCTTGTGTCCAAGAAGGCAAATGGGATCCTGGGATGCATTAGGAAGACTATTGCCAGCAGGTTGAGGGAGGTGATCCTGCCCCTCTACTGGTGGGGTGCTTCTGGAGTGCTGTGTCCAGTTCTGGGCTCCTCAGTACAAGAGAGACGTGGAGCTCCTGGAGCAGGTCCAGAAGAGGATGACAAAGATGATTAAGGTACTGGAGCATCTTTCTTATGAGAACAAGCTGAGGGAGTTGGGCCTGTTCAGCCTTGAGAAGAGACAACTGAGATAGGACTAAGTATCTGAAGGGAGGGTGTCAATGGATGGAGTCAGGCTCTTCTCAGAGGTGCCAAGCAATAGGACAAGAGGCAATGGGCAGAAACTGATGCACAGGAAGTTCCACCTGAAGATGAGGAAAAACTTCTTTCCTGTGCAGCTGACTGTGCACTGGAACAGATTGCCCATAAAAGGTGTGGAGTCTCCCTCATTAGAGATATTCAAGAACCATCTGGACTTAATTCTGTGCCATGTGCTCTAGGATGACCCTGCTTAAGCAGGAAGGTTGGACCAGATGACCCACTGTGGTCCCTTCCAACCTTAACCATTCTGTGATTCTGTGATTCTCTCTCTAGTGCCCAGCCTGTGCCCCATCTCTTATCACCCCATCCCGGTACAGCTTTGCACTGCGGCTTGTGTCTGCATTTCTAAAGTCTGCTGTTGTCATATAACATTTGTACCATGCAAGGATAAACAAAAGTACAAATTCCCTGTCCTCAGAGCCAGCCCATTTCCCAGAAATTCACCAGCTCTGGGCCCGGACAATACCATGGTTCATTTGCAACACCACCCCATCTTCCTCATCCTTTGCAGGAGTGCCCCTCCCCCCAAGCCCAAACTCTGCCTTCCAGTCCAACCCTCTGGGCCCTGGGAATGGCTGAGCCTGGGGGCCAGGCAAGAGGTCTGCACCCTGTATTGTACACCACCAGCTTCACTGGAGAATGGCCAAACTACCTGTTGTGTCTCTGACTGTTTCTCTTTTAGTTTGGGAGGACAGAACAGGGAAAAATACTTTGGAAGAACATTGCCTGCTGTGATGCCACAGAAAATTCATCATGGAGCTATAAGCATAGCTGTACTGACATGTTGCCTGATATATTGAATTCTAGTTAAAACAAGAAAATACCACCTGAATGAGATACTTCAGCATACTACTTTTCCATTAGGCCTTTTTGTCTTTTTTTTCAGGGCACCATCAGTAACAGAAACGTGCACATCTGCTGCCTACTGACAGTGTGGGTAATAAATATCTAACAAACCATAGCTGGTAGATCCTGCTGTCAGCATGAATTGGACATTTTCATTTTAGCAAAGGATATCATTTCCTTAACATATGTTGCTAAATAAATGTGCACAAGAGCTGAGCAAGTGTGCCCCTATTGATCCTTTTCATTCAACCTGAAAGCAAAGATGTTACCTCTGTTGAAAGAACAAGAAACAAGTTTTCCACAAAACAAGTTTAACAAGTTGCTCAGAGAAAACTAGATCAACACGACAGTGACATGGGTAGAGTCCAATTCAAAATGTGCTGATAATTAACCCTCCACTGTCTTTAAAAATACATATCTAGAAGAGAATGAGAAAGCAGACTTGCAGACTGTGTTTTGCACTAATCCAGCCTCATTTTCTAATGGTTGGGGTCTGCTGGCCAATAAACCATCTAATACCCTATAGATTTATTCAGTCTATGAATTTCATTTCCACAGCAATGAATGATGGCATCAGAAGTAAAACTGTGGAGAAGAGCTCTTCATGTTCTGCTGCATGCCCATCACTTTTTCCTAACATCAGTGACCAAGCAGACAAATAATGCATCTGAGATTGTTTTCCTTTGGTAAGAATATTTCAAACATAAACTAACTCTGGCAGACTAGAAACCTCCTTTATAGAGGAAATTCTCTTTTGTAAACACTTGAAATTTTGGTCACTGGTTTCAGAAGTACTTCTTGTCCAAGCCAGCACAATGCAAGGTCACCATATTTCCTATGTTAAATATTTGGTGTTATTCTTTGTTGATATCATGTTGTACTTGGCATTTCTAATAACTACTTGATAACAAGTTTGATATGAATGACTTCATTTTATAGTTGAGAGATGATTTTAAAAAGTCTTAACCTAAGACTTCTCTTGAAGAAGGTGAATTATGAAGGGAATAAAAAAAAATATACAAGTGTTTGTTCTCTTGGGACTGAAAGAGTAGGAACTAACCTGATATTATTTCAGTCCATACAGCAGGAGATTTTATTTATTATAAATGGCAAAATGCAGGAGAAAAAAAAGCCTGTTTTTTTATTTTTGCTGAATGCAAGAACCTGTGAAGAACCAAACTCCAAGAAGTCCTTGCTGTGAGTTAGCTCAGCTCTCTCAGTCTTTTATCAGTCCCAGTCCCTTCGGTGCTGGAAAATGCCAAGGTCCAGGCCCCGGTGGGCCACAGGTGCAGCTCCTGGTGCTCCTCTGGATTTTTCAGTCCAGAGCAGATTTAAACAGTCCCAAGAAAAAGGAAAAAAAAACCAGTCCAGGAATCTTCTTTGCCTCAGCTAGCTAGACTAACTAAAAGAAAAAGAAAACTCTCTGGCCGCTGTCCATGCATCCGATGAACACACAGTCCAAGGACGAAGAAGATGCAGAGGAGTGAACAGTTTTTCAAAACAAACTGCACGCTTCTTCTTTCCCTGCTCACTCTCAGAACCATTCTTAAGGTACAGAACACACAGCACACACAGAACAGACGATTGGGGATACAGGCATCATAGTCACCCTAGGACACTGTTTTACAAACTAAAGGACACATGAGTTAGAGGCAAAAGCCTTGTACACACACCCTGAAAGTGTGGTAGATCTCTCCCTGGAGTTTGGATGCAAATTCTGTGATTCCTTCCGTGGGGATTGAGGGAAAGTATCTCGATTTGTGCTTCATCAACAACTGGATGGTAAGATACATTGAATCCTAAGTTTTATTATTTCTTTGCTACCTGTAACATTAATAGGTACCTTTAACCTTGCGCTGTATATATCTACTAGTAGTCTGTTTTTTGTCTTTATTCCTGTATAGTATTAGTTTGTTTTAAATCTTATGTCTGTTAGTTTTATGCCTAATAAATAAATAATTTGTTCTATAATAGACCAAATCAGTCATTATTAAAGAACTTGTAAATGAGAGTGGGTTTTGAGGTGCTGGCCATCTCAATAAAGCTACTGCCTGCTGCCAGAGGCCTGGGCAAAAGGCAGAGACTTATCTAAACCCCCATAGCCATTTGTAAACACCCCCCCCCCCCCGGCTCCAGGAGTATCATGGCGTCATGGTGGGTGAGAGCCAGCCCAAGATTCTTGAGAGAGTTGGGGGTGAGGGGCGGTTGCTTCCTTACAGTGGGGTGATTCATCTCTAGGGCCATGCAGTGCAGTGTCTCTGGTTAGAGATCCTGTTGATAGTATAGGGTTAAAATGATTTCTGAAGTAGCAGGGCCCAAGAATGGGACGTTGGCTTCACTACAACCAGGATGTTATTCCATGCTATTGTTTTAACCAAATCAAGTATAACTTTGCTTAGGTAATGGGGAGAAGGGGAGACATGGTGATTCTTAATAAAGTATGTAGGCCTTGAGAATAAAATTAGGTCAAGAGGATCTGTACCTGTATAATCATCAGTACAATAAATGACATTATTGTTAATTGTAACGTTAATTCTAACTAAATATGATTATTCTCTTAAACCAGAATCTTAAGCAAGAATCATGAGAATCATTTTTACAGGTTTAGGCTTGGGTAGAATCAATGGGACAATGGGATTTAATGATTAACATGTATCCTTATGTAACAAGAAAAGTATAAAATTGTGTCCATTTTGAACATCTGGTGGAGTCGGATTTGGGTCCTCCCCCGATTTCCAGAGCCCTCAATAAAGCACTGCACACAATTCTGAGATTGCGTGTTCTTTTCTATGCTAACACTGTTGCCTTGTGGTCTTTGCCTGTTTCTTTTTTATCTTCTACTTAGGCACTGTGACTGGGGTTGCCAGCTTGTTTCTCTGCTTTTCTGCTGCTTGGGAGCCCAGAGCCAGTGTGTGCTGTGCTGGGACCCCACCGTCCCCCACTGGGGCCACCCCATCTGTGCAGCTCGACCCCGAGACCAGCCATCACTGGTGAGCTATCCAGGGGAGCAATTCTCCACCCAGCCCCACTATTCTCTGCTGCTTCTTCAGGGCTTCTTGCTACATTTTAACCTGGCACCCAGACATCCCGTGTCTTCTGGCATGGCCCTGGAGTCTTTGCTACACTTTGTTTGTCACCCTAGGTTTGTCTGCCTCTGCCGTTCCAGTTTGCTGCTCTGAGGTACCTGCTACAGCCCATTTCACCATCTGGAGGGGCACTGAGACCAACTGCCCCTGTAGGTTTGTAAAGGAAGCCCCTTTTCTATCTTTCCCGCTGGCTCATCCACCATTATGGCATGGAGAGAGGTGGCTGAGCTGGCACCACAGCACCCTCTGCATTCACAGGGGAATCATTGCACCTGCCCTGCCCAGCCAGGAGCCAACAGCGCCCCTTCCGACTGCGACTGTAACTGAAACAAAGGGGAAAGTGTTTGACAGCCGAGAGAAGGCTGTTATGGAGTTTCTGGTTTTGTTTGTTGTTGCCGACATTGTTGTTTGCTTGCCTTGTTATACATATATATATATACTAGTAAAGAACTGTTAATCCTTTTCCCTTATCTTTGCCTGAAAGCCCCATAATTTTGAAGTTATAGTAATTTGGAGGGAAGGGGCTCACATTTTATATTACAAGGGAGGTTCCCACCTTCCTTGGCAGACACCTGTCTTTCAAACCAAGACAAAGGGAAAGTGGACACAACTGCCTTTTGTAGGATACTTCATCCTTTAGATGGGCACTCATGATTTAAGAGTGGTCCAGAGGGAAACCTGCAGCATCCTCCAGCTCCCTTCTCTGGCTGTCACCACACAGCTCCCCAGTCTATGCTCTACTCGAACTGCAAAGAAAAAGCAAATTTCTTCCTCCCTCTACCACTTCCCTGCCCTATGAAGTTTCAGACAGGCTTTTCTTGACACAGTGGTACACTAAGCAGTGCTCCAAGGTGCAGGGTTTTCCCTTTATCTGGTTACTACTGTGAGCAGTTGTCCTTTTCCCTCACTCCCAGGCATGTTCAACTCTTTTGGCCAAACACATTCGTTAACTTTAGTTCAAAGTGTGAGCAATCAACTCTTGAACTACAGCACGCTGCTTCATCACTGCATGTACTGCAGGGGTATGGATAGATAAGCCTGGAAAATTACCTATTTGAGACATTGCAAGACTGAAGTGTCCTTGCAATGCCTTGGGAAGGCTGACCTGAAACAGAAACTGAACAGAGCTAGAGAATAAAGTAGATATTTATTGAAAGGCCTTTAGGGTACACCTTGGGCAGGACAAGAGCCTGACCAGGGCTACACCCAAGGTGGACTAAGAATGGTCACAAAAAATGGATGACTGGTCACAAAGTCTCACACTTTTATAAGTTTTGGTTCATTTGCATATTGGGGCCCAATTGTCCAATCACAGCCTCAGATCATGAGGTCCCATCCTTCTTGTTTCTCTCTTCAGTCCACCATTGTTTATGCTTTTGGGCCTGAAAGTTGTACTCGTCCTTGGTCTTCAGCAGGAAAAGGATTTGTTTTGTCTACCTACTGTGTGAAGAGAGCTTACTAGCACTTAATATGAGGCTCAGAACTACACCCCTAGGCAGCACAGAATCTGAAAAACATGAAAGCTAAAACTTAAGGCACCAATTGCTTACCTGGAGGAAAAGACAGGCAGAAAAGGACAACAGCTCCAGCTGCTCTCCACTGCAGGATGATGCATCAGCCCCATTTTTATTCAGGGTTTAATGTGTACCATCTAAACTTCAATTTTCCATCTGACTTTCATGCCACTCAAAATTCAGCTTAAAGGCACTCTTGACACATCGTTTACCTTAATCGAAACAGAGATCCATCTGCCTTTCAGCACACAGCTTGTGAATGGATATTGCATATGAAACAGTTCAAACTGTCTGAGAGCAACTGCCTATGCTTTTATCACAAGTGAGTCCCAGGAAGACAGTAGGAAGGCAAATTAAAAAAAAAAAGAAAATCTATACACTAAATTTTTGAAATTAAAGAATCTGCTGGAGAAGGTAATTGAGCTTGAGTAGGCAGACTTTCTTTACTGTCCTTCATAACCACGTTCAGTCTTGGTAGCATGAATCTAGTGGATGGACTATGTATCTATACTGTAGCTACACACAGATGCAACATGGAATTTTACAACACACTGACATCAGAGGCTTTTCCTCTGATAGAGCATCCTGTGCTCCTGAACAAGGCTGCAATTAAATAAAATCTTTGCTTGCATTCTCAACACTTTATAAATTCTCAACAACCTTTGGTATTTTTTTTACAATTCTTGAGATGAAATCTACCCATGATAGATTAAGCTGGCACAGACTCAACATGGCAGCAATTAATCAGCAGCATGGTCCTCAATTTCTTCATTTTAACAATTAGTGTATTCTTTTTGTTGGCAACATTTCACTGAGCAAAGCAAAATGAAAGCAAGTGAATGTGACAGAACTCTGCCAGGATGCCACTGGAGGAGTCTGACACTTAATTTGCAAGCAAAGTTTTGCAACATTGCTTGTGTGTTCATAACTACACCAGAAATTGCCTGAGAAACTGAAGCTGGTGCTTGTGGCTCTTCCCCCTCGTCACCTGAAGAGGCACTGGAATTTTTGGGATGGGTATGGTACCCTCCTGAAAGAGACAAAGATGGCTGAGTACACTTTAAGGTCAAAGAAGGAATGGAGCATCTCCTACAACTCTTACTTAAGAGTTAGTGATAAAAAAGGGAAAGGGGGGATGTTCTTATATTAGTTCACTGTTATTTTTAAAGAAAGATATTGCTCTTGCTTTATTTTTTCAAAAGAAAAATCTTTTAAAAAATGGCATGGGGTCAATCAGTACCAGCTGTGAGAAACACAGCCTCCTTAACTCACTGCAAATAAAATGTTGCACCCACTCACCTAGCTCTTTGATTTTTTTTCTGTATTGTGCTGGTTTTGCATGACCTGGTTTTTGGTAGCAGGGGGGCCACAGAGGTGCCTTCTGTGAGAAGCTGCTAGAAGCTTCCACCATGTCTAACAGAGCCAATCCCTGATGGTTCTGAAGATGGACATGCTGCTGGCCAAAACTGGGCCAATAAGAGATGATGGTAATGCCTCTGTGATAACATATTTAAGAAGAAAATCAAAACAATGGTTGGTGGTGTAGTTTTAATTCTAGAAGTCAGAGAAGAGGAGGAGGAGGTGACAACATGTGAGAGAAACAATATGCAGACACCAAGGTCAGTGAAGAAATAGGGAGAAGAGGTGTGTCGTCCCTGCATTTCTTGCTTTCAAGTGTTTGAGTCTTTGCAGCAGCTTCTCATGCTGCTTCATGTAAACAATATTGTATTCTTAGAATTTATCGGTATGTTTTGCATTCTTGTTCTCTGAGAGAGAACTTGACTGATGGTCATATTGACCAATGGAGTCAGGAGGTTGTAACCTCCTTGGGCCAATCTTGGCCCTCTGTACAAAATGGATATAAGCTATTAGAGTCAGATAATAAAAGAGCCTTCCATGTTTCACCAAGCTGCTGCCTGCCATCCTCTGTGAAGGTCCGCTCCCACGTCGCAACATGTTGCCCCTCTAAGGGCAGGGGTAACAGAGGTGCTTTAGGTGCAAGAGTCAAGATTCCTCTGCAGGCTGTGGTGATGACCATGGTGAAGCAGGCTGGCCCCCTGCAGCCCATGGAGGTCCACAGGGAATGCAGAGATCCACTCGCAGCCTGTGGGGGAGGTTCCCATACTGAAGCAAGTGGATGCCTGGAGGAGGCTGTGATCCAGTGAGAGACCTGGTGGAGAGAGGGGCCCTGCTCCTAGGCTGGAGCAGCCTGTCCTTGGAGGACTGCACCCTGTGGAAGAGTAATCCATGCCACAGCAGTTTTGGGAGACCTGCTGCTTGTGAGATTGGACCCACACTGGAGAAGTTCATGGAGAACTGTCTCCTGTGGGAAGGGACCCCACGGTCTCACAGGGGAACTGAGGCATTGAAGACTGTAGTCAAAATAGATAGTGCTGAGATAATGTAGCTAGGACTTCCCTTTTGCTAACAGAAGCCAGACTGAAGGAACTGATAAGGAACTGATAAATCATGAGAACTGTCAAACTAGGGCTTCTGCATCCTGAATAATCAATAGACCCTATGAACACAATACAATCATAAATCAAACAGTCCTGGGAAAAACAGGATTTAGCTGTCACAAACACTAAAGGTTAAAAAGTCAGAGCTGAGGAAGACAATCTTACTTCATCATTTTGGGACCCCACCCCATTAAAAAGACCACCGACCCATTTCAAAGAACAAACTACGCATGCTTGATGGCTTTTTGGGTTAATTACCATACGAAGCGGGGAATGGGAGGTGTCAGAGCTATGAATATGCATTTGTAGTTTGTGTATTCAATACTCCTGAAGATAAAAGGCCCTGTGATGATCTGTAAATTGCGCGTGTGTTTCTGGGAGCTATCCCACACGCTGCCCGGCGTCGTAATAAACATACACTTTCTAACTTTAAACTGTTAGAGAGTCTTTGTCCGTCATAGTTGGATATTGGTATTAGATCAATGTCCATAGTTTTTTTAATAAATCAGAACAACTTCTCTCCCTGAACAGTGGAAGAAAAGCTCAGGTGACGAACTGACCAAAACCCCCATGCCATCTCCCTTCACTGTTGGTGAGAAGGAGGGAGGGGTTGGGGGGAAAAAGGTGTTCTTAAGGGTTTATTTTACTTCTCATTATCGTCCTCTGATTTTGTTAGTAATAAATTTCACTTTGCAACCTTAAGTTGAGCCTGTTTTGCCCTTGGAGTGTTTTCTCTCAGTCATTATCTCAACTCATGAACCCTTCATTATTTTTTTCTTTCCTCTGCCCAGGTGTAGCAGGGGGAGGGGTGACTGAGTGGCTTTTGTGGGTGCCTGGAGTTTGGCCAGTGTCAAACCACAACACTGCTTCTCATGTTTTTACTGCATGTAAAAGTCATATGTATTGAAATTAACTCAGGGCATGCCTGAGCTCTACTGTTAACTGCATGACTGAAGTATAATGAAACTACAGTACTTGTATATATTACACTGTCGCCCTGATTTTTCAGCCTTCTGATTGTTTCACATTTCTACTGGAGCTTTCTTACGCTTGTAACAAAAACAAAGACTGATATTCTGTAAACATGCATTCCTTTCCAGGGGGAAGGACAAATTGATGGACTTCTAAGTTGACCACTGGGGTCAGAGAGGTGTTACTCTCGTCCCCCAATCCCTGAACAAATTCCAAACTCTATAAAAACCCCAAATCATAATAAACTTCCTCTTTCTCTCCTCACTTCTCAACTTGACGGGTGAGTGTGGTTCTTTCGTGTCCTCTAGTGACATTACACAAGTTATTTTTTTATGTATGTACTATTCTACACTGTGTTATATTGAGAAATTTCTAAAATTACAAAAGCAGTACTTTAATACTTAGGAAATGTCAGAAGATAACCTGTAGTAATGTATCCATATAACGGGCCATTCTGATGCATGAGCCAAACTGGTTGTGAGTAATATTATCAAACCACCTTCAGTTTTGTTGTTAGAGCTCTCAGGAATTCATCAAGGTTACTGAGAAAACGACAGGATCAAAAATAAGAAGAGAGCCTGAGAAACTGTCTGCAAAAAATGTAAACCCCAGATAGGAGAAGCACAACATGATGATGGACGCTTGACCAATTGGATGTCCTGAAGGACGTGTGCCTGCCTCATGAAGAAGCAGCTTAGTCAACCCAGAGATGCATGCCCACGTGGACAGTAGACCTAGAATCTATATCTGGCATATAATGTAAACAATAAACAGCTTCTGTTGGAATCATATTGATTCTGTTATTCAGTGGCCCATTTCCCCCTGCAATAACCCATGTGGTTTAATTCAACTTTCTTGTGAGTACGCATCAAACACAGGCTCCAGTGACATGGTCAAATATGATTTTTCTGTTAAGGTCTTTCTTGCTTTCAGTTCACTGAATGACCAGTACTCTAGTGAGCTTTCTCTAGAGGCTTATTTTACCTCACCGCTCTACACATGGCCCTATCCTTCATTTCCCAAATAATATTCACACCTCAAAAAAACTGAGTATGTGTTTCCTTAGGAGGGTTTAACCTCAATAAACCAACATCTGAAAACTCTCTCTTCCCTTACAGTTAAAGAAAAAGTCTCAGTCACTGCTGACCAAGGTTAGAACCAAGATTGCTTGAAGCAAGTGGGGGCTACAGAAAATTAATGTCAAACTTTAGCACAGTAGGGCCTGGAGAAATCTTAGTTTTAGTTGAAAATATTTGGGCAAATTTTCACAGGAAGTGCAGGAGGCATATCTAAGGATCCAAAAAGTAATAAGTCTGCCAAATTTGAAGTCCTTCTTTGTAGTGGTTTCACATTTGCCAAATTTCTGTTTTGCCAAATTTAGTGTACTGGTTTGAATGTCTGCTCTTTTTTACCTCTGGGAGATAGGATTTGGGAGAAAAAGGCAAAACAGGCCCCAACTTAAGGTAAACAGATAGTTTATTAACACACACTAAGGAAAAAGAAGAAAAGGAGAGGGAAAGAAAAAATGAAACCTTCAAACCCCCTCTTCCCCCCACAAGTGTTCACTTTTCTACAAACAACATAGAGACAAAACCTGTGATTTTCAGTCAATCTCACCATTTAAATATAGTCTTTCATCAGTTCTTTAGGAGAGGATCCTCTTAATTTACCATGGAATTTTCCCCCATTGACAACCTAGAACAGTTCTCCTGTGAGTCTGAACTCTCACAGAAACAGCTGCCCGGGGAAACCTGCTTCCATGTGGTCTCCTCCCATTAGCAGTTTCCCAAGCTGCTCATGGGTCATGGAACTCAGGCATCTAGAGTGTCACCTTTTAAAAATGAGCAACTTCAAAGGCAAAGAATTCTTCATCTCAAGGAACAGAGATGTCTTCTCACTTCTTTCACTGGTGCAGGGGGCTTTTCATCTCTCTCTCTCTGTTCAGGCATCTCATGGGACCACAAGAATCACAGATTCTAATGCAATATTACTCAGTCCATCACAAACACCTTTGCTCAAAAATCCACAAATCATCTCCCCAAATGCATATCTTTTCCCATGATTTAGAGGACAATCTACCTATAGAGTTCATTTCCATAGCTCAAACAAGAAGTCCAGCCAGCAGGCAACTCCTTCATCCTTCCTCTAGTCTTTTACTCACTCTCTCCATCTGACTGTTATGCTGAGTCTTCTCTATGTTTGCTCTGCCTCTCTCTCTCTCTTTCTGGGAAGAGCTAAGTTTTAAAAGTCTCAATCTGTGTCAGGAAAGAATTAACATTCTTGCGGATGGGTCATGTGATCTCTGCTGGGCAGCAGCATCAAGGGGAAGAAAACTCAGGCCGACAGATCTCAGAGCAGCCCAGCTGATGGATGCCTCCTGCCCCCACCCCTCGGTCTCATTCAGGATGGCCCAGCTTGGAGAAGCTGCAGGCTGCAGGCTCTCCTCCCCTTGCTGGGGGAAAGGGCCTAGGCCCACGGCCAGGCCTCGGGCCAGCTCCTCCCCCAAAGGGGGATCGCAGGGTGTTTTACAGCTGCTAAAAAACCGATCCGGGCTGGGAAAGGGGCATATGCTCATCCCCTCCCCCAGCCTGGGAGTCACTGGGCCAGGTAGGCCTCCTGTGAAAGCCCAGGCCCGGGCAGGCCGGGCCGTCCCGGCACCCCCCCAAGGAGAGAGCCAGGACTGCCTTACCTCCTCTGGGACCGGAAGGAAAAAGAGGGGTTGGCACACTCACCTTTATACGGGTATTACCAAAGTCGCCTTCAACTCTCTCAATGGTCTAACCACCTGCCAATAGAAAGAACTGCCCCCTAATAGGTCCGTCTTTTCTAAAACAAAGTGCAAGGTCCTGGCAGGGCAATATTCCATTAACTAAAAAACCAAACTGTGTTAACCTATGACATTTTTCCAAAGTATAAAAAAACTAAAGTTTTCCAGCCAAATTTTTTTAAGCAATCTGTGGAAAAAAACTTTTTTATTTTTATCATCTCCTGAGAAATAGGTGAACAACTTTCATTTCTGTTTCCTAGAAGAATTCAGGCTGGAACAAACAACCAGCATGGAAGATGTGAGCTGGAATAGAGAAGGTCTGGCAAAATAAGAAGGTACTGCAAAGATCTTGCAATTCACCAAAAAGATACCTGTGCCTCACCAAATAATGTTGGTATTTTCAGTGTAGGCAGTTAATTAACATTTTCTAAAAACACATCAATTTTATATGCAATGTATTCTTCCATTTTGAATTTTTTTTCAGATTTTGATAGTGCTTGTCTCAAAAGTCTTATCACTACATAATTTTTCTAGTGATCTCTCTATTCTGGGTGTTGGAACACTTCTAAATCAAGTGCACCATGCCATTGGACCCTGAAGAGAGTAGAGAGAATCTAGAAAACATGCACATCATAAATAGCAGCAATTGTCTTCCCTGCAAGTATCAGAAAACAAAATGTCTACGAAACACACTGATCTAATAATTTTAGCAGGTTGGTAATTTCTAAATCTAATACCTATAATTTAAATAGAAACTTTACTCACACCCCATTTTCTGGTCATTCTATGTAGATATATGGTCCTGATAGGTTTGTTCCACAGTTTTCATTGGATTCAGCACTTTCAGAGAAACCAATACCTCAGGGGATCTTCTTACAGCTTTCAATTGAACCTCTGTTACCCCCAGCAACTATTCCTGATAATTACTGTCAATGCAAAAATTGTGATGCATTAAAGACAAATTACAGGAATGGAATAAAACAAAAAAAAAAAATAACGTTATTCTCTAGAACTAATTTGCCTTCCTCAACATTTATTTAAAAGGATTCTGAGAGATTTCCTTTGATGCTTCCAGTCCCACACAATATATATTTACTTTATTGTAGAGTATATTTGAATCTCAGACCACACTATCCAGTAGTTTGTTCATCATGAGTAGTCAATGTAATACTTGTTTTCAAATAAAATCAAAACTGTAGTTCTTTGTTCTGGTTCTGGCCAGGTGTGAGAGACTGGAAGGATTGCTGACTTGAAACATTTTGGGTGCACGTGTGGGGGAAAGGGGCAGGTCGAGCCTTACTCTGGTGAGGCAATGCCCTGCTCCATACATCCCACTCCCCAGGACCTGTATCCCAGCCCCGCAGTGGCCACCAGTCAATGACACACTGGCGGCAATGCTCCACACCCCATCCCTGGAACCCCAATCTAACCCCAGAGTGGCCAGATGACCAGAAGTCCCACCTGGGGAAAGGGCCCCGGAAAGCCAAAGGACACAATCCAGGACATGAGGCAAGCATGTCTTGACCCTATCTTTTCTTAAAATTTCTATTAAGTAAACACCACTGGAACCTAGGGGTGGTAGCTATATTCATTATTTTCTATATCTTTTCTCTCTTTCTCTTTCTTCTCCTTCTTCTAATTCTCTCTCCTCAGAGTTTTGAGTAACTTAAAATCATATGGGCTTGGAGCTTTCTAAGATGAATGGCCTGAGTTAATGCTTTGTGAAATGTTTTATGTTGGTTGAATGTTGCTCTAAACTTTTACCAAATTTCTCTGATTTTCTTAAGTTACCAGTAAAGTTTTTGTTGTTTTGATCCCTTGAGACTATCTTGTTGGTATTTCTCCTGTGCATCTAACTCAGAGTACATAAAAAAACCTGTAAGTCCTTTTAAGAGGCTCATTGAGCCAGTTTTTGGGGCCTTACACCAGGACAGGGTTAATTTTTGCAGTAGTCAGAAGGGTCAGGACCAGGACCCAGAGGTTATTTTATACCACCTCACCATATGCAGGGGATGGGGGGAAGGGGTCCCTGTAGCAGGAAACTTCCTCGCCACAAGAGCTTATCTGTTGTTTGTTAGCTGGTGCAAGGCATTTTGCCTTTCACAAAAGCTTGCTATTTGGTGAAATAACTCACTAAAGGCAGCCTGCACTGTGGAAGTGACACTTCTAGCTGACAATAAATATCTTGCTGTGGAAGTGAGATGTATCCTCTGAGGGAAGTACCACTGGGTGGGGCACAGGAGTAATTGCCCCCAAAAGGAAAGGGACCTGAGGGTTTATGAGAATGAGCAAAAAGGAAAGGTGGAAGACAAGGGCTGTCAGGGTCTCTACCTCCTGGGGACAGAATACCATTAGGAGCCCTTGATAACCTTAAAAATAGGTCCCCAGGAGGAAGAATTTGAATTTTTGGTAGACATGGATGCTAAAAGAACTTGTGTTTGTAAAAGAGTCAAGATACCATGCAAGTAGTGGACGTGAAAGGGTTTAAAGCATTAGTTATAAAGCAAGTACAGTTTGAAGGGACAAATAAAATAGGAATTGGAGATGTTCTATTAGTTCCAGAAGCAAGGTGCAATTTGTTAGGATGAGATTTACAAGTGCAGTTAAACATCAGGGTGCTCCCAGGAGAGGGGAAAGTAGTAGTTAAAGTTCTCCAATTAAGAGAGGAAGATGAGGAGAAGATTAATGAAATAGTGTGGGCAAGATCGGGAAACCAAGGTAAATTAAATATGAATCCTATAGTAAAAAAATAGTTGATGAAAACTGCCCAGTTTGGGTATGACAATACCCACTCTCCCTGGAAGGGAGATGAGGGTTGCAGCCAGTGGTCCAGGACCTGCTTGAAGAAGGGACTGTAGAACCATGTATGTCCCCCCATAATACACCCATATTGCTAGTACGGAAGTCATGCAGAACTTACCGGCTTGTCCAAAACTTGAGGGAAGTGAATAAAAGAACTGTGAATCAATACCCAGTAGTGTCCAACCCTTATACACTATTGAGTAATATTCCCCCATTACACCAGTGGTTTAGTGTGATAGACCTAAAAGATGCTTTTTGGGCTTGCCCATTAGCAGAGGAAAGTGAGGATATATTTGCTTTTGAATAGGAAGACCCCAATTCAGGAAGAAACAGCTTCAGTGGACAAGGTTACCCCAAGGATTTTCTGAATCCCTCAACTTATTCAGTCAAGCACTAGGAGTACTACAACTTTTCTCCATCACACCTGAAATAAAACTTGTCCAATATGTAGATGATTTGCTTCTCTCAGGATAGGAGGAAAAGAAAGTCCGGGAATCCACCATAGCGTTATTAAATTTTCTAGGAAACCAATGACTGAGGGTATCAAAAGGGTAACTTCAATTCGTAGAGTGTGAGGTAAAATACCTAGGACATATAATTTGTCAAGGGAGCCAGCGACTGAATCCCCCTGAAAGAATTACGGGGATAGCCTCACTTCCATGGCCAAAAACTAAGAGGGAGGCTAGAAGGTTTTTAGGCTTGTTGGGATATTGTAGGCTATGGATTAAGGGGTACACTCAGGCCATCAAGTTCTTGTATGAAAAGTTAGTAGAAGAGGAAATTAAGTGGGAAAAGGAAGATGAGCAAAAGTTTGAAGATTTAAAACAGAAATTAGTGCACTGGCGTTGAGTCTTCCTGCCTTAGACAAACCTTTCTATCTGTTTGTAGATATAGAAAAAGGGGTACCACATGGAGTACTGACCCAGGACCAGGGAGGATCCAAGAAACCAATGACCTCTTTATCAAAACTGCTAGACCCTGTCAGCTGGGAGTGGCCAACCTGCATTCAGGCAGTAGCAGTGACTGCCTGACTAATGGAGGAAAGCATGAAATTAACCTTTGGGGGAAAATTGAAAGTTTACACCCCACACTCAGTCAGGAAAATCCTAAGTCAAAAGGCTGAGAAATGGTTTACCAATTCCCAAGTGTTAGGGTATGAAGCCATTTTAATAAATAATGATTTAGAGCTAATAGTAGGTAACCATCTCAATCCTGCCCAGTTTTTGTATAGAGAGTCAGTGGAAGGACTAGTGCATGATTGCCTAGAAGTTATTAGCTATCAAACTAAGGTAAAGAGAAGACCTAACAGATCAACCGCTCCAAGGGGGAAAGCAATTGTACATCGATGGATCTTTGAGGGTAGTCCGGGGCACCAGGTGTCAGGGTATGCTATAATTGATGAAGGTTTAGTAGCCATAGAAAAGGGAAAGTTACCTTCCAACTGGTCAGCACAAGCATGTGAGTAATATGCCTTAAAACGAGCTCTGGAAATATTAACACAAGAAAGGAGATCAGTGTATACAGATTCAAAATATGCTTTTGGGGTGGTGCATACCTTTGAAAAGATTTGGGAAGACAGAAGGCTATTAAATTCAAAGGGGAAGGCACTGGTTCATGAAAAGCTTATTTTGGAAGTATTAGAAACCTTACAATTACCAGAAGAAGTGGCAGTAGTATATGTTAAAGGACATCAAAACGGGGTGACGCTGGAAGCATGGACAAACAATTTAGAGGATTTAGAAGCTAAAGATGCAGCCGATGATGATAACCCCCATGGGAGAAATGCAGGAAGTCCGTATATTTAGTGAGATGGAAGAGAGAGAATTCCTTAGAATAGGAGTAAAGAAAGATAACAAAGAGAAGTAGAGGTTACCAAATGGGAGACAATTGTTGAATAAACCACTTGCCAGGAAAATGGTAGAAAGCATGCATAGTACAACACATTGGGGTACACAAGCGTTGAGTGATCAGTTCCTAAGGGACTAGGACTGCATAAGAATTTTTGGAATAGCTAAGCAAGTAACTGAAAGGTGTGTGATATGTTGTCCTAGGGTGACTATGATGCCTGTATCCCCAATCGTTGGTTCTGTGTGTGCTGCGTGTTCTGTACCTTTAAGACTGGTTCTGAGAGTGAGCAGGGAAAGAAGCAGCACACAGTTTGTTTTGAAAACTGTTCACTCCTCTGCATCTTTGTCCTTGGGACTGTGTGTTCATCGGATGCATGGACAGTGGCCAGAGAGTTTTTTTTTCTTTTAGTTAATCTAGCTAGCTGAGGCAAAGAAGATTCCTGGACTGGTTTTTTTTTTCCTTTTTCTTGGGACTGTTTAAATCTGCTCTGGACTGAAAAATCCAGAGGAGCACCAGGAGCTGCACCCGTGGTCCACCGGGGCCTGGACCTTGGCATTTTCCCGCACCGAAGGGACTGGGACTGAGAAGAGACTGAGAGAGCTGAGCTCACTCACAGCAAGGACTTATCTCAGTTTTGCCATCTCTCTTCGGACCAGCGAGAGGTTTTATTGTTTCATATTATTCATTCCCTATGCTTGTGGGCAGTTTTTTTGTTAAATAGCTTTTTCCACTTTTCTCTGAGGAAGTTCTTTTCCTGGACTGGCTGGGGGGGGGAGACCCCATTTGGGTTTGCTCTCCAGATGAACCCTATTCAGAGGTTTCCTCCCAAATTTGCCCTAAACCAGGAAAATACTTTTTTAATTTGTGCCCAACTGCGGGGCTCGAGAGAGTGGAAAAAACTATTATTAATCATTGATTACATTTTGATTGTACTTTGTGTGGGGATAAAGCAGTCAGTAGCCATGTCGCTCCTTGAATTCCTAATGTCTCTTGGAATAGTCCTTGCTGTATTTTTCTTCTCTAAGTTTCTTTGAGTTTTTAATACCTTTTTGGTCCCTAGGCTTGTTTTCTTATCCAGAATTAGCTCCAGTGTTGTCCCTAACACATAGCTTTTACACTAGAGGTTCACAAATTAGGATTGCTATTTTGTTGGACTCAGTGATCATGATTTATAGAAAGTTTATACAGGTACTGGAGTTTGTGCCGGGTATGTTTGGTTTACGGGTTTTTTGTCCTACCCTGCGTCCTAGTTCCAGCAGCACGTTTTGGGGATTTATGAATAATTGCACCCACTTTGTTAGAGGAGGAATAGGGGATGAAGCTTTTCAGCCTTTTCTGTCCCTCTTATCTTTTGAATCGGTTACATCACTTTTGGGTAATGTTCAGTGTCCCCTGAATGTTAAAGATACCACCTTCCTGGTATTTCATCTGGTGAGCTTCCTCTATATGGTTTGCAGCTTGTCTAGAGTGAGGTCTGAGATTTCCAGAAGGGCTGATGAGACCCCTGACCCAGAAGTAGGCCATGAAGTAGGGCCAGCTGTGGAAAACCCTGAGTGGTGTGGAGAATGGGAGGATATGGGCCAAACCCTGAAGGAATTTTCTGACCCTATAGCCTGGGACTTTCCATATGAAAACATTCAGAACCCGGCTGTGGTGGGGAAATACTTGAAAGAGAAGTGCCAGGAAGATTCCAAGGACAAAAGGATTATTGCGATAAGTGGGGCCCTGGCATATGCTTATCACACACTGCTAGATACTGTGGGGCAGCAGAGAGAGGCAGGGGGCAGGGAGATAAATCAGCAGCTACCCCAGTCACTCAGACAGCAGCTAAACCAGATAGTGAGTCTAAGACACTGGCAGTCGCCCCAGCAAAGAGGCACGCACAAAAAACAGTGGATGATGATGCAGGTGAAGGACCCTCAATGCCTCTGGACGACACTCAATCAGAAGTCCAACAAACTGACACCCAATCAGAAGCTGATCAAACTGAAACAAAATCAGGAGCCCAACCAGCTGGCACAAGATCAGGAGCCACTATTGAGTCCTTTTCCCTGAAGGACCTTCGAGGCCTAAGAAAGGATTACACTTAACGACTGGATGAATCTATAATTAGTTGGTTGGTCCATCTTTGAGATGCTGCAGGTGAGGCTACAATTCTGGACAGCACTGAAGTGAGGCATTTGGGATCCCTGTCACATGATCCAGTTATCGACCAAGGAATGATGAGGGAGGCTAGCCCTTGTAGTCTCTGGGAACGGGTCCTAGGAATTGTGGCACAAAGATATCTGTGTGCAGACGATCTCTATATGCATCAAACCCAGTGGAAGACCATAAAACAAGGGATTCAACGCTTGAGAGAAATGGCAGTGGCAGAGATTGTCTTCTCAGATGACCTGAACACTAGGAACTCAGACTTGGTACCAGATACACCTGTGATGTGGCAAAAACTTGTACGACTTGGGCCACAAGAATACTCTTCCGCTCTAGAAATAATGAAGCGGGATGACATTGTGGAGAGCGTGCTGGATATGGCAAGGAAACTTCGAGCATATGCAGATGCTGTGCATGGCCCAACACATGCCAGAATCACAGCTGTGGAAACCCATCTGCAGAAATTAGAAGAAAAAATAGAGGAGAATTGTCACCCCTGCATTTCTTGCTTTCAAGTGTTTGAGTCTTTGCAGCAACTTCTCACGCTGCTTCATGTAAACAATATTGTATTCTTAGAATTTATCTGTATGTTTTGCATTCTTTTTCTCTGAGAGAGAACTTGACTGATGGTCATATTGACAATGGAGTCAGGAGGTTGTAACCTCTTTGGGCCAATTTTGACCCTCTGTACAAAATGTATATAAGCTTTTGGAGTCAGATAATAAAGAGTCTTCCATGTTTGACCCTGCTGCTGCCTGCTGTCCTCTGTGAAGGTCCGCTCCCACGTCGCAACGTGTTGCCCCTCTAAAGGCAGGGGTAACATCTGGTGACCCCTCTGTGTCTGGACTGCAGCTGGGTCACATCTGCTGACCCTTTGTGTCTGAATGGCACATCTGGACACTGTCCGTGTCTGAACGGACTCCTGACGTGGGAGAACAGGTCACATCTGGTGACCTCCGACTGCGAGAGAACTGCACGTCGGTGGACCTGTCTGCCCAGTGAGAGACTGTAGCTGCTCTGCCTGAGGTATCGTGGTAAGAGATAATGATCTCTAAACCCTCCTCAGATGATGAAATCCTCATGTTGGACCTTTGCCTTGAGGTCCTGCAGAGAGAAGAAGTCTCCTTTCCTGGAGATGCTCTGCAGAAATTGTTCCATTATGCTAGAACTCATGGGGTTTTTTGCAGCCTTCAAGAAGTTTTTTCTACAGCAGAGTGGAAGTCTTTGGGCGACTATCTGCTCCAGGTTTTCTTTGCAGATCGCAGTGTGAATCTTTTGAAAATCATAGCTGCCTGGAACAGGCTGGAGAAGGTGTTGCCTAAATTGCAGCTTTCCATCTCTGAGGACAGCTCCAGCCCCATTGGGCTGAGTGCCAGGGAAGACGGTGGAGTCATTCCTCCTGTCCCGGCTCCTGTCCCGGGCAGGAAAGCCAACCCCCCTTCCTCGGAAACGTGGCAGCTTGGCGGGAAGCCTGCCTGCACTCAGTGCACCAGCTGAGGCGGGCACGGGATCTCCTGCAGACCAGACCCCTTCCCCACCCACGCCTCATTGGCGATGGAGTGTGGAAAAATTCGGGGCTTGTGAAAGCCCCTCGGGATTGGCCCCCTCTCCCAGTCCCATGCCGAAAAAGCGGCGGTGGAGGCGAAAGATCGCCTCCCCCCCTTCTCTCCCCCCCGTGCTTTCCTGGCCTTGGAGGCAACGGGAGTGCTCTTGGATTGGGGGGGCGGGATGTTTTTCGTGGATTGTCCGCACTGTGGGGTGTCGGTGGGATGTTCCTTGCAGCAGGACGGCGCAAGGCTGCGCCATCCCGGGGCGCTGGGCGGAGTGGCTCCGAGAAGCGGCGGGGCCAGCCCAGGGCGGGCAATGCAGCCTGCCCAGCCCCCGCGGGGGGGGAGGGCGGCCCCAAGGAGTGAAGGGGCCAGCCCAGGGCCTACCCGCACGGCCCCGGAACGGGAGAAAAACCCCCCGCAGCGACCGGTGCCGGCCGCGAGAAGGGGTGGGCCGGCCCCGCTCCACGCGGCGCGGCCGGGCAGCGCGGCAGCTGCAGCCACGGCTCCACTTGGGAATGCAGGGCCGGGACACCCTCCCAGCCCCCCCGCTCCTCCCTGTGCCGATCGGGGCACTCCCCCCAAGTTGCCCGCGCCTGTGGGGGCGGCGCTTGGCAAGCGGGACACACCTCTCTCAGTGCTACGATCTCCCCCCGCGCCGAGCAGGAGCAGCGCGGCAGAGGCAACTGCGGCCAATCTGCCAATTTTAAAGGGACAGCGTGGCGCAGCCGGCCACAAGCGGGTGTTCCCCCGCTGCAAGGCGTCCCGGGATGTGGGATCCTCCTCAGTCTCGAATGATGTTAGCACAGCGCCCCCTGCAGGACAGGGATGGATTCCCTCGTTCTGCAGGTGCAGTGAGACAAGTTCTCACCCCTGTCCCTGTGGAGCACACGGGACAGGATTTAGAGGTCAATGATGCCTCATCTAATGCTCAGGCCAGCAAGACTAATGCTAAGGCCAACAAGAAACAAAGAAAGAGAGTGCAAAAAAGAGGAATCACTCCTTTGTTTCTTTGTGGAAGGTGTGGACGGCCAAATCACATGGCAGATGTTTGCAAGGCAATTCATGTGAAAGGCCAACCTCTGTCAAAAGGGCAGTGGGGTGCAAAGAGGAAGTGTTCTTGGACAGAAGAGTCTTCCCAGTCCCCACAGCTGATGGAGGTTTGTTGGGAAGGTTTAGTCCCACACCCACCTCTCCCTGTCAGTGTCCCTGAAGGGACCAAAATTGTTTAATTTGTGTTTGAGTTTTCTGTTCACAGGACAAAGAGTCGGTGGTGAGAAGGCAGTTGCTCTGAAGTTACTGAGCTGCCTGGATTTCACTGGACTGTTGCTCTGATCAGAGACTGTCCTGGAACAATTTGGAAAGGGACATTGCGATTTTTTCCTTTGCTGTTTGGCAGCTGGAATGGACTGTCTTTCAAGATCCATTCATCGCCCTTCATGACTTGGTTTGGGAGCTGTTGGACCAGGATCATCTGGAAAGTTCAACCAGTCCTGGGAAGTTCCTGTGTTCTGCATCAAAACAGAACTCTGGGGACTGGAGGTTTTTATAACACCTCCAAAAAGCCAATCCTCAATTGTGAATCCGAATGATTGTTTTCTGTGATTCATTTGTATCCTGCAGGTATCACTGGCTGATGGATGTCCAATTCCCTTGCATATTCTGGAATGGGTCATTTTTGCCCCATCTGCCACAAGGCGGCAAAATATTGTTTGAAAAAACAAACAAACAATCAAAATTTTTTTGTTTGAGCTAATTATTGCTCGATTTCAGCCGAAAAAATGGCAATCAATCATTTTTGTATGAGCTCATTGCTCGATTGATAAATGCAGGCAACAATGCTTGCAAATTTGATGGGTGCAGATTTTTGTAAAATTCATACTCTCAGTATTATGGGAGGAATTTGATTGGAGCTTTGCAAGCAGTGTTTTTCTGCCAAATGCTCTGGAGCCATGAGCTGTTGCGAGTGGCAAGAATCCTTTGGATTTCTTTTTTGCGGCGCAAAGATATTCAGAAATTTAGTGCAAGGACCTACTGTCTTTACAGATGATTTGGGAGGACGAGGTAGGCCAGTATTGCTTGGAAGGATGGTTTTGAAGGCAAAGTTTTGGAAGCCCCTGAGGATGGGCAGCCCATTTGGTTGTATTGGGGCTGCTGTCATGGCATTTCCACAGTTTTCCCAGAAACTCTTTCATTTAGTCACGGATTTAATTTCTGTGGTCGACATGGCACACAGATGGGTTGTTCAATTTAAAGGGAGTCAGCAATGTTGTTTGTTCCATTTGCTGAAGAACCTTTTGTTGTGCCACAGAGGCCTGGTTCTTCAAAACAAAAATGGGGAACGCAAGGTGAAACCCCGCAAATTTAATTGGCAAAGGCTTTGCATGCTATGGAGCACCTTACAGGTGCCACAGAATTTCACTAACCCTGCAATGTGAAAAGCAAGAAACCGTGACCGAATGAAGGTCAACAGAGGAGGAACCACTGGTCCTCCCATGGGAACAGAAATTGAACTGTAGTTCATTTTCTTTTTTCCTTTTTTCTTTTTTTAAAGGTAAAAAGGGTGAGATGTCACCCCTGCATTTCTTGCTTTCAAGTTTTTGAGTCTTTGCAGCAGCTTCTCACGCTGCTTCATGTAAACAATATTGTATTGTTAGAATTTATCTGTATGTTTTGCATTCTTGTTCTCTGAGAGAGAACTTGACTGATGGTCATATTGACCAATGGAGTCAGGAGGTTGTAACCTCTTTGGGCCAATCTTGGCCCTCTGTACAAAATGTATATAAGCTTTTGGAGTCAGATAATAAAGAGTCTTCCATGTTTGACCCTGCTGCTGCCTGCCATCCTCTGTGAAGGTCCGCTCCCACGTCGCAACGTGTTGCCCCTCTAAGGGCAGGGGTAACAGAGAATCACCATACACTCAGAGATGAGATTAAAGAGATGAAAGAGGGCTTTCTCCAAATCTCGGCGGTACAGGTCAGAGGTTCTGGCACCAAACACAGATGTTCCTCAGACAGAGAGGGAGGGGGCATCCCACGAGGTAAGCTGTGGTCCCTCCTGCGTGATTGTGGAGAAGACATGAGGATATGGGATAAAAAATCTACTGATGATCTGGCACAATGGCTGCATGAATTGTTGGATGGCAAGACTCAGAGAGGAAGTTCCACTAAGAAGAAAGTAGCTCCAGTTACCCACAGAAAGACAGATGACCAGGCTTAGAGGGGCCCATCCTCTAGCCAGGTAGAGGCTAGGGAAAACTGTGTTTTTTGGGCTGTATGGATTCGTTGGCCTGGCACATTAGAATCACAAAAATATGAGGCCTTGGTTGACACTGGTGCGCAGTGCACAGTACTCCCATCAAACCATGTGGGGGAAGAATCTGTTTCTATTGCTGGTGTGACAGGAGGATCACAGGATTTTACTTTGGTGGAAGCTGATGTTAGTCTGACTGGAAATGAGTGGAAGAGGCACCCTATTGTGACTGGCCTAGAGGCCCCATGCATTCTGGGCATAGAAATTACCTCTGAAATGGGCATTTCAAAGACCCAAAGGGACTCAGATGGGTGTTTGGGATAGCGGCTGTAGAGACAGAGGGTGTTAAGCAATTGAACACCTTGCCTGGACTATCAGAGAACCCATCTGCTGTAGGACTTCTGAAGGGGAAAGAGCAACAAGTGCCAATTGCCACTTCAACAGTACATCGCTGACAGTACAGAACAACTCAAGATGCTGTGATTCCCATCCACAAGATGATCTGAGAGCTGGAGAGCCAAGGGGTGGTCAGCAAAACCCACTCACCCTTCAACAGCCCCATCTGGCCTGTGCGTAAATCTGAAGGAGAATGGAGACTGACTGTAGACTATCATGCCTTGAATGAAGTGACTCCAATGCTGAGCGCTGCTGGAACTCCAGTACGAGCTGGAGTCCAAGGCAGCGAGGTGGTACACCACTATTGACATTGCCAATGCATTTTTCTCCATTCCTTTGGCAGCAGAATGCAGGCCTCAGTTTGCCTTTACATGGAGGGGTGTGCAGTACACCTGGAACAGAATGCCCCAGGGTTGGAAACACAGCCCCACCATCTGCCATGGACTGATTCAGACTGCACTGGAAAAGGGTGAGGCTCCGGAGCTTCTACAGTACATCGATGACATCATTGTGTGGGGGAATACTGCAGCTGAAGTGTTTGAGAAAGGAGAGAAGATCATCCAGATTCTGCTGAAAGCTGGATTTGCTATCAAGAAGAGCAAAGTTAAGGGACCTGCTCAAGAGATCCAGATTCTGGGAATTAAGTGAGAAGATGGATGGCGTCAGATTCTCACTGATGTCATCAATAAGATCACAGCAATGTCTCCACCAACCAACAAGAGGGAAACACAAGCTTTCCTAGGCACCATAGACTTTTGGAAAATGCACATTCCTGAGTACAGCCAGATTGTGAGCCCTCTCTACCTGGTTACCCGCAAGAAGAACACTTTCCAGTGGGGACCTGAACAGCAACATGCCTTTTCCCAGATCAAACAGGAAATTGCTCATGCAGTAGCCCTTGGCGCAGTCAGGATGGGACCAGATGTGAAGAACGTGCTCTACTCTGCAGCCAGGAGCCGTGGCCTGTCCTGGAGCCTTTAGCAGAAGGTGCCTGGGGAGACTCAAGGCCGGCCACTGGGATTCTGGAGTCGAAGCTACAGAGGGCCTGAAGCCAACTACACTCCCACAGAGAAGGAAATTTTAGCAGCCTATGAAGGAGTCCAAGCTGCCTCAGAGGTAATAGGCACTGAAACACAACTCCTGGCACCCCGACTACCTGTGCTGGGGTGGATGTTCAAAGCAAAGGTTCCCTCTACCTACCACGCCATCAATGCTACATGGAGTAAGTGGATTGCTCTCATCACACAGCACACCCGTATTGGAAAACTGAATCACCCTGGGATTTTGGAGATAATTACAAATTGGCCTGAAGCTCCACTGTACAACCAGCTGCCAGCAGATGAAACACGCTACACTCTTTTCACTGACGGTTCCTGTTGCATCGTAGGGATGAACCGGAAGTGGAAAACAGCTGTATGGAGCCCCACACGACAGGTCGCACAAGCTACAGAAGGTGAAGGTGGGTCGAGCCAGCTTGCTGAAATCAAAGCTGTTCAATTTGCCCTGGACTGCTGAAAGAGAGAAGTGGCCAAAGCTCTACCTCTACACTGATTCATGGATGGTAGCCAATGCTCTATGGGGATGGTTGAAGAAGTGGAAAAAAGGCTAATCGGCAGCGTAGAGGAAAACCAATTTGGGCTGCTGAAGAGTGGAAAGACATTGCCACTCAGGTAGAGAAGCTACCTGTAAAAGTCTGCCATGTAGGTGCCCATGTTCCCAAGAGTAGAGCCACTGAGGAGCACTGAAACAATGAGCAGGTAGATCAGGCTGCAAAGATAGAGGTGTCAAAGATATATTTAGATTGGCAACACAAGGGAGAGCTGTTCCTAGCTTGATGGGCTCATGATGCCTCAGGTCATCAGGGCAGAGATGCCACCTATAAGTGGGCACGAGACCGAGGGGTGGATCTAACCATGGACAGTATTTCTCAGGTTATCCATGACTGTGACACATGTGCTGCAATCAAGCAGGCCACATGGGTGAAGCCCCTATAGTACGGTGGACGGTGGTCCAAATAAAAGTATGGGGAGGCCTGACGGATTGATTATATCACACTACCCCAGACACGTCAAGGTAAGCACTACGTGCTCACAATGGTGGAAGCCACCACGGGGTGGCCAGAGACTTACCCTGTGCCTCATGCTACGGCCCGTAACACCATTCTAGGCCTTGAGAAGCAAGTTCTTTGGAGGCATGGTACCCCTGAGAGGATTGAGTCAGACAATGGGACTCATTTCAAGAATAGCCTTATCAACACCTGGGCTAGGGAACATGGTATTGAATGGGTGTACCATATCCCCTACCATGCACCAGCTGCTGGGAAAGTGGAGAGGCACAATGCACTGTTAAAAACCCAGTTGAAAGCATTGGGTGGGGGATCTTTCAAGAATTGGGAGCAGCATCTGGCAAAGGCCACCTGGTTAGTTAACACCCGAGGTTCCACCAAGAGAGCAGGCCCTGCCCAGTCTGACCTCTTGCATACAGTAGATGGAGATAAAGTCCCTGTAGTACATGTAAGAGGTTTGTTAGGGAAGACAGTTTGGATCAATTCTGCCTCAAGTACAGACAAACCCATCCATGGGATTGTCTTTACTCAGGGACCAGGTTGTACATGGTAGGTAATGCAGAAAGATGGAACATCACAATGTGTACCTCAGGGAGATCTGATTGTTGGGGGAGAACCATGTGTAAATATCAGCTTTTGTTGAATGTCACTGCCATTGTCTGTACATAGCTGTATATTGTTTTTATATAGATATATGCATGTATAATGTGTTTGTAGAGTTAGAATTCAATCAGTTTTGGTAGGTTGACGATATGGTGATAAGGGGTGGAATGTCCTAGGGTGACTATGAGGCTTGTATCTCCAATCGTTGGTTCTGTGTGTGCTGCGTGTTCTGTACCTTTAAGACTGGTTCTGAGAGTGAGCAGGGAAAGAAGCAGCACACAGTTTGTTTTGAAAACTGTTCACTCCTCTGCATCTTCTTCTTCATCCTTAGGACTGTGTGTTCTTTGGATGCACGGACAGTGGCCAGAGAGTTTTTTTTTCTTTTAGTTAATCTAGCTAGCTGAGGCAAAGAAGATTCCTGGACTGGTTTTTTTTTTCCTTTTTCTTGGGACTGTTTAAATCTGCTCTGGACTGAAAAATCCAGAGGAGCACCAGGAGCTGCACCCGTGGTCCACCGGGGCCTGGACCTTGGCATTTTCCCGCACCGAAGGGACTGGGACTGAGAAGAGACTGAGAGAGCTGAGCTCACTCACAGCAAGGACTTATCTCAGTTTTGCCATCTCTCTTCGGACCAGCGAGAGGTTTTATTGTTTCATATTATTCATTCCCTATGCTTGTGGGCAGTTTTTTTGTTAAATAGCTTTTTCCACTTTTCTCTGAGGAAGTTCTTTTCCCAGACCGGCTGGGGGGGAGGGGCCATTTGGGTTTGCTCTCCAGATGAACCCCATTCGGAGGTTTCCTCCCAAATTTGCCCTAAACCAGGACATATGTCAACAAGTGAATAAGAAAGTCATGAGGAAAACACCCAAAGGAGGGCGAGAACTTGCCTTATGACCCTTTCAGAACATCCAGGTAGACTTTACTGAGCTTCCCCAAGTACAACGGTAGAAATTTCTGCTAGTGATAGTAGATCACTTAACCCATTAGGTAGAAGTGGTGTCCACTGTTAAAGCCAATACCAGTATTGTAAGTAAAACCCTCCTGGAATCAATCATTCCTCAATATGAGATGGTGAATAGGATTGATTCAGACCAAAGAACTCATTTCACATCTAAGATCTTAGAGCAAGTTGTTCAAGCCCTGGAAGTAAAATGGGAGTTACACACTCCATAGCATCTGCAGAGTTATGGTCATGTTGAAAGGATGAATCAAACTCTTAAAAAAACTCTACTTAAGCTGATGATTGAAACCCAAAAGCCATAGATAAAATGCCTCCCTTTAGCTCTGTAATGGTTTCACATTTGCTGTTTGACAAATTTAGTGCAGTGGTCTGAGTGTTTACTTTTTTTCCCTCTGTGAGGATGAGGAGAAAAAGCAAAGCAGACTCAAATCTTAAAGGGTACAATGATAGTTTATTACTAAACAATAAAAGAAGAAAATGAGAATCAAAATGAAACTTTCAAAACACTTTCCCCTCCCCACAAACTGTTCACTTTCCGACTAACAACATAAAGAGGCAAAACTCAGAACTCTTAGTTACCACCCATAAAATACTCTTTCATCAGTTCATTTGAAGAGAGAAGTCTCTTTAGTTTGCCATGGAATTTCCCCACTGACAACATAGAACAGTTCTCTTGTGGGTCTTAACTGTCACAAAAACAGCCACCCGGGAACCTGCTTTATTGAAGTCCCTCCCACAGGCAGCTTTCCTGAGCTGCATATGGGTCATGAACACTTTGGGGTGTCATTTTAAAGATAAGCAACTGCAAAGGCAAATGATTTCTTCATCTCATGGACCAGAGATTTCTTTTCACTTTTTCAGTGGTGCAGAGGTCTTCCTATCTCATCTGTCTCTGTTAAAACATCTCATGGGATCACAGGATCACAGCTACTAGTTCAATATTCACTCAGTCAAATGCAGATCCCTTTGCTCAAATCCACAAATCTGAATAATCATCTCCCCAAAATGCATATTTTTCCCGTGGTTTAAAGGGATATTCCAGCATATTACAGTCTGTTACCACGGCTCACAGAAGACTTTCAGGCTAGGCATCTTTTCATCTCTTCCATCTAAGGGATAACTCATTCCTTCATTGACTTTGATATCCTCACATTGTCCCTTTACATGTTCCCTGTCTGGCCTTTTCTCCCACTTAGAGAAGGGTTACAGCTTTGGAAGCTTCATCTGTGCAAGAAAAGAGTTAATATCTTGCCCAGTGCCTGTGGATGGTCACATGATCTCTGCTGGGCAGCTCAGACTCTAGGATCTCAGGGCCATGGGGGGAAGGAAGAGAACTCACACTGAGGGATCTTGGTGCAGCCTGGCAAATGGATGCCTCCTGCCCACCCCTCGGTCTCATCTGGGGTGGCCCAGCCTAGGCTCGGGGCTGTTCTTGGGGGCCCAGGGGGGAACATCTCCCCTGACCAGCAGCATGGGCAGCTACTGGGGCAAGCTTTAAAGTTGGATAGATGTTAGTAGCCATAGCTTTCCCCTCCCCTGCTGGCAGCTGCTACTGGGGCCTGGCCAGGGCCTGGCCCCACAAGCCCTGTGGGGCAGCGGGGCCTGGCCCGGCCTGCCCGGCTGCCACATGGCTGGTGTTACCTGCTAGCAAGCTGGAAGGAAGAGATAAAGTTCCCAGCTCTGCTCACTATATGTGTATTCACAAAGACGCATCCAGCTTCCTCAGTGGTCACACAATATGTCAATATCTAAAAATTTGCCTCTGATAGGTTCCTGTCCTTTCCATAGGAAATTAGCAGGTCCTTACAGGGCAGTGTTCCTCTTTAAGTAAAACCAAGCTGTGTTAACCCATGAAAAGCTTTGTTAAGAATTAGAACCCAACCCCAGTCAGTTTTAGGAGTCTCACCCTATGAAATGATGGTCAAACTACCCTTTTTGACCTTGCCCCAGAGAGGTGCCACCTATAAGGAAGGGGAAGCCAATGCCAGAAAATATGTCTATATCACAGATCTTAGAAGGGCTAAGGCATAAAAGGGTGATTCCTCAAACTACTACCCTAGATATCAGAATTCATAATGTTAATCCTGGAGATTAAGTAATGATCGAGTCATGGAGAAATCAGCCTCTAACCCCTCAGTGGGAAGGTCCCTTTCAAGTATTGCTCACCACTGAGTCAGATGTGCGAACTGCAGAGTGGGGATGGACTCATGTCAACAGAATTAAAAGTCTGGTAGAAGAACCCAAAGAATGGACTATAACATCCAGACTGGGTGAGACAAGACTGACTCTTAAGCAGAGTCTGAGAGATAACCAGAGAAGCATCAGGATGTCCAAAAAGTAGAGTCAATCTTCCACCAGCCAGCTCAAGGACTGTTTTAAGTAACACTTTGGGTGGAGAATTTGAACCGTATTGGTTATTGATGTAATTGTCCTGTTTTAATAGAAATTGCAAGTATCTGTTAAAGAGAAGTACATGAAGAACAGTGAGAGGTGCTGGAGTGGTTCGCTTAGGAAATGACAAGTAGAGTAAGACAGGAACTAGAGGGCAAGACTGGGTTGGCTCCTGTGTTCACCACTGAGAAGATTATACAGCCCTGCTGTGGGCAGCATCCCTGTAGGCATGGTAAAGTGGGGACAAAAGCCATACAAGACGTCTATCATTCCTCAATTGTCTTTTCCCTCCAAAATCCAATATGGGTACAATTGACAAGTAGAATACAACAAGGACTACAGGGCAAGACTGAGTTTGCCTCTGTACTTGCCACCAAGATACACCTACTATGTGTAGCAACCCCATGGGCATGATAGATGAGGGTAAAAAGCCATACCAGACCTCTGTGATTCCCTTTTGCCTGCTCCAACCAATTCATGTCACAATTCCACTAATCATTGTGCTTAAGGAAAACCTGAGATTTTTTTCTTCTGTTCCCACTGTCCTCATCCACATCACCAGATGCTATTATGACCAAATGTGCTGGTTTTGCATTGATTGACATTTAGTCGGCAGGGAAGAAGCCACTCACGGAAACGATTCTCTAAGAGAAGCTGCTAACAGCTTCCTCTGTGCCTGACAAAACCAATCAGTGACTAGTTTTGAATATTGACACCTTGTTAAAACACTAAAAAGCTGAACACACCTCTGTGAACATACATGTTAAAAATTGAACAAATCCTGAGAAAGGTCTCTTTTCTTCTGCCCTGGGAACAGGTAACAGGACAGCCCGGCCCCCTGCTTGTGGGTCAGGCTGGGCTGGGCCAGGCCCCACTCCACCCCAGCCTGTGTGGCCTGGTGGGGCCAGGCTGGGCCCCAGAAGCTGCCAGGCAGGGGAAGGGGAGGCCATCAGCCGCACAGAGTGCTGCCACTAAAACCCTAGCCGCTTCCATTCCCCCAGCGCAGCCTCCGAAGAATCCTCCACTGTAAACTGACCTATATGAAGGAAACCAATAGGTTATAAACACAGACTTCAGACTTCATTCAAGGGAAATAATCCAGAAAACTCTTTAAAAGATGTTTACAAATATACAAATGCACCCTGATTTTCAAAAATATTTATACAAAAATTAAGACAACTGTGGAGGCCCAGGGGCCTGCCGCCAGGACAGATACCTGTTGCAGTGTGAGGCAACAGTAATTATCGTGTCCAGGGAGGTTACATCCAGTGGCAGGAAAACAGAAGAAACAAGTCTGTTTTGGTAAGCTTGAGAATCCATTTTTATTTCCCCCAGGGCCGGAGAGGGAGGAGAAGATGAAGAGCCGGCAGGGGCAGGGTCGTGGGGTTTTATAGGGTATTGCAGGGGAGGAGTCTTAGGGTTTGGGTAGAGGGAGGAGATAACACAAGGAGAGTAAGATCAGATTTCAGCCTCCTCAGGAGGACTCCACAGATACCCTTTTAGATTAGGGTGAGAAAAACCTTCTTCCCATGGGCCTTTGCAGCCACATGTTAATATTTCTTAGGTTTTGTTATTTCATTGGTTTCTCAAATTATTTCACCCTGTTAAGCCCCCATTCACCATATATGCACTCCTCCTAGAATGTTCTTCCTTCCCTTGAACCCCATTGGGGTTTTTTTGCCGCAGTGTTCCAACCCTGTGATCCCATTAGTCCCCCCAGTTCCTAGCCACCCCTTTGCACCATTTTTCCCTATCCCTATTGGACCTTGACCCTCAGAAACACTCCTTTTATCTGGTATATAACCCATGATCCTTGGCCCCATTTTGGTTCTCATCCCTGGTCTACATTCGAGGCTGTTTCTCTATGTATGCATGCACCAGAATAAAACAGCACTCTGATCTCCAAACAGGAACCCGTCTCCTCACCTTTATCACCAGCCTTTCTTAGCAGAGTGCTCCAGGCCCTGAAAGTGCAGGTTGTTCTCAGGGACATGCTGTTGCATGATGCAACAGACAACTGTTAATTCTCAAGTGTTATAAATATAAAAATGTAACCTGTTTTCAAGTCAGTTCAGACAAAACTTATTTCAGATCATTTATATTACTGAACATCCCTGAAAATTTGTAATTAGTAAACTAATGAATCACGGTGGAGTCTCAAATCAGACAACTGGAAATTGAGATGCAAGTCTGAAGATAAACTAAATCAGCAATCAACGAGGACCAGATCAGTTCAAAAATAAAAAAATGTTCTAGCCATACTGCTTGTATTCATAAAATCTTAAAACTTTATTTTTCATTGTTATTATGTTAGCTTTTTAAATTTGCACTCAGAGTAATGTTTTATACAAAAAACCCCAAAACCAACCTCACTATAATGTTAATTTCGGAAAGGGGATTTAGTGGTGTATTTTTGTATATATGCTTAACTTCCTAGTGATGTACTGCTGGGCTTTCAAATAGATAAATTATGTTTAACATGTTTCAGTAATTGCAGTTTTAATATGCTTCAGTAACTGCAGCTATAGAGGAAGAATAGAAAAGAAACTTGAAGTAATATATCAAGTGAAACCAGATATAACAGAATGCTAAAAACAGCTAACCAAGGACACTTGGTGAAACAACCAAGGCCAGAAGAAGGAACAAACAAGGCCAACCATCAATATAAAGTGCTAATTTGAATAGAAGGTAATTCTGGCAGGGGGAGATTGTGACCACTGACTCACAGCCACCAACCCAAGAAACCCATCAACTCAAAAGAAGACTGAGCATACAGACTAATTAGCATAAGAAGTGAGAGAATAATTTACCAATAGAAAGTAGAATACTAATTAATGAGAAAACTATTTAATTTGTTGCCAATAAACACTGGTGCCTTTGTATGCTAAAATGTGTAAAAGTGAAAAATTTTGATAGTCATGCTGCTGGCTTTGGGGATTTGCCATCCAGTGCCCCTTTCTGTACAGAGCTGTGAATAAATCAAATACCTCAACTGTATGCAGATTGGCTTCTTGCACACCAGGTGATAGAACCTGTTTTAGGACAACAGTAGACCATGTAAAAAGTAGTTGCCATTTTCAGGGGAAGTGTGAATACATTAAAGTTCTCATTTTTGAGATAACATTTGTCATAAGACAGTACTTGCTGTGAAAACTGGATGTGAGCAGATTTTTTTCCAGTCAATAATCAGTTTCATAATCAGTTCCTGTTTTGGGCATCGATCCTTCATTCATTCAATCATAAAAATGTGACTTATTAGAAAAGGAAAAATAGAGTCTAAAGGCACAGAATCATGTTGCTGCTCTACTAGGAATCTGTAAACAAAGAATTACTTTAATATAAGAAATCCAAATCTAGGAAAGTAAACAGGCATTTGAAGCCTGCTTTTAGCTAGCCAACTTCCTTAAAGATTCAAATGGTTTTGAGGTCTACAAAGTATGCACTAAGATACAATATTTCAAAAAGCAATAAGGCAAATAGTTTACTAATTATTTTCAAAAAGTTACAATGGTAGTATAGGCATACATAGTATAACTTGGTTACAATGTGTGGCACTGTTTCTACTACATAGCCCTATAGCAGTTTCCTTTCTACATAATCAGAGATTAAATGAAGATTCCAGGTGAACACAAAACCACCCTTGTGCCACAATCTACCACTGGCAACAGTTTTTCAGCAGCAGCAATGTTTGCTCTGCTTGTTGAGTCACATTCATACTGAGGAAAGTTCACAAATCAGAGATTAAACACTGTCATACTTGTGAAAAGCTTCCTCTAGCTTTTGTGTCACTTTTTGAAAAAAGAGTATTTGCTGTTGCAAGAAATGCTGCATCTGTAATTTAAAGTCCCTCACACGAATTTTGTGGAAATTATTAATTTCTGCTAGGGTTGCAAAAGAAATAATGTTACAGCGTTCTTGAATGCCCTCAGCTTTTGGGAGTTCCATCTTCCCCTCTTCCACGTGTCGCTTACTCTCCTTTACTTTGGTAAGGGCTCCTGTGTAAAGAACAAAACAAAATAGTTGAACTGTGAGGACAATGTAGACTCAAGTCCTGTACTTTAACAAGTGGTTTAATAACAACAACAAGGATTCATAGATGGCTCATTCCAAAAGTATTTATATGTGTGCATATATATATATAAATTAAAAGGAAGAAAATTAAAGCTTTTTCAGATCAAAAATCACACTACAGTGAATCTTGTTAAAAAAATACTTTAAGGTGCTAGCTTGCAAAAATTGCTTGTTTCACAATCTTAAGAATCTGATGGTATACTTCAGAGAATATCTGATAAATGTATGCTTTGGGTTGATGCTGGCCAGATGCCAGGCACCCACAAAAGCACCCACTCACTCTCCTCTGCAGCTGGACAGAGGAGAGAAATTTTAAAGAAGGGTTCATGAGTTCAGATAAAGATTGGGAGAGAGATCATTCATTAAATACCATAATGGGCAAAACAGGCTCCACTTAGAGATATAAGGTGAATTTATTACTAACAAAATCAGAGCAGGATAATGAGAAGTAAAAGAAGCCCTTAAGAACACCTTCCCCCCATCCCTCCCTCCTTCCCAGCTCTACCACCTACCCCAGTGGCGCATGGAGGCAGGGAATGGGGGTTACGGTCAGTTCATCACCTGAGATTATCTTCTGCTACTCAGGGAGAGGAGTCCTTCCCCTGCTGCACCATGGGGTCCCTCCCACGGGAGACAGTTCTCTATGAACTTATCCAGCATGAACCCATCTCATGAGCAGTAGCTCCCTGGGATCTGCTGCAATGAGTCCCTCCCATGGGCAAACAGTCCTCCCAAAACTGCTGTGGCATAGGCCACTTCCACAGGATGCAATCCTTCAAGGACAGGCTGTTCCAGCCTAGGAGCAAGGCCCCTCTCTCTATGGGGCTCCCATAGGATCACAGCCTCCTCCCAGGCATCCACCTGGGAATCCATCCAGCATGAGAACATTTCCCAAGGGCTATGGGTGGACCTCTGCATTCCCCATGGATCCCCATGGACTGCAGGAGGACAACCTGCTTCACCATGGTCTTCATCACAGCCTGCAGAGGCATCTTGGCTCTGGTGCCTGAAGCATCTCCGCCCCCTCCTTCTTCACTGACCTTGGTGTCTGCATAGTTGTTTCTCTCACATTTTCTCACTCTGCTCTTCTCTGTCTGAAAAGTAAAACTGTGCCACAACCTTTGTTTTCATTTTCTTCTTAAATATGTTATTGCAGAGGCCTTACCACCATTTCTAATTGGCCCAGCCTTGGCCAGTGGCACGTCCATCTTCAGAGCCATCAGGGATTGGCTCTGCCAGATATGGTGGAAGCTTCTAGCAGCTTCTCACAGAAGCCACCTCTGTGGCCCCACCTCTAACCAAAAACTGGGCCATGCAAACCCAATAGAGTATACCAGCAGTGGAAAAACATTAAAGCACTAGAGAACTAGTCAGATCAATTTAAGCCTACATAAACACCAGAAAAAAAGCCGCATTCAGAAACTGGACTTTGTGGAACATCACATTTCACAATTTTTGTGAAATATAAAAAAGAGATCTGAATACACAAAATCTTGCTAATACACCATTTTGCTTTTATACTGCAGCTATCCCAAAATTAATTATTGATTACTAGATAATCTAAAAGTTTATTTCAAATTTTTAGAGATCCAGGTAGAGCTAACACAAGCTTGTAAGAGCTAGAAGAAACACATAACAAAACTGATAGTCTTCCTCGTCCAAATAGATAATTAAAGCACACACATCTTACAAAACCAAAATATCACCCAAACTGGGTTTGCCTAAAGCAGTAAAGCAGACTCATCTAGTGACACATAATACCAAGATGAGTCTTAGACATTTATTTGTCTCAATTTCCCATAAGAGCAACTTCTTTGCCTTAAATATTATATACATATTTTATTCATATAACTGAAACCAGTCAGACCAATAAAGCTTTTACCTTCTCACAAAATGTTAGTAATGTGACATTTTTCACAACCTTTATGATCACACTTAAGTTACTTGTTCCTTCAACTATTTGTACTGTCTTAACTAATTTTCTCCTTTCACATTACATTTCTTAACATACACGGAGGGTTGACCCTGGCTGGATGCCAGATGCACACCAAAGTTGCCCTATCACTCCCCTCCTCAGCTGGACAGGGGAGAATAACTATAACAAAAGGCTCCTGGGTGGAGACAAAGACAGGGAGAGATCACCCATTGATTACTGTCATGGGCAAAACAGACTTGACTTGGGGAAATTATTGAATTTAATACCAATAAAAATCAGAGCAGGATAATGAGCAATAAACCCAAAACTTAAAACACCTCTGCCTCTCCCTGTGAGGGACTGGAATGTTAATGGCTCAAACAATCAGGGTACAAGCTGAGGATGTGCAAAATAACCACCCAGGTGCAGAGGGCAAGCACACCCACCACCTCAGGCTACAATGGGCATTGAATAAGATAAGGGAAGAGGCTGATAAGAGGCAAATCCTTCGAGGTGGGATAATGCTTTTTATTATGCCAAAGTCCTTACACAAGTAGCTCAGCTGTGAAACTCCTCTCTGGGAAGCACCAGGACATTCACATGGAGCCTGAAAGTAATCACCTCTTCTGATGGGCCATTACTGACTCAACTGTGCTGACCTGAGAGGTAGCTGTGGCATCTTCAGAGGTGTGATAAACCATCAAAGACTCAAAAAGTGTCACATGATCTACAGCACTGCATAATTCAGAGTGAAACTTCCCACCCCAGGGGAGGTACCTGGGCATTCCCACCTGGACCTGAGCATATATAACCCATGGAACTTCTACAAGAACTGCTCCAGCAGAGGGTCCCTCATGAGGTCACGAGTCCTGACAACAAACCTGCTCCTATGTGGGCTTCTCTCTACAGGGTCACTATGACAGATATAGCCGGACTATATCTGCATAGATGATTTGGATTAACAGATACCAGCTTGACCAGCCTAGCTCAAAGTAGACACAACAAGGATAGGTCAGATTCAAACCCAGTCAAAGAACCTTGGCCTGTGAGGCACAGATACACCCATATCATTGGCCAGTTAGCTAGGCAGAGTTAAGAGCCTTGACCAATCATGTCTGTTAGTGCAGGGAATTTCAAAACCCTATAAAAGGAGCTGCTGAACAATAAACGAGGCTGTTACCACATGATCCTCAGAGTGTGTGTCACATCCCTGTCTCCAACTCCATTGCGACAGGTCACAGGTCCATCTAGGAGACTGCTCCAGCACAGGCTTCCCACAGGGTCACAGCCTCTTTCAGGCATCTACCTGCTCCAGCATGGGGTCCTCCATGGGCTGCAGGGGAACCTCTGCTCTGGCACCTGGAGCACTTCCTCCTCTCCTTCCCTGACCTTGGTGTCTTCAAGGTTGCTTCTCTCATATTCTTACTCCTCTCTCCAGCTGCAGGTTCTCACCACAATTTTTCTTTTCCCCCTTAAATATGTCATCCCAGGCAAGCTACCACTGTCACTGATTGGCTTGGCCTTGGCCAGTGGCAGGTCTGTCTTGGATCTGGCTGGCATTGGCTCTTCTGGACATGATGAAAGCTTCTAGCTACTTCACAGAAGCCCCCCTTGTAGCCACCCTCCCCTCCCCCCCCCAAACCCTTTCTACACAAACCCAATACACCATACTGAGACTACAGTTCACAGACAGGACTCCCTATACATTGCCAAGAAATGTTTTCCTATGGTTTCTACAGTGACACTAGCCAGCAAGCTAACAGAGAAAGTTCTCTGCCTATCTTTCAGGAGGACTATCTCCATGCGATCTTTTGCAGAAGCAGGTTTTTCTTCTTGTCAGCTGGAATCCACACATGTAGTAAACACCATTAAACAGTAAAAATGCAGTTTATCACCAGTGATGTTATCTTTCTTTCCTTTGCATGTCCATTTAACAAGCCAGTTCTTATAAGTCTCCCCCCAGTGCCCCGACACATCTCTTCAATTCAGATTTGGAACATGAGATTGTGCACAGCAGTGTTGGAGTTTTCTCTATGGGAAGTGATTTGGGAGGAAATCGGGTAGCACAGCTGCTGCTCTGTCTCTTTTGTTCCCACTTCTCTTATTCCCCTGCCTGCTGTGGCTCATCACCTGCCCATCTCCAGCCACTCACCAGGCAGTCAGGTAGAATGGAAGGTCAAAATATACTCTTACTAGTGTGCTAGTGTGGGCTGGTGTAGAGTTAACTTTCTTCCCAGTGGCTGGTATGGGGCTATTTTGGATTTGTGCTGAACATAGGGTTGATAATATAGAGATATTTTTGCTATTGCTGAGCAGGGCTTGCACAGAGCCTTTTCTGCTTCTCATACTGCCATGCTGGCAAGGAGGCTGGGGGTGCATGGTGAAATAAAGAACTTAGATCCAACAGAAAAGTTCTGTTAGAACATTCATTTATTGCAGCTATAGCCAGGCTGCGGACATATTGGAAATTTATTTGCTGTAGACGTCCAACAAAACAACTATTTCCAGGGGTGTTGGGAAAGATGGGACAGGAAGGACTTATGGATATGATTGTATGGTAAGAAATACTGCAGATGTAAAACCTGTGAGTGAAATAGAAAAGAAAGCTAGTTTTGAGATGTAGGCATGGCAGGCAGGAAAATGGTGATTAGCTGAAGATGGGTGGAAAGACAGGAAAACAAAAGGACTCAAGAATGTAGCCCTTCCACCCTGCCAAAGGCATCAGGGAGAAAACAGATAAGAAAAGTGGTCTATAGAGTTTAGAATATAAAATGACATGGTAATGTAGTAGTTCTTATAGGCTGCATGCAAAGTTTGTAGGTTTTGTATCTTGCACGGGTTGGTCACTGTAAATTAGAATATTCAACACAAAAAGAGATATAATGTATTGTAACAAGGTGATCGCTCTCTTCGCTTTACTCTCTTGTTCTGCTCCTCTTCTCTTGCCTCTCCCCTTTTTCCCCCTACTCTATCTCTCTCTCTCCCCATTCTCTCTTTAGGGCTTTGCTTCAGCCAAGGCTGGTGGCTGAAAGCAGGCCCTCTTTACCCACGACCTTTGTAATAAAGCCACGTGTCTCTAGAACATCTCAGGTCTGCAAAATTCCTTGTCCCAACCATCCACGGAAATTACTACACAGGGGTTTAAATACACTGTATCATTCAAGACCTCTCCACAGCCCCCTCCCAGAGTCTACCCATCTTCTTGCATGATAGATGCCGTCTCAAATTTTCCCTTGGTGCTCTTTTGTGGAGCAATACTGCCATCTAGTGTCCTTTTCCTGATATCATTTCAGGAGGCTGTCAGCTCTTCATCACCTATCGTCTTCACCACTTTATCCTTTAGATGAACTTTCAGGTTGGCAGCTTCCCGCACATGTGCATTCCACTTCTGCTGAGTCACAGTTTTCTTCTTTTAATTACCACTAAGACAGTGCATTTCTCTTTAGTTAAAAGATAACACAAACCTCCTCTTAGCTAAACAATGCTTTATTGAATTTGCTCCTCTAGCTAAACAATTCTCTATTGATTAAGTTTTCTGGGGTGTATAGGTCTATAGAGTAATTTCCTACAGGTGCAGTTATGCTACTTAATTTTCCCAGGGTTTCTATCTTGTTCTACTGAAACAGAGATTTAAACTGAAAACAGCTAAGATAATAAACTCCAAAAAAACCCCATAAATTCCTTAGTTAACTAAAACATAGCTCCTTGCAAAATTTGGAGGGCCACAACACTACTAGCTAAATAAGATAGAACTCCTTTTCAATGGGAATTTGGGAAGAGACACAACCTCGACAGGTGACCCAAACTGACCAAAGGGATATTCCAGGCTACATCATGCTCAGTATATAAAGCTGAATGAAAAAGAAGGAAGAGTGGGATATTCAGTTGCAGTGTTTGTCTACCCAAGTCATCTCTCCTGCACATGGCTGAACACCTGCCTGCCCATGGGAAGCAGGGAATTAATTCCTTGCTTTGCTTTTGCTTGTATGTGTGGCTTTTGCTTTCCCTATTAAACTGTATTTATCTCAACCCATGAGTTTTCTGTCTTTTACCCCTCCAATTCTCTCTGTGATCCCACTGGTGGGGGAGTGAGTGAGAGGCTGTGTGGGGCTTGGCTGCTGGCTGGAGTTAAACCACCAAGAAGTTAAATACCA
The DNA here is from genome assembly GCF_965231275.1 of Zosterops lateralis. Classification (NCBI taxonomy): domain Eukaryota; kingdom Metazoa; phylum Chordata; class Aves; order Passeriformes; family Zosteropidae; genus Zosterops; species Zosterops lateralis. The sequence continues at coordinate 28,157,172 of NC_139801.1, read as the reverse complement.
CATGATTTGGCAGACTTAGGGAAAAAGCTTTTTGCATTTTTGAAATGGGGGTTGTGTCTTGCATTATAAACAAAATCTGTAATTTCTAAAATTCAGAGAAGCATGTGTGATATTTCTCTGTACAACTTATAACAACAACTTGTTAACTTGACTGAAGGGTGTTTTGAATAGCAGATATGCCATAAATATTTTCTCTGTTCTCAGTATTTGTCTACTCTTAAAATAATATTTTTGTTCTTATTTGCATTTAGACTGCTTTCTTCATGGCATGTCCTGTCTGCAGCCCTGGTCTAAACTCTCACTTGTGAGCATAAGAAATTCCCCTCTGGTGTGATGCATTTGCAGAAAGACAGTAGAGAATATTTTCCTTTTCTTTTTTAAACTGTGCCAGGGAAATTATTAACAAGGTTAAGTGTATGCTGAAGACTGCATGGCCAAGGATGCTGGTATTTGAGTGGCAGAGGCCGTACTCTGAAACTGGTGTGCCAAAGATCTGCTGGGAGGTCAAGAGCAATGACTCTCCCCAGGGGCTGTGAGGTGGTGGCAGGGCCTGGCTTCACACCTTTCTGGTCCCCATGGCCCACCAGCATGAAGGCTAAAAGCTTGGCACTAAGCCAAGCTACAGCTTGATTTTGCTACAGCTGATTGAGCTCACCATTTCCAGGCTGGCCCAAAAAAACAACAAAGAAAAATCTTTTTCACATTCAGTGGTGCCAGCAGCAGGATCATGCCAGATGATCAGTATTTTCTCCTTCAAGGAGTGAGGAATCTCTGAGGTAGGACACAATTTGAAAAATATTAAATCCCATCTTCTGCAAAAAGGACACTTCTTTCAACAAACCAAACCAAGCTTAGCAAAAAAAAATAATTCTTTGTGTTCTGTTGGCAGAGCAGAAATCTGTGGGAACTGACAGTGGTCAGAAAATAGATTTTAGGCTCCAGGCAATGGCTTGAAGCCTGTGAGAAAGCTGGGCACCTAACATTCTCATTCTGGCCTGGGAAATTGTGAGGAGGAACCCAAAACAATCCCTGTAGATAGCCTCCTCCTGACACCTGTTGTTTTTCCAACATGTTTACTGGTAAAGATGTTTACAAAAAGGTGGTGCCCTAAAGGACCAATGCTATTCATGATACCGAAACACTGTATAAAAATAATGTGTCTTTCAATAAACTTTGCTATAATGCCCTCCAAAGAAATCGGAGTTCTATGTATCGTTACATGAGCTGTCCTGAATCATAATGATAGAAATCCATGCAAGGCTGTGGAAAAACCTAAATTTGGAACTTACTGGAAGCCAGATAGAGCTGGTTAAACATGACAACTCTTCAGCTGTAATGTGGGAAAGAGCTTTAGATGTTCTTTCTAGAATGACCAAATTGAAAATTATCATGAAAGCATAACTAAGTTCTGGAGCATGTCTATCCTCCAAATTATTTTACATCAATAAAAGCCATTCATTACTATTATAGATTCATAACCTTCACTGTAGTGGGTTGACCTTGGCTGGGTGCCAGGCCCCCACCAAGCTGCTCTATCACTCCCCTTTCCCAGTGGGATGGGAAGACACAATAAGATGAAAAACAACTAGTAGGTTGATATAAAGCAGTTTACTGAAACAAAAAAAAAGAAAAGGCAAAGTTTGAGTGAGCATGAGCAGAGGGAAAAAATTAATCTCTATGTCCCATCAGTGAGTGATGTTCAGACACTTCCCAGAAAGCACGGCTTCAGCATGCGTAGTGGTTGCTCCAGAAGGCAACCGTAGAATAACAATTCCTCCCCCCCTCCCTCCCCCCCATTCTTCTTCTCTCCCTTAGTTTTTATAGCTGAGCTGATGTCATATGGTATGGAATATCCCTTTGGTTAATTTGGGCCAGCTGGCCTAGCTGTGCCCCTTCCTAGGATCTTGTCCACTACCAGTCCCTTGATGGGGAGAAAGAATGTTAGAGGGACAGTGCTGCTCAGCAGTAGGCAAAACACTGATGTGTTATCAACACCTTTCCAGCTACCAATGCAAAGCACAGCACTCTGAGGGCTGCTAAGGGAAGATGAACTCTATCTCAGTCAGACCCAATATAATCTTCACTCCTTATTCCATATCATTTGCATCATACTCAGATCCCACATAATTTATATATCTTCCAACTGTTCCATTGCTTTTATTTGTCATTACTGGAATCCCTTCTTACCAACACATACAACTTTAACTACATCCTTAAACCATCACTATACCAAACATACATTTTCATTAAGTACTATCTCCCATCCTTTCACAGACAGATATTATTTTCCAATTTCCTAGGCTTCCTCCATCCCTCCAGATCCATGACTTGGGCTCCATTCCATCAGGATGAGTGGTCAGGACAGGCAAAGCAGCACACTTGATTGTTGGGCACCAAAAACATCCTGGCTCAGGTCATCATCACATTCTCCTTGTTCCTTGTAAAATTCATTATCATTTCATGCCATTCCTGCTACTTTACTTACTACAACATACAACTTACACCACAGATTATTTTTCCCCCCAAGGTTAAATCTCCCTGAAGCACACGGTGGGTCTCCCCATCCTCCTGCATTACCCACCAAGTATATGCTGGTCCTTGGGCAAAGACAATCCCACAAAGGGCTTTGCCTTTTCCCATAGGAGGAAAAATCCATACCGACTTCCCCAGCCACTTTCCTATGTGTAGTGCAGGGACCTTTATCCTCCCACAGTATGTAGGGGTTTTGGCTGGGCAGGACCAGGGCGGTTAGCAGATCCCCTAGTATTAACCAGCCAAGTGTCTTCTGCTAAATTTGCATCCCAATCCTTCTATGTCCCATTACCTAATGCCATAGTCTTCAGTACTCCATTATACCTCTCAGTCTTTCCAGAGGCTTGTGGATGATAAGGGATCTGATATATCTACTCAATGCCATGTTTCTTTAACCAAGTATTTATAAGGTTATTTCTAAAATGAGTCCCATTGCCTGATTCAATTTTCTGGGGTACCATGTCACCACAAAATGTGTCTCTCAAGGCCTAAGATAGTGTTTCAAGCAGTGGCATGGTTTACTGTATATGTTTCCAGACAGCCAGTTGTTGTCTCTAGAACGATATGTAGCTCTTGCCTTGTGTTTGTGGCTCAAATCCCCTCATAGGCTGCTAACAGCTCTTTTTCAGTTGTAGAGTATTTGGCTTATAATCCTTGATAACCCCAGCTCCAAACCCCTAATGGTCAATTTAAGGTTTCTCCTGATGTCCTTTGACAGAGGCTCCAGGTGAGACCCTGCTCCCCAGCTGCAGTGGAGAGTATATTTTGCAGGTCTGGTCCAGTCTGAACAGGCCCAAGAGCTACTGCATGAGCTATTTCCTGTTTGATCTGCTCAAAGGCCTGTTGTTGCTGAAGGCCCCACTCAAAATGGTTATTCTTCCAGGTCACTCAGTAGAGGGGACTCACAAGCTGACTATAACCTGAAATATGCATTTTCCAGAATCCCACAAAGCCTAGGTAAGGTTGTGTTTCCTTCTTATTAGCTGGTGGAGCCATAGTTGCAATTTTTTAAATCACCTCCATAGGTACATGATGGCATCCATCCTGCTATTTTATTCCCAAGAACTGGATCTCCTGTGCAGGTCCCTTTACCTTACTTTGTTTTAAGGCAAGACCAGCTTTCAGTAGAATTTGGATTATTTTCTTCCCTTTCTCAAAAAACTTCTGCTGTATTGCTTCACACAATAATATAATCAATATATTATAAATGTTCTGGAGCTGCACCCTGTTCCAGTGCAGTCTGGCATGGGAAGATATGAGATGGAGTTGAGCTGTGGACTGTGGGATGCACCTGCAGAAAAGCACATGGCAGCACAAAGAAGCCCATGGTGGCACAGACATGCTCATTTCTTTGAATAAATGAATTCAGATTCCCTGCCAGTCTGAGTCCATGTTTTGGTCACTCACAGTCTGGATCAGTCCGTGACAAATAGTGTGGCTATGTTTCTGCCCCTGGGGCACTCAGTTCCAGGTATACTGGACACTCTCCAAGTGAAAGAAAATTGTGGCCTGCACTCTGCTGCTAGAGGGACAGAAAAATGCATTAGCGATAGCAATTGTGGCACCATTTGGCTGCCTTTGACTCCAGTTTGTATTGAGGTTCCAACATGGCTGGTTCAGCAGCACTCAGAGGTGGTGTGACTTCATTCAGGCCATGGTAGTTTGCTATCAGCCTCCATTCTCCATTAGACTTTCACATTGGCCATATGGGGCTGTTAAAGGGTGAGCCAGTCTTGCTGATTACTCCTTGGCTCTCCAGTAGATGAATTAATTAATGGATGAGAGTTGCAGTCTTGGTTGGTGCAATATTGCCGCCAATGCACTGTCCTGGTGGCAATTGGCACTTGCTGGTCTTCAACTTGCAGCAATCCCATAATGAAAGGATCTTCTGAGAGGCCAGGCAGGGTGGATAACTGTTTGATTTTCTCTGTATTCACTGTAGCTACACCAAAAGCCCATTAATACCCCTTTGGATCCTTGAAGTATCCTCTCCTGAGGTAGTTGATGCCAGGGATACAAGGGGTCTCAGGGCCAGTCACAGTGGGGTGCTTTTCTCACCTGTCCCCTATTAAACTCACCACAGCCTCTAATACAGGCAAATCCTGGCATACCCCTGTCACTCCAGAGATCCAGATGGGTTCTGCACTCCTCTGCCTTGATGTCATCGGTATACACTGTGCACTGGTATCTACTAAAGCTTTATACTTCTGAAGATATGATGTGCCAGGCCATTGAATACACAGTCCAGTATACTTGGTCATCCCTTTCCTCCTCCTGACCAAAGGCAGGGACCCTCTATTCCTGTTTATGGTTGGAGTATTCACTGTCTGACCTTTGCGATGCCAGACCAGCCCTCACCAGGGTTAACAGAAGTGATTTCAGTTTTCTGTCTGGGAGATCACTGATTGCCTTCTTGTATTTCTCTGGCAACTATAGACAGTCTTCTTGGGTGGCCCCTTCTTAACAGCTCTCTTCTGTCTCAGTTTATGGACATGGGCTTCCAGCTTAAAGGTGGGTTCACCATCTCACTTCCTCATGTCCTCCCCCTGCTCACGCAAAAAGAACTAGCTTGCCACATGGCCCATGCTTGGGGCTTCCCTTCCCTCTCACCAGGGTAAGAGAGGAGCCATCTCTTGGGCTGCCCCTAAAAGCTGGTGTGCTAGCTAGTAGGGATGAGAAAGTACCCAGACTTTCTTCTACATTTTGGAGCCGGGAGGATGCAATCTCTACAGTTAGTGAATCCATTTGTGGGTAATACAGTGATACCAAGCTCCTGGAATATGATGCAGGGGCACTTTGAACCACCTTCCCCCACATGGCCATTGTGCAAGAGGCATCCTCTGGATCTTTAGAGACACTGTCATTCTTTGGATCACTGTTGGAATTCACGAGAGTGAGACAGACTTAATTAGTGTGATAAATTTCAGGTAAAAATTCGTGTATAAAATAATAACCTGATGTGTAATGGGAATAATGTTAATAAAAATTGTGAAATCCAGTATAGGGCTAATCGTTTCCCCCCCAGTCTGCCAGTCTCAGTTGCAAAGACAGGATGAACATCATCAAGCTAGACAAAGACACTGGCCAACCTCGATAAGAATCACTTCCTTGCCAATGCAAGGAAGAAATTCCTTCGTGACAACGATGCCAATCTCATCAACTCACTGGCGATCTCATCAACTCTCCGGCGCAACAAGCAAAATGAAATCAGCATAAGACTAACACATGAAATTGACATAAGAAAGAGTTTTTCCCGGAATGAGACAATGAGACCTGACGAGATCCGGGAAGGCCATCGAAAAGAAATTCGGACTATTCAGCCCATCCTGGACACCTGGACTGCCTAAGGGCAGAAAAACCCTATAAAATGCTGGACTGAAAGCTGCATCGGCGTGGATTTGGGAGTCTTGTACCCCGGTGCGGACCCCTATCCACCCAGCATGGCGCTGATATTCTCCTAATTTGTGGCTTTCGCATTTTTCTGGTGTTCGATATTTTGTTATTAATAAATTGTCTTTTATTTATCCGATATTTGCCATTGCATTTATAACAATTAGCATATATAGTCTGGTGACTAGGATGCCATGGCGAGGACAAAAAGAACTTTGAGATTATGAGAAGATGGGATTAAAAACCTGCTTAAGGAAGAAGATTCAGTCAACCCCCTACGATGAAGATGTTGTAAAATGCATGAGCTGTTTGTATGATCTTTTAACCTAATTATTGTAGTAGAAATTATTAACCTTACTGAAATGGTATATAAGTTCTTGGAAAACCTGAGTAAAATCGAATTCTGATCATGAATCAGTCTCTCCGTCTCTCCATTAATTGCTGATAGATCACTATAGATGATTCCAAGCACTGCTAATTTTCTCAAGTACTGGATGCCTTCATCTGCAGTTGTCCACTCTCCTGGGGAGTTCACAAGTTCTTCCTTTAATGGATATCTTGCCTTCACACTTGAAAGGAGACATCTCCAGGAACTGCAAATTGCTACTTCTTTTCCAAATTCATTTTTAATTTTCTGATCTCTAGCAAGGGATCTGTCGTGGTCTGAAAGCAAAACAAATGAGAGGCTTCAAGTCAGAAATACAATTTAATAAGAAGAAAGGTAAAAATAAAATAAAATATATGCAATAAAACAAAAGACCACTGACAGAGTCAGAATACAACCTGAGCAGGATGGTGGAAGCAGTCCAGGTGAGGTGGTCTTCCTGAAGCAGTGATCCTGTAGAAAGGTCTGGTAGCTCTGGTCATCTGGGAATCCAGTAAGTAAGGGCTGCTTGCACTGTTCCAAATACCAGCTTATATCCAGGTGAGAATGCTTGGCTCCTCCCCCTGGGCGGAGCATCTCACAATGGGATGATGAGTTGTGAAGTGGGTCCTTGATGGTCCATTAAACAGAGATAACTCCTGGAGGGAGTTACCTGTGAGTCATGGGCAAGGCATTAATGCGCCATTAACAGAAGACAGCCCAAAGGCAGGGGGCCTGGGAAGAACACTGTCCCACTTGGTTTAACAGTTCATGAAGATGGTGATAGAATAAATACTTTGTGTACATCCTACACTGCAACCCAGGACATAATCCACCCCTTATTCAATTACCATCTACATCATATCCAAATCAATACATTCTTACAAAGATATGCATACACATAGAGAATAAAACATTACACACTGTTCTCACTTAAAATTAAGTCTCCCTGTGGTGCACAACGGGTTTCCCCATCTTTCTGCATTACCCACCAAGTGTGACCAGGTCTTTGGGCAAAGACAATCCCACGGATGGCTCTGCTTTTTCCTGAGGCGGGATTAATCCAAACAGTCTTCCCTAAAATGTCTTTCATATGTACTGCAGGGACTTTATCTCCATCCACTGTGTGCAAGGGTTCAGACTGGGCAGGACCGCCTCGATAAATAGACCCTCGGATGTTGACCATCCAGGTCGCTTTGGCTAAGTTCATTTCCCAAATCTTGAAGGTCTCCCCGCCAAGTGCCTTCAGGGCAGTCTTTAGTAGTCCATTGCACCGTTCAACTTTCCCAGCAGCTGGTGTGTGATAAGGAATGTGATATATCCATTCAATACCATGTTCTCTAGCCCAGGTGTTTATAAGGGTGTTTTTGAAATGGGTCCCATTGTCCAACTCAATTCTCTCAGGGGTGCCGTGTCTCCACAGGACTTGTTTTTCCAGGCCCAGGATGGTGTTCTGGGCAGTGGCATGAGGCACAGGGTAGGTTTCCAGCCATCCAGTGATGGCTTCCACCATGGTCAGCACGTAGCGCTTTCCTTGGCGGGTTTGGGGAAGGGTGATGTAGTCAATTTGCCAGGCTTCCCCATACCTGTACTTCAGCCATTGTCTACCATACCACAGAGGCTTCACTCGCTTGGCCTGTTTGATTGCAGCGCAGGTCTTACAGTTGTGGATGACCTGGGAGATGCTGTCCATAGTAAGGTCCACCCCTCGGTCACGGGCCCATTGGTATGTCGCATCTCTTCCTTGATGACCAGAGGCATCATGGGCCCAACGAGCTAAGAACAGTTCTCCTTTGTGCTGCCAGTCCAGATCCACCTGTGATACTTTCACCTTGGCAGCTTTGTCCACCTGCTCGTTGTTGTGATGCTCCTCATTAGCCTGGCTCTTGGGTACGTGTGCGTCCACATGTCGAACTTTCACGGTCAGTTTCTCTACTCGGGCAGCGATGTCTTGCCAAATGTCAGCGGCCCAGATGGGTTTTCCTCTGCGCTGCCAGTTGGCCGTTTTCCAGCGATTCAGCCATCCCCACAGAGCATTAGCTACCATCCATGAGTCAGTGTAGAGATAGAGCCTTGGCCATTTCTCTCGTTCAGCAATATCCAAAGCCAGCTGGACAGCTTTAAGCTCTGCAACCTGACTCGATCCACCTTGTCCCTCAGTAGCCTGTGCAACTTGTCGTGTGGGGCTCCATACTGGAGCTTTCCATTTCCGGTTAGCACCTGCAATTCGGCAGGAGCTATCAGTGAAGAGAGGATATTGTCTTCCAGTCTCCGGTAGCTCATTATATGGTGGGGCTTCCTCGGCACGTGTTATTTGCTTTTCTTCTTCTTCAGACAATAATCCAAAAGTCTCACCTTCCAGCCAGTTTGCTATAATTTCCAGAATCCCAGGGCGATTTGGGTTTCCAGTACGGGCGCGCTGTGTGATGAGAGCAATCCATTTGCTCCATGTGGTGTCAGTGGCGTGATGTGTGGAGGGAACCTTTCCCTTAAACATCCACCCCAGCACTGGTAATCGGGGTGCCAGAAGCAGCTGTGTTTCAGTGCCAATCACTTCTGAGGCAGCTTGAACTCCTTCATAGGCGGCCAAGATCTCCTTCTCTGTGGGAGTGTAGTCGGCTTCGGAGCCTCTGTAACTTCGGCTCCAGAATCCCAATGGTTGGCCTCGAGTCTCCCCAGGCACCTTCTGCCACAGGCTCCATGACAAACCATTGTTCCTGGCTGCAGAGTAAAGCACGTTCTTCACATCTGGTCCCATCCTGACTGGGCCAAGGGCTACTGCGTGAGTAATCTCTTATTTGATCTGAACAAAGGCTTGTTGCTGTTCAAGGCCCCAGTGGAAATCCTTCTTCTTGCGGGTAACCAGATAGAGAGGGCTCACAATCTGACTGTACTCAGGAATGTGCATCCTCTAAAAGCCTATGGCACCTAGGAAAGCTTGTGTTTCCTTCTTGTTGGTAGGTGGGGACAGGGCAGTGATCTTGTTTATTATCTCTGTGGGGATTTGGCGACGTCCATCTTGCCACTTGACTCCCAGGAACAGGATTTCTTGAGCCGGTCCCTTAACCTTACTTCGTTTAATGGCAAAACCAGCTTTCAACAGAATTTGGATAATCTTCTCTCCTTTCTCGAAGACCTCCCCTGGGGTGTTCCCCATATGATGATGTCGTCGATGTACTGCAGATGTTCCGGAGCCTCACCCTTCTCTAGTGCAGCCTGGATCAGTCCATGGCAGATGGTGGGGCTGTGTTTCCACCCCCGGGGCAGTTGGTTCCAGGTGTACTGCACGCCTCTCCAGGTGAAAGCAAACTGGAGCCTGCACTCTGCTGCCAAAGGAATGGAGAAGGCATTGGCAATGTCGATGGTCGCATACCACTTTGCTGCCTTGGACTCCAGCTCATATTGAAGCTCTAACATGTCTGGCACGGCAACGGTCAGTGGTGGTTGATTTCATTAAGGCCACGGTAATCCACCGTCAGTCTCCATTCTCCACCGGACTTACGCACAGGCCATATTGGGCTGTTGAAAGGTGAATGAGTCTTACTGACCACCCCTTGGCTCTCCAGTTTATGGATCATCTCGTGTATGGGAATCACAGAGTCTCTGTCAGTGCAGTATTGGCGGCGGTGTACTGTTGTTGTGGCAGTTGGTACCTGCTGTTCTTCGACTCTGAGCAGTCCCACAGCAGAGGGGTCATCTGAGAGACCAGGCAAAGTATTCAACCTTCTGATGTTTTCTTTCTCCACTGTGGCTATCCCAAAAGCCCAACGATATCCTTTCGGGTCTTTGAAATATCCATTCCTGAGATACTCTATGCCGAGAATGCATGGGGCCTCTGGGCCAGCCGTGATGGGGTGTTTTTGCCACCCGTTCCCAGTTAAACTCACTTCAGCCTCTAATACAGTCAGTTCCTGGGACCCTCCTGTGGATGGATTCTGTTCCTACATACCTTGATGGCATCATGGTACATTGAGCCCCAGTGTCAACCAACGCTGTATATTCTTGTGGGTCAGATGTGCCAGGCCATCAGATCCACACAGTCCAGTAGATCCGATTGTCCCTTTCCTCTTCCTGGCAGGGCCCCCCTATTCCTGGTCATGGCATACATTGTTCTCCTCCTGTACGTATGTTTCTGAGGTCCCTTCCAGAGGATCAGTCATATCATCATTCCTGTACCGTCTGGAGTTCTGAGAGACTGGGGCAACCTTGATTCTAGATGGGCTTCTTGTGGTAGGTGTTTCTCTTTTCAGTTCATGTACCCGGGCTGGTAAGGAGGAAGTGGGTTTTCCATCCCACTTCTTCATGTCTTCTTCATGCTCTCGAAGAAAAGACCAGAGGTTACCTCGTGGTGTGTATCCTCTCTCCTTGGCTGGGGGACACCTGCTCCTAATGGCAGAGACTCTCGTCGGCTCTGGTGAGATACGGTAAATTTCTTCCTTAAGTTCTTTTTTCAATTTCTGATGGCCTTCTTCAATCAAGCTCCGGACTTGCTCAGCCAGTCTTGTTTCCACAGACGAGACATAGGTACGAATTGGGGCGGTGACAGTGTCCTCATAAATTCTTAATTTATTAGCCAAGACACCCATCTTGTCCTCACCTTCCCTCCATTGCAGTGTTGCCAGGTAACGTGAGTACATCTCTGGTCTAAGCTGTGCAAATCTCAACCACATCCGTGATGTGCACTGGACATCATCTGGGCTTTTAGGAAATCTCTCGTCTTCTGAAAAAATGATCTCCAGCACAGCCAATTCCCTCAGGCGTTGGATCCTTCGTTCTATTGTTCTCCATTTGCCTTGGTGCACTTGGAGGTCTTCTTTACAAAGGTATCTGTCTTTCACACTTGTTAGCAGTCGCTGCCAGAGGCTGAGAGGTTCTTGGGTTTTCCCAATCCCCTGGTCAATGACCACATCCCAGGACAGGGATCCCAGTTGCCTGGCCTCAATTCCATCCAGAATGGTGTCATTGGCTGCAGCGTCCCAGATGCGGAGCAGCCAGGTCAGGATGGACTCGTTGGTCTGGCGGGTGAATTCCCTTCGCAGGTCACGCAGCTCACCCAGGGATAGAGAGCAAGTGATGATCTCTGTCTCTTCTGCTGGCTGCGAAGGTCCTGCTGCATCCTCGTCAGTCACTACGCGGACTGATTTGCTCCTTGACTTCTTTTTCTGAGTGGTGGCAACTGCTACTGGTTTAGGTTGTTCCAGTTCAGTAACGGTTTGTGTGGAGATGCTGACGGCACTTTTGGTTCCTTTCTCCTCAGTGACAGTCTGCATAGATGTGGACACTGTTGCCTCATTTTTGGCTTCTTTCTCCTCTGCGATGGTCTTTGTAGATGAGGACACTGTTGTCTTGCCTTTGGTCCCCTTCTCCTCTGTGACAGTCTGTGTAGACCATGATGCTGTTGCTTTGCTTCTCTTTCCCTCTTCCTCTTCCTTAAGAACACGCTGCATCACACCATGTAGTGTTTTGATCCTAAGCATGGTGCAGAAAAAACAAAGGGCTGTGCAGAGAAGACAAAGCAGGACTAACAACAACATCATACTGTCCTTGGCATCCAGAGGATACTCAATATTTTCAAAAACTGCTGTGTTATGCCTGAAAAGCTGGGAAAAATCATTCTTTACTCCTCCCCACAGGGGCTGGGTGAGATTGTTGAGGCCCCAGATGTAGCATCCTAGACCAGAACACGAATACAAAACTGGGTATATATTTTGAATGCTGTTCATTGCCTCGGAGTTTATCAAGCAATGGACATAATAGACCAATAAAGCAATTTTAGTACCATACCCTGGTCTACGCAGGAGCATTAAGACTGGCAAATAGTGCCCCATGTTCTGAAAAATATAGAGAGATAGGTATAAGACACATGTAAGCATGTTGAGCATCATAGCAAACATGTGTCTTCTCAAATACAAAACTGTAATTCTGACTTTTCTCAGTGCCTCTGGCCTCACGTTGGGCACCAAAAAATATGTCGTGGTTTGAAAGCAAAATGAGTGAGAGGCTCCAAGTCCGAAATACAATTTAATAAGATGAAAGGTAAAAAGGTAAAAATAAAATATTTGCAATAACACAAAGGACCACTGACAGTGTCAGAATACAACCTGAGCAGGATGATGGAAGCAGTCCAGGTGAGGTGGTCTTCCTGAAGCAGTGATCCTGTAGAAAGGTCTGGTAGCTCTGGTCCTCTGGGGATCCAGTAGGTAAGGGCTGCTTGTACTGTCCCAAATCCCAGATTATGTCTAGGTGAGAATGCTTGGCTCCTCCTCCTGGGCGGAGCATCTCACAACGGGATGATGAGTTATGAAGTGGGTCCTTGATGGTCCATTAAACAGAGATAACTCCTGGAGGGAGTTACCTGTGAGTCATGGGCAAGGCATTAATGCGCCATTAACAGAAGACAGCCCAAAGGCAGGGGGCCTGGGAAGAACACTGTCCCACTTGGTTTAACAGTTCATGAAGATGGTGATAGAATAAATACTTTGTGTACATCCTACACTGCAACCCAGGACAGGATCCCAGCTGTTTGGCTTAAGGACCTTCAAACTGGCTATCACCCCCATTATCCCAGCATCAAAGCAGCCAGATAGAAATCCAGTCACCAGCCAGGTAGAAATCCAGTCACTTAGCTGGTGGCTTTAATCTTTTTGCAAGTCTTGAAGTTCTGATGAGGTCAGGGACTGAGTAACTTTAGTTTCCTGTTTGATTTGCTTCACTCCTTTTGATTTCTTTGTTCAAGGACCTGCTTCTTGATCTAGCCCCTCCTCTCCTACTTCTTCTTCATCCCTTACTAATTGATAGTATGGGCCTGTAACTCACTTTGTCCTTTTTTTTTGTTTTCACTATTGGGCAATTACTGTAGTTGCTGTGGTTCTCATCCCTGTCTCAGCCATAGTGTCATCGAAAGTAGTTTGGGTTCCTGCCTCAACTAAAGTCCTCTGAGAGCACTGAACTGTGGCTCCGTAGGCACAGGCCAGGACACAGTAAAGGGCAAAAAGCTGCAGGTTTTCATTGGGGTAGGCAAGGCACCCTTTTATCAGTTGATGGGTTAGTTTGTCAGGGTTGAATACCTGTTCAGGTGTAGTCCCAGGTAACAGGAGGTGATAACTGCCCTAGAAATCTGCCCAAATCCTTCCACGCACCCTGCCACCCAGGAATTGGACACCTCAGGGCAGATTTCAATATCTTCACACCTAAAGTTTTTCTCTTACACCAGGATGACACCAGATTCCATGAATTCCATAGTGTACCAACAGTATTAGCTAATATTATTAACAGTATTAAACAGCTTACATAAGGATGAGCAAAGAACATGGAAGACTGCATTATAAAAGCATTCACATCAATCTTGGGCAGGGAAAAGGAGGTGTATTCCCTCATCGTCCACAGAGGATAGCTCCCCCAGCATAACAAGGCCACCAACTTAAGGGCAAAGCACAGAGCCATTGTGTGTGTTAACATGTTCCCAAACTCAGCAAAATAGACATAAGCAGTGCAGCTGACAAACTCCATGTCCCACACAGGAACTTGCTACTTGATAACTAGTATTTACTATAGCATGTAATATATATATATATATCTGCCAATATCTTCCCCCACTAAAAAAGACTGTAGTGGGTTGATCTTGGCTGGGTGTCAGGTCCCCACCAAGCTGCTTTATCACTTCCTTTCCCAGTAGGACAAGGGAGCAAATAAGATGGAAAACAACTAGTAGGTTGAAATAAGGCAGTTTACTAAAGAAAAAAAAAGGAAAAGTGAAAGTTTGCACATGCATAAGCAGAGGGGAAAAATTTAATCTCTACATCCCATCAGTGAGCGATGTTCAGACACTTCCCAGAAAGCACGGCTTCAGCATGTGTAGTGGTTGCTCCGAAAGGCAAGCATAAAATAACGAGTGCCACCCTGTTCCTTCTCCCTCCCTTAGGTTTTATATCTGAGCTGAAACGTCATATGGTTTGGAATATACCTTTAGTTAATTCGGGTCAGCTGTCCTAGTTGTGTCTCCTCCTAGGATCTTGCCCATTCCCAGTGCCTTGATTGGGGGGGGGGGGGGGGGGGGGGAATCTTAGAGAGAGTGCGGATGCTGTGCCAGCGCTCCTCCTCAGTAGCCAAAACACACTGGTGTGTTACCAGTACCTTTCCAGCTACCAATGCAAAGCACAGCACTCTGAGGGCTGCTAAGGGAAAATGAACTCTATCTCAGTCAGACCCAATACAAACACTAAACCATTAACCACTAAATGCAGTATGCATTTTTTGTCATTAAAAATAAATAGAAAATTTTACAATTACTGAAAGGAATTCAAGGGGAAAACTTGAAACCAATAATACTCTTAATGCATATAGATTCATACTGATCCTAGGCAGACTACAACTGGAAGTCAGCAATGTTTGACAAGAGCTTATACATATGCTTAAGCACAAATTTGCTTGTGCTTTTGAAGTGCCTTAAATGAAGTGTTGAATTATTAGTGAAACAATTTGGAACGAGGGGGATAAAAGTCAAAGGGTGATTAATTAGGGGTAATAGTCTGAACAATGTATCAAATACTCAACATTTACTGGGCTTGCAAGAGTGGGCAAGGCCATTGCTTGCAACAGCAAGATGAAAAGAATGCGAGGCTAGTGGATAAGAAACTGCTTGAGGCGGTGATAAGAAAGATTGTTATGACCAAGGCTAGCCTTGCGGCTTGAACTATGACCAAGAAGCCAGTGAGCATGCACAAGAGTATGGGGTAAAAACTTCGAACGAGAGGAAGACTTGAATTACTTCATCATGAAGACCACTGACAACCACCAGAAGGCATTGTGCAGGTGCAAAAGACTAGCAAGTTCATTTTAATACAAAGCGAGAATAGGCAGGGTTAGGTGATAAATATGTATAGACAACTTAATGCATATGTAACATTTTAGAGAATAAGTAGAGAAAGGTGAGTCTTTGGAGGCGTGCATGCCTTTGGGAACTATCCCACATCATGCCCAGCAGATAAAAATACATACCTACACTTCAGCTAACTTTTAGTTGTGGAGTCTTTTCCGCAAATCACAATTAACCTTAAAATAACTTAATAGAAGGAAAATTTTAACTTAAAATAAGTCTATCAAAGAACCTTCCCAAACCACACATAAAAAAGACAATGTACTTTATTTAAAAAACAATGATAATTTGTTCTAAAATGTAATTTTTAATTTGTTCAGTATTACACAACTTTGCGAACAGCATTACTAACAATAATATACCACATTTCATCTCAAATTTTCTCAAAACACTTCTCCATAGCTTAGAGTCCTTTTATTTGAATCTACATGAGCAAAATGCTGAGCACAGATTCATTGCTGGCAAGGATGCATCAATCCACACAGGTTTCTGATGGTGAAAGGGAGGAGGACAGCATGAAGGAACAGGGGAGAAGAAAGTAGCTCCTTATGCGCACTCCCACTAGAAAACAAGGGTCTTGCTCAGAGATGCCTGAGTGGAGGACAGGACCTGTGGTAACCCCTAATGCCTCCTAGCCTGCAACTCCTAACTGGTCTCACTCCAGGCTGTACATCATGAACATTTCCCCCTACTCCATCCTCACTAATCTATAAATCATTCTTAGCACCTCCCAGCTCCCACTACCACCCTTACAGACTGTTGAGACTGAGCAAGCCCCCTCTGCAACTATCAACTTAGGCTGTTCTTCCGGCTCAGCTCTGGTTTGTGTGGACACGGTGCCTGTTGTTTTGTTTCCTTTTCTCCTTCTGACTCAGCTCTGGTTTGTGTGGATGTGGTTTGACACTGGTCAAATGTCACGCACCCATGAAAGCTGCTCACTCACCTTCCCCTGCTACAGTTGAGCAGAGGAGAGAAAATTTAATGAAGGGTTTGTGAGTTAAGGACTGGGACAAAACACTCCAAGGGCAAAACAGGCTCAACTTAGAAAGTGCATTTATTACTAACAAGATCACAGCAGGAAAATGAGAAAAAAAAAAGTCCTTAAAAACACCTTTTCCCTCCCAACCCCTCCCTCCTTCCCACTGACAGCACAGGGAGAGAGAGGGTGGGGGGTTTGATCAGTTGGTCACCCAAGGTTTTGTTCTGCTGCTCAGGGAAAGAAGTCGTTCCCCTGCTATGCAGTGAGGTCCCTTCCCACAGAAGACAGTTCTCCTCAAACTTCTCCAGCATGGGTCCAATCTCACAAGCAGCAGGTCTCCCCAGACTGCTACAACATGATTTCCTCCCACAGGCAAACAGTCCTCCCAAAACTGCTGTGGCATGGATCACTCTTCCACAGGGTGCAGTCCTCCAAGGACAGGCTGCTCCAGCCTAGGAGCAGGGGCCTGTCTCCACCAGGTTTCCCACTGGATCACAGCCTCCTCCAGGCATCCGCTTGCTCCAGCATGGGAACCTTCCCCACAGGCAGCGAGTGGATCTCTGCATTCCCTGTGGACCTCCATGGGCTGCAGGGGGACAGCCTGCTTCACCATAGTCATCACCATGGCCTGCAGAGGAATCTTGACTCTGGCGCCTAAAGCACCTCTTTCCCCCCTTCTTCACTGATCTTGGTGTCTGCATATTGTTTCTCTAACATGTTGTCACCTCCTCCTCTTCTCTGACTTCTAGAATTAAAACTGTGCCACAATCATTGTTTTGATTTTCTTCTTAAATATGTTATCACAGAGGTGTTACCACCATTTCTAATTGGCCCAGTCTTGGCCAGTGGCACATTGTTTCAGTTAGAGACAAATTTAGGAGAAAACACTCTGGAATTAGTTGTCTCCTCCAAAAAGGGTTCCAACAATCCCTTTCCACCAATAGGAAATGAATACTAGCAGATGAAAGTGGAAAAATAATCCAACAGTTTATTAACAGAATTCCCACAAGGCATGGGAAAAAAAGTAAATAAATGCTAGATATTAAACTGTCATACCTTACCCCATCTCACACACACCAGAACAAAGCCCCAAAATGCCAGGGAAAAAATACTGGCTCATGCCATGCAGTAGAAGATGGCGCCAGCTTCAGTCTCAGGGAAAAAAAAAACAAAAAAAACCAGGAGCTTCACGCAGTAGTTTAGGCAACTGATGAAAAATCTGGTGACACTGGTATCGACATCCTCTCTACCAGCAGATGAAGCAGCTGGCCTTGGTGTGCTTTCTCTCCCCAGCTTGACTTTCCCAAGGCTTGGGGGAAAAAATGGAGCAACTCCTCTCCCATGGATCCTGAGCCACCCTGGTCCCGCAGGTTCTATTTTCTTTGATCTCAGACTACACAAACTGTCCAGTTCACCTTGAAAAGTTGCCGAAGGATTGCTGCTGCAGTTTCTCCAAGGCAGGGAAGGGAAAAAACTTCTTGCCTGGATTAACAAAAACCAAGCTAGCCAAGCAAAAAAACCCAGACCGCACTGCACCCCTGGACGCATGGGGAGTGATGCTTTGAAAAAGCCCACAAAGGGCCCAAGGCTCCTCCCTTCCCCCAGACCCACCTTAAAGATACAACAACCATTTTTGGGCATAAAGCAGAGGATCAGGGAATAGACTATCATCATAAATCACCCCAAGACACACATCCATCCTCAGAGCTATTAGTGATTGGCTCTGCCAAACATGGTGGAAACTTCTGGCAGCTTCTCACAGAAGCCACTTCTGTGGCCTCCCACTACCAAAAACCAAGCTGTGCAAAACCAACACAGTGGACACATTGCCTGTTGATTTGTTTCCTTTCTGCTCCTGCTAAAGGTGCTGTACCATCCCAAGCAGTGTCTGGTAGGCAGTGACCAGGGCCCAACATGTTGCAGCAAGTTGCCTATCTCTGGAGCTGTTAGCATTTTCCCTTCACATATCTGTTGTTAGATGGACACAAAAGAACTACACTCACACGGTGAGGTTGTGAGAGAGAAAAGAAGGAGGTTTTTTTGGGATTTGGGTTTATATAGACCCTGGACATTGACCAGAGATTGGAGGACGAGGTTGACACCTCTTTGACCTCACTGGTCAAACTAGAAGTCTATCAATTTGTCCTTCCTCCAGGAAGGAATGTACAGTTTTCAAAACATCACTTTCTGTTTGTTACAACATGTGAGAACTCCAGTACAAAAAATGTAAGCATCAAAATGATAGCATAGGATTAAAATGTTTCTAAAAATCATAGGAATTGTATACAATAGATTCAGGGGAGGTGGAAAGAAAGGTTGGGCCTGGATAGCCCTGGAAAGGGAATCAATTTTAAGCAGGCCCTGGAAACAAGGGTTAGGCTTTGTCTTTACTAGATCATGTGAAACTGCACCTGCATAATCATCATATGATAAATGATGTGATTGTTAATTGTAATGATTGTTTGGTGATGGAATATGATTATTATCTTAAACAAGAATCATGACAAACGATATTTGGGGGGGGGCTGATGGAAACTACAAGAATCCATGCTTGGATAAGATCAATATATTCAATAGAACAATATAAGTTTAATAATTAATATATATAGTTATATAACGAAAAGGTATAAAAACATGTCCATCTCGAATCCATGTCGGAGTCAGATTTGGGTCTGTACCCTGTACCCCTGATTCCCAGAGCTCTTCAATAAAAGCACCTGCATATAATCATTCTGTGATTATGTGTTTCAATGCTAACAAGAAGGCTGAAAAAATCAGGGCAACACATATCCTATTACTTTAACAGAGTCCTATAGTTGTTCAGAGGCGAACTTCCAGATCATTGGAGGAGGGAAGCTTTCCAAACACTGGCCCATCTCCTTCCATATCCTATGTCACTCAGTATTATCCATTCCCAGGGCAGGGCTCTGGACAACTTCCCTAGAAGCCTCTGCCCTGACTCTAAGCATGATGTAGACAGTACAAACCATACAGAGGAAACAGCAGAACCAGCAACAAAATTATGCTGTCCTTAAAATTTAGGGGAAATGCAGCATTCTCAAAAACTGTTGTAGCAGGCCTGAACAGGGGAGAACGAGGCAAAGGGCTGGAAAAACCAATTCTTTCCTCTTCTCCCTGCAGGCTGGGTGTGAGGAAACAGCAGGCCTGAAAATTCCTGGGAAGCACAGGAGAAAGCAGATTATACACGATCTGAAAACAGGAAAGGTGTCCTGTTTCTTCGAAGCTTGCAAACCTTGAGAAAACAAAGACTGCCAGGCCAATGGATTTATTACAGGCCTGCAACTGGGTTGTGTGCAAAGAACTAAACAGAGATTTTCACACTAAGAGTATAAGTACTGTCTTAACTCTGCAGTGAACAGATTAATTTTCCTCTCAGCTTGTGAGTCTTGCATTCATATGTCAACAGCTGGGTCCAATTATTAATGAGACCCCAGAGGTAGAAGCTGTGATAAATGTGACATTGGGGTAAAAATTCGTGATAAAAGAATATAGAAATATATGTTAGATTGGTGTTAATATAAAAATGTGAAAAGGTATAGTCTGTAGAAAAATTTCCTTCAAGCTAGCCGGCTGCCGTTTCCCAGCCCGAGACAAAGAACGGGACAGGAGCCATCAGGATGAACAAAGACACTAGCCAACCCAGATAAGAATCGACATCATACCCAGACAGAGAAATTCCTCCCCGAACGAAGGGGAATTCTCCACCGGGGACTACACATCGGAATAATCATGGACCGGCGGGCTCCATCCGCATGTGAAAGGAACCTTCCCGGAATACAATTTGCAAAGTTCGACAAATCCGGGAAACCCATCCAAAGATGTATTTGGACTATTTGCCGGACTATTCCATGCACCTGTTTTGCCTCAGGACACGAAAAACCCTATAAAACCCCGGGCTGCGATCTTCTCCGTGTGGATTTGGGAAATCTGTACCTTAGGGTGCGGACCCCTTGTCCACCCAGTGCTGCGCTGCCCGTCCTATTTATGGTTTCTTTCTTTATTGGTGATTGGGATTGTTTTTCTAATAAATTGTTTCTTTATTAATCCGATTTTTGCCATTGCATTTATAACAGAGCCCAGACCAGGGCAGGCAAACAAAACTGAATATACATTTCAAATGAAACTTATTTTCTCTGATGTTATCATGCCATAAACACAGTATATCAACCAAGCAATTTTGACTCTTCTCCCTCATCTTAAAAAGAGCATCATGATGGGCAAATAGTTCCCCATATGTGGAAATATATGCAGGGTTTGGTACAACATCAACGTAAATACACCAAACAACATAATGATCAGGGAGTTTCTCTACCCCAATATACAAATGCTTAGAACAAAATTGTAATTCTGACCTCTCATGCCCTACATTGGGCACCAAAAGATGTGTTGGTTTAAAAGTGAACCAGTGGGAGAAATGAACCCCACTCAAATACCTTGAGAAAGATTACAGGTTGGACTTACAATTTCCTGAAGAGATTTCAATAGATACAATGATACAGAGAAAACTGGTTTTAACTCACAAACCTGGCACCCTGTCGGTCAGTGATGGTTGCTGTCCTGTTGAAGTTCCAGTTCTCCTCCAGATCTATTGAGTGGTGGCCCTCCAAGTCCCCAAACCGAAAGATTATATATGCTCAGGTTTGAGTGGGGCATGCTCAGTACCTCCCCCAAGGCAGGGCGTTTCACAGTGGATGAATACTGTGAGTCATGGGATATTTTGGGAGTCTTTGATAGTTTAAGTCACTGAAGCTGCCTATTGGGCTAGTAGTGCCATTGAGTCCATTATGGCCCATTAGCAGACATGACCCCTCAGGCTGGGTGTGACTGTGCTGGTGCTTCCCCGGAGGGGAGTTATCACAGCTGAATCATTTGTGTGAAGAAAAAGAAACACTACCCTGCCTCCCAGGGTTTGCCTCTTCTTCCTTATCTCCTTTACATCCAGCTTGTAGCCTGAGATGTCACTGGGCAGCTACTGCAAACGATCCATTATTAACAGTTCATCAGAAATTACATAGAGGGAAGTAGAATACACACTTTGGCTACACCCACATAGTGCTAAACTGGTACCCTACTCCTGTAACCAGAGCAACCTCCAAGATCATAAAGTCCAATCTTTGACCGAGTACCAGCATGGCTACTAAACCATATCACAAACTGCCACATTTACTTGTTTTTTGAACAGGTCCAGGAATGGTGACTCCACCACTTCCCTGGGCAGCCTGTTGCAATGCTTTTAACTGCCCTTTCAGTGAAGAAATTCTTCCTGAAATGCTAGCAGTTGAGAAGAAAGGGCATTCAAAATTCCTGATAGAAATAAGTACTTCCAAGTTGTGCAACACAATACAAAAAGCAACTTAAAGAGGTGTTGAGGAGTTATAAGGGAAAAAAAAAGAAATGCATTGAGTCAGTAAGCTTGACATGCAAATATAAGGTTTCAATGAGTTGGGAAAACACAAATACATTCAGGAAAATAAAAAAAAGTAAATCCTGAACCTGAGAGTTCTCAGGTTTGAACCAAGCAGTATACTTTCCCATCATCTTCACTTTTTTACACAATCAAATACTTTGATGTTGTGTGAACAGTCTACTAAGGGTAGGTTTGAATATGTACTTCGGCTTGTACTTACTTCCCCCCCCACACACACACAGATGTATATACACATGTAAAGCCATGCTGACATATGTGTCTCAAAGCTCTCCAACTGCATGGTATGATCAACCTACCAGCAGCCAGCTCTACACTGGCTCTTCATGTTTAGTGTATCTGACATAAGCCCAAGTTGCTGTCTGCAATGTAACCAGAAGGGAAGTTTCAGGGCTCAGCTGATCAAGAATGCAATCAAGAATGCTCTTCACTCAACTCCTTTGACTCACTTGAAGATAGGTCTGCCCTATATCTGCTAGCATGGGCAATCAGAAGCTGAAGAAGAGTACTTACTATAGTTACGATTCGGGACAGCTCAAATAACGATACATAGAACTCCCGTTCTTTGGAGGGGGTTATAGCAAAAGTTTATTGAAAGACACTTTTTTATACAGTGTTTTGGTACAATGAATATGATTGGTCATTTAGAGCAACATCTCTCAACCATTTCTTACAAGTAAACAACAAGTTAGAAAAACACCAGGTGTCAAGAAGAGGATATCTACAAGGATTTTTTTGGGTTCCTCCTTACAATTTCCCAGGCCAGTGTGAGAAAGCACTAACTTCCCACAGGCTCTGCTGCTGCTGCCTGAAACCTAAAAATCTATGTTCTGACCACTGTCAGTTCCCAAATACTACCTGCCCAAAGTACCCAAACATCAGCTTTCCAGTGTTGCATACAGGAGTCAGGAGCAAAACTTCAGCTGTGTTTTTAGTTACTAGTCCAAATGAAGACAAGTCTAGAGAAAGGGAATTCTTTAGGTCAGGATCCCTTTTTTTCTTTTTATTTGCAGAGTGCTTAGTGTGGTGGTTTCACATTTGCCAAATTTTATTTACCAACTGGAAATAGAATTTGGGAGAAAAAGGCAAAACAGGCTCAACTTAAAGGTAAACAGATAGTTTATTAACACACAGTAAGGAAAAGAAAGAAAGAAAAAAAAAAAAGTGAAACTTTTAAAACCCTTCTCCTCTCCCCACAAGTGTTCACTTTCCTACAAACAACACAGAGACAAAACCTGCGACATTCAGTCAGTTTCACCATTTAAGTATAGTCTTTCATCAACTCTTCAGGAGAGGAGTCTCTTGTTTACCATGGAATTCTCCCACTGACAACCTAGAAAAGTTCTCTTGTGAGTCGGAGCTCTCACAGAAACAGCTGCCCAGGGAAAACTTGCTTCCATGTGGTTTCCTCCCACTAGCGGTTTCCCAAGCTGCTTATGGGTTGTGGAACTCAGGCATCTGGAGTGTCACCTTTTAAAGATAATCAACTTCAAAGCAAAGGATTTCTCATCTCAAGGAACAGAGATGTCTTCTCACTTCTTTCACTGGTGCAGGAGCTTTTCATCTCTCTCTCTCTGTTCAGGCATCTCATGGGACCATACAGTCCATCACAAACACCTTTGCCCAAAAATCCATAAATCATCTCCCCAAATGCATATTTTTCCATGATTTAGAGGAAAATCTACCAACAGAGTTAATTTCCATAGCTCAAACAAGAAAGTCCAGCCATCAGGCAACTCTTTCATCCTTCCTCTAATTAATCCTTTTCTCACTCTCTCCATCTGACTTATGCTAAGTCTCCTCTATGCTCAATCACTTGTCTGTTCTCACTCTGGGAAGAGCCAGTGCTTTGGATGTTTCATCTGCTGTCAGGAAAGAGTTAAAACTTACCCAGGCCTGCGATGGTCACGTGATTTCTGCTGGGTGGGCAGCCAGGATTTTCAAAAGCCTCGGGAATGGGGGGGAAAAACTCAAACAGATTTTGGAGCAGCTTGGCTGATGAAAAACCTCCTTGCCCCCCCCACTCCTCCATCTCCTTCAGGGTGGGCCCAGCTTGGAGCTGCCACAGACTGCAGGCTCCCCTCCCCCTGCTTGGGAAAGGGCTCAGGCCCACTGCCAGGCCTCGGGCCAGCTTCCCTCCCATAGGGGGAGCGGCAGGGTGTTTCCAGCTGCTAAAAAACCCAATCCGTGCGGGATGGGGGCACATCAGCCCCTTCCCCGGCCTAGGAGTCACCGGGCCAGGCAGGCCTCCTGTGAAGGCCCAGGCCCGGGCAGGCCGGGCTGTCCCGGCCCCCTCCAAAGGAGAGAGCCAGGCTTGCCTTACCTCCTGTGAAAGCAGAAGAAAGAGAGAATGATCCCAGGCTTCCTTCTAACTTTTAAGGCTGTGTGTTTCCAAGAGGTGTATTCCTGCATGCAATTGGCTATTTTGGTTGCTAATTCAAAGGAAACCACCAATTGCAGATATCTGTTCCATGGCTGGGCTTGCTCAATTCTTAAAAAACACAGGCAATAATTAACAATACACTTCATAACTGTATCACTTTACTGAAAAACATCTAAGAAACTGCTGCAGCAACAATGATTTAACTGCATACAATAATATTGCATTTGGGATGAAACAAAAGCATTGGCTCAACATTGCTTAAATGCAGCACTGAGTATCTATTGAAATCAGGGAGGTCTGAAATTCACAGTCACTCTCAGGAATGTGCTAATTTATTAAAAAAACTATGGATATTAATCTAATACCAATATCCAACTATGACGGACAAAGACTCTCTAACAGTTTAAAGTTAGAAAGTGTAAGTTTATTACGACGCCAGGCAGCGTGCGGGATAGCTCCCAAATACACACGCTCAATTTACAGATGATCACAGGGTCTTTTATGTACAGGAGTATTGAATACCCAAAACACAAATGCATATTCATAACTCTGGTACATCCTATTCCCCACTTCGTATGGTAATTAGCCCAAAAAGCCATTAAGCATGCATAGTTTGTTCTTTGAAATGGGTCGGTGGTCTTTTTTATGGGGTAGGGTCCTAAAATTATGAAGTAAGATGGGTCTTCCTCTCTTTGACTTTTTAACCTTTGACAGCTGAATCCTGTTTTCCAGGACTGTTTGATTTATGATTGTATTGTATTCATGGGGTCTATTGATTATTCAGGATGCAAAAGCTTAGTTTGACAGCTTCCATGATTTATCAGTTCCTTCCAAGATTTATCAGTTCCTTCAGTCTGGCTTCTGTTAACAAAAGGGAAGTTTTAGCTCCCTTACTTCAGCAATATTTATTTTAACTAAAGTCTTTAATTCTTCTAAATCAGTGCTTCATTCCCCACTTCTTTTTTTTAAAGTGAGTAAATTCTTTTACTCAAAAGAGTCTTCTTCATTAATCTAATCTGTACAGCTAGTGTCTCTTAAGACCAAGCCATAAGCCTTTGATAGTGTAGTTAAGGCTGCTACTCATTGTAGTATTCTCCAATTCTAAACAGGTAAAACTAAACTTATACTATCTAAAACAAGCATCACAACTATAGGGTGGACTAAGGCATTTAGTACACCGTTTGCTGTTGGAGACCACTCAAAAGGCACATTCCACCAATGATGGGACAAATGTCTTAAATACTCTTTTGATGGTCTCTGTGTCATGGTGTATTGAAATTAATGTTTTTTCTTCTCTATTTTTTTTTTTTAAAGATTTTTTTTTAATCTGGGATGTTTCATCAATTGAGCAACTAAAGCCAAATTCATTCCTATGGGTACAGGCAGTATAGTACAGGTGCCCGATAGGAAAAATCACATCCCTTAATTATAACAAAATTGCAAACGCACAAATTGAATTTGGTCTCATTTACAATTTGGTTGTCTGTTTTTATGATGCGGCATGCTGTCTTTGGACAGACACAACCTTGCCCAGTATACACCAGTGAAGTTTTCTGTGTGTCTGGATGCGTTTCAAAGTGACAGATATTCTGGTCTGTATTCAAACAAGTGTCTTTGTCACCTTCTAATGTCCCTTCACATATGTATCCTAACTGTCTTCTCGCAGTACAGGGCTCTAGATTAACAGTTGCCATTTTCCTTCAATTTCTTGTGCTCATATCTTGTGTTCAGAAGGGTACAATACGGTTCTTTCATGATTTAATCTTAAGGGGACTATTGGCATGTATAGTTAAAACAAAGGCTGTCACTGTACTAGTCACAGGGTTATAGGTGAAATACTCCCAACCCTGTTCCTAGCACCCCAGTGAGAGATCTCTCTTACTTTCCTCTACTTCTCGGATAGATGGCACCTGGGGGATCACAGCCTTTCTATTACAGGTGGAATCATCTTGGTTTGGTTCTTATGGAGCTCAGTACATACTTGAGTAATGTTAAAGTTGATGTCATATCCTCTTATTGCATACCCTTCTATTTTGAGTCTAAATTGAGGACATTTACTCAAGCATTTGTCACAGCATTCAGGACTAATCCGGATGGGTCTCATGGGTGGGTGGTAAGCCTCATGGAACCCATCCTGTACGAATGCATACTTACATCCCCAAACATTTCTTCCTTCCCATAAGCTTGCATTCGTAACTCTTAGCATCTTATTTAAAACCTTACGAGTGTAAGCATCATAAGCTTTTCCTTGACACCTGTTTATCTCAGTCACATTGTACCTACGTGGTATTGTGTTGACCCTTGCTATAGTTAAGGTTATTACTGCAATAATTACAACTTTCCACATAATGTCCATAATAATTATTAGTCCATCTATTTGTGGTTCTGAGTGAGTTTCAGTTTTAGTTCATCATTGCCTGGTGTGATCTTCCAGATTCCTTCTGGGGCTTTCTTCACTTGGGAGTGATGGATCCAGGCCTTCTGTTCTTTGATCTTGATTACAGTGAAAGTAGTAAGAAGCATCTGGGATGCTCCTTCTCACTGTGGTTCCAAGAACTTTTCTGTAAAAGACTTAATTTCTAGGTTGTCTAATTTTTTTGTTTTGAGCTCCAGCCACATATTTCTCAATTTCTCTAAGTTGTCTATTTAGGGCCACCATATACTTGTGGCCCTCTATCTGGGGATATGGTGGCTGGAACTCTAACCCCGGTATTATTTCTTGCAACAGTGCTTTGGTTACTCTTCGGGCTTTAGCCGTCCTGTCAGGAAAGGCTTCTGGCCATCCTGAAAAGGTATCAGTTAACACAAATAGGTAACGATATCCTCCCTTCCTGGGCAGCTCTGTAAAATCAATTTGCTATTGTTGCCCAGGTCCACAGCCTTTCCCAATTTGTCCCATTTTAGGCTTTGGTGTATTTTTGGGATTAGTTTGGAGGCAAAGACTACACTGACAGGTTACCTGTATCACTGTACCTTGTAACTTTCTGGCCATAATTCTTTCCTTCAAATAACTATACAACA
This sequence comes from Zosterops lateralis, assembly GCF_965231275.1. Classification (NCBI taxonomy): domain Eukaryota; kingdom Metazoa; phylum Chordata; class Aves; order Passeriformes; family Zosteropidae; genus Zosterops; species Zosterops lateralis. The sequence goes on along the minus strand of NC_139801.1, from coordinate 28,130,182 downwards.
TGCCTATTCCCCAGTGTGTTTTCTCATGTTCCCTTTGCACTAATGACCATAACAAATAGGAGGGTACTACAAGCTTCTCTTTCTCTGTCATGGCCCACCCTTCCTGATTATAATTTGCTTTCTCTGCTTCAATAAGTTTCTTAACCTTATTGTATACTGGCTTACCTTTAATTGAAATTTTTCCATCTGGGATAAGTGCTGCCTCAATTGTCTCATCGGGTACCTCACCTTTAGCTGTGTCTTTTGCCTCTCTGTCCTCCAGCATATTCTCTTCTTCTAATTCAGAGCTCACTTTGTGATGCGAACTGATGTGCATGATTGTCATCCTCTCAGGTAGCTGCACAGCATCTAGCAGCTTTAGGATTTCTTGTGAATGTTTCTCTTGTGAATTTAGTAGTCCTCTCTTTTTCCAAATGGCTCCGTGTGCAAGGACTACCTCAAAGGCATACCTTGAGTATATGTTCAGCCTTCTGTGCAGAGGTGTTTGTGGGCAATGGTTATTACCTCTCTGCTGGTGGTAACTGCATACCCAGCATGCTGCTTTCCACTGACAACGTAGCTGCTTCTGTCAGTAAACCAGGTCTCAGCATCCTCAATCGGAGTGTCCTTCAGATCCAGGCAACTGGAGTAGGTAGTTTTGATGGCCTCCAGGCAGTCGTGGATCACTGGTTCTCCTATACTCCTGCTGAGGAAGGAAGCTGGGTTCACAATGTTAGTTACCACGATCTCAACATCATCTTGTTCTACCAGTATAGCTTGGTACATTAGGAATCTCTGTGGGGAGAGCTAATGTCCTCTTTTTTCTTCAAGGACTGCAGACATTGTATGGGACTTATAGCACAGGCATCTTCTGGCCTAGAGTGAATTCAACAGCTCTGAGGCACCCTGGCCATCCTTTAGCAGCCGTGTACTCACGTCTGGAAGTCCCAGGGCTGGAGCTGACATGACAGCCTTCTTTAGCTGGTCAAAGGCTTGAATAGCTTCCTTTGTTCACTGAAGTTCTCTAATTCTATCTATGATCAAGGCATATAGAGGTTTAACAAATATTTTATCCACAGTCTATACCACTCTGTTATGCCCAAAAAAGTTGTTTTTTGTTTTTTTGGTTTTTTTTTTGTTTTGTTTTGTTTTTGGGGTTTTTGTTTGTTTGTTTGTTTGTTTGTTTGTTTTCACTGTCTGAGGCTTTGGGGTCTGGCATCCTGCCCCAAAAATTTTGTCTAGCACTCACTCTGTAACCCAGGTAAATGACTGTTTGCCTCACCAGTTAGGCTTTCTTCTAGGATACTCAATACCTCTGCAAGCCCAAAAAGTTTAGGAGGCTTACCGTCCGGTCCACTCACGTTCCCTGGGTCTGGGTAGCTATTAGGAGGTCTTCTGCATACTGGAGCAACTGTTTGCAAGCTGGTCCCCAAATATACTTTTGGGGAAGCACACACTATGTGAGCTGGTTCTTCCATCCAGTTTGAGGTTCTCCTACTCAAATGAAAAGATTTTCTGGCTGGCTTTATGGAGAGGGAGGCAAAAGAAAGCATCTGTCACATCTAAAACAGTAAATGAGTTAACAAGATATAAGGGTTAGCAACTACTGAATACAAGCCTTCAGTTATCTTGTTAATAGCTAAGTTTTGTACTAGCCTGTATGACTTGTCAGGCTTCTTCACTGGCAAGATAGGAGTGTTGAAATCAAACTGACACTCCTTCAGTAGTTTTATCTTTAAAAAGTTTTCTTTGCCCTGCCTGGCGTGTCAGGAGCCCACACTCCAGGAAACACCTAATCTATTATTTTTTTTTAATTCTTTTCTTCATTTACAACTTCAATTTCTTTGGTAGTCTACATTAAACTTAACAGTTTTACATATTGTTGATTCTTTACCTCCAAAATAATTTTCCCATTCTTAAATATTACTTTTGCCTCCAGCTGCTCTAGCAGATCTCTGCCCAAAAGTGCAGATGGAGCTTTAGGCATATAGAAATCGGTGAATTTTTCATTGTTTCCCCAATTTAAACTTCAATGGTTTGTAAAAGTAAGCCCTTTTTAGGTTGGCCAGCCGCTTCTTTTACTATTACATAGTTACAGGTTACAGGTGTTAGGGTTTTATTGCCCCTGTGTCTATCAAGAATTCTATTTCTTTTTCTCTGTTATGGCATCAAGCAGCAATTAGAGGTCTGCCTAATCAGGTAAATGCTGCTTGATTATAAACTTTTTTTTTTTTTTTTTTTTTTTTTTTTTTTTACAGTTTTTTTAAGGTTTCTGAAATTTTGCCCCTGGCCTGGGGGGGGGAACTCTTCTGAACCAGTTTTTTTAATTCTTGTGCTTCTTATTCCTGGGCATATAGTTTAACCAGAAAAAGGGAAAGAACAGCTTGTTAATCTTAAAAAAAAGTTAGCAGTATGTATTCTTCAAAACAAGGCTCGAAGCATCAGCTGTTGAGGAAAGAATTTATGGTTACACAAGAAAAAGGGGGAAAACTTTTTTATTAAAAAACCTCCCCACACAATTAGCCAGATACTTTATCTAAATTGCTGGTTATTAATCACTCATTGAACTAAATTTTTTGTTATGTTTTGCTCTGGGTATATTACTACCAAAATACGTTTGAAAATTGCAATCAACTTCTTATACACTGTAGCAAGCGTGTAGCCGAGAACTAGTCATATTTTACGCCATGTTGTAACTAAGAGACAAATGGAAATTATGCAAAGTAGTGGCTGAGTTTCCGCAGAGATTTTACAATTCTCTGCTATGCTAAAAGCTGTGTAAACTGCGGTTAAACCTTGTCTTAAAGCTTTTCGGATTATTGGACAGGTCTCTGCTACCCCACTCGGAATGTCACAGAACGCAGTGAGAACTATTTCGCCTGCGTATCTCAGCAGCAAAAATCCTTCAGCCCCTTCTGCCGGCATTAGGCATAAGTTCTGGGTTCTCTGCTTTTCTTGCACAAAACTACCAGACTAGGTCCTTTCCCCCCTCACCAAAACCTGTTTGTGTAATAGCTATTTTTAAGCTCACAAAACAATGGGTTCTGACGACTTCAAACCCACTCAGTTAAAGATCTTAACACAGCATCTCCGAGAATCTCATGGATCCCGACTAAAGCACTCCACAAATCCTCTTGCACTGAGGAAAGAGAAAAAAAAGGAAGGGGGTGGTCCCCGATCTCTTTTTTACAATTAAAACTGCATTCCCCTAACAAACAACACCTCAGCTTTTTCAGAGTTTCAAAGACACAGCCTGAGGCTATAAATTCTGGCTCCCTGCTGGTTACCAGGACAACTCTTATCTCTGTGGTATGTTGGGCATAAGTTTGCAAAAAAATAACAAACAAACAAAAAAAAAATAAAACAAAACTCCTCAAAACTCTTTACTCTTGCTTTTTTCTTATAAACAATAAACAGTTTATTCACCCACAGATGTTTTTTACTGAACAACACACTGATTAAAATCACACTATCAGTTATACAGTCAGGACTCACAGCACTCTCCGTGACACCCTCCAGTCACGGCCCAAGCACACACCCTCCCCTCCCCCCCCCCCGCCAATTCCTCCGCTTTTCAGACAAAGGTATTTTTCTGTGGATCGGCGGGGGGTTTTCAAATCTCTCACAACTTTAAATTTGCAAGACTTACAAGGGTTAGTAACAAGTTTTAAAGTCACACAAACCAAAACGCCTACAACACAAGCTTTCACAATCCACAACACATACAGTCACTTAAGCACGACACCAGAAAAAAAAAAACAAAAACCAAACAGATACAAAATTCTCCGGAATACACACAAGAACAGGACCCTGTTCACCTCAAAATTCAGGCTAGCCTCTCAGATTATGGATTACCAAAGTGCACTTTTAAACTACAAACTGAAATTGGAGCCACTTCGCTCCTATAACCAAGACCAGCAGATCTGTGCTGCCGCTGCCCCCACATTCGGGATGCAGCCAACAAGCGACCAGCTTAACCTGGTACACAACAACCACTACAACACTCTGCAGAGACTTCAAAACTCAGTCAGGCTTCTGCTTTGCATAAGACGTCTCTTATGACTTATAAGCTGCCTCTATTCAAAGGTACTGAGGCATAGATTTAGAAGAATTAAAGACTGTAGTCAAAATAGATAGTGCTGAGATAATGTAGCTAGGACTTCCCTTTTGCTAACAGAAGCCAGACTGAAAGAACTGATAATCCTTGGAAGGAACCGATCAATCAGAGGAGCTGTCAAACTAGGGCTTCTGCATCCTGAATAATCAATAGACCCCATGAATACAATACAATCATAAATCAAACAGTCCTGGGAAAAACAGGATTTAGCTGTCATGAACACTAAAGGTTAAAAAGTCAGAGCTGAGGAAGACAATCTTACTTCATCATTTTGGGACCTCACCCCATAAAAAAGACCACCGACCCATTTCAAAGAACAAACTACGCATGCTTGGTGGCTTTTTGGGCTAATTACCATACGAAGCGGGGAATGGGAGGTATCAGAGCTATGAATATGCATTTGTAGTTTGTGTATTCAATACTCCTGTAGATAAAAGACCCTGTGATGATCTGTAAATTGCGCGTGTGTTTCTGGGAGCTATCCCGCACGCTGCCCGGCGTCGTAATAAACATACACTTTCTAACTTTAAACTGTTAGAGAGTCTTTGTCCGTCATAGTTGGATATTGGTATTAGATCAATGTCCATAGTTTTTTAATAAATCAGTACCTGTATTCAATATTTTTTCTTTAAACATACCTTTTGTCCGTATTTTCCAGGAGATTCTGGTTTTTCGCTGGGTGGACAGGAGGGTCGTAGTAGTCCCCTCCCCAAAAACTTCGGGTGGGCGCCCTGAGGGGGGTCCCAGACGCCACTGGCCCCACAGCCACAAAGAGCAGCTCCTGCCTGGCTCTCCAAATGATTTATTAAAAAAACTATGGATATTAATCTAATACCAATATCCAACTATGACGGACAAAGACTCTCTAACAGTTTAAAGTTAGAAAGTGTAAGTTTATTACGACGCCGGGCAGCGTGCGGGATAGCTCCCAAATACACACGCTCAATTTACAGATGATCACAGGGTCTTTTATGTACAGGAGTATTGAATACCCAAAACACAAATGCATATTCATAACTCTGGTGCATCCCATTCCCCGCTTCGTATGGTAATTAGCCCAAAAAGCCATTAAGCATGCATAGTTTGTTCTTTGAAATGGGTCGGTGGTCTTTTTTATGGGGTAGGGTCCTAAAATGATGAAGTAAGATGGGTCTTCCTCTCTTTGACTTTTTAACCTTTGACAGCTGAATCCTGTTTTCCAGGACTGTTTGATTTATGATTGTATTGTATTCATGGGGTCTATTGATCATTCAGGATGCAAAAGCTTAGTTTGACAGCTTCCATGATTTATCAGTTCCTTCCAAGATTTATCAGTTCCTTCAGTCTGGCTTCTGTTAACAAAAGGGAAGTTTTAGCTCCCTTACTTCAGCAATATTTATTTTAACTAAAGTCTTTAATTCTTCTAAATCAGTGCTTCAGTGCATCATCCATTAAGTCACCAATATATCAATGTCTTCAGTATTTCAGTCCAAAATACTGAACTTAAATCTCACCCAGCTTGTAGGTGCCAACAGGTTATTTTTTTTATATTCTGTATAATTGCAATGCCTTTATCACTGCAGTTATTAAAATGTTTCTTTCACTTTAGTGATTGATTGATTATGCTAAACCAGAGAAAATAGATTTCTTTCACTAGTAGTGAGATAACACTTTACATGTATGTCAGTTATTATTAATACAACACTCTTTCCACTAACACCCATGTTCTTGTTTGTGCTGGTTTTGGCTGGGGTAGAATTGTCTTCACAGTGGCCAGTATGGGACTATTTTGGATTTGTACTGAACACAAGGTTGATAATAGAGAAATGTTTTTGTTATTGCTGAGCAGGGCTAGTGCAGAGCCAAGCAAAGCCTTTACTGCCTTTCCTACTGCCACACTGGCAAGGGGATTGGTGGTACATGGGAGGTTGGGAGGAGACAATCGGGACAGGTAACCCCAACTGACCAAAGGGATATTCCAGACCATATGACATCATGCTCAGTATAAAAGTGGAGGGAAGAAGGAGGAAAGAATGATGTAGCAATGGTGTTTGTATTCTCAAGTAACCATTATGCATGATGGGGCCCTGCTCTCCTGGAGATGGTTGAACACCTGCCTGCCCATGGGAAGCGGTGACTTAATTTCTTGTTTTGCTTTGCTTGTATGTGTGGCTTCTGCCTTCTCTATAAAACTGTATCTCAATCCATGAGTTTTCTGGCTTTTACTCTTCCGATTCTCTACCTGATCCCACTGGTGGGGAAGTGAGCGAGTGGCTGAGTGGGGCTTGGCCGCTGGCTGAGGTTAAACCATGACATTGTTATGACGTCCCTGCATTTCTTGGTTTCAAGTGTTTGAGTCTTTGCAGCAGCTGCTCACGCTGCTTCATGTAAACAATATTATATTCTTAGAATTTATCTGTATGTTTTGCATTCTTGTTCTCTGAGAGAGAACTTGACTGATGGTCATATTGACCAATGGAGTCAGGAGGTTGTAACCTCTTTGGGCCAATCTTGGCCCTCTGTACAAAATGTATATAAGCCTTTGGAGTCAGATAATTGTTGTGGTTTGAAAGCAAAATGAATGTGAGGCTCCAAGTCAGAGATATAATTTAATAAGAAGAAAGGTAAAAAGGTAAAAGTAAAATAAAATAAATACAATAACACAAAGGATCACTGACAGAGTCAGAATACAACCTGAGCAGGATGGTGGTAGCAGTCTAGGTGAGGTGCTCTTCCTGAAGCAGTGATCCTGTAGAAAGCTCTGGTAGCTCTGGTCCTCTGGGAATCCAGTGGATAAGTGCTACTTGCACTGTCTCAAATTCCAGCTTATATCCAGGTGGGAATGCTTGGCTCCTCCCCCTGAGCAGAGCATCTCACAATAGCATGAGAAGTGTGAAATGGGTCCTTGATGGCCCATTAACAGAGATAACCCCTGGAGGGAGTTACCTGTGACTCATGGGCCATTAGCAGGAGACACCCCAAAAGTCATTAGCAGAAAACACCCCAAAGGCGTTAATGGGCCATTAGCAGAAAAGGCAGGGGGCTTGGGAAAACACTAGCCCACCTGGTTTCAAGAGTTCATGAAGATGGTGATAGAATAAATACTTTGTGTACATCCTACACTGCAACCCAGGACATAATCCACCCCTTATTCTATTACCATCTACATCATATCCAAATCAATGCATTCTTACAAAGATATGCATACACATAGAGAATAAAATGTTACACACTGTTCTCACTTAAAATTAAGTCTCCCTGTGGTACACAATGGGTTTCCCCATCTTTCTGCATTACCCACCAAGTGTGACCAGGTCTTTGAACAATGACAATTCCACGGATGGGTCTGCCTTTTCTTGAGGCAGGATTAATCCAAACAGTCTTCCCTAAAATGCCTTTCATATGTACTGCAGGGACTTTATCTCCATCCACTGTGTGCAAGGGTTCAGACTGGGCAGGACCACCTTGATTAATAAACCCTCGGGTGTTGACCATCCAGGTAGCGTGGGCTAAGTTCATTTTCCAATTCTTGAAGGTCCCCTTGCCAAGTGCCTTCAGGGCAGTCTTTAGTAGTCCATTGCACCGTTCAACTTTCCCAGCAGCTGGTGTGTGATAAGGAATGTGATATATCCATTCAATACCATGTTCTCTAGCTCAGGTGTTTATAAGGGTGTTTTTGAAATGGGTCCCATTGTCCGACTCAATTCTCTCAGGGGTGCCGTGTCTCCACAGGACTTGTTTTTCCAGGCCCAGGATGGTGTTCTGGGCAGTGGCATGAGGCACAGGGTAGGTTTCCAGCCATCCAGTGATGGCTTCCACCATGGTCAGCACGTAGCGCTTTCCTTGGCGGGTTTGGGGAAGGGTGATGTAGTCAATTTGCCAGGCTTCCCCATACCTGTACTTCAGCCATTGTCTACCATACCACAGAGGCTTCACTCGCTTGGCCTGTTTGATTGCAGCGCAGGTCTTACAGTTGTGGATGACCTGGGAGATGCTGTCCATAGTAAGGTCCACCCCTCGGTCACGGGCCCATTGGTATGTCGCATCTCTTCCTTGATGACCAGAGGCATCATGGGCCCAACGAGCTAAGAACAGTTCTCCTTTGTGCTGCCAGTCCAGATCCACCTGTGATACTTTCACCTTGGCAGCTTTGTCCACCTGCTCGTTGTTGTGATGCTCCTCATTAGCCTGGCTCTTGGGTACGTGTGCGTCCACATGTCGAACTTTCACGGTCAGTTTCTCTACTCGGGCAGCGATGTCTTGCCAAATGTCAGCGGCCCAGATGGGTTTTCCTCTGCGCTGCCAGTTGGCCGTTTTCCAGCGATTCAGCCATCCCCACAGAGCATTAGCTACCATCCATGAGTCAGTGTAGAGATAGAGCCTTGGCCATTTCTCTCGTTCAGCAATATCCAAAGCCAGCTGGACAGCTTTAAGCTCTGCAACCTGACTCGACCCACCTTGTCCCTCGGTAGCCTGTGCAACTTGTCGTGTGGGGCTCCAAACTGCAGCTTTCCATTTCTGGTTAGCACCTACAATTTGACAGGAGCCATCAGTGAAGAGAGCATATTGTCTTTCAGTCTTCGGTAGCTCATTGTATGGTGGGGCTTCCTCGGCACGTGTTAGTTGCTTTTCTTCTTTTTCAGACGATAATCCAAAATTCTCACCTTCTGGCCAGTTTGCTATAACTTCCAGAATCCCAGGGCGATTTGGGTTTCCAGTACGGGCGCGCTGTGTGATGAGAGCAATCCATTTGCTCCATGTGGTGTCAGTGGCGTGATGTGTGGAGGGAACCTTTCCCTTAAACATCCACCCCAGCACTGGTAATCGGGGTGCCAGAAGCAGCTGTGTTTCAGTGCCAATCACTTCTGAGGCAGCTTGAACTCCTTCATAGGCGGCCAAGATCTCCTTCTCTGTGGGAGTGTAGTCGGCTTCGGAGCCTCTGTAACTTCGGCTCCAGAATCCCAATGGTTGGCCTCAAGTCTCCCCAGGCACCTTCTGCCACAGGCTCCAGGACAGACCGTTGTTCCCGGCTGCGGAGTAAAGGACATTCTTCACATTTGGTCCTGTCCTGACTGGGCCAAGGGCTACTGCGTGAGCAATCTCTTGTTTGATCTGAACAAAGGCTTGTTGCTGTTCAGGGCCCCAGTGGAAATCGTTCTTCTTGCGGGTAACCAGATAGAGAGGGCTCACGATCTGACTGTACTCAGGAATGTGCATCCTCCAGAAGCCTATGGCACCTAGGAAAGCTTGTGTTTCCTTCTTGTTGGTAGGTGGGGACATGGCAGTGATCTTGTTTATTATCTCTGTGGGGATTTGGCGACGTCCATTTTGCCACTTGACTCCCAGGAACTGGATTTCTTGAGCCGGTCCCTTAACCTTACTTCGTTTAATGGCAAAACCAGCTTTCAACAGAATTTGGATAATCTTCTCTCCTTTCTCAAAGACCTCCTCTGGGGCGTTCCCCCATACGATGATATCGTCGATGTACTGCAGATGTTCCGGAGCCTCACCCTTCTCCAGTGCAGCCTGGATCAGCCCATGGCAGATGGTGGGGCTGTGTTTCCACCCCTGGAGCAGTCGGTTCCAGGTGTACTGCACGCCCCTCCAGGTGAAAGCAAACTGGGGCCTGCATTGTGCTGCCAAAGGAATGGAGAAGAAGGCATTGGCAATATCAGTGGTCGCATACCACTTTGCTGCCTTGGACTCCAGCTCATATTGAAGCTCTAACATGTCTGGCACAGCAGCGCTCAGTGGTGGCGTGACTTCATTCAGAGCACGGTAATCCACCGTCAGTCTCCATTCTCCACTGGACTTACGCACAGGCCATATTGGGCTGTTGAAAGGTGAATGAGTCTTACTGACCACCCCTTGGCTCTCCAGTTTACGAATCATCTCATGTATGGGAATCACAGAGTCTCTGTCAGTGCGGTATTGGCGGCGGTGTACTGTTGTTGTGGCAGTTGGTACCTGTTGTTCTTCGACTCTGAGCAGTCCCACAGCAGAGGGGTCATCTGAGAGACCAGGCAAAGTATTCAACTGTCTGATGTTTTCTTTCTCAACTGCAGCTATTCCAAAAGCCCAACGATATCCTTTCGGGTCTTTGAAATATCTATTCCTGAGATACTCTATGACGAGAATGCATGGGGCCTCTGGACCAGTTGCGATGGGATGTTTTTGCCACTTGTTCCTAGTTAAACTCACTTCAGCCTCTAATAGAGTCAGTTCCTGGGACTCTCCTGTCACCCCAGAAATAGAGATGGATTCTGTTCCTACATACCTTGATGGCATCATGGTACATTGGGCCCCAGTGTCAACCAACGCCGTATATTCTTGTGGGTCAGATGTGCCAGGCCATCAGATCCACACAGTCCAGTAGATCTGATTATCCCTTTCCTCTTCCTGGCTAGAGGCAGGGCACCCCTATTCCTGGTCATGGCATACATTGTTCTCCTCCTGTATGTATGTTTCTGAGGTCCCTTCTAGAGGATCAGTCATATCATCATTCCTGTACCGTCTGGAGGTCCGAGAGACTGGGGCAACCTTGATTCTAGATGGGCTTCTTGTGGTAGGTGTTCCTCTTTTCAGTTCACGTACCCGGGCTGCTAAAACGGAAGTGGCTTTTCTATCCCACTTCTTCATATCTTCTTCATGCTCTCGAAGAAAAGACCAGAGGTTACCCCGTGGTGTGTATCCTCTCTCCCTGGCTGGGGGACGCCTGCTCCTAATGGCAGAGACTCTCGTCGGCTCTGGTGAGATATGGTAAATTTCTTCCTTAAGTTCTTTTAATTTCTGATGGCCTTCTTCAATCAAGCTCCGGACTTGCTCAGCCAGTCCTGTTTGCACAGACGAGACATGGGTGCGAACTGGGGCGATGACAAGTGTCCTCGTAAATTCTTAATTTATTAGCCAAGACATCCACCTTGTCCTAACCTTCCCTTCATTGCAGTGTTGCCAGGTAACGTGAGTGCATCTCTGGTCTAAGCTGTGCAAGTCTCAGCCACATCCGTGATGTGCACTGGACATCATCTGGGTTTTTAGGGAATCTCTCGTTTTCTGAAAAAATGATCTCTAGCACTGCCAATTCCCTCAGGCGTTGGATACCTTGTTCTATTGTGCTCCATTTGCCTTGGTGCGCTTGGAGGTCTTCTTACAAAGGTATCTGTCTTTCACACTTGTTAGCAGTCGCTGCCAGAGGCTGAGAGGTTCTTGGGTTTTCCCAATCCCCTGGTCAATGACCACATCCCAGGACAGGGATCCCAGTTGCCTGGCCTCAATTCCATCCAGAATGGTGTCATTGGCTGCAGCGTCCCAGATGCGGAGCAGCCAGGTCAGGATGGACTCGTTGGTCTGGCGGGTGAATTCCCTTCGCAGGTCACGCAGCTCACCCAGGGATAGAGAGCGAGTGATGATCTCTATCTCTGTCTCTTCTGCTGGCTGCGAAGGTCCTGCTGCATCCTCGTCAGTCACTACGCGGACTGATTTGCTCCTTGACTTCTTTTTCTGAGTGGTGGCAACTGCTACTGGTTTAGGTTGTTCCAGTTCAGTAACGGTTTGTGTGGAGATGCTGACAGCACTTTTGGTTCCTTTCTCCTCAGTGACAGTCTGCATAGATGTGGACACTGTTGCCTCATTTTTGGCTTCTTTCTCCTCTGCGATGGTCTTTGTAGATGAGGACACTGTTGCCTTGCCTTTGGTTCCCTTTTCCTCTGTGACAGTCTGTGTAGACACAGACACTGTTGATTCATTTTTGGCTTCTTTCTTCTCTGCGATGGTCTGTGTAGATGCTGATGATGTTGCTTTGCTTCTTTTTCCCTCTTCCTCTTCCTTAGGAACACGCTGTATCACACCTGGTAGTGTTTTGTTCCTAAGTATGGTGCAGAAAAAACAAAGGTCTGTGCAGAGAAGAGAAAGCAGGGATGACAATAACATAATACTGTCCTTGGCATCCAGAGGGTACTTAATATTTTCAAAAACTGCTGTGTGATGCCTAAAAAGCTGGAAAAAATCATTCTTTACTCCTCCCCACAGGGGCTGAGTGAGATTGTTGAGGCCCCAGATGTAGCATCCTAGACCAGGACACGAATCCAAAACTGGGTATATATTCTGAATGCTGTTCATTGCCTCGGAGTTTATCAAGCAATGGACATAGAAGACCAATAAGGCAATTTTAGTACCATACCCTGGTTTACGCAGGAGCATTACGACCAGCAGATAGTACCCCATGTGTGGAAAAATATAGAGAGATAGGTATAAGACTCATGTAAGCATGTTGAGCATCATAGCAAACAGGTGTCTTCTCAAATACAAAACTGTAGTTCTGACTTTTTCTCAGTGCCTCTGCCCCACGTTGGGCACCAAAAAATGTTGTGGTTTGAAAGCAAAATGAATGTGAGGCTCCAAGTCAGAGATACAATTTAATAAGAATAAAGGTAAAAAGGTAAAAGTAAAATAAAATAAATACAATAACACAAAGGATCACTGACAGAGTCAGAATACAACCTGAGCAGGATGGTGGTAGCAGTCTAGGTGAGGTGCTCTTCCTGAAGCAGTGATCCTGTAGAAAGCTCTGGTAGCTCTGGTCCTCTGGGAATCCAGTGGATAAGTGCTACTTGCACTGTCTCAAATTCCAGCTTATATCCAGGTGGGAATGCTTGGCTCCTCCCCCTGGGCAGAGCATCTCATAATAGCATGAGAAGTGTGAAATGGGTCCTTGATGGCCCATTAACAGAGATAACCCCTGGAGGGAGTTACCTGTGACTCATGGGCCATTAGCAGGAGACACCCCAAAAGTCATTAGCAGAAAACACCCCAAAGGCGTTAATGGGCCATTAGCAGAAAAGGCAGGGGGCTTGGGAAAACACTAGCCCACCTGGTTTCAACAGTTCATGAAGATGGTGATAGAATAAATACTTTGTGTACATCCTACACTGCAACCCAGGACAATAATAAAAGAGCTTTCCATGTTTCACCAAGCTGCTGCATGCTGTCCTCTGTGAAGGTCCACACCACGTCGCAACGTGTTGCCCCTCTAAAGGCTGGGGTAACAAGTGGTGACCCCGAGTGTCTGGACTGCAGCTGGGTCGCATCTGGTGACCCCGAACGTGTGGGAAGAGGGTCTCCTGTCGCATCTGGTGACCCCTCCGTGTCTGGACTGCAGCTGGGTCACATCTGCTGACCCTTTGTGTCTGAACGGCACATCTGGACACTGTCCGTGTCTGAACGGACTCCTGACGTGGGAGAACAGGTCACATCTGGTGACCTCCGTCTGTGAGAGAACTGCACGTTGGTGGACCTCTGTGCCCAGTGAGAGACTGTACCTGCTCTTCCTGAGGCACTCATGGTAAGAGATAATGATCTCTAAACCCTCCTCAGATGAGGAAACCCTCATGTTGGACCTTGGCCTTGAGGTCCTGCAGAGAGAAGAAGTCTCCTTTCCTGGAGATGCTCTCCAGAAATTGTTCTATTATGCTAGAACTCATGGGGTTTTTTGCAGCCTTGAAGAAGTTTTTTTCTACAGCAGAGTGGAAGTCTTTGGGCGACTATCTGCTCCAGGTTTTCTTTGCAGATCGCAGTGTGAAACTTTTGAAACTGATAGCCACTTGGAACAGGCTGGAGAAGGTGCTGCCTAAATTGCAGCCTTCTAGCTCTGAGGACAGCTCCAGCCCCATCGGGCTGAGTGCCAGGGAAGACGATGGAGTCATTCCGCCTGTTCCTGCCCCTCAGAGACGGGCGAGACAGCCGACTCCCCTTCCTCGGAAAGGCAGCAGCATGGCGGGAAGCCTGCCCGTCCTCAGCGCACCACCTGAGGCGGGCACGGGGTCTTCTGCAGACCAGACCCCTTCCCCACCCACGCCGTATTGGCGCTGGAGTGTGGAAAACCTCGGGGCTTGCAAAAGCCCCTCGGGATTGGAGAGATCAGCGCTCCTGAATTCCGTGCCGAACAAACGGCAGCGGAGGCGAAAGATCGCCTCCCCCACTTCCCCCCCCCCTGTGCTTTCCTGGCCTTGGAGGCGCCGGGAGCGCTCTTGGATCGGGGGGGCGGGGTGTTTTTTGTGGATTGTCCGCACTGTGGGGTGTCGGTGGAATGTTCCGTGCGGCGGGGCGGCGTGGGATTGCGCCGTCCCGGGGCGCCGGGCAGGGCGGCCGTGCGCCCCCGCGGCGGGGGCTTGCAGGGCACACACAGATCTGTGCAGTTTGGCGACAAGCCAAGTGTCCCACCGGAGCGGGGGTGGGGACCGGCCCAGCCTGTGAGCGGCGGAGCGGCCCCGAGAAATGGCGGGGCCGGCCCGGGGTGGGTATTGCAGCCTGCCCGGCCCCCGTGGGGGGGGATGGCCCTAAGGAGTGAAGGGGCCAGCCCAGGGTCACCGCGCACGGCCCCGGAGCGAGAAGAAACCCCCCTGCACAGGCCGGTGCCGCACGTGAGAAAGGGCGGGCCAGCCCCTCGCCGCGCGGTTCAGCCGGGCAGCGCAGGAGCCACAGCCGCGGCTCCGCTTGGGAATGCAGGGCCGGGAGACCCTCCCAGCCCCCCTGCTCCTCCCCGTGCCGATCGGGGCACTCCCCCTGTGGGGGCAGCGCTTGGCAAGCAAGACACGCGTCCTGCAGCGCTGCCATCTCCCCCCGTGCGGGGTCAGGGCCGCGCGGAGTGGGCAGCAGCCGCCGGTCTGAAAGCGGCACCGAGGGACACGCCCCTCCCAGCACTGCGATTCCCCCCCGCGCCGAGCAGGAGCAGCACGGCAGAGGCAGCTGCGGCCGATCTGTTCATTTTAAAGGGACAGCGCGGCCACAAGCGGGGGCTCCCTGGCTGCAGAGGGTCCCGGGGTCCCGGATCCCCCTCAGTCTCGAATGATGTCCTAACCGTGGCTGATGCTGAGGGCAGCCGTGGGTCAGCACAGCGCCCCCTGCAGGACAGGGATGGATTCCCTCGTTCTGCGGGTGCGGTGAGAAAAGCTCTCACCCCTGTCTCTGTGAAACACACGGGACAGGATCTGATGGCCCATGATGCCTCATCTAATGCTCAGGCCGGCAAGACCAATGCTAAGGCCAACAAGAAACAAAGAAAGAGAGTGCAAAAAAGAGGAATCACTCCTTTGTTTCTTTGTGGAAGGTGTGGACGGCCAAATCACATGGCAGATGTTTGCAAGGCAAGGCATGTGAAAGGCCAACCTCTGTCAAAAGGGCAGTGGGGTGCAAAGAGGAAGCGTGCTCGGACAGAAGAGTCTTCCCAGTCCCCACAGCCGATGGAGGTCTGTTGGGAAAGTTTAGTCCCACACCCACCTCTCCCTGTCAGTGTCCCTGAAGGGACCAAAATTGTTTAATTTCTGTTTGAGTTTTCTGTTCACAGGACAAAGAGTCGGTGGTGAGAAGGCGGTTGCTCTGAAGTACTGAGCTGCCTGGATTTCACTGGACTGTTGCTCTGATCAGAGACTGTCCTGGAACAATTTGGAAAGGGACATTGCGATTTTTTCCTTTGCTGTTTGGCAGCTGGAATGGACTGTCTTTCAAGATCCATTCATCACCCTTCGTGACGTGTTTGGGAGCTGTTCGACCAGGATCATCTGGAAAGTTCAACCAGTCCTGGGATGTTCCTGTGTTCTGCATCGAAACAGAACTCTGGGGACTGGAGATTTTTTATAACACCTCCAAAAAGCCAATCCTCAATTGTGAATCTGAATGATTGTTTTCTGTGTTTCATTTGTATCCTGCAGGTATCACTGGCTGATGAATGTCCAATTCCTTGCACGTTCTGGAATGGGTCATTTTTGCCCCATCTGCCACAAGGCGGCAAAATATTGTTTGAAAAAACAAACAATCAAAATATTATTTTTTTTGTTTGAGCTAATTATTGCTCGATTTCAGCCAAAAAAATGGCAATCAATCATTTTTGTATGAGCTCATTGCTCGATTGATAAATTGCAGGCAACAATGCTTGCGAATTTGATGGGTGCAGATTTTTGTAAAATTCATACTCTCAGTATTATGGGAGGAATTTGATTGGAGCTTTGCAAGCAGTGTTTTTCTGCCAAATGCTCTGGAGCCATGAGCTGTTGCGAGTGGCAAGAATCCTTTGGATTTCTTTTTTGCGGCGCAAAGATATTCAGAAATTTAGTGCAAGGACCCACTGTATTTACAGACAATTTGGGAGGACGAGGTAGGCCAGTGTTGCTTGGAAGGATGATTTTGAGGGCAAAGTTTTGGAAGCCCCTGAGGATGGGCAGCCCATTTGGTATTGGGGCTGCTGTCATGGCATTTCCACAGTTTTCCCAAAAACTTTTTCATTTAGTCATGGATTTAATTTCTGTGGTCGACATGGCACACAGATGGGTTGTTCAATTTAAAGGGAGTCAGCAATGTTGTTTGTTCCATTTGCTGAAGAACCTTTTGTTGTGCCACAGAGGCCTGGTTCTTCAAAAACAAAAACGGGGAATGCAAGGTGAAACCCCGCAGATTTAATTGGCAAAGGCTTTGCATGCCATGGAGCACCTTACAGGTGCCACAGAATTTCATTAACCCTGCAATGTGAAAAGCAAGAAACCGTGACCGAATGAAGGTCAACAGAGGAGGAACCACTGGTCCTCCCATGGGAACAGAAATTGAACTGTAGTTCATTTTCTTTTTTCCTTTTTTCTTTTTTTAAGGTAAAAAGGGTGAGATTTCGTCCCTGCATTTCTTGGTTTCAAGTGTTTGAGTCTTTGCAGCAGCTTCTCACGCTGCTTCATGTAAACAATATTGTATTCTTAGTATTTATCTGTATGTTTTGCATTCTTGTTCTCTGAGAGAGAACTTGACTGATGGTCATATTGACCAATGGAGTCAGGAGGTTGTAACCTCTTTGGGCCAATCTTGGCCCTCTGTACAAAATGTATATAAGCCTTTGGAGTCAAATAATAAAAGAGCTTTCCATGTTTCACCAAGCTGCTGCCTGCTGTCCTCTGTGAAGGTCCACACCACGTCCCAACATGTTGCCCCTCTAAAGGCTGGGGTAACATTGTTACTCTCCTTTAAAACTTCAATTAAAGAATTATTGCAAAACAACTCCAAAGGGAATGAAAGAGGACACACAAGATAAAAAAGTTAGTCTAGTGATTCTCCTTCATATATTACAAACATTATTTTCTGAAATATATTTCTAATAGGGCTGGGGTAAGGAAGGAGAGAGTTCAGCAGTGAGCTGGGTGCCAGCCCAACAATATGTGCAGTTCCTCACATGACAGCTCTTTGCATTTCCCCAGCTGGCTTCAGCATTTCTGGGAGGGGGACAAACATGGGCTAGTACACTGCCAAGACTGCTAGTTGTGCTGCAGGTGAGAAGCAGTAACCATTCTGAGGGATGGAAACATCACAGCTGGCTACCAGCTGCTTAAGTACAAATCAATACTAATACTATTTGTAAACCCTATTGTAAATGACACTGAAAAACAAACAGCCATAAAAATGACAGAATGGAAAAAAACCTGAGGAGAGTGATTATTCTGGTCTTGACATCAGTGGTAACTATGGAAAACCAGAGTGACAGATTCCTGATTGCTACCTTTGAGAAGTCCCCTGGCCAGCAAGCTTAGGTGTAACAGGCTCCCCCAAGACACTCTGTCAAAGTCCAAAGGCCCTCTGAGAAATGGCTCCCTAGTGGGGAAAGACAGCTATGGTGAGAAAACATGATCCTATAAGAAACTCCAAGTATGACAAAAAAAATCTTTCAGCATTTGTACCTGAGAAATCTTGTGCAAATAAAATGACCTGTGCAATAAAGAATTTTTAATCTTTCTACTGTCAGCAAGCTAAAAAATAAAATTTGGTACATTACTTACTAGAAAGTAAAACAACTTGCATTTCCACACCATTCAGCTGCCCATCATATTAAATGGTCTAACAGTAGGCATGATGTGTCCTTCAAAGCAGACTACTTGCTATTGAAGGCAGAGCTTTGAATGAGTCTAACAATTCCTTTTGCTTTACTTTTATCACAAGACACTGTCTCTAATGACACAGCATCTCTGAAAAGAAGGGTGAAAGCAATCTATTCATCATGTTGCTTTTAATGGCTTTCATAAAAGGATGTAAAAGCAGAAAATGAAATAATTTTACTTTGTCCTTACCATATAATCTAGTCATGAGTTTATTTATCTACAGCTCTTTGCCTAAATCTGAAAGGCAAGCCCTGGGTAGCCCATGTGCATATAAGCACATTTTTTTTTATTTGCCTTCCTTCTGAAAGAAACAACTGTGAAAGAAACATTATCTCTAATCCAGCAGACTGATGCCAGAACAATCCTGTCTACACGGCCTTACCACTTAGAAGAGATCAAGCAAAGATATTATAGGATCACTCAAATGACTAATCCAATTTTTAAAAAGGATTTGGCCTAGAGGGAAGAGAGAGAGAGGCTTAGTTTTATCAATGGCTTAGCTATTTGATCCAAATTAGCTCAAAGCTACACAATCAAATCATTAACTCCAACATAGAAGAAGTTGCAGAAGCACCACATGAGATTACATACAGCATGAAATCCTACTCTGAAAAAAGCCCCCAAACTTCACTCTCTCAATTCAAAGTGAAACATTGAAATTGTATGTAGTAAAGATTTTACTACACTGACAGATTATTTGCTTAAGAATGCTTTGAACACAGATTATCAAAAGAAGCCTACATAAAGATTTTGAAAATTCTTTAAATTTTCTGACCATGATTTAGAATGGAAAGCAGCATAATGGGAATTTGCTTGATATTAAAAACAGGGTTCTCCATTAAAAAAATTAACTGTATAAAATAAATGTCACAGGCGAAAAGTAGCATTACAGTAACTAATGTAGGAATGACTTGCTACTTTAAAATCTGGTTTTACAATTTTAAACAGGAAAAAGCAAGTCACCTTTAGCATCAAAGGCAAAATGAAGTAACTTTTTTTTCCAGTAAGTGCCAACACAATAGCTTTTTTTTTTAAAGGCTTTGTAATTCAAAGATTATATGCTTCTCGATGGTGGAAAACTATTTTAACAAAGTTCTATTTTCCATAATGAAAGTTAGAAATATAAAAATAAAATATATCAAATTTTAATTAATTTACTATTGAGGGGATGTGTATAGATACGTGAAAATGGGTCTAATGCTTTTCGAAACTGTAACCTAACAACAGTTAAAATCACCAAAGCTTATTTATTTCATTGACCATTTCTCAAAAAAAACAAAAAAAAAACAAAACAAAAAAACCAACCCACAAAACCAAGTCCAGAATAAAATATCGGTATCCTATAAATCTAGGCTCATAAATTATTCTACTCTACATTGTTCAGTTCACAAGTGAATCATATTCTAATCTACACAATTCAGAGATCACACAAAAATAAGTCTTTCCTAGAGATTTCAGAAACTTGATTCATTTACATCTGATGGTGTCAGAGACTGAAAAACATTGCCATTAGGGCAAAAGTGTAAAATGAAGCTACATCAAGGAAGCTTCACCAACAAAGCCCACCTCACCCTGAATGGGCCTCCTGACTGAAACCCTGAACTGAGTTAAGCCACCTAAGAAAACTTGAGATAAGATAAAGTGACACTTTTGTTCAATCAGCTCAGGTCTGTGAAAAAAATAGATAAGGCTAGGAGAGCATCCATGGGAGTGCCAAGCCCAGCAGCTGTCATGAAAATCATCCCTTGCTGGCTTTGGGCTGGGGGAGGCCATAGCCCTCAAGCTTATCTCTTGCTGCCAGGTTTGCACCGACCCCCTCCCCAAACAAGGGAGGAGGAGGAGGGTTTTGGGTGTGTGGCAAAACCTCTGGTAAGAGGCAGTGAATACCCATCCTCCCTTACAGAAACTGTCTCAGTTGTAAAAAACCTCCCCTCTACCATGGGAAAGCTGCATCCAGAGGACATTCATGTGAGGGGCAGCTGAAGAGGTATCATAACCCATCAAAGATCTCCAAAGTGCTCCCCAGACTTATTCCTGAAGCCTTGTACCAAAGCACTACATGTGATGCAAAATGATGCAACCAATCCAGAGTCTTGAAAGAAAGTGTCAAACTTGCCCTCCTACAGGGGAGGTGCCTGAGTGTTTCCACCTGGCCCAAATGTATATTAATCCATTGAATTCTATGCCTTTCAGTGGGGAACCTTTACCACCAAGAAGACCAGATGGAGGGAAGCAACTGATACGGGAAACATATATGCATATGAAAATTCAGAATTTTAGAAACATTTAATGTGCCTAAACAGGTGAAGGGGAGAACAGAAATATATACAGCTTATTTAGCAATTTTGTAAAAGTAGGATAACAAAAGTAGAGAAACAACTTGTGCCAGGACATATAGGAGTGTAACTTGTTAGGTAGGATCAATTAACAGAATACATAGGAATTTAGTTGCTAGGTAAAGGCCATAGAGATAAGACATATATTGTTAAAACTCAGTAAAGCGGGACTTAGGTATTGTGAAGACCCGATAAAGCAGAACCAGTTGATTAAGAAACCAGCAAGAACCAGGCTCCTGGTTTTGGCCAGGACAAATTGACCTGGGAATTAGCCAAACCTTCACTGTGCCTGCTCAGAGATGGCGATCAAATAGAGAACACCGAGGAAGACTACTTCATCAGAAGACCTTTACCTATGACTGCCAGAAGGCGTGGCATCACGAAAGACTAATTATAATATGAACCTCAAGAAGGCAGAGAATGGACGGAGAATGGGTGGGCAGGGAGGTGTGATTTTGTGGGATTTACATGTATTTAAACCTGGAACCTGTCTTGACCAGGCATGCATATTTGGTGGAAATATCCCCCATGCATCCCAGGTGGAATAAAACATACCTGCTTTACAATTTCTAATCGTAAAGTCCTAATTCCGCAACTCAGTTTTGGTGCCATGACTTGGATTCTCTTCATATGGCTGCAGGACTGACTGGGAAGTGGACACTCCTAGCCACGGCACGGGTCTTTTTCCGGAGGACCTCTGCTCCCTGGCTGCTCGCTGCAGAGGCCAACAAGAACCTTCTATATGGTGGATAAGGTATGTTTTACTAGAGTTAAGGAGGCCCGAGGCACGCCTGTAAGATGCTGGGGACTCTCCACGCTAAGCGCGTCAGAGACGTCTGAAATATAGGACTGACCTTTGGGAAAAGGTATTGGGAAGCGAGCAAAAGGGGGTTTCTGCTGACCACACAGGGTGGCCTCTTGCGAGCTTTGGGGTAGCTTGAACAGAACCCAAGATATTATCAGTATTTTCTATAATTTTGCTGCTATAATCCTTGCTGCTATAAAAATTGCATTTTCTACAAATTATATTAACAGATGGTGGGATATATGGTGTTTTGTACTTGCACTTGCACTTTAAATTTGATGGTGGAAATTTTGGTTCTGAGTAATTGTTTTTATAGTGCTTTTTGAAAGCTGTCCTGGTTTAGGGCAAATTTGTGAGGAAACCTCTGAATGGGGTCCCTCTGGGAAGTAAACCCAAATGGCCCCTCCCCAAACTGGTCTGGGAAAAAAATCACCTTAGAGAAAAGTGGGGAAAACTATTTATTTAACAAAGTGCCCACAAGCATAAAAAATGAATATTATGAAACAATAAAACCTCTCGCCATTCTGAAGAGAGGGCAAAATTGAGAAAGTCCTTGCCATGGGTGTAGCTTGGCTCTCCCAGTCTCTTATCAGTCCCTCCGGTGCTGGAAAATACCGTCCTGGGCCCCGGTGGGCCACAGGTATGAGCTCCCAGTGCTCTTCTAGGTTTTCAGTCCAAAACAGGTTTAAACAGTCCCAAGAAAAAAAAAAACAAAACAAAACAAAACAAACAAAAAAAACCAGTCCAGGGACCTTCTCTGCTTCAGCTAGCTAAAAACTAACTAAAAGCAAAGGAGATCTCTGTCTCGCTGTCCATCCATGCTGCAGACAACACAGTCCAGGAGCAGAATGCGGAAGAGTGAGTGCAGTTTCTGAAAACAAACCATGCGCTTCTTCTCCCTGCCCCTTCACTCTCGGAACCAGTCTTAAAGGTGTAGAACTTAATATACAGCATAAACAGAACAGACAATTGGGGATACAAGCATCAAAAAGTCACACCAGGACAGCATATCCAAGTAGAACTTTAGAGCCTTTAGCAATTGTATTCATTCTTGTGGTTACACTGCCCTGTTGTGTCAAAAGACAATTAGAATGGGTCAGTAGTTTAGTTGTTAAAAGTGGCTGAGGCACAAGCCCAAGCAGCTGGGAAAGTCCGACCACTCAGGGAGGCTCTTTTTAGGTGGTTTCAGCCCAAATCGGGCTAGTTTCTGAGTGAAGAGGGGGGAGTGGACGTTTATAAGGCGAGAGGATGGAAGAGCGGATTGGCCATACTTATATTTTATGAGTATGGGTTGTGGTCTGACTTTCTATAGTGGTGTGTTTTTTGGTTTTATCAGTTCTATGTATGTATTTGTTCCTTGTTTTATATTGTTTTTTATAAGCTGTAATGGTTTGCCCCATGTCACCCATATTCAACCCTTCTTGGTTTTTTACCCCAACCCTAGTTATGTGTCAATCATAAGTTATACAGCCCCTGGGTCTTGTCTATCACTTTGGGGTCTCTTCCAAAAATTTAGAAAGCTTCAGTGAGGGCCTCAAGTGATTGGACAAGACTTTGGCTGTCTCCCCACCCGAGTTATTGATTTGTTGTAATATGTGTCATTTACCTGCAGAGCCATACCCACATGATCCCTGATTTGTCCTCAGTTAAACCCATCCCTGAGTTCCTCCTCCCAATAAAAGATGTTGCTTTTGGGGGTTCCCTGCTTTTCCCCGCTCTTTCTGCTAAGGGGTCACTTCTGCTGAGGGGTGTCTGCTGAGGCAGATACCCTGAACTGAAGTTATCCCCACTGGGGGATGAATAAAGCCAGTAGTTAAAGCCTGAGCAGACCCTCTTTCTTTCCTGCTGTTGTTGCTTGACTCCTTTGGGCAAACCAGAACCCAAGGGATCGGTAAGGTTCGTCCAGCTACCAAGCCGTACCCCTTCCTGTCATGGTGCCAGGGCTGGCTGAGGCAGAGAGACACTGACACTGCTACAACTTTTGACTGGGAGCTACCTCCAGTCGAGAGAGAGCTTAGAAATCCCAATAGACTGGGACATAGAGGAGTAATTGCTGGTTTTGTGTGTGGACTGACAATTTTTTGTAGGCAATTGGGGTGGCATTCTGCCTGGGTTCTCCTCCAGTGTAAACAGTGTAAAAAGAAGTGGCATTGCATATATCACAGGCAAAAGCCTACATGCTTCAGGGTGTACCTCGGAGCGGTGATATTATAATCGGGGAGTAGCTCAAGCTGAATGTGAGCTAGTGAACCGTATCTGTTGAAAGGGTCATTGGTCCCCAAAATTTGGGATGTTTTCGAAGACAATTGGGAAAAAGTGAAAAATCAGTGTAAGCAACAGTTTGAGTGGAAATTTAACAAGAAAGAAAGAGAAATAAGGAAGCAGACAATGGGAAGCCAGCAGAGTAAGGAAGTCCCCAAAAGAAATCCCCTAGGATGCATACTAGCCCATTGGAAAGAGATTGTGGGAAGAGGAAGAATGGAGAGTAAAAGGGTTTTGATAAAATATTGTAATCAGTGGTGACCTCTGTATAAATTAGAAGATGGGGCAAAGTGATCATTAAATGGTACCATGGATTATAATACCAGTTAATGTTATTTTTGAGATGGGAAGGAAAATGGGATGAGGAATCTGTACTAGTTTTAAGTTCATAACCGGGCAGAAACACCAATTATGTAGTGGTTTCATGTTCGCCTGTCTCTGTTTGCCAAATTTAGTGTAGTGGTTTGAGTGTTTACTCTCTTTTTCCCTCTTTGAGATAGGATCAAGAGAAGCAAAGCAGGCCCAAACTTAAAGATATAAAGGTAGATTTATTAACACACACACTAAAAGAAGCAAAAAATTAATCAAAATGAAACTTTCAAAATATTCTTCCTCCCCCCCACAAATTGTTCACTTTCCCACAAACAACATAAAGGAACAAAACCTGTGACTTTCAGTCGGTTTCACCATTTAAAAATAATCTTTCATCAGTACTTTAGGAGAGGAGTCTCTCTTAGTTTACCATGGAATTTTCCCCCACTGACAACCTAGAACAGTTCTCTTGTGGGTCTCAACTCACACAAAAACAGCTGCCCGAGGAAAACCTGCTTCTGTGAAATCTCCTCCCATTAGCAGTTTCCCAAGCTGCTTATGGGTCATGGGAACTCAGGCATACTGAGGTGTCACCTTTTAAAAATGAACAACTCCAAAGGCAAAGGATTCTTCATCTCAGGGAACAGAGATGTCTTTTCACTTCTTCTCTGGCACAGAGGGCTTCTCATCTCTCTCTGTTCAAGCATCTCATGGGATCACAACTACTTCAGTATTTACTTAGTCCATCACAAATACCTTTGCTTATCTCTACAATTTAAATACTCTCATTATCTCCCCAAAATGCATATTTTTTCCACGGTTTAAAGGGATATTTTAGTCCAGTCTCCATGGCCTCACAAGAAAAGTCTAGCCCAAACTAGGCAACTCCTCCATCCCCTCTCCCAACAGTCTTTTCATTCTCTCTTCACTGACTGTCCATGCTGTGTTTCTTTATAGTTCAATCACTTTGTCTGTTCTCACTCAGGGAAGGGCCAGTGCCCTGGAAGTTCCATCGGGTACTAGGAAAGAGTTAAACCTGGCGAGGCCCGCGGTGGTCATGTGATCTGTGCCAGGCTTCGGGTCTGACTGCAGGGCTGTGAAAACTCAAAGCCGTGCCAATGGGGGAGGCTCAGAAACGGCAGCCAGGATCCCAGCAGCCAGGAAGGCCAATGGATGCCCCCCCCTCCCCCCACCCCTCAGTCCTATCCGGGGTGGCTCAGCTCAGAGCTGCTCCCTGGGCCCCCTGGGGGGTGGGAGGAAACATCTCCCCTGGCCCTGGCCAGCTCAGGGGTAGGCTTTAAAATGTTAAGCTGCAGCTTCCCCCTCCTCTGCTGGCAGCCAATGGGAGGGCCCAGAGGCACAGCCAGATCAGGGCCAGCTCCGCCCTCCACAGGGGGAGTGGTGGGGCCTGGCCGGCCTGGGCTGCTCCACAGAGCGGTGTTACCTGCTCCTCCAGCCAGAAAGAAAAGGGCCAGCTTGGACACAATCAGGCAATCAGGATTTATATGGGTATTTTCCAAAGTCACATTCAGCGTCCTCAGTGGTCAAACCATATGTCAGTATCTAAAAGTGGTCTCTGATAGGTGCCTGTCCCTTCCAAAATAAGTCCAAGGTCTTGACACGGCAGTTTTCCATATTCCTCTTTAACTAAAAGCCAAACTGTGTTAACCAATGACAGCATCATATGCAGATATGTTTTTCACCTTGTGAAATCATCCAGAATGGCAAAGGGATTGTGGTATTAACCGACCACAAGATCCCATAGTTCTAGCACTGGAAAGGGAAAACAGAAGGGTCACACATAACTTAAAATTATGCTGCTCGGCCTGTAGTATTGGCCAGTGACGCACTAGAAATGATTAGATATATAAGGAAAAAAACTCTGATCTGGATGATCTATACAGATCCCTTCCTCAATCACTGGAGTTGGGTGGGAACCCAGGGACAGCACCAGATCTAGCACCGATACCCCCGGGAAGCCCAGTGTCCTCCCATACAAGGGCAAGAACTAGGGAACAACCAGCAGTCTTGCAAGAACCCCTTAGAGAAGCAGTGGGACCAGATGGAACAATGATGTTACTAAAGGTTCCTTTCAATGCCAATGGTTTAGAAATATGGAAAAGGAATGTAAAGGACTACTGAAAGGATCTTATAAGTATAGCTGGATATTTCCAGCTAATAATAAAACAACATAAATCTTCTTGGAATGATATACTGTTACTATTACATGCAATGAGAGAAACAGAGAAACAGCTGATTTCAAAGGTAGCAGGGGATTTGGCTGAGGAGCACTACAAGACACGGGGCGTGGATGTGAAAGAATTCTTTCCCCTCTAGGATCCCAAGTGGGATGTGAACAGACCAGTAGAAAGGCAAAAATTGCAAGAATATCAGGAGTGGATTGCAAAAGGAATAGAAATGGCCATCCCCAAATCCATTAACTGGTCAGCTTTGTATACTGTCAAACAAGGTCCCTCTGAGTCTCCATCTGAGTTTTGGATAGGTTAAGAGACACAATGCGTCATAGTACAATACACCCTTGGACTCAGAATCAGACATAAGAATACAGCAGTTGGTGTCATTGTTTTTAGGGCAATCTACCAGTAATATAAGACATAAACTTCAGAAATTGAGACCCATGGAAGGAAGAAACTTAGAAATACTATTGGATGAGACCTGGAGAGTGTTCAGTAACTGTGAAGAAGGAAATAAAAGGAAACAAAGAAAGATGATCACAGTAGATAAAAAATAATACAAAAGTTTTAAAAAGGGACCCCCACCTCCCTGCCTGGGAAGGAACCAATGTGCTATCTGTAAAAAAATTAGGCCACTGGAAAAACAAGTGCCCAGAATGCCGGGGGAAAGGAAGTAAAGGGGAATGGGTGGTGGCAAATGTGAATGAAGACTGATGGGAACCAGAGGGGTCTTCCCTAGTGGATCCACTGGTTATAATAAAGCTACAGGAAGGGGAGAAGCAAAAACAAGTAAAAATTTTAATTGATATGGGGGTAACATATTTGGTCTTAAACAAAGCTTTAACACTGGTGGGAGAGGATTATATTATGGTTAAAGGAGCCATTGGCCAAGCTGAAAAGGCTTATTTTTGTGAACCACTAAAATACAAATTGGGAAAGCAAATAGCTGTACACATATTTTTATAAATGCCCAATTCACCACACGCACTCCTGGGAAGGGATTTACTTGAACAATTAAATGCAGTAATCAGATTTGAAAAAGGAGAAATTACTCTGGAGGTAGACGCTCAACAATACATACATGTTGGGGGTTAGATTTGGGGGTTTTTTCTTACAGAATTTTTTTCCCATAAGTTGCCAAGAAACTAACTACTGAGTACTTATGGGTGCTTGAGGAAAACAAAGAAGTGGCCAAAGGAGAGTGTAGCACCAGGCTACACCTTTTTTTGGTCTCTGGGAGTTTTCTCTCAGAGCGGAAAAGATACCACGAGGTTTGGGGGCAGGTAAAGGACAGGGCTGGGGGCGGCTACACACTCTCTTGCTCTCGGCATCAGAGAGAGGACAGCCAGGCTGTTGCTTGCTGTGTGAGGAGTTCACTGTCACCACCAAGTCCAGTCCTGGGAAATCTACCACCATCTGCTCGTGTGCCCAGGAATCCTGAGCTCGCGTCCCCCTGCCCTGCTGGAGCTGGGCTGGCCCTGTCCCACCACTGCTGCTTCTTCAGCACAGCTTTGAGACTTTTTGCTACGCTGTACCTGCGCACTGCCCTGCCGGGACATTCCTGCCATTCCAGCTACCACCGCCAGAGCTTCTGATATATCTCATCCACCATCCCAGGATTTTCCACCGTTCCAGCTTGGTGCTCTCAAAGTTCTGCAGGGGCACCAAGATCAGACTACCCCAGGCTTTGTGAAGCAAAGCATCTCGAGGTTCCTGGTTCTTTTTTGTTGTTAATGTTGTAGTTGTTGTTGGTTATTTCCCTTGTTATACATACTAGTAAAGAACTGTTATTCCTATCCCCATATCTTTGCCTGAGAGCCCACTTAATTTTCTAAATTACAATTTGGAGGGAGGGTGTTTGAATTCTGCATTCCAAGGGAGGCCCTGCCCCTCCCTAGCAGACACCTGTCTTTCAAACTAAGACAATTCAAATAATGAGTTTACTTTTAGTTGATGTTCCCATAGAAGGAGAAATCAGTGAAGACATCATAGTCCAAGTGTACCCTGGAGTGTGGGCCATGGAGAAGCCAGGAAGATCTAAAAGTGCATCACCAGTAGAGGTAAAGCTTAAGGAGGGACAACAATATCCCTTAAAGAAATAAAATAGGGAAGGAATCCAGCCGGTAATAGAAAAATTTTTGCAATGGGGCCTGTTAAGAGAATGTGAATCTGATTTCAACACTCCCATATTACCGATCTGGAAACCTGATGGAACATATAGAGTGGTCCAGGATTTGAGACCAGTAAATAAAATAGTAGAGGATTTATATCCCATAGTAGCAAATCCATATACTTTTTTAACAGTATTAACACCAGAATTAACTTGGTTTACTGTTTTAGATTTGAAATATGCCTTCTTTTGCCTCCCTCTCCATGAAGCCAGCCAAAAGATATTTGCCTTTGAATGGGAAAATCCTAAGAGTGGATGAAGACCTCAACTCACCTGGATTGTACTGCTTCAAGGGTTCAAAAATTTCCCCACAATATTTGGCAATAAGCTTGCCAAGGATCTCAAGTTTTGGAAACCCCACTCAGGAAGGGAAGATTCCTACAATACGTAGATGACATCCTAATTGCCATTGAAGCATAAGATGCTTGCATGGCCTGGACAGTGAGTCTCTTAAAGTTTTTAGGGCTCCAAGGGTACCAACTGTCTAAGAACGCCCAGGTAATGCGGCGAGAATTCATTTACTTCGGTTATGAGATTAGTGCTGGGCAAAGGACTTTAGGACAAGCCCGGAAGGAGGCTATATGCCAAACACCAAAGCCACAGACTATAAAGGAGCTGAGAACTTTTCTCAGAATGACCAGGTGGTGTCGCCTCTGCATCTATAATTATGGACTGCTTGTAAAGCCCTTGTATGCACTAATCAACACTGAGCAGAAGCATCTCCAATGGGATAAACAAGCTACATGGGCCTTCGAATAACTGAAAAAAGCCTAATGTCAACTCCAGCCCTGGGGCTCCCTGATGTGAGTAAGCCTTTCTTTTTGTTTTCTCATGAGAAACAGAGAATCACCATAGGAATATTAGCACAAGATCTAGGTCCATACCGTAGGGCAGTAGCCTACATTTCTAAACAATTGGATGCAACTGCAAAAGGATGGCCAGGGTGCTTACGTGCAGTAGCAGCCATGGTGCTGAACATCCAGGAAGCACGGAAATTCACCTTGGGACAGAAAATGACTGTGTTGGTGTCCCATACAGTGTCTGCAGTATTAGAAGTGAAGGGCGGGCATTGGCTTTCTCCACAGAGATTCCTGAGGTACCAAGCCATAATGGTAGAACAGGATGATGTGGAGATTGTGGTCACTAACACTGTCAATCCAGCTTCTTTCCTCAGTGGAAACACAGGGAAACCAGTACACCATGATTGCTTGGAAACCATTGAAGCAACGTACTCAAACCGCCTGGATCTGAAAGATGCTCCTATAGAAGATGCAGAGAACTGGTTCATGGACAGAAGCAGCTATGTCCTAAATGGCAGAAGACATGCAGGATATGCCATCACCACTTGGCATGGGGTAATATAATCCTAGCCATTGCCCATCAACACCTCTGCACAAAAGGCAGAGATAATTGCCTTGATCTGTGCCTTGGAATTGGCCCAAGGTAAGAATGTGAACATATATACAGATTCCAAGTAGGCTTTTGGAGTTGTGCATGCCCATACAGCAATCTGGAAGGAAAGGGGGCTATTGGACTCCCAAGGAAAGAACATTAGACATGCAGAAGAAATCCTGAGATTATAAAAGGCAGTACAGCTCCCAAAGAAAATAGCCATCATGCACATCAGAGCCTATCAAAAAGCAAACTCAGAATTAGAATAAGGAAATGAACTGGTGCACAGAGAGGCAAAAGAAGAAGCAAAGAGAGTGGTAAAAATGGAAGAAGCTTTAATTCTGGACAGAAAATTTTCCCTTGAGGGTAAGCCAAATTATGACAAAGAGGATTTAAAACTAATTACAGATCTTAAGGGGACATACAGTGAAGAAGGGTGGACCTACACCCCAGAGAGGAAAATAATCATACCTAGCCATTTGATATGGTCTATAGTAAAGGAAGAGCATAGGAAGAGGCATTGGGAAGCAGAGGCCCTGCATAAGCACTTGATTTGGGGCATTATAGCTAGAAATTTCTACACCACAGTAAGGCAAGTAACTCGACAGTGTGATCTCTGCCTCCAGACTAATCCCAAAAAAGGGGGGGTTCATTATTTATTGGTATTAACTGATACCTTTTCAGGATGGCCTGAGGCTTTTTCCACTAAAACTGCTAAGGCTTGAGAGGTGGTCAAAGTATTGATTAAAGAAATGGTACCACAATTTGGGGTTCCGGCTGTCATTTCCTCAGACAGAGGATCTCATTTTATTTCAAAGGTCGTACAACAGGTTAGCAATACTTTGGGTATAGATTGGCAATTACATACCCCATATCATCCCCAATCAAGTGGACAACTGGAAAAGATGAACCACCTAATCAAGCAGCAAATTGTGAAATTATGACAGGAGGTCAACCTGCCTTGGCCTCATTTTCTTCCTTTAGCTCTCTTATGCATACAAACTAAGCCAAGGGCAAAGGAAGGACTGAGTCCCTTTGAGATCCTGTATGGGTGATCCTATGAGGTGCAGAAGGGAATATCATCACAAGTAGAGTAAGAACCTATAACAGAATATATGGTAGCCCTAGGAAAACAACTCAACAGTATTAAGAATTATGTATTGGGAACTCAGTGTAGTAGACTGGATGGGCTAGTACATAATGTACAACCTGGAGATTATGTCTATGTAAAGTGTCTTGCAGAAAAGACTTTGGAACCTCAGTGGGAAGGACCATATCAAGTGCTCCTCACCACCTTCACCACAATCAAGATCAGAGAACAAGCTGCATGGATACATCACACTAGGATCAAAAAGAGTTCACAGCCACCATGGAGAATCAAGCAGGCACACCCTGGAAAGCTGTGGCTTTCACGATCATAGTCATGGCTACAACAGAGGTCAGTGCAAGATCAACTGTATATAATGTGGCTGGCATATATGTCAAGGAAAAGCATATGACTTTAACTCTCGTAGGTCTCTGTGGCAGGTGTTAAAGATTACAAATTCAACTGTTTGGACAGGAAGAAATGTCCCAGGATGTGGATTAAGGTTTGTTCATGATGGAATACACCTAGGACCTATAAAACCCATTCAAACTGGTACCGAATTCTGTGACAAATGCTTAACCAACTGTTCTGAATCCAGTATTTTAGTAATGGGATGCAAAAATGTAGGATTCAGGATTGATTATAATATAACTCAAATTTGTATTACATTGAATGATAACCCTTGGAATAGAGAGACTAGAACAACTCCACAAATCCCTACACCAGGAGAAACCATAGTTACCCAGGCCACACCCATTCAAACCCCAAAAGAAATAATTCGGCCCTTAATCACCAAAATAGGACCTTATGCTATTAAAAATACAGGAATCCAAAGGCTATTGCTCCATCCAGAGTGGTCCCTGAAGCAAGTAGAGATGGAAATGCAGGTAAATGCTTCTGCCATTCCATTGGAATGTGCTCCATTCCTCAAAACTTCCTTTATGGAATGGACCACTTGGTTGCAAAAAGCGTGCACCTTATACAAACAAACAAAAAAGAGATCTTACAGGGATATTGGGAACAGGACTGAAGGTCTTGAACACGATGGATTCAGAGGTATTAATGAACAAATTGACTGCAACTGGTAATGATATAGTCAAATTGCAACAACCCTCAAGGAATGCAAGACAGCGCCACCATATGCCACTGGTATGTGGCAAAAACTCTGAGTCCGGTACAGGAAAGAATGCCTGATGTTCTGTTCTATCATTATATGGATGATATTCTTATCTCTGCAGAAACCGTGGTTCATGTGGAAGAAGCAGTACAGGCTGTCTGCCAGGCTGTTACATCAGTGGGCCTGACCATTGCTTCTGAAAAGGTTCAAAAGAAATCTCCCTGGAAATATTTGGGCTGGCGAATAGGCATGCATTCTATTTTGGCACAACCCTTTCAAATTTCAACTGAAATCAGAACTTTACATGATCCACAGAAATTGCTGGGAACAATAAATTGGGTTCGTCCCTTGCTTGGGATTTTAAATGCAGATTTGGAGCCATTGTTTGCCCTCCTGGAGGGAGAACCTGACCTTTTATCCCCTAGGCATTTAAACAAAGAAGCACAGATTGCACTTCAGAAAGTGGCTGATGCTCTCTCTCAGAGGCAATCAGCTCAGTGGGCTCCAGAACTGCCACTATGGCTAATCATTTTAAACTGCAGTAGGCAACCCCATGTCTTAATATTTCAGTGGGACTCAGAAAAAACAGACCCTCCGCTAATTATCAAGTGGGTCTTTTTGCCTAATAATATGCCCAAGACTATTTCCATGCAAGATGAACTTATGGCCATGTTGATTATCAAAGCTCGTCAAAGACTGACCTCCTTGGCTGGGAAAGATTTTGATCGTATCTATCTACCTCTCACAGTGTTTTATTTGAATTGGTTGCTACAGATGTCTGAAAAATTGCAAATTGCTTTAGCAGATTACCCAGGGCAGATATCTATCCATCTGCCTGAACACAAATTGTTAAGCTCTTCTTTTAATTTACTTCCCAAGCCAAAGAGAAGTGAGACTCCTTTACGAGCTATGACAATATTCACAGATGGTTCTGGAAAAACCCATAAATCAGTGATTGTATGGAAGGATTCTGAAACTGGAGCCTGGCAATCTGATATTGCTGTTGCCGAAGGGTCTCCACAAATAGTAGAATTAGCTGCTGTGGTCAGAGTGTTTCAGAAATTCAACACACCTTTTGATCTGGTTACTGACTCTGCTTTTGTTTCAGGTATTGCGCATAGAGCAGAGAATTCTCTTCTGGTACAACGAAAGGGAGGAGCTGGAGACGCACCTGCTGAAAGGCTATGCAAGGCCCTGTATGTTTCTAATTTCTTGAACTGTTCAATGACAACTTCAATAGCTATATCTGCAAAGTGGAGTGCAGACAAAACAA
This sequence comes from Zosterops lateralis, assembly GCF_965231275.1. Taxonomy (NCBI): domain Eukaryota; kingdom Metazoa; phylum Chordata; class Aves; order Passeriformes; family Zosteropidae; genus Zosterops; species Zosterops lateralis. The sequence goes on along the minus strand of NC_139801.1, from coordinate 28,097,254 downwards.
CTGAGTGCCTTATATTTGGCTGGTCCTTGAACAATCTTAAGAAAGGACAAAAAGGGGATAAGCTAAAAGGATCTCCTTTTTTTCTCGCCACAACGTAATTCAAAACAAACAAACAAAACACCATGGGGTTAAATCGGATGCTATGCTTATTAGTTTGCTTGCCTTTTGTAGCACAGCCTGGCCTGTTGATCAACCCAAAACAAATATTTGGATAACTCTGGCTAATGCAACCAAACAAGATACCTTATGCTTAGCTACCGAATCCCCAGAAAATCCATTTTTAACCTGTTTAGTCGGTTTGCCATTAGATGGCTGGCCAATACCAGAAACTACTAAAAGCATTGTACAGAGCTCAAATCCCATTAATACATGGGATCAGTGGACTCCTTACCTTCCTATAACACCCTTGGAGCCACAGGAATTAGAACTCCTGGGTTCTGTAAAAATGAATTTTTGTGTCAATTTTAATTACATAAGAAAAAATCAGTCTAAAGCTTGGGATGTTTCTGCCTATCATCCTGTGTATAAGAATCAGACCTTTTGATGCAATTACACTTCTGGCAGGTCTTCTAAGTCCAGTAACTCCCCCCTGTGGCTGCCACCGGGAATGTTTCTGGTTTGTGGAGATCAGGCTTGGGCAGCAATCCCTTTGCACATAAAGGGAGGTTCCTGTAGTTTGGGACGACTGACTGTGCTAACACCTAATGCGTCTGTGATTTTACAGCACAAGTATCCCCACAGAACAAGGTGCAGTTTGCATGCATTTGATGAATATTGCGATGATGAATTGTCTTTGTGGTCTGTGACCCAGATGAATTGGGCCTCTTTGCTTTTGCCAGGACTGGCTGCAAAAAAGGCCTTAAGTCAATTAAATAAGGTAGCCTGCTGGCTGGCAAAACAGACAAATGCCACCAACTCTGCTTTATCAAATTTATTAACAGATGTTGACAGTGTCAGATATGCTACTTTGCAAAGCTGGGCCGCCATAGATTTCCTCTTCCTGGCTCAAGGCCATGGATGTGAGGATTTCGATGGAATGTGTTGTATGAATCTTTCTGATCACTCAGAATCTATCCATAAAAGCATACAGCAGCTAAAGGATAGTGTGCTTAAACTAAAGGTAGAATCTGGATCTTGGCTAGATAACCTGTTTAGTGGCTGGGGTTTGACACCTTGGTTAAAGCATTTTTTTAGGATAGGAATGCATGTGATGATTTTAATAATAATTATGCTAGTTATGATACCTTGCTTGCTTCAATGTGTGCAAAGATTAATTAATAAGGCCATTAAAGAAGTGGTTTTAGTTAATATAGAAGGGGCAGATGTGGGAATACACAAGACAGAGAGTAAGACAGATTTAATTACCATAGCTAGTTTGATAACCAGAATGCCATGGCAGGAACAAACAGAGCTCTGAAGATTACAGAAGATGGGATTAAACCTGCTTACGGGAAGAGATTCAATCAACCTTCTGCAAGCAAAATGTTGTAAAATGTATGAGTTTTCTGTATGATCTTTAACCTGATTATTGTAGTGGAAAATTATTAACCTTCCTGAAATGGTATATAAGCTTTTGGAAAACCTGAGTAAAATCGAATTCTGATCACTGAATCAGTCTTCCCGTCTCTCTATCAATCATCAATAGCGAGTCATATTCTACCCACAGATATGAGCATGTTTTGAGCATAGCAGCCTTTATATTTTTGGTCCTTCTCAGGTCTAGGACAATATAGAAATGGAGTCTAGAAAATGCTTCAAGTTTTGCCCCAAGTGGACAATGCATTTGCACTATGTAGAAGAAAAATGGGAAAGTACTCCTAACTTCAGAGTTCATCTTTTCAAAGTCATGGCCATGTAAGCAATATATCAGACAGCTTGTTGTTTCTACCACTTCTAAGGACACACACAAAGAAGTTGCACACTAGAAAAGAAAACACTGGAAGAATTTTGCTTGGTCTATACAGACAATTCTCAAATACTGACAACTACCACAGTTAGTAAATTTAAAAGAAAGCTCTTATGTTGCAAGAACACCAAACAGTTCATATTTTCATTTGATCTGAAAAGTTATACCTTGTTACAAGTAGCTTTTTAAAGTAATAAAAAAGCAATATACTGGGAGTAAATAATATCTTCCTCTCAGTTTTCTTCCAGTTTGCCTATTTTGTAAAGGGAATGACAACAACAAACATTTAACCTGGCTCTAACTCTATTCCTATGATTAACATGGACACTCAGAAGACCACTATCTCAAACGCATGTGTCGTGGTCAGACACTGGTCAAACGTCAGGCACCCACGACAGTCGTTCACTTGCCCTCCCCTGACACAGCTGGAATGAGGAAAGAAAAATTTAAACAAAGGGTTCATTAGTTGAGATAAGGACTGGGAGACAATACTCCAAGGGCAAAACAGGCTTGACTTAGAGATATAAAGTGCATTTATTACTAAGAAGATCACAGCATGAAATTGAGAAGTAAAATAAGACCTTAAAACCACCTTTTTTCCTCCAGCCCCTCCCTCCTTCTCACCAACAGTGCATGGAGACAGGGGGTGGGGGTTCTGGTCAATTCATCACCTGACAGTTTTATTCCACTGCTCAGGGAGAGGAGTCCTTCCCCTGCTACGCCATGAGGTCCCTTCCCACAGGAGACAGTTCTCTGCCAACTTCTCCAGCGTGGTTCCAATCTCACGAGCAGCAGTCCTCCCAAAACTGCTGCAATGTGAGTCCCTCCCACGGGCAAACAGTCCTCTCAAAACTGCTGCAGCGTAGGTCACTCTTCCGCAGGGCGCAGTCCTCCAAGGACAGGCTTCTCCAGCCTGGAAACAGGGGCCCTCTCTTTCCCCAGGTCTCCCACTGGATCACAGCCTCCTCCAGACATCCACTTGCTCCAGCATGGGAACCTCCCCCACAGGCTGCGAGTGGATCTCTGAATTCCCCGTGGACCTCCACAGGCTGCAAGGGGACACCCTGCTTCACCATGGTCTTCACCACAGCCAGCAGAGGAATCTTGACTCTAGCACCTAAAGCACCTCCTCTCCCTCCTTCTCCACTGATCTTAGTGTTGTTTCCCTCATGTGTTCTCACCTCCTCCTCTTCTCTAGCTGGAATTAAAACTGCCCCCACTTTGTCTTGATTTTCTTCTTATAAATGTTATCACAGATGCGTTACCATAATCTCTCATTGGCCCAGTTTTGGCCAGCAGCAGGTCCATCTTCAGAGTCATCAGGGATTGTCTCTGCTGGACATGGTGGAAGCTTCTAGCAGCTTCTCCCAAAAGGCACCTCTGTGGCCCCCCGCTACCAAAAACCAGGCCATGCAAAACCAACACAGCATGCCATTTTCTAAAGGCAAATATGTACCAGGGATAATATCGTGTTAAAGGCAGTTTTAGACGAGGTGGTGGAGCATCAACACCTGCACACAGACTGTACATTTCTCCAACCAGTTCCAAGAGAGTACTCTGGCACAAAATAAGCTCTACATACATCATGCTCATGCACTGCTCTAGTGGAAGCTCAGTTAGATGAGCTTTCTCTGGTTCAGCATGGTAAACCTAAGCAATAAGTGCAGGTTCAAATAGAACTATAAAGGAAACAGACCTATGCAAGTTGAAGGAAATATGGGTTGAGTCAAGCACATAACTTATTCACAATCCTCTGAGTAAAGTCTCCAAGAATATTACATTGAAGAACTTTATATAGTCTTAAATCTTGAGGATACAGTATTTAAATAGTATATATAATCTGCTGTGTTATTCCACTTAATTAAAATTTTTTGCCTCTGGTTTTTTTTTTTCCAGAAGCTTACAAATAATCCTATTATTATTTGACAACTCACTCCAAAATTCTCTACTCTCAAACACGAGGCATTACCAAGGTCATCCTTCTTTCCAAATTTAAAATACTTTTAAGTTGTTATCAGAACACAATGACACAGCAACTAACAGAAAAACTCCTTTAAGATTAGATTCCAACACTTCCCTTTTCTATTAAAAACAATATTGATTGTTTAAGTTTCCACTCATAATTTTCAAGATTTGACAGAAGAATGGAAATCTGACATTGATACATGCAATTTTAATGAAAAACTTACTTTTTAAAAATAATTTCTTCACTTTATATGAACTTTACCTCCTCAATTTTTCCCAGAAATAATCCACACCTCCTGGAAGCCTGACTTTTTGATCTATTGAAAAAACTCTTCCAGCTTTTTTACCATAAAACTCAAGGTACTGTTCCAGATGCAAAAATCTTGGAAATGACACATAAGGGGAGAAAAGATTGATTCACCATGGGTGACAATTCAAGCTCTGCCTCTTGTGGAGTACATGGCCTGTTAATCTCCAAAATAATTTTCAGTAAGGAAGCTCACACATTTTATTGAATAACTATTATACATACCCATTTCTGTACTGACTATGTGATGTTTTCTCAGTCTCTTTTACAGCTCTAATCCCCACACATCCTTGATTATATATAACAGCAAAAAGAACAAATGATGGGCTACTCTTTTCATAATGATGAATTTATGATTAGTATTAACTTTACAGCTGGGAAATCATCTACACATATATCATGCTATAAGCTTGGATTTGTCTGAACAAGTGTCACTAGTTATATAGCAGATGATTTTTTCATATTTGGAGTTCCTTTTTCTCCAGTGGATCACAAAGCATCATACAAACAGCAACCTGAACCTCAGAAGTATGTTTCAGCTAGAAAGATGATAAAAGGATGACAGCTGAGAAACATCTTTTTGTGGCAATAGGGGCAAAGGATAAACAACTCCAACTAAGAACATCATGGCAGACCATAATCCTGAAAAAGGTACCAAGAGAGTTTCATGTATGGCTGAACTGACAAATCCCAGCAGCACTAAACATCTCATCTGAATGTCTGACACTGAAAAATGCACACACCACCATGTGCACCTCAAACAAAGTAGTCAATCAGACGATCTCCATCTTCAGTTTACTTCATATTTATTATCTACTAGATCAGAGATTTAAGATAACTAACATACACCAAAGAGTAATATGTTTTCATACCACTTTATCTTCAGGCTTTGTAAACAAGCCCATTAATCTTTAATGTATCAGAGTATAGGCAGATGTGATTTCTTTCAGATACACAACCAAACACAGTAACCTGTGAGCAATAAATTTCCCAACAATATATATACCTTTGGCACAGAATGTAAATTCCCACTGATGTGTTATTTTGTATTTTTAGCAACAGCTTACCTGAGTAAACACTGAAAGATTTAACTCAAGGCCAGCAAGCCAAATGGCGAGCAAATTTAGCCCTTTGTCTCCATATCTGTGTGCATACCACTGAAACATAAAACTTCATAGTTTCAGAGAACATGTAAGGGTGTTACCTTTCTGGACATGGATGATATCTGGAAAGTTGGCCAAATGCCCCTGATACAGTGCTAACAAATCCATCACAGCATCAAGGTCCTGCTGGGGCTGATCTGCAAAGAGGTCCCCAATAGCATCATAGGCTTCTGCAGTGAAGGCTATGGCTTGGTTGAGGCCAGCAGAAAAGGCCTGCTGGTCCAGCTCAAATGCCTGACTGAGACACTTAAAGGAGTGTCCCACCTTCTGGTATTCCTTCTTGAAACCAGTGACTTGTTTGCGAGCAAATTCATTGGCTGTATGATTAAGCTGCAGGGCACTTTCATCCATCTTCTTTGTGAAAGCTTTGAAGCCATCCACCTGACTTTCTACCTCATGCAAGTCCAGGCCAGCCCCAGAGCCAGCAGAGACACTGATGGTCAGGAAAAAGTTGGCACCCACCATCTCATCTTTCTCAGCCTTGCGCTTGCCTTGTTTCCAGGTCTTTTCATCTGTGTTGGGACAGGTGAGGAAGTGCTGGAAGGCATCACACTGAGCCAGCACGGGGTGGCTGCACATGTGGTCCATCCACCAGGCCAGGCCTGTGCGACGTTTGGAGATGAAGTCCTCCTCAAAGCGACCAGTGGCCTGCTTCTCTGGCAGGTGGGGCACAGAGATGACAGGGAACTTCTCAGCCAGGCGCCCATAGAGCCAGTCAAAGTGCTTGTAGCGGCGGTGCACCTGCTGCCCAGTGTGGCTGGACACCAGCTTGTAGGCGATGTAACTCTTCATGCCCTTGAATTTAGTCTGTTTGGTGGGGTCCTCAATGGAGCACTGGAAGGGGTAGGGGTTCTCCTGCCACTCAGGGCCCCGGGGGCCCAGCACCACGCAGAGCTTGTCCCCGTCCTTCACAAAGCCTGATACCTCGCCCAGCACAAAGGCCTCCCCACTGGACTTGACAAAGGTTGAGAAGCGGTTGAGGTTGTGGCTTACCGTGGCCGAACTCTTGGTGCTGCTTCTGGGCAGGTGGAGGTGGCCTGCCAGATGGCCACTGCGGGAGCTCAGGGACATCTCAGACTGCATGGACAGGCGGTAGTGGCCAGAGGCCCGTCTTCCCGTCGCCTCGTAGATGGCGTAAGAGCTGCTCAGGGAGCCTGACTCATCGGCCACCGTGGAGCTTTCGTCCCAGTCATCGTCCCAGTCGTCATCGCTGCCCTGGTTGAGCTGGTAGGAGCCGCCGTAGGGTGGCGGCAGGAAAGGGTACCCGGCGGCGGCGGGGGGCAGCAAGAAGGGCTCAGGCACTGCCGCTGGCGGGGCCTCTAGTGTCGCCGGCTTGAAGGCGGCGAGGGGCAGCAGCGGCTCGAAACCGCCGGCAGGCAGGTTGGTATAGCGGGCGGGCGGTGGCGTCTCGGCGGCGCGAATTACCTGCACGTAGGAGGCCGGGAAGAGACCGAGGTCGCCGTGGCTGTTGATACCCTCCAGCCAACCCTCGATGTCCTGCTCACTGCAGAGGCTCAGCACCTCATGCTCCCGCAGCGAGATTTCCCCCGGGTTCTCCGATCTGAAGTCGTACAGCGCCCGGGCCCGCAGCGCCATTGCCCCACTACCCAACCGCCCGCCGGGGACTCCCCGCCGCCGCCCCTCACCTCACCACGCCGGCGGGGCTGTGCAGGAGAGCGCCGCGACCCTCTGCGTTTGGCCCTCCGTGACGTTGCAGCTGGCTCCCCGAGCTCCGCTGCGCTGCGGCGCGTCGGCTCCCAGTCCCGGCTTTACCTCGGCGGGCGAGGCAGGGCGCAGGGGCCGAGCCGGCGGATGTCCCACGTAACCAGTTTCGCTAATCCAGAGCCGAGAGGCAGGACAGAGGAGCCGAGAGCAGAGCGGCCGCCCCCATCGATGGGCACGGTCCGGCCCGCCCCTTCCCCGCCCGGACCCTGACGTCCGACCGGCCGAGGGGTGAGCGCCAAACGCCGGTCGTGCCTCCGCTCACCCTCCCCTCCGCAGCCTCTGCCCTCACCCGAGAAAGGCACCTCATTCTCACAGCCAGAACAATAACATGGTTATAGTCTGGTAGCGTTTTGAGTGGATTTTACCAAGTTTTGCAGGTTGTAATATTGCAAGTTCAGCCTCTTTAAATCTGTTGATTAAATTTTCATAAGTCTACAAGATTTCCATGACTCAAATACATGATGATTGCTTCCAACCCTCCTCAAACATGTTTCAGCACTTCTCCAAGTTTGGCAAAGAAGCTTGTGGGTCTTCTCAGATGCTTTGTTCTCTTTTCAGGGTTTCCATGCTGTGATAAGAATTTATGCTGTCCCTTCCTGAACTTTTCTTCAGTAAGTGTATTACAGAATCACAGAATCACAGAATGAACTAGGTTGGAAAAGACCTTTGAGATCATCAAGTCCAACCTATGACCTAACCTAACACCTCCTCATCAACTAAACCATGGCACTGAGTGCCCTGTCCAGTCTTTTTTTAAACACATCCAGGGTTGGTGACTCCACCACCTCTCTGGGCAGGTGATTCTATTGCCCAATCACTCTTGCAGTGAAGAATTTTTTTCTGACCTCTAACCTAAACTTGTCCTGGTGCAGCTTAAGTCTGTGTCCTCTTGTTCTGTCAGTGGTTGTCTGGGAGAAGACACCAACCCTCACCTGACTACAACCACCTTTCAGGTAGTTGTAGAGTGATAAGGTTTCCCCTGAGCCTCCTTTTTTCCAGGCTAAACAATCCCAGCTCCCTCAGCCATTCTTCATAGAGCCTGTGTTCCAAGCCCTTCACCATCCTTGTTGCCCACCTCTGGACATGTTAGAGCATCTCAACTTCCTTCCTAAACTAAGGGGCCCAGAACTACACAGTACTCAAGGTGCAGCCTCACCAGTGCCAAGTACAAGGGAAGAATGACCTCCCTGCTCCTGCTGGCCACACTATTCTTGATACAGGCCAGGATGCCGTTGGCCTTCTTGGCCACCAGGGCACACTACTGGCTCATGTTCAGTTGGTTGTTGACCAGTACCCCCAGGTCCCTTTCTGCCTGGGCACTGTCCAGCCACTCTGTCCCCAGCCTGTAGTGCTTCAGGGGGTTGTTGTGGCCAAAGTGGAGGACCCAGCACTTGGACTTGTTAAACTTCATGTGGTTGGACTCTGCCCATCTATCCAGCCTGTCCAGATCCCTTTGCAGAGCCCTCCTACCTTCTAACAAATTGACACATGCTCCCAGCTTGGTGTCATCTGCAAATTTGCTGATGGTGGACTCAATACCCTCATCAGATCATCAGCAAAGATATTAAACAGGACTGGCTCCAACACACATCCCTGGGGGACACCACTAGCGAGTGGCTGCCAACTGGATGCAGCACTGTTCACCACCACTCTCTGGGCCCAGGCATCCAGCCAGTTCCTAACCCAGCAGAAAGTGCACCTGTACAAGCTGTGGGCTGCCAGCTTTCCCAGGAGTATGCTGTAGGAGGCAGTGTCAAAGGCCTTGCTGAAGTCCAGGTAGACAACATCCACAGCCTTTCCTGCATCCACCAGGCATGTCACCTGGTCATAAAAGGAGATCAGATTGGTCAAACACTACCTGCCCCTCCTAAACCCATGCTGGCTGGGTCTGATCCCCCAACCATCCTATAGGTGATGTGTGATGGCACTCAGGATGATCTGTTCCATAATCTTGCTGGGCACCGAGGTCAGGCTGACTGGCCTGTAGTTACCTGGATCCTCCTTCTGGCCCTTCTTGTGGATGGGCATCACATTGGCCAGCTTCCAGTCATCTGCGACTTCACCAGTGAGGCAGGACTGATGGTAATTGATGGAGACCTGCTTCGCAAGCTCATCTGCCAGCTCCCTCAACACCCTAGGATGAACCCCATCTGATCCCATAGATTTGTGAACATCTAAGTGGCTCAGCAGGTCTCTGACTGCTTCCTCCTGGATAACAGGGGGACCATTCTGCTCCCTGCCACCATCTACCAGTCCAGGAGGACAGTGGTCCTGAGGACAACCTGTCTTTTTGTTGTAAACTGAGGCAAAGAAGGTGTTAAGTATACGGCAGATGCCATGGGAAGATTACGCTGTTTCTGACAGCCCTTCTCCAGCTGGTTCTTGCTTACAAAGAAGCAATAAAAGTACAGTTAGAAATAGGAAAACATACATTTTAGTTGTGCATAATACATATTTTATCCCTCCTGAAAAATGTGGTCATGCTGCTTATGTTGGTTTTCTGTGGAACAGCCTCAATCCCATCCCCATGGGTTTTTCCCTGCCCTGATAATTTCTTCTCATAACTCCTGTGGCACTTGGTCCAGTGTTGTCTGATCACATGTAACCCATCCCATTAATGATGAGCTGTCTTTGGATCCCTTAATACAAATTTCTACCTGTTAAAGAACAATTTGAAATAAATTTTTTGTCATGCACTGGCTACAAATATTTTTCCTGCCTGCTCTCTTCCTTCTTGGTGTAAACACTGCCTTTTCCATGTGGTGAGCTTTCTTGCCCCTGCTAGGAAAGAAGTCCTCTGGAGGAGATTGTTCCTGTTTGGCTCTCAGTTCTTCATGCTTTCCCATCAACATCCTGCCAGATACACAGTTCTCATTCATTTCTCTGACATATTTCAAAGTGCATGTTACTTCTCTGACATTGTAGTACACCACAACAACACAAAGACTCCGACTTCAGAAGGCTGAAAATGACTCCTTTATTCTTGGGAATGTCTCCCCTTTTATACTATTCTACACAGACCAATTCGATTGGGGACAAGAAGAGAAACCTCTTCAATCACATTGGTCAGACCAGAGGGACATCAAGAAGAAGTTGCTCCTAGGGAAAATATGTAAAGAAATTTGCCATTACCAAAACATGTCTCTTGTTTACAGAAAATTCCCTGGGAAAGAAATTTCAGAAACCAAAACATGTCAGGCACAAACCAGGGCTACACTTCTCAAAGGTTTTTGTGCCAAATAATTTGTCTGGGGCAATTCACCAGGATCCTGCAAGACCCACTGCTTGCTTTCATTGCTGGTTTTAGTGTTTGATATCTGGGTTTTGCTTTTATTCACTTTTTTCTTCTGACCTTCATTTTTCCAATGGTAGTGCATGTATTATCACAGTGCTTTTCTATTACTCTTGCTTGGCTTGTATACTTTACATTTTTTGAATACATCAGCTCACTCCCAGCCTATCATGTTAGACTACTGGAAAGGACCCTCACCACCTACTCGGGTGCCTCAGGGGAATGTGGCACATGGATACATGTCTATCTCACACTAAGTATATGTTTTTGGGGTTTCATTATTGACTGTACCCATTGTGAAGAGGGGAAGTTTTCTCTCAACTCTTCACCCAGTTCTTTGGGCCTACCCCACCAGCTTTCAAAGAGGTCAAATATTCTCTAGGTGCTAACCATATCGTACAATGGCTGGTGCTGCTGATAGGCCTATTATGTTTAGCATTCAGAGATAAGGTGAGATTGCCTTGGGTAACTACTCTAACACCTACCTCAGAGACTAGGGATGCTTCCCCAGAGCCTGACATTGCCCCACAGCCTAACACTGCCCAACAGCCCACCTCAGAAAGGAACCACTTGGATTGGATGGGGGTAATGGAGAAGATACCCCGGATGCTGAGGGAATACACTTCCCCAGCTGATGGGAAACCCTCTCCCTGCCTCAAAGAGGGAGAGTCTGATGGTGCAGCTGTGGAACCCTCAGACATTACAACAGTCCAGATTCCAGCTGAACTGCAAGGGCAGACATAGCCAGCAGCAGTTGCTCCTGTGCAGAGGAGGAAGTATAAAACCAAATCAGTATGTCTAGTTAATGATGATGGGGAACCAGGACCCTCACAACCAGCAGGGGAGCTGGAGCCGGAAATCATCACAGAGTCCCTGTCCCACAACAGTCTCTGTAATCTGCAAAAAGACATTGTGAGACGAGGCCATGAGACTTATTGACCTGGTTACTTCAGATTTGGGACCTTATGGGTCCAGGCATGCAACTGAATAGTGGCAAAGCAAGGAATTTGGGGTGCTTGACCCAGGATGCAGGTATTGATGTGGTGCTCATGAGGGAGCCAGGGCCCCTTTCTCTCTGGGAGTGGCTTTTAATGAGTGTAAGAGAGAGGTTTGTTTAGAGAGACAGAATGCAGGACTACCATCATAGAATTCCCTGGAAGATCATTGAGGAAGGGATCCAACACCTGAGAGAAGTGACAGTACTAGAGGTACTCTTTAGAAGGGACGAACAGCACAATAATGAACCTGACAAGGTCAGGTGCACAGGGCAAATGTTCCAGAACCTGGCAAATCTAGGGCCATCCCAATACACCACCTTCATTGCAATGATTAATGCCAAGGACAACTGAGAGACTAGGTTCCGTAGCCACAAGCTCAGAAATTATGAGAGTATGATCAATGGTCCAATGCATGCTCATGTCTCTGCTGTAGTTAAGTGTCAAGTTTTCAGCACGTCTTCATTGAAGACTATAGAAGCTGGGTAGTTGTAAAAGTAGAGGTCCTTTATTGCATGGTTAAAATCAGTCTCATGAAGGCAGAGTTGTTAGTCTGTGCCATTATGCAGAAAGCCTTCTAGCATAAAGTCCCCAAGTCCCATGCAGAAGCAGCAGCAGCAACAGCACCTGTGATCTATGTTCCATTCATGGTGGTGGTGATGATGATTTGCATTCTTTAAGCAGTGTATTTTTATTCTACTTTTAACCAATCAGTTACAAACATGGTTCTACTACTGCCTTGTGGGACCTATCCAAATCTAACATTGATGCATGAAAGTAGTCATAATTTCTTACACAAATTCTATGTATATGACTCTATCTGTTCTATCTAGGAATGCTAGCAAGGCTACTGTCACGGTCTGGTCTTGTGGTGAAGGTGCCGCGACCGTCCTTGCGAGATGCGTCTTTAAAAAGACACCTAGATCGATGGAGGCATAGGCACTCTCAGGTTGAGAGTGATTCAGCTCTTTGTGCACCCTTAGGTACAAAGTGATCAGCTTTTACGTGCATTATCAAGTGCAGTGATTTACTCTTTGTGAGGCTGCCTGAGCAGCAGAGCCGTGTTTGCCACCCCAGGTGATGCAGGAGTAAAAGCAAGACAGGTTCTTTCCGATTTCCAGGAAAGCTTCTTTATTCCACAAAGTCGAAAGGGAAAGAACCTCAGAGCCCAAGGTGAGTGGGATTATATAGGGTAGCTAGGGGTGATGTTTCACAACTTGGCCAATGGGGAGAGGAATTGGGAAAGGGACCAATCAGGGGAAGGATCCAAAATGGACCAATTGGCTGGGGTAAAAAAGAACCAATGGGGTATAACTGATTAAGACATTTCTTCACCATAACATGGAGAGCTGTTTGCCAGGGTTTCTCCTTGAGGGGGTTGTGTTTGTATTCTGTCTGGCCTAACTGCTCCCTTTCTAAGGAGGCATGTTTATATTATTGTCTGGTTTCTCTTCAGGGGAGTGTGTTTGTATTAACACTGTCTGGCTTAACAGCTTCCACAGGCTACAGTATGTTTTCACTATGACTAGAACTTAGTTCACTTTGCAAAAGGCAATGCTACTGAACTTTAAACTAGGCTTTAGGGCTTCTCTTACTAACTAATACAGGCTCTTATTTGTTTAAGGCACTTAAAATATTCTCTACTTATTTAAAACTAAACCTGCATTTCTACCTCATGTCTGTGTGGATTGATGTATTTTAGTTTCTCTGAAGGTTCTAATTCAGCCCTCACATCTTTGAGCACCCCTGGGCCTATGTGGATGGGGCCCAGAGGGATTTTGCATCCTGACAGTTAAGAGTCTCCGAGAGGAGATTAGGGAGGTGATGGAGGAGGTGCAGAGTGTAGAGAATAAATTGTTAGAAAGTTGATACAAAATTCAAATGTTATAAGTTAATGAGGATGGTGGGTTGTTAGTTGAATGAGTTGTTGTGTAAATTCCCTTACCGTCTGGTATGGCCTCCGCTGCTCCCCTCTCCTCCAAGATAGTGAACCACCTGAGACCATGAGGAGGAGGATGACATCATCTAGTATGCAAATGTCAGATTCCCATGGGACTTAGTGGAGAGGGAATTCGCCTAGTGGAGGTCCCTAAAAACAACGAGCCACAACCCCCTGTGCAGGTAAAGAGCTGAAGTAACACTTCTAACCAGAAGGAACATCAGATGACATCAAAGCTCTAGTCAGAATCCCTCACTTTAGTCACCCTAACCAAAGTGAGGCAGGAGTGACATGGGGACCCTGAACCTGAAACCAGCAGACATCTTCTTGGGGACTCCTGTGAGGAAGGAAGACCCAGATCTGCCAGACGACAGAGCTGACATCCTCCATGCCGTATTGGGAGCAGTGATGGTGTGCACACACTCTATGGGCCCCCTTCCCAGACTGTTCCTAATAAAGCTGAAATCGCTAAGGAGCCGGTCTCCTAGCATTCATAACACTAAACAGGAATAAAACAAAAGAAACACTACTAGTAGATAAAGATACGGTGCACAATTATAGAGGTACCTATGCTACAGCTAGTGAAGAAATAGTATAGATTAGGAGTCAATGTCACTTACCAACAAATGATAATGGTGTGCAGAGAATCTCTTTAATTTGTCTCAATCCCCTGGGGAAGTACCTCGATGCCAACATCTTAACATCAAGAAGAACTCTCCACACACTCAGTGTAGAAGAGATTTCTGATTTCATGAAAATCATGGTGGTTTTTATAGTTGTCAAAATGCTTGTGTTTTGCAGCCACTAATTTTAGGTTTTCCTTTCTCACCATTCAAGTCAGGATGTGTATTGCTGGCTAAGGAGGTTCTTATTGAGATAATTCATCACATGACAAATCATTCCAGTCTGACTTTTAGCCATATGTGACAGGGAGATAAGGTTTTGCTGCATCAGGGGGTGAAAGGTCCTGCCACAAACAGCTGAGATGGGTCTGCAGTATCCTTACATGAGTCCATATTCCTGCCCTGAGGATGAACCAATATCTCAGCATCCATTCCAGATTGAGGATAAGATTGGTGATATTTTACTGATGGAAGCCAACCAGAATCAGATGTCTAACTGGGACAGGTACAGTATCCAAGGCTGGGCTGGAGAGCAGATCCTGGCTTAATTTCTTTAGGCAGAACTTGACTGGTGAGTGTCTGACCTGCTCTTGATTGGATTCCATCGCACATATTCCACACTCATGAATGACACCTGCTTTTTCTTCTTTATGTCATATTGCAATTCTAGTCCAAGCTGGCACCTTGCTGAAGCCAACAAGGTTTGTCATTGATTTCCACAAGGAGTAGATGCTGAGTCTGCAAATTCCAGTTACTATCCTTCTGCTCTTGGTTTTATTCATAGACTATATTGTCATCATTTGAGTTACATCTGTTTAAGTGACACTACAGCCCTTCCCTTTGTCTTCTGTCCCTATGATACAAGTCATAAAATAATGTAATTCTTGTACCTTTTGGGGACTGGGCCTGATTTGGGGTTCTATATTTATCACTTTTCAAGGTGTGTAAGCCCCAGAGGCCATGGATCTGGGGTCTTGAAAAAAATCCTTAATTGTGTTGACTTAAATGGTTTGCTGAAAGCCATATAGGAAATTAGGAGTAGATCAAAGGCTTGAGCTGAGGTCTCTCATGTCTGTCTTGGTTTGAAAGACAGGTGACTGTTAAGGAAGGCAGGAGCCTCCCTTGGAATGGAAAATGTAAACTCTCTCCCTCCAAATTATTATAATTTTGAAATTAAGGGGCTCTCAGGCAAAGATATGAGGATAGGAATAATAGTTCTTTACTAATATGTATATTAAAAACCAAAACAAAAACAACTACAACTTAATAGGAAAAAAATAAAATAGAATGCAGCAGTACAAAAGCACTGACAGAGTCAGAATACAACCTGACACCATGTCGGTCAGGGTGTTGGTAGCAGTCTGATTAAATGGTGGCTGCAGTCCTGGAGTGACAGATGTGGTTCTGTTGAAGCAGTGATCCTGTAGAAGGGTGTAGTTTTCCTCTGAAGGTCCAGTGATGTAGAAAGGTCTGGTTATTCTCTGGAAATCCAGTGGAAACAGGCTGTCCTGGTGTTCTGAATCTCAGGTTTTATCCAGGTAGGAATGCTGGGCTCCTCCCGCTGGGTGGAGCATCTCGCAGTGGGATGATGTAATTTTATCAGTCATGCAGTGAGCCTTAATGGCCCATTCACAGAAGATATCCCCCGGAGTGAGGATGGGTTGTGGAAGAGATAAAGAAAAACACCTCCCTAACCGGTTCCAACAGATGGCAATAGAACACATACTTTTGGTTGCATCTTGCATTGCAACCCAAGACAGGCTCCCATTACCTGGATATGTTTTTTTTGTTTTAGACTTTAAAGTTCGATTTAAAACCAAAAATCTGTCCCCTGTATCTATTTAAAAATTTAACTTCTTTATCATCCCCTAGCTGTATCTTAACCAGTCGGTCTGCTAGGGAAAGATCTGCCAGTCCCCATTATTCACTTTTATCTATTGCTGCAACAACAGCTTCCTGCGTAGTGTGCAGTAAATTTGGGCACTGGTGTTTCCAATGCCCTTCGTCCTTAAAATAAGAACACTGATTTGGCCCTAACCTCCCCTGGGACTGATTTGAGCTGCCTCTACTATTTCCACCTTTACCTCTGCCTTGTCCCCAACCACATTCTCCTCTTTGATGTTGCTCTAAAGCTGCCACTATGGCCTCAGAAGGTTATTCTTCTCTTGCTTGTCTTGGTTGTTATATACCCTCCAGGCTTCTCCCATCAATGCTTCTAAATTTCTATTTTCTGTCTCTTTTGATCTTTGTAGTTTCTGTCTGATGTCTGGCTTGAACTGTCCTAGCATCAAGGAGACTAACTGCTGCTTTCCCATTTCTGAAGCAGGATCAAGAGTTGTAAACTTTGGCATTGCCACTTGGAGCCTTTCTACAAAGTTAGTAGGAGACTCCTGCTGTCCCTGTTTAACATTATACATTAATGTTCAATTTACCGCTTTTGGAATGGCATTCTCTAATCCAAATTTGACTAGCTCCAGGTATCTGGTTAGTAAAGCATATTCACCTGGATCGTTTGGATCTCACAAAGGGTTTGTGGTAGGGAATAGCATGTCCACATTACCCTGTAGAGCTCCACTAGCAATTTGTCTCTGCAGTGTAGGCACACAGTTTGTCATGATTGAGAATGGGGCTGCAGCTGAGCCTCATCCCTAATAGGCTACAACTGTGTAAGACAGGTGAACAATACTGAATGTAAAGAAACATGGAATGCTGAGGTATACCTGACCAGTCACAGAAGAGTAGATAGGGTTCACAGGTGGAATGGATGAAAGATAAAGGGTATAAAAGATTGTACTGGAAAGCAATAAAGAGCTGATGCTTGAAGCCTTCTTTGGTGTCAGTCGTACCTCCTCCATCATCTGGTGACTGTGACATGATCTGGAGGTGATTCGGGCAGACGACTGCGGACCTAAGAGTGGTACGACGGGGGAGCTCAGCCTAACTGAGCCAGGTGGTTTGAGACCCTGTAGAACTGAGCCAGGCAGTTTGAGAGCCTTTAGAACTGAGCCAGGCAGGAGCCTGGAGAATTGAGCAGGCAGGACCAAAAGCCTGAGAGTCCAGATGACTTTCAAACAAACACAGCGCCTCCAGGTCAGTGGCTGGGAACTTAGGAATGGGGGCTCAGATATCAGCAGAGAAAGAGTCCATATTGAACACCCTGCTGAGAATATTACAAAGGAAAGGTATTAAGTGTAAAAAGTGGGCACTATGTGCCTTGCTTATTTGGTGCAGAAGAGGTAAGCAACTGGGAAACATAATAATGAGGCCTCAAACAGTAGAAGGAAAATTCATTTTGGACATTTTGTTATGAATTTTTTTGTCACCAATTTTGCATAAGAAGGGCGCTGGATACGGGTAGCGAGTGCTATGCACTTTGCTTATCTGGTATGAAAGAAATAGAGTAACGCTGCGCACTTTGCCTATTTGCTATAAAAGAAATAGAGTGGCATTATGTGCTTTGCATATTTGGTACAGAGCAAGGCTACGAACTTTGCTTATTTGGTATGGAGATGGAGCAAAGCTGCGCCTTGTGCTTATTTGGTACAAAGGAAGTGGCTTGGGAGCAGACATACAAACTGCCTTTTTCATTAAAATGTGGGCAAGTACCAGCCGCACCTTGGTCCATGACACTGCCTGCTGCTCCCTGCAGGTGCAGTGAAGTGAGCTCTGCAGCCTCCCATCCAGCAGCAGCCACAGTCCGGCTGGATCCTGCAGCAGTGTCGGGTTCCCCTTGACTGCTGGTGTGTGTGGCGGCGACCGGCGCCATAGGAGTGGCGCAGTCCCTGAGAAGTGCAGGTTGAGGTTTGCTGAGTTGAGCACTAGAACAAAAACAATGTGGAGCTCTGAGAGGTGGAGTCAGAGCTGCACAGAAAGCATGTAAGAGAGGCTTGCAGTAACCAAGTAACGCAACAAAATCTGAAAAAAAGGAACAAAAGAATTTAAGTGGCAACCTTTTCACTACTTTTTCAGACACTATAAATCTTGACATGAATAGCTTTTTTTAAGCAACTTCACTTTGTTCAGAATAGCTTTTGTTAAACAACTTCACTTTGTTCACAAGACATGCAGACTAAGTTGGTCTAAAGTATTGCTGGAAGAGAAACAATAATTTGCAGATGGCAGCAGCTCTGCAGGGATAACCTGAAATGGAAAGCTTACCTAGAATAAGGCAGGTCATAGGTTTAAAGTCTATTTCTTAGCTCCTTGTTTACCATGTTTTTAGTTATCCCAAGCTGCTGATCAGAAAGATGCTGCTCTTCTAACATGTGGTGGGTCAGAGATGCTTTTGGTATCTTAATGTTGTCTAGACATGTTCTGGCACAGTTGAGAAAATTGTTTGCAAAGATGAACAGATTACATTCAATTTGATAGTGCCCCAAAACTTATGCTTGGATAGGTGTTTTCGAGAGGTTGGCACGTCTTCATTGAAGACCAAAAGCTGGATAATTGTAGAAGTCCTTTATTGCATTGCTAAATCAACCTCATGAAAGCAAAGTTATTACAGTCCATGCCAGTATGCAGGAAGCCATCTAACATAGAGTCCCTAAGTCCCAAGCAGAAGAGGCAGCATCTTATCAGTAGTAGTAGTGGCAGCAGCAGCGACAGCACCCACAATCTGTGTTCCATGAGCGTGCTAGCATCCTCAAAGCAGTGCATTTTATTCTATTTTTAGCCAATCAGGTAAAAAACACGATGTTACTACAGTCTTGCTGGACCTATCCTAAGCTAAGATTGATGTGCTACAGTATTCGTAATTTCTTACACAAATACTATGCATACAACTCTATCTGCTCCATCTAGGAATGCTTAGCAAGGCTACGTTGTTCTTGCTGTGTCTAGAACTTAGTTCATTTTGCAAAAGGCAATGCTACTGAACTTTAAACTAGGCTTTAGGGCTTCTCTTACTAACTAATACAGGCTCTTATTTGTTTAAGGCACTTAAAATATTCTCTACTTATTTAAAACTAAACCTGCATTTCTACCTCATGTCTGTGTGGATTGATGTATTTTAGTTTCTCTGAAGGTTCTAATTCAGCCCTCACATCTTTGAGCACCCCTGGGCCTGTGTGGATGGGGCCCAGAGCAATTTTGCATCCCAACAGATAGGGTGATAATATTATATTCCAGAGAAACAACAGACATCTGATCTGAGTTTCATCCTAAATAAAAAAGGATGTAGATCAAAGCAATAGATGAATGGGAGTTTTCCTGATATGCTATGGAGATTAAAGAACAGAAGTTTATTTTGTTTGTCATTGAGGATAAATAATACGATCTTCTGCAGATAAAGGTTTATATGAGATGCTATAATTTACTTAGTATCAAGGCTGTGTTCAGAGTGATGTGAGTTTGTTCCATAAATGTTTGCTGTGTGTTTGAGAAAGGATAACTTGGAAAAAAAAAAAAAAAAAAAAAAGGAAAAGGAATAGAGTGCTAGATCTTGCAGAGAATGATCTCATTGAGGAAGCTATTATAGGTCACTTGTGTCTTCTTCAAAGCTCTAAGTGTGACCCATATTGCAAATCAATAAATATGTGCTAAGACAGAGTGGAGTATGGCACAATAAGGTTACTTGGAAAAGGTTATGTCAAGGCATTGAATATATTCAGCAATTTTCTTTGTAATATTGCTCTATTTTCAACCTAATCTATTCCCCACTAAGACATGCTAGAGATAAACATTGCATATGCCTTTGTGTGCAGAAAGAAAGGGAAGGCAATTAAAGGTCTGCATGATGTGAAGTCTCTGGGTACCAACAGAGTATAATTGTGCTGGTTTTGCATTGATTGACATTTTGTGAGGAAAGAGACCACTCACGGAAGAGATGCTTCTAAAAAAAGCAGTGGCAAAACCAATAAGTGAGTAGTTTTGAATATTGACATCTTTTTAGACCACTAGAAAGTTGAAAACACCTCTGCAAATACACATGTTAAAATCGAGAAACTCCGGGAAAATTTCTCTTTTCTTCTGACCTGGGAAGAGGTAAGCTGTTGGAGTCCAGGGCATCCCTCTGGGCGCCCTGGGAAGTCACAGACCTCGGTAGAGAGGCCTGGGACCCAAAAAAGAGGGTCTGGGGTCTGTGCAGGGGGATTTGCCTGGCACAGAGCCCAGGAAGACACAGGCTTTGATTTTGGTCCATAAGAAAAACATTTAACACAGAGAAGAATTGCAAGTCACAAAGGTGTTACTGAGAGTAGTGTAGTTATCACTGTGCAGAAGATTTTGTAGTTATGGATTTTTAGAATGTAGATGCAAAGGGACAAGATGGTGGTTTTAGGGCAGTGCCCTGGGTTCTTCTTCTTCTCCCTTGGCATCCATCTTCTGCAGTGACGTGGGCACAAAGTAGTTTCAGTGGATTGGATCAAAGTAGAAATGACCCTGTTAGTATAGGTGATAGACATTGGCATAGAATTGTAAACAATGGGTACGTAGTTATCTGTATAAGAGGTAGCGACCTCCCATCACGGAGGGGAGTCGCCTCGTGTCCAGGCTGCTGAGAACACCATGGCCGGACACAGGGGAGTCGCCTTGTGTCCGAGCTGCAGTGGACATCATGGCCGGACACAGGGGAAGGGGAGTCGCCTTGTGTCCAAGCTGCTGTGAACACCATGGCCGGACACAGGGGAGTCGCCTTGTGTCCGAGCTGCAGTGGACATCATGGCCGGACACAGGGGAAGGGGAGTCACCTCGTGTCCAGGCTGCTGTGAACATCTTGGCAGGACACAGAGAATTGTAAGATAAGAACTAATAAACAACGCGAGAAACCAGAAAACCAAGACCTTGAGACTCCTCATCATTCTCGCGCCGAACACCGAGCACCGAGCTCAGCACAGAACACAGAGACACAGAGTCAGACAGCAGACCCTAAATCCTTCAGAGGTCAAGAGGGAAAATCACTCCCTTCGTGCCCACACGAACCACCAGCCAGCCTTGGAATCTCGGGTGGAAACAACCGGATTAAAACCCCGAGAGTAAGCCGGCTTGGCTCCCTCCTTGCCATGGGGCCCAGGCCAGACGGACCCTGACAAGGGGCCAGGCTCCTTCCCAGGAAGACCATTGGGCCCCATCCTGGCTGGATCGAGCCTGGCAGCTGCTGGGCAGTGGGAGGGGAGGAAGGAAGGTCCCATTCCAGCTGGATCAGGCTCTAGCAGCTGTTAACATCCTGCTGCTAAGCTACTTCCCCTCCCCAGCGCCAGCAGATGCCAGGCAGATGAAGGGGGGGGAGGCCCCACCAGCTGCAGGTGTGCTACTGCTAAGATCCTAGCTGTTTCTCCCTCCAGGGGCAGCTCTGCAGCCATGCAGAGGGGCCCTGCAGCTGGAACTGAATGCAGCCAGAGCCCTGAGATCCTGGCACAGCCCCAGCACAGCCTCCAAACTGTAAACAGCTCTGGCCCCCGATACCAAGGCACCTTGCTGAGGGAGTAGCCCCAGCCGCATGAGAGAGAATGTAGCTTGAGACCAGAGGTGGTTCTGCACTGCCTGTCAGGAACCATCATGACCCTCTGCAGGCCCTGGGTGAGATATTAACTCTTTCCTTGCACAGATGAAACTTGCAAAACATTGAATCCTCTCTGAGTGAGAGAAAAGGACAGAGTGAAGACATGTAGAGAGACAACATGAGGACATTAAGGTCAGAGAAGGAGAAGTCACATACTAGATGAGAAGAGAATGAGGAGATGCCTAGTCTTAGGCGGAAATTCTTTTGTAAGGCCATGGCAATGGACTGTGATATACTAGAATATCCCTTTAAGTAGTGGAAAACATGTATTGGGACATGAAGAGTGTTCAAATTGTAGATATGAGCAAAAGCATTTATGGTGAACTAAGTAAATATTGAAGTAGCTGTGATCTTATGAGAAGCTTGAACAGAGAGAGATGAGATGAGATGAGATGAGATGAGATGAGATGAGATGAGATGAGATGAGATGAGATGAGATGAGATGAGATGAGATGAGATGAAGACCTGCCCCCAGGAAGAGACCTCTGTTCCCAGAAATAAAAATCATCTCAGAGATATGAAAAGAACCTTTGCTTTTGAACTGTTCATCTTTAAAATGGTAGCCCATCAGTTTACATGGCCCATAATGCAGCTGTGGGAAGGCTGCGTGATATGGGAGGGACTTCCTAAATGCAGATTCCCAGATGACTGCTATTTGTGAGAATTAAAGCCACAAGAAAACTGTTTCATTCTTTTGGAGAAGTTTCCATGGCATGGAAAAAGACTTCTCTCCCTAAAAGAACTGATGAAAGACTATTTTAGAGGTGGTAAACAGACCTGGATTCCAAGTTTATTCTCTCTACGTTGTCAGTGAGAAGGGAAAGGAAAGTTGTGGGGGGAGGTGTTTTGAAGGTTTTATTCTGGTTCTTATTATTTTTTTCTCTTTTAGTTATGTTAATAAGGCTTTCTCTCTATCTTTTAACATTTGAGCCTGCTTTGCTTTTTCTCATAATCTTATCTCACTGTCCTGGGTTGTAGTGTAGGATGTACACAAAGTATTTATTTTATCACCATCTTCATGAGCTGTTGGAACCAGGTGGGGCAGTGTTTTCCCAGGCCCCCTTCCTTTGGGCTATCTTCTGCTAATGGCCCATCAATGCCTTGCCACAAGACTCATAGGTAACTCCCTCCAGGAGTTATCTCTGTTTAATGGGCCATCAAGGACCCACTTCACAACTCATCATCCCATTGTGAGATGCTCCACCCAGGACCAGAGCTACCAGACCTTTCTACAAGATCACTGCTTCAGGAAGAGCACCTCATCTGGACTGCTTCCACCACCCTGCTCAGGTTGTATTCTGACTCTGTCAGTGGTCTTTTGTAGTATTGTTTTTATTTTATTTTACCTTTTTACCTTTCTTCTTATTAAATTGTATCTCTGACTTGGAGCCTCTCACTTGTTTTGCTTTCAAACCACGACACTAACAGCAGAAAAAGAGTAAATAATTCTAGTGGGGATTCAACCCACTACAGAAATCGGTGCGTTGGCTGGGAAACAGAAATTGGCGAACTAAAACCACTACAATAATGTAGTGGAAGAGCATTGGGCAGGGCAGTACCTGGTATTGGCCTCCATCATAGACAAGGAAAAGCACAAAAGAAGACTGCTGGCCATGGTCTGAATCAAATGGGCTTGCCTCCAAGAGTAGCAAGTGAGAGGGCTTTTCTTTCTCTTGACTTGCTCCCACCTGCAGTATTACTGGGCTGAGTAAGGAAAGAATTTTCTTTTGACTAATAATTAATGGGATACTTGTGACTTGAGGTATAGCATGTTGACAATATTTAACTGTTTGAAATTTATTAAGATGATAAACTAGTTTGATTTTAGCTTAGCTTTCTCCCATTGAGCATATGAAAATTAAGTTTTCAAGTCACTTGTGTTTGCAAAACTGCTCTTTTGTGCACCTTGTATTGTCTTTTTGGTTGAAAATATTGCATTTCATACATAGTTTACTCATTTAGTAGGCCGCCTTCTCAAAAGGAAAATCAGTAACACAAGTAGATTGCAACATTTACTGGTGTTAAACAAAATCAGAATTTGGTGTATCATTACTTCTTGATAGGACAGTGTGGTACAGTGCATTTTGCTATATTTGTCTTTCCCTAACTTTGATGTATACGTATTTGTATACATAGCCTTAAAACTAATGCAGAGCTAGGGAACACTGAATGGTGAAAAAGCAATTTATAGTGTCTTGGAACTCAGTATAGTATATGGATGATGTCTTAGTTGCTGCATCAACTGTAGAACAGCTCAATGTGGCAATGCCTGTAATGCAAGAGGCTTTAACAAGTTATAGTTTGTGTGTTACTCCTGGGAAAGTACAACAGCAAGCTCCCTGGAAGTATTTAGGGATGAAAATCTTGGACCAAACTGTTAAACCTCACATGGTGACTGTTCAGCACTCTATACAAACATTGAATGACTTGCAAAAAGTATTAGGTACAATTAATTAGATCAAACCATTGTTAGGATTATCAAATGTGCTGTTGGCACAATTTTTTGATTCATTAAAAGGTAGTCCTTCCTTGTCTTCCAGGACCTTGTCACCAGAAGCACTTAGTTCATTGAGGCGAGTAGAATTAAGAGTACAAAAGGGAAAAGCTTGGAGGGTGGTTACCACCATACCTCTCAGTATATATATTTTTCTATGTCTGGACCATCCTGTGGGCCTCATAGCCCGATGGTGTGACAGTTAGTATGATCCTTTACATTTCTTACAATGGGTATTTCTATCAGTGCAGAAAAACAGTTACCACTCACTCATGTTTCTGTGGACACTTATTCTAAGGCCTGTTGAGCTTATGTACATACAGGAGAGAAGACAAAAAGATGTGATCTTGCATTGATGTAGTGCTTTTGCAGCTTTAGGTGTACCACATATTGTCAAGGCTAATAATGGACCTAGTTAGGTAGTTCAGCGTACCCAACAATTCTTACAGTCTTGGGGTGTTCAACATGTTACTAGTATTTTGCATTCCTCAACTGGTCCAGCTATTATGAGACATTTTAATTCTACACTTAAAGCCTTTCTTCAAAAGCAAAACAGGGGGAATGGTAAGTGAAACCCCACAGGCAAAGAGTTTGGAAAGCTGTGTTTACATTGAATCATCTTACTATTCCTCCCTGTGTACAAAGCCTGTTATTCTAATGCACTTTTGGTACCAAATGACAGGACTCGTGGCCCTGCTCCAGTCTGGGTGCATAATTTACAAACACAAGCCTGGGAGTGTTGGAACCCTGGAGGCTGAAAATTTCAGCCTTTCTGAGCTGAGGGGTGCTGACCCTCAGGCAGGCACCACATTTGACTTGAGGCCTTGGAACAGGCTTCTGAGATTGTGTGATGGCACAGGGGTTGTGGATGTGTAGTTAGAGTGGTGTTGTGTGATCTCACAGGGTGAAAACTTAGGTTTGGGGTTTTGGTATATAGTGATGCGTGTGGGCCAAGATGGAGGATTCAGGGTGTTGTCTGAATTCTTCTTCACCTTCTTCTTCCATCTTCTTCATGGATTTGGGTGGCTTTCTCTAATTGGGTGAAAGATGTCTGCGTTGCGAACCTCGAATGGTCACTGTTGGGTCAAAAGCATAAATAATATAGGTGTCACTTTGGCATTTGGTAATTATCTCTTCAATAGCCTTGGTAAAAGTTAGAAGGTCTCCAATTTTGTCTCGTTTCTTTAACTGGCAAATTGGAGCTCACGCTTGGTGAGACTGTAAATACTGTAAATAGATAAGATATAATAAACAACCAAGACCAAACTCGATTCTACGTTTCCCATGTCTTTTATCCTGACCTTGGCTGAGATAAAGCAGGCAGAACTGTAACACATATCATTAGCATACTCATATTTGCATAAAGCTGTGTCATGGTGTTAGAAATATTAATCCGCAAACAGCAGAGGTTTATGTCCAAAAAGGAGACAGAGGAGTCCTGTGGGAATACACAAGACAGAGAGTAAGACAGACTTAATTAGCATGACTGATTTGATAACCAGGATGCCACGGCAGGAAGAAACAGAATTTTGAGATTACAGAAGATGGGATTAAACCGGTTTACGGGAAGAGGAGAGATTCAATCAACCCCCTGCGAGAAAGATGTTGTAAAATGCATGAGTTGTTTGTATGATCTTTTAGCCTAATTATTGTAGTGGAAATTATTAACCTTCCTGAAATGGTATATAAGCTTTTGGAAAAACTGAGTAAAATCGAATTCTGATCACCAAATCAGTCTTCCCGTCTCTCCTCAATCGTCAATAGAGTTCTTTTACTTTATTCAAATAAAGGGAGAGGCCATGGGACATTTCCCCTGGGGTGTCTCAAATTTTGGAGGATGCAGCCTCCTATTTATCCTAATTTCCCAGCTCCATTTCCCGCTCTCTTTCCCCATTTGCTAAGGTACTTAAGAGTTACAGACTTCCTGGAATGCCTAATACCTAAGATTCCCCTTTAATGTATAACCCTCCTTTTAATTTTTAATTCTTATGGAATTTATGGATTTTGCCCATTGTTTCTTTCATCTTTCGATATCCAATTTCATTTATCAGCAAACCTAGTTTGTAAAGGCAAATATCTTCTTTTCCATTCATCAGTCAGTGGAATCCTTCCCATTGTTTCTTTTATCTCTCAGTGCTAGTTTTATCTACCAGCAGACTCACTGCTTGTTTGTAAAGACAAGTCTGTCATTCCTCTCAATCCCTCCTCTTTAATTTGTTATTAATTGTCTTTACAAACTTTAGTTATCATCAACAATTTTCTGTTCCTGGGTCTTTTTTGGTTTCGCAATTATTTGCAGTGATATCAATTTCTGTCCTTTTGTAGCCATTTCTGGATCAGTAGGCATGGCTACTTACCTGCATCCCTTTGATCGCATGTTGAATAAGTTGTACTGAGCAAGGGATCATGCATGGTAAAAAGATTAGAGTTGCTACAGCACATATGTTGTGGTTTGAAAGCAAAACAAGTGAGAGGCTCCAAGTCAGAGATACAATTTAATAAGAAGAAAGGTAAAAAGGTTAAAATAAAATAAATGCAATAACACAAAGGACCACTGACAAAGTCAGAATACAACCTGAGCAGGATGGTGGAAGCAGTCCAGGTGAGATGGTCTTCCAGAAGCAGTGATCTTGTAGAAAGGTCTGGTAGCTCTGGTCCTCTCGGAATACAGTAGGTAAGGGCTCCTTGCACTGTTCCAAATACCAGCTTATATCCAGGTGAGAATGCTTGGCTCCTCCCCCTGGGTGGAGCATCTCACAATGGGATGATGAGTTGTGAAGTGGGTCCTTGATGGTCCATTAAACAGAGATAACTCCTGGAGGGAGTAACCTGTGAGTCATGGGCAAGGTGTTGATGGGCCATTAGCAGAAGACAGCCGAACACTACAGCACTGCCCCACTTGGTTTTAACAGTTCATGAAGATGGTGATAGAATAAATACTTTGTGTACATCCTACACTACAACCCAGGACAACATAAGAGGAAAAAAAAGCATTTGTTTAACCCATAGTCCACCAGGTAACCATGAAAACATGTCCCATTCCCATATTTTTCATGTTTGGACCAGTACATGAGCTAAATTTCCTATTCCTTTTGTTATTTGTTTCACCACTTTTCCATTGTCATCTATTTGCAAAAAGCAGTTTGAGTCATTTAATTTTCCACACACTCCTCCTTCTTCTGCTAATAAATAATCTAATACCATCCAATGTTGGAATATTACATTTCTCATCTGAGTGGATTGGTCAGCAAGAAGGTCAAGAGCTGTAGCTGTCTGGTTCATTATTACTTCAAAGACAGCTTGTAACTTAATTATCTGATTTAAATTATACATGGGTTCTCTGGCACCTGATATTAATTCGTTAGGATTCCACGTGGCTGATCCACAGTGTTGTATGATTCGGTGAGATGGCCATTCATCCTTATCCCACTTTTGGGTGCTCCCTCCCACCAGGGATGTATCAATTGACTGCTTTTCTCTAATTAGGTCGTCATATACTTTGATTCCTAACTGATTTCCCTGAACTTGCGATAGCAGAAAGAACAATGGTCTAATATACCACACATAACATATCCCTGACCAGTTTGGAGGTAACCTGCGGTAAGCATATTGACCACAAATCTAGTAATGCCCTTTTAAAGCCCAGGTCCCCTTGGCAAAGAGACCTTTCCAATTTTCATCATCAATTGGTGGGTCAAAATACAGCTTGCTTCCTGGGCCTAGTGGTCCCCGAACAATAGTTGCCCTGCCAAAAGAATCACAGTATTTGCATTTCTAAGCTCCCACATGAGGTTTCCACTATCAGTTACATCCCACATCTGTTTTGGTAGATCTGGACCAGAACCTATTAAAAAGGGTTCGAGTTCCATTCTGGTGCTGCCACTTCCACTGATAGTCACGGACAACATGTGTCCTATTTGTGGAATTATCTCGGGGGTAGCTTAAAAATAAGGGGTCAAAAAAATTATCCTTCCCCACTGCTTTACAGCCTTCAAAATTCTTTCAGTAATTATGGAAGGAACACCTTACCCAGCTACCATTAGTGAGCTTAATGTGCATTTGATTCCATCTACGTTGATATCTGGAACAATCATGAGGAGGGCAGTTGGGGGTCCAACTATCTAAAGCCAAAGATAAAGTCCAGTCACAAACACTTTTTCCCACGTGTATGCTTCCTGTTCTATTTAGACAATTAATCCCTTTTTCAGAAGAATGAAGCCGCCATGGACTTCCTTCTTCATCCCAAAATCCTGTTCCATTATGGACTTCACTCAGGGTGCTAACCCACGATTTAGATTTGACTGGGCTGGCCATCCATGGCCAATTTTCAGATCCCCCTGGCCCTCCGCAGACCCAGCAATTGCTAAGGTTAAAGGTTTTTGCTACTTCTTCTCTTAAGGTTAAAAAATTATTCTCCCACTTTTGGTTCCAATCTAACTGACAATATAAAGGTAAGATTATTAAGAGAAACATTCTATTGGTGCAATCTAATCTCCTAACCTAATTTTCACTTTCATGTTGTCTTCTGCACCACCTGTGGTGAGTGAAGGCACAGAAACAGCTTAGCATAAAGAAAACAGTGACAGCGAGGATTGGCCCACAGTGACTGGAGATCCAAGAGGAAGGATGCCCACACAAACTAATTCAGCCAGCAGTCTGTGGGTAGGCACGTGAGGCTTCCCCCGATGTCGACGCACTGGATACTGCTCCAGTCCACTTCTGCGGAGTGTCAGTCACAGCTTCCCATCTTTCTCTTCCACCTGAGATGTCCAAATCTCTGGGGCCTCAGAGACCTTGACCTGAGTGTGGTGGGTCCACTTGTGGTCTGCCACCTTGACAGCTGTTTCTGTGGTCAGTAACACTTGGAAAGGTCCACGCCACTTAGCCACTAGTGGTGCTTCTTTCCACTCCTTAACTAGGACCCAATCTCCTGGTTGGATGTTGTGAACAACAAAGTCCAAAGGCAGGGTCTGTGCCAGCTGAGCTTCCTGTCGAACAGATTTCACAACAGACAGTATCCTGGCCACATATTGTTTTAAATATACATCACTTATCTCTACCTCCCCACTAGGATGAGAATTATAAGGGTAAGGAATTCCAAACATCAATTCAAAAGGAGATAATTGAATATCTCCCATGGGTCTGGTCCTTATTCTTGCTAAAGCCAGTGGCAGGAACCGTACCCATGGCATCTTAGTTTCTATCACTAGCTTCAGAAGCTGTTTCTTTATTTCTCCATTCATCCTCTCAACCTGGCCTGAACTCTGGGGGTGCCAGGGGATATGGAGGTTCCATTGTATCCCTAAAGCAGTCGTAACTCCCTGAAGAATTTTTCCTGTAAAATGAGTTCCCCTATCTGAGTCTATTGCTTCTACAATCCCATATCTTGGAATTATTTGTTCTAAAAATACTTTAATAACTGATCCTGTAGTTGCTGAAACGGCTGGAAATGCTTCTGGCCACCCAGTTAACTGACATACTATTACCAGAAGATATTTAAACCTTGCCCCTTGGGGCATTTCAGTAAAATCCACCTGGCATCTCTGGAAGGGACGTAGAGCCCAAGGCCTCCCTCCCCTGACAAGTTTCTTTGTAACTCTGTTATTGGTTTTAGCACAAATCAAACAACCCTCAACAGCTCACTTTGCTAGAATAAAAAGACCCACAGCAGCATACATTTTGAGGAAGGCTTCTGCCAGTCCTTGAGAGCCCCAATGACTCCCTTCATGAAGTTGTTTTACCAACTGTAAGGTCAGAGCTTTTGGTATCCACTGCTTACCATCCCTTGAGGCATAGATTTAGAAGAATTAAAGATTGTAGTCAAAATAGATAGTGCTGAGATAATGTAGCTAGGACTTCCCTTTTGCTAACAGAAGCCAGACTGAAAGAACTGATAATCCTTGGAAGGAACCGATCAATCAGAGGAGCTGTCAAACTAGGGCTTCTGCATCCTGAATAATCAATAGACCCCATGAATACAATACAATCATAAATCAAACAGTCCTGGGAAAAACAGGATTTAGCTGTCACAAACACTAAAGGTTAAAAAGTCAGAGCTGAGGAAGACAATCTTACTTCATCATTTTGGGACCCCACCCCATTAAAAAGACCACCGACCCATTTCAAAGAACAAAACTACGCATGCTTGATGGCTTTTTGGGCTAATTACCATACGAAGCGGGGAATGGGAGGTATCAGAGCTATGAATATGCATTTGTAGTTTGTGTATTCAATACTTCTGTAGATAAAAGGCCCTGTGATGATCTGTAAATTGCGCGTGTGTTTCTGGGAGCGATCCCGCATGCTGCCCGGCGTCGTAATAAACATACACTTTCTAACTTTAAACTGTTAGAGAGTCTTTGTCCGTCATAGTTGGATATTGGTATTAGATCAATGTCCATAGTTTTTTAATAAATCACCCTTGTAAACCAATTATCCCCTTTTTCTTCTGCCCCACTCTTTTTAACTATCTCAAGTTCCTCTGGTGGAAGACAGTTTCTCTGGCAGTGATGCAGTTACTGGGAGCAAGGGGAGGATCTTAGAGATTTCTGGCAACTACAGCTTTTTGAGCTTCTTCATCAGCCAGTCAGTTTCCTATTACCTCCTCCGAGCACCCTGCTTGGTGCCCTTTAATGTGTATTATTGCTAACCTTTTTGGTAAATTCACCACCTCCAATAGGTGAGATATTAAGTTCACATGAACTAACTTCTTTCCCCTGCAGGTTAATAAACGTCTTTCTTCCCATAGTTTCCCAAATGCATGTATCACCCCATATGCATATTTAGAATCAGTAAAAACATTTACTGTCTTGTCCTGGTATAATTCACAGGCTCTCACAAGCACATACAGCTCTGCCGTCTGAGCTGACCAGGTGGGTGGTAACCTCCCCCCTTCCTTTAATTGCTTTCCATTCACAATAGAGTATCCTGTAAATCGTTTTCCTTCTATCACCCTTGAAGACCCATCAATAAACACACTTTCTCCCTCATGCCAGGGAGTATCTCGTAAATCTTTTCTAACCCGGGTCTGGAGATCTATCACCTGAATGCAGTCATGGGTTTCTCCCTCCCCCCCCCCCCCCCTCCTTCGGGGCCGTTCAAACAGGAGGCTGGGATAAACCCTCCCCCACTTTTAAACTCTAAATCCTTGTCTTCCATTAAACAAGATTCATACTGTAATTGAAAAAAATGAAAATTAGAAGGCTCCTAAGTATATGTTGAAAATTGAGTGTTAAAACCCTTGATTGTTGTATAATAAGTGTATTAATATTTTAAACGTTTATAATTGTAAATTCCTGTAATGTAACAATGATAAGCCACCTTGGTAAGCAAAAAGGAGGGGAGCTTTTTGAAAACCGCACCCCCCCCAAGCAGCCGGAGGAGAGAAGAGCCCCCGCGCCTGCAGCAGCCCCCCCCACGGACGCTGAACCTGTGACCCCACCACCGAGCCCACGAAGGAGCCCGCGTGGCCTCGGCACTGCCGCACCTCCCCCCTCCCGAGATGCTGGCCCGGGGGCCGGCCCAGGCCCCCTGCGCTCCCCGCTCCCCCGCCGCAGGGCAGCTGCCGGCGCCGCGGCGCCGCCGCTCCCACCGCTGAGGCATTGATTTAGAAGAATTAAAGACTGTAGTCAAAATAGATAGTGCTGAGATACTTCCCTTTTGCTAACAGAAGCCAGGCTGAAGGAACTGATAATCCTTGGACGGAACTGATAAATCAGAGAAGCTGTCAAACTAGGCTTTTGCATCCTGAATAATCAATAGACCCCATGAACACAATACAATCATAAATCAAACAGTCCTGGGAAAAACAGGATTTAGCTGTCACGAACACTAAAGGTTAAAAAGTCAGAGCTGAGGAAGACAATCTTACTTCATCATTTTGGGACCCCACCCTATAAAAAAGACCACTGACCCACTTCAAAGAACAAACTACGCATGCTTAATGGCTTTTTGGGCTAATTACCATACGAAGCGGGGAATGGGAAGTATCAGAGCTATGAATATGCATTTGTAGTTTGTGTATTCAATACTCCTGTAGATAAAAGACCCTGTGATGATCTGTAAATTGCGCGTGTGTTTCTGGGAGCTATCCTGCACGCTGCCCGGCGTCGTAATAAACATACACTTTCTAACTTTAAACTGTTAGAGAGTCTTTGTCCGTCATAGTTGGATATTGGTATTAGATCAATGTCCATAGTTTTTTAATAAATCACCGCGGAGTGCCTGCCGGCGTGGGTCCGGGCCGTCCACCGCCGTCGCTCCCGGGGCCGTGAGTCGCCGCTGGCCCGACCTCCCACCCGCTGTCAGAGCCGGGGGGAAGAGCCTGCCCGCCGCCGCGCGGCACGCCCCCCCCCCCCCCCACACCATCGGAGCCGTGAAACCCCCAGGCTGCCGAGCCGGCCCGACCTGCGCTGCTCCCGCAAAAAAAAAAAAAAAAAAAAAAAAACAACAAAAAACCGAAAGCGAAAGCGCCCGCCGCAGCCGCTGCTCCGGCGTGGCTCTGCAGTGTGGCGGCCTGCCGCCAGGGCACCGCCGCTCCCAAAGCCGCAAATCGCCGCCAGTCCGCTCCTGGAGCCCGCTCCCGGCCGTCGCGGCTGCCGCTTCCCCCCCCCGGGCGGCTCGCTCGCCTCGGGGCAGCCCAGCGTGGCCGTCCCTGTTCCCTCGCGTGGCGCGGCTGACCTTTCCCTCCCCCCCCCGCCGCGGAACAGCAGCCCTGGGCTTCCCGGCCTGGCCCGCTCCCGGAGCCCGCTCCCGCGCTGCGGCACGGCCGTCCCGTCTCCGCTCCCTCGCCGCAAAACGGCTCCCGGCTCCCACCACAAAACCCCAACCGCAGCTCCCGCCGCAGGACCTCCCGCCCGCCACGAGGTTGCCGCTGCGATTACGCAACTACCCCCGGCGACCCCAGCGATCAACATGCAAATTAAAAAACCCCAGTGTGACCTGGAACTCTTTTTAAAACCAAAAAACCCTACCAAAACAAATCAATGTAAAATTTGAACCCACAAAAGACAGTACTAAACCGTATATACCCTAAAGTATTAATGAACAATTTTTTGTAACTCGCTGTAACCTAAAAAGTACCCAAGAAGAAGCAGGACCCCAGACCAACCCAACGAAAAATTAACTCCTCGGATCCCCAACAAGGAAGAGTTCCCAGCTCTGCAGGAACTTAAAACTGCAAAGCTGAACAAGATCCTCCTCCTCAGGGTGAACCCGGAAGGGCTGCCTGTCCCTCGAGCCACCTTTGTAAGAGCTGATTAATAAAGGCATTTTAAGGAGAAAAATATTATCTCCGCCCATTTTTAACAATAACACTGGTCATCCATCTAGAGGCTCTCTCAGTTAACAAAGCTTTAATCTGATGTGAAACTTTAACAATTAGATAACAACCCCCCCCCCCTCCCCCATCAGCTTTCAGGCCTCAGCCACCATCAGAGCTGTAGCTGCACAGTTTTGCAGACAATGTGGCCAGCCTCTGGCTACCAGGTCTAACAGCTTAGAAAAATAAGCAACAGGCCTCTGTGTTCCCCCATGCTCTTGCACCAGAATTCTTTTAGCATGACCCTCTAACATCCACATGAAGTTCAAATTCCTTTTCTGCATCTGGAAGAGGTAAGACTGGGGCATTAACCAATTTGTCTTTTAATTTTCTAAAGCTTTGCTGTCCTTCTGGTGTCCATACCATGACATTAGGACTCTCTTGCATTAAAAAGTCATATAAAGGTCTGGCCACAACAGAAAAATCCTCATTCCATACTCTGCAGTACCCCACCAACCCTAAAAACTTCTGTAACTCCTTTTTTGTCTGGGGTAATGATACTTGTAAAATCCCTTGTATTCTTTCTGGATCAATACACCGTAACCCTCCAGTCAGAATGTGTCCCAAATATTTGACTTTTTTTTTCTACCAACTGCGCTTTTTTCGGGCACTCTCAGTCCTTTTTTCGCAAGAAAATTAAGCAGCTTTACAGTAGCCTCCTCAACCACCTTTTCCTGTTCTCCTGATAAAAGCAAATCATCCACATATTGCAACAACTCCTAAGGGTGGAGTAAACTCTCTTAATATTTTCTGCAAGGCTTGCCCAAACAAAACCGGTGACTTGGTGTATCCTTGCAGTAGGACTGTCCATGTCAACTGTTGTTTTACCATTTTCCCTCCTTCCTCCTGTTCCCACTCAAAGGCAAAATACTGTTAACTATCTTCTGTAATTGGACACCCCCAGAAAGCATCCTTCAAATCCAGTACTGACTAATACTGATGTGAAGAAGGGATCTGATTCAGGATTGTATAGGGATCCAGAACTGTGGGATGCCTTGATTTGACAATTTCATTTATTATTCTTAAATCATGCACTATTCTGTAGGTTCTCCCTGGTTTCTTAACTGGCAGGATAGGGGTGTTATAGGGAGACATACACGGCCCCAAAAGACCTGCCTTTAGCTTGGACTCAATGACAGGCTGTAACCCCTTCTTTCCCTCCCTTGAAAGAAGGTATTGCTTTTTAGACAACACTTGTCCTGGTTGCTTCAAAGTAATTTGGAGAGGATCTATATCTAGTTTTATGTATTTTCCTGGGGCTGCCCACATTTCCGGATTTATTTCAGCATAAGTCTTCTCAGACATTTTACACAAAGATACCACAGTGTTGGACTCTGTCATTTCTTACAATACTAATTTGCATTCCCACTTTAGCAATCAAATTCCTTCCCAGTAAATTAAAATCACAATTAGGAACAAACAGGAATTCATGCATTTCAAACATGTCCCCCACATCTATTAATAGCGGTTGAATAAAATGCACTCACTCATCCTTTCCACTCACTCCTTGAATGACCACTGATCTTTTTGACAATTTCCCTCCCTTGGGTATAAAATTTAAGGTGGATCGCGAGGCCCCTGTGTCTACCAGAAAACACACCTCCTCTCGATCTGGAACCACCTTAAAAGTTATCAAGGGCTCCTGAGTGGTGGGTCCTTGATATAATGGGAGCCCCTGACACCCCTAACAATCAATTTCTATTATCCTCGGGACTTCCTCCTCCTGAGGGTCCAGCTGTTTCTGCGGACACTCCCTTTTCCAATGCCCTTCTGCCCGGCAGATAGCACACTGATTCCTTCCCAACTGCTGTTTGGGTTGGCTCTCCCCTGCCGAGGAGGGAATGCCTCTGCCACTTCCTTGTGGCTGACCCTGTCCCCTCTGTCCCGGGGGACCCCTTGGACCCTGCGGTTTATTCTTCCGTGGCTGCAAAAACTCTGCCATCATCTTCACCTAAGCCTTTACCTTTTCCTCATCCCTCCTTACATATATCTGCTATGTTTTTCTAACCAATTCCTCCAGAAGCTTGTTCTGCCACTCTTCATCTTTCTGTACTCCTTTCCTTATATCAGGCCAGGCCTTAGTAACAAATTGTACCTTCAGCAATGTGTCAAAGGCTAGTCCCTCAAGATCCATTCCCTCCGTGCTTCCGCAAGGCCTCTCCAATCCTCTCCAACCAATGAGAGGGGCTATCATGTTTCTCCTGTTCTAATGACATAGCCTTAGCTATGTTGCTAGTTCTGGGATCTGCTGATTTGATTGCCCTAACCAAATAAGCACGGTAATCACAGAGGTGAGCCAGACTGGCCTGGTTATTTGGGTTCCAATGGGGGTCCACCTGGAGGATGGCATCATCCCTTGTAGGTACATTAGGTCCAGGCCCCTCTGCTGCTTGTGGATGTTCATCCTCCCACAGCTGCCAAGCTTTCTGCAAAATCATTAGTTTCTCTGATGACCCAAACAAAATCCCCAAAAGTAAATCCCAATCCTTCCATGTATAATCTGTATTTCCCAAATATTCCTCTTATCTTTTCCCCCACCCCATGGGATCATCCATATGTGGGGGTAATTCTTTTTTCAATGCCCTTATATCCTGGGTAGTAAGTGGTACAATTACAAACCCAAATCCTCCCCCTTGACCCCCCAAAGGAACTTGGTGGAGTGGCATCTGGTGTACCCCTGTCTCTTGGGTCCAGGGGGCTTCTGATGTCCTAAATTGAGTTCCTCTTCTAGTTCTATGTGGTGATGCAATACCCTGTTCCCCTCCCCCTACACCAATATTATTCTCAGGTGGGGCTGTAGGAACATTTCCCTGATCCCTTTGCTCTGGAACTTGAGGATACAGGGGACCTGCAGCTGGCCCTGGGTCAGCTGGCAACACTGGAGAAAAAGACGGGGGAAGTTGCTGAAGAGCATCCCAATTCTCACCAGTTTCCTCTTCCTCCCTTTTTTCCTCTTCTCCTTTTTTTTAACACATAAATTTCTCTTGTTACTTGTCTAAAACATATTAATCCACATTCTTTTTCAATCCATCCTTTCCAATTCTCCTCTAACTACTTCAACAAAATTTGACACAAATGAGTTCTATCTGTTCCATAAGGTGGCCATATAAGCCCCTTTGGCAACTTATACTTGGCTTATACATTGGCTATGAGGGCTGGATGGTGATTAGGTCATCTTTCCTCTCACTAGGCCTCAGCTCCTCAGAGGCGATCGATATTTATCCAGATGAGAAGGTAACCACTTTAGACCTGTTGGCGTTAAAACACATGCATACCTTCTCCCCTAGGTTAGTAAATCAGCTAGGCCTTGCCATTGCAGACACAATTGTGGATCCTTATGTAAGACTTTTAGAAATTGGTTCCACACATGCAAATCTTCAGAGCAGTATCACTCTGCCGGGGATCAAAATTGATGATCTGTTTTCAGAATTTCTAGTGTAAATATTTATGGTTTCTTCTGAGCTGCTTTCACTGGCTAGTTTTGCTCATTAGAGAACCATAAGAAGTAACATTTCTGGGTCTGAATCTCAGACAGAAACGTGGTCATGGCTTGGAAGCAAGAGGACTCACATGTGGGAATTATGAAGCTTTATTTCAGGCCCCATGCCCACGGGGAAGTGAACTCTCTGAGGGCTTAACATGCCTTTACATACAGGGGATGTTTCCTGGCAAGTCAACACCCAAAACCAATTTAGGAATGAAGGGGAGTGACTTAGGGAAAGGGGGCATTGGCAAGGCTATCTAGGGCAGAAGGGGAATGGGCTATTGTTAGGGAGAAGCCATTGGGGGTTGGGAAAGGGGGGTTGTAGGGACAAATCATTTTAAACAGATAATAAAACATAACAAAAACCATACAGAACTTCAGAAAACTCAAATGCACACCACAACAAATATTGCAGGATCTAAATGTTCGTGAGGAGCCATATTCCCCCTTCTTTGTTTTTTCAACAACATGCGTGTCTCTCTATGGGTTTTCCCATAACCTCTGAGGGTCCAGTCCTTGGCAGAGAAGTGGCTAAAATCAATCAACGAGATGGCATGATTGAGTGCATCTTGAAAAATCAAAAAGGTTTTAATAAGGAAAGAAAATAATACAAAAACAAAGGCAAAACCGAACACAGTATAGAGACAAGTCTCCTACTTGCTACAACACCTCGAAAAGCATGGAGTTTCTTTGTTCTTTCTCTTTAGTACTCAATAGTTTAGGTGGTCTATTTGGCTCTTGGTCCAATGAAAGCAGCAAGAGGCTTTGAGTTGCACTCTCCAAGCCCAATCCATGCTTTCATGCTGGCACTGAGCCAATTACTGTCAGGACAGTATGGAAAATTCTAGGTAAACTTCCTAAAATGTCTAGAGGTAAACTGAAACTCTTTCCCTGTTTGGAAACAACTGCTGGGGGTGTGGGGTGCATGCCAACATCTCTCACTATGAACATGAAGGCAACGTAAAAGTAAAAAAAATACATGTGGTAAAGCATTAAACTCACACTGAGCAGAAATAAGTACGGTAAGAATTTAGGGGGTATTGATTAGAAATAGACATGGTATTGCTTAGTAGGTGCTGCATTTTTTTTTTTTCAGTATTAGTTGCTTGCGAGAAAAAGACAGAGCGTACGTGCGAAAGCAGCAGGAAGGAATGCAAAGATAGGTGATAAGGAGAAGGATGTTCACCGGAACAGGACACAAGTGTGCTGAACTCTCAAGGATACTGAGATAATGGAGCTCCTTAGACCTCCAGAACTAGATGACATCAGCCTTATGGTTTGGACTCTGACCAAATGACTAGTGGTGAGCATGTGCAAAAAGACGGGGTGAGAAGGTCACCCCAAGGAAGACCACATTACTTCATCATCTACCAATACCGAAATAGCCACCAGAAACAAGTGTGCAGGCGCTAAAGACCGATAAGAGAATTAGCAAATGAAGCAGGACAGGGAGGAGCTGGGAATGGATATGCATAAGGGGTATTGTGAAACTTGGTGCATATGTAACGTTTTAGAGGATAAAAGAGAATGCAGGAGAGTGAGCGAGTGCACATGTCTTTTGAGGAGCTATCCCCATGTGCCCAGCTGCTGAATAAGCTACATACCTATTTTAAAACTCACTTTGTCTTTGAGTTCTACAGTTTTCCGTGCATCATTAGGATATTAACAAAATCAACAGCTATATAATTCTATCAATAGCGATACAACTTTAACAACAACAATAACTATACAACTTCATAAAGTAACATACTGTCCTGGTTTAGGGCAAAGCTGGGTGGAAACCTCTGAATGGGGTTCCTCGGGAAACAAAACCCAAATGGCCCCGCCCCCCAGCTGGTCTGGGAAAAGAACTTCCCCAGAGAAAAGTGGAAAAACTATTTATTTGAAAACAAAATGCCCACAAGCATAAAGAATTAATAATATGAAACAATAAAACCTCTCGCTGCTCTGAAGAGAGATGGCAAAACTGAGAGAAGTCCTTGCCATGAGTTTGCTCAGCTCTCTCAGTCTCTTATCAGTCCCAGTCCATTTGGTGCTAGAAAATGCTGAGGTCCAGGCCCCAGTGGGCCACAGGGGCGAGATCCTGGTGTCTCTCTGGGTTTTTCAGTCCAGGACATGTTTAAATAATCCCAAGGAAAAAAAAAAAAAAAGAAAAAGAAAAAACAGTCCAAGGAGCTTCTTTGCCTCAACTAGCTAAACGAATTAAGGGCAAAAAGAGTTCTCTGTCTGGCCGCTGTCCATGCCTCTGACGAACACACAGAGTCTGGAGAAAAAAAATGCAGAGGAGTGAACACTTTTCTCAAAACAAACTGCGTGCTTCTTCTTTCCCTGCTTTGCTCTCAGAACCAGTCTTAAAGGTACAGAACACAATATACAGCACACACAGAACAGATGATTGGGGATGCAAGCATCAGAAAGTCACCCTAGGACACATACAAAGATAAGATAGAGTCTATATGTTCCCATTTACAACAAGGAAAAAGCTTTGCAGAGTCTCATCTCTTGCAGTTAAGGAACTCTTCCTGCTTAAACTTAACAGCAAAGTCATAATTTGTATCTGTTGATTAATACCTCACAGATAACAGCAAGCCAAAACTTTTCAGAGGGCAAGTTCGTATGAAAAACAATGTGAGGCAGCTACTAGTATCAGAATTCAAAAAAGGAAACTGCCAATTGGTAATAGCATTCTCAACGACACTGAAAAGTGTCTTAAGAATAATAATTTCATCTAATTCACACAATATTACACAGTAATAATAACTTCCTATCATTTTTTAAAAAATAAAATCCTCAGAAGAGAACATCAGAAAGACATTCAGTTAAACAGCCTCTTCCATACACAAGTCCAATATTCAAACTTTGTGGATGCATTTACACAGGACTCACACAACATAGCTTCTACTTGCTCATTTAAGGGCTGGGACACATAGTCTATACCCAGGTTTTCAAAGTATGGAAAGAGATGGAGGAAAAATACCTTCTTAAGAACAGAAGCTAAAGGCAAAAAAATCAACATGCTGTGGAGCTGGAATCCTTCTGCAAAGTGAAGAAAATGTAGGAAGGAGCTATCTTTGCCATAAAAAAACAGGCTCTCTAAATGCAATTTTCTATACAATTACCTAGTGTTACTCTATTTGATTTTTGCACACAGTCTAATACAGAAAATTTAGAACTGTAAAACTTTTATTGTGCTAATATGTATACAACCAGAATTACTATTTTTTAATTACAAGTACTGCAATTTCACACAATTGAAGTATCTGTACTGTTGTGCACTTATTAGTATTTCCTGAAAATAGTTTTCCTCCATGCATGTCAATCTGTTTCTCAGCAACTTTTGGGGATGAGACCAGAGGAATGTTAGCTCATAAACAGACAAACAAAGCTTAAGGGCTGACAAAAATAATAGGAGTGAAAAGGGACTTAAGTCTGATGCTCTGTAATCAGTAAGGACAAATTTCTTTTTGCAAAGTCAAAAATGCAGCTGCTAGTTAGATAATTCAAACTCAGGAAAAATTAGTTAGAAAACCTTGTATCAAATTCAATGTACTCACTGGAACTGCATGATAGGAGGACATATATAGAGCTGAAGGAGGGTCTGATCCAATTAATTGTACCTAGCAATTTTTGCAAGTCATTCAACATTCATATAGAATGCAGAATAGTCACCATCTGAGGTTGAACAGTTTGGTCTAAGACTTCCATTCCCAAATGCCTCCAGGGAGTGTGTTGCTGTACCATGGAGTCAAACAATCACATCCCCTCAAATCTAAAGGTACTGAGATTACACAAGGACAGATCGTAGCTACCTGCCCATCAGGATTAACAAGGCTCGAAGGTACCAGACCTTGGCAACTGTCAGTTGTTCCTCCAACTCCTGCCACTGCTGCAGAGATTACTGTGGGCCAAGTAAAAGGCCCCTGATTCTTCAAAGTAATAGTAACATCAACCCGTGTCAATCATACCAGCAACAGTCACTTGCAGGGGGGGTGAGGGGGAGAAATCCTGTATGAGTTTTAAACACTTCCTATTAGGTCTAGAGTCAGCAACCATTTGGGTCCAAACACCTCGGGGGGGGGCCCTGCAGAACCAAACCCTCCAACCTCTCTTTCAACAGATTCTGCACCAGGTGCTTGCATCACAAAAAGTATCTGCAAGAGGGACTTCAGATTGAGACATCACAGCTTTCTTAGTATCCTTCATACTTTTCCCTCTTTTTCGCTTTTTTTTAAGAGGCCCACTAATCTAACTGCACCACTTGCTAACACCAGATTGTTAAAAAAAAAAAAAAGCTTTACATGTAGAAAGGCATCTGTCTGTTTGTTTTGCAGTCATGGGTGTGCCTGTGGAAATTAAAACCAACAACGGCCCAGCCTATGTCGGTCAGCGAGTCGCAAAATTTATGCAGAAATGGGGAGTGAAACATACCACAGGGATTCCTCATTCTCCCACAGGTCAAGCTATTGTAGAAAGAGCAAACCGCACCCTGAAAGAATACCTTGCAAAACAAAAACAGACCGATGACACTGATGTAGTTAGTAGATTGTCAAAAGTATTGTTTACATTAAATTACTTGTGTTTAGCTGAAGATCAAGAGGAACCTGCAGTCGTTATACATCATCACGCAGTGAAAGAGGGAAGGCTGCAGGCAATTCCAGGACATTATGTTTACTATAAAAACATGCGTACGGGTGAACGGCAAGGACCGAGT
Organism: Zosterops lateralis; assembly: GCF_965231275.1. Lineage (NCBI taxonomy): Eukaryota > Metazoa > Chordata > Aves > Passeriformes > Zosteropidae > Zosterops > Zosterops lateralis. The sequence continues at coordinate 28,055,833 of NC_139801.1, read as the reverse complement.
CAAGTGTTGTTTAATGGTCGAGGATACATGTGACTGTCCACAGAAGCTAGTCCTGTCTGGGTGCCAAGTCGATTTACCCGTGCGTGTCCTCCAGCAAGAATAGCATCGGACAGTGAAAACAATCCAGACGACAACAATCTACCTGGAATGCCTTCTGACGATCCTGAGACTGATCAAAATTAATTTTAGAGCGTGTGAAATAAGTAGTTTGTATAATTATATTTATAGAAGTTAAGTTATTGTAAGTTATAAGCATTTCATAGTAGAACACTGGAGAAAAAGACCAAAAGTACCAGCAAAATGCCGTGGATTGAACTACTTGTTCTCAACATTGTCCTGACAGGAGGTGTGTTTGGAGTGCTCAACATTGACCAAAGGGAAAACATGTGGGTCACATGGGCCAATCGAACTGGACAAGATTCATTCTGTCTGTCTTTAGCAACACCGTCCAGTCCTTTTCGCATCTGTTTAATCGGAGTTCCATTGCTTTCGATGACAGAGTTCAAAAACTGGACTCAGGCCAAAATATATTCTAATCTGACAGAAGCTTGGAACGCATGGTGCCATCAATCAGCCCGTTGGGTCCACTCAGACTCATTCTGAAACTTGGTGTGAGATCCATGAAATTCCAAGAATCATTTAGGAGCACAAGCTGTTGCAATCGCGCAAAATCTTAAAGTAATAAGTACTGAGCCACAGGAATTTGATCTCCTTGGTTCTGTACCAGGTAATTATTGTTTGACATTTGGTCACGTATGACAATCCAAAGTTGGCAACACTTGGTTGTTTCCTAAATCCCCATTGTATTATAGCAATACAGAATACTGCAACAATTGGACACAGCTTGTAGCATGACCACGAGATGCTGCAAGAAAGTTACCACCTGGAATTTTCCTCATCTGTAGGGATCAAGCCTGGTCTGCAGCACCCCAGAGAGCTGCAGGGGGCCCATGTTACTTTGGGAAATTAACCCTGTTTGCTCCTTCCATTCATCAAATTACAAAATTTTCACAAACACCCCAACGATCTAAACGCGATGTTTTTGAATTAGATCCCAACTGTAAATCTTCAGTATCATTGTGGGGACGCTCAACTGTAATAGTAGCATCGATTTTTGCCCCAGGAGTTGCATCAGCACAAGCTCTCACCCAGTTACAAACCTTAGCTTGTTGGACATCAAAACAAATTAACATAACATCTAATATGTTGAGTGAACTTGCTGCGGATGTTAAAACCGTCTGCCATGCAGTGCTTAAAAACAGAGCTGCCATTGACTTCCTTCTCCTTGCTCAAGGGCATGGATGCGAGGAATTTGAAGGCATGTGCTGCATGAATTTGTCAGATCACTCTTGTTCAATTTATGAACAGCTTAAACAGCTAAGAAGTAACATGGAGAAAATTGTAGTTGTTAGCACTCCGTTTGATATCTGGATCAACTCATTTGGGTTTGCTGGTTGGATCAAAGATTTGATCCATTTTGGAATCTTTATTTTCATTGTCATTATAGTTATATTAATAGTTTTTCCCTGTGTGTTAAAGTGTGTATGAAATGCAATTAATCGTGCCTTTGACTCAGTTTGGGTAGTTCAAAAAGAAAAAGGGGGATTTGTCACAGATTTCCTCATGAAAGGAGGGCATGATGTATATTTAGACCTCCTTGAACTACCCTAACTGAGGCCTAACCTGAGGCCTAACCTGAGGCCTTGAAGCCTGTGACACAGGAAAAATTTCTTAGTAAGTTGTGGCACAGTTAGAATTAGATATTAAGGTGTTTGGGAAAAATAATAAGGTGTTGAAGGTCACTGAATAGAGTTGTTAGTAAGCATGTTAGCCACCTTAAGAGTAAACCAAATAATGTGTGTTTGCATTCTTTCTTCTGCTGTGTGCCAATGAAAAAGTTATTACGTGTATAAACTATGTAGAATGGTATATAAACTGCCGTGCTGCGCGTAATAAACAGACAACGTAGAATTAACCACAGTGGTCGGACCTGCGTTTGTTTCAGTCCAAATCTCTCTTATTATTATTGGTATCCCTGGCTTCAAGTGTTCTTTTAAAAGTTCCCTTGGGGGCACCTGAAGATCCAAACCCTCCAGCCTCTCTTTCAACAGATTCTGCACCAGGTGCTTGCATCGCAAAAGGTATCTGCAAGAGGGACTTCATACTGAGACATCACAGCTTTCTTAGTATCCTTCATACTTTTCCCTGTTTTCCTATCGCCTCCAATGATCTATTTCTGTCCCTTCTTAAGAGACCAACTAATCTAATCGCATCTCTTGCTAACACCAGATTGTTACAAATGCATTATGGTAACAACAAAATTCCTGATTCCTCTCACCTTTAACTGAGATCTAGGGTTTATTCAAGATGTTTTGGATCAGTGCATGAGTGCAAACAACTTTTTGTAGAGAAATATTTTAGAAAAATAACGCAATGAAACTAATTTCATTCCTTACATTATTCACCTGCCAAATTATGTATCCACATATATATATATATGTTATAATTCTCTGGAGAATGGTCTTTCCTCTCCCAACCCCCTGGAACCTCTTACCATATAGTTTAACCCTTCCTTCCTTTCTGTCCCTAATTGGCTGGACTCCAGCCATCCCTTCCTAAGAAGAAAATTATATAAACCCCTGCTTTTCCTTTTCTGTCTCTTTTCCCCTGGAAACCTTGAAGAATAAACACCTTGGGAAAGGTCCTGGGAGGAGAGCCTCTTTTGATATCTTTTGTCTTGTCCCTGGTATATTTCCCTCCAAAGCCTCTCAAGGACTGAGCCAGCCAAAGCCCCCTGGGAGGTGGGCGGAGGGTTAATTATATCATATAAACACATATCAATTAAGCAATACGACTTTGCTTAGGTATGGTGACTGGGGGTGACAGTGTTCACACCATGGCACAAATCTGCCCAAGACAGTCTGCATCAATAACTCCGGGTAACACAAACAGCCCTTACAAAGTAACACTTGAACGTCTCACCAGTAATGCACTTAAGCCATATCCCAAAGGACCAAAAGCACCTAACGGCATTTAATGTACCTTGGTGTTGCCTATGGTGTCTGAGACGGGTGTGATGACATCCACCCCAGCACTTCCTTTGGTTCTGGCACTGAGCGTGCTGAATAAGCCTGTAAGGGGTAGCTGGACGTATTCCCAGCTCCTGGCGGCCCTCTGGGTGGCAGCGCTGGTCCCTTCCTATCAAACTGAGAAGGGCACTGTGGTATAATGTCCCAGTCTGCCGCAGCGTGCACACGGCCTGACAGGGCATTGCCTGCCGTTCCCTGGCACTGAAAATCTGCCAGGCTGATTAGGGCAATTCCTCTTGAAATGCTCTCTTACCACATCGAAAACAACTTTTGGAGATTTGCAAAGCTGCAGTTACTTGTTTTGCAAGCTGCTCCATCTGATGTTGTGTTGTCCCAACTCTGCTGCAAGCCTCAATCATATCTACCAGTGTAGGATTCTGCAGCGGCAATAGGACTTGTTTACATTCTACATTTGCATTATCTTTAGCCAATTTCAAAAGCAGAGTTTCTTGGGCTGCTACATTATCAATTTGTTTCTCAATCGCCTTTCTAAGACGATCTATAAACGTGATATATGGCTCACTAGGCTTCTGCTTAATCGTTGTCTATGACTGATGAGGAGCCCCTACATCCAGTACACGCTGCATCATGAGAAATGCAAGCTTTTTCCCTTGCTGTAGCACTAAGGGGTGCAGTCTGGCCTGGAGCTGTGGGGTGTTAGTCAGAGGGTCCCCCATGAGCTGAGGCAGACCCGCTCCAAAGCGAGGGTCATCCTGAGAACGTTCCAAATTACTTAAGGCGACCTCATTCACTGTCTCCGCTGTGACCCAAAAATTAACATCTGAGTCGGGGAGAAGCAAATCTGTGCTATCTGCCAACAACTGAAGGGAGTTAACTCATTAGTAAAGATACCTCGCAGCATAGACTGAGAAAAATGAGAAGTAAACCCATGCTGCATCATCGTGTTTCTTAAGTCTTTGATTATACTCCAATGAAAAGGTTCCCACTCATCGGGGCTGTTGCCATTATTTCGGATCACGGGACATGCTAGAATATGATTTGCCAAGTCTAACTCCCCCACCTCCCGTGCTTGTCCATACAATCTTGCCCAAAACCTTTTTGGATCTGCCCCTTTTACCAGAACAGCCACTGGTTCTGGTGTAAGTAGATCTTGCAGTGCAAGGGCGGTTGGAGGACATCTCACCTACTTTAACTCTGCTGGCCCTGATGAATCGATCAAAACATGCTCTGGTTGTGAACAGCATGCACAATCGGCTTTTGCCTGCAGGAAGTGTGCTTGCCTGTCTGCAGCCTTTGCCCAGCCTCCACCACAGAGGATTACTGGTTGTAGGGCACAGACAGGAGCCATTCGATGTTTTTGGTACAGCCCCGCCAACTCTCCTCAGGGCTGGGCAGCCCCTGCTCCATCTGCAGCAGCAGCGCACAGAAGCGACTCCTGGTTAGCTCTGCGCCGCCCGTGTAGTGGCAGAGGCGGCTGCTTGCCAAGGGAAGCCGCAGCAGCCAGTAACCCTTTCTCAGCAACCCACGCAGATGAAAGAGCAGTGGCGGCTCCGCCACGGCCAGCGCTTCCCCCGAAACATTGGGATGTCGTCATCAGCATCCAGGTGGAGAGCGCAATTCTCGGGTGCTATCGGTAGAACAGGACCCTTCCCAGAAGGAGCAGTCGTGGAGGGGGAAAGGAGAAAAAGGGGACATCGCTGCAGCAGGGGAGTCGGCTGCTGGAGCGGTGACTGCGACCAGAACTGGGGGAGCAGCAGCGACAGCAGCGACTGTCGCTTCTCTATCGGCTCAAATTTGTAACAAAGTGTCCCAAACTAAATGCCACGTCGTAAGCGTCCCTGCAGCTATCTTGTCCCCCAATGCAGCTGCGTTCCCCAGGGCGTGCCCTGCTTCTTCCCATGTTTCAGCAAAGAAGGCAGTCTGTGCATTCCTACTCACGCCGTTTTGTTCACACCAAACAAACAAGATGCGTAGTGCCCGCTCCTCACACCTTTTACCTTTCCTTTGTAGAATTTGCAGCAGAGTGTCCAATATGGATTCCTCCTCTCTTGATATCTGAGCCTCCCTTTCTATGTACCCAGCTGCTCACCTGGGGTTGGTGCATTTGTTTCTTCAGGCTTTTGCTCCATCTGGCTTTGTCTTCAGGCTTTTGGTCAGCCCAGCTTTGTCCAGCTGGGCTCCAAGGTCTCAATGCCATTAAGTCCATACTCCCTTACCTAAATTACCTCAGGATCACTTCAGGGTCCCCAGATGACAGAGGAGGCACGACTGACACCAAAAAAGGCTTCAAGCATCAGTAATCTATTGTTCTTTAGTACAACCTTTTATACTATTCATCTTACATGCATTACACCTGTGTCCTCTCTACCCTTTTGTGATTGTTCAGTACACCTCGGCACTCCATGTTTCATTACCTTCAATACTGTTCACCTGTCCTACACAGTTGTAGCCCATTAGGGACAAGGCCTGCAGCCCCATTCCCAATCACCACAAACTGTGTGCCCACAATCCCCTGCCCCACATCATGAGCAAAACCATGCATTTCTTACTGTCTTTATCAGAGCAGCCATGTCCTCATGGCAGCAAATGATTAGCCTTGTTGTTCCTACCCAGGTATAGCACCTTGCACTTGGTCTCATGAGATTCCCATATGCCCACTTCTTGAGCTTGTCCACGTCCCTCTGGATGGCATCCCATCCTTCAGGGGTGTCAACATCACCACTCAGATTGGTGTCATTTGCAAATTTGCTGAGAGTGCATTCAATCCCTTTGTCTATGTCATTAATGAAGATAATAAATTATACTGGTCCCAATACAGACCCCTGAAGGACACCACTTTTCACTGATGTCCATCGGGACTCTGAGCTGTTTACTGCTACCTTCTGGATGCAACTGTCCAACCAATTTCTTATCCATCTAACAGTCCACTCATCAAATCCATCTCTCCCCAATTTAGAGAGAAGGATTGAGGCATTGATTTAAAAGCAAAATAGATAGTCCTGAGATAATGTAGCTAGGACTTCCCTTTTGCTAACAGAAGCCAGACTGAAGGAACTGATAAAACTTAGAAGGAACTAATAAATCAGGGAAGCTGTCAAACTAGGCATTTGCATCCTGAATAATCAATAGACCTCATGGATACAATACAATCATAAATCAAACAGTCCTGGAAAAAACAGGATTTATCTGTCACAAACACTAAAGGTTAAAAAGTCAAGGGAGGAAGACCCATCTTACTTCATCATTTTGGGACCCCACCCTATAAAAAAGACCACCGACCCATTTCAAAGAACAAACTATGCATGCTTGATGGCTTTTTGGGCTAATTTCCATACAAAGCGGATAATGGGAGGTACCAGAGCTATGAATATGCATTTGTAGTTTGTGTATTCAATACTCCTGTAGATAAAAGACCCTGTGATGATCTGTAAATTGCGCGTGTGTTTCTGGGAGCTATCCCGCACGCTGCCCAGGGTCGTAATAAACATACACTTTCTAACTTTAAACTGTTAGAGAGTCTTTGTCCGTCATAGTTGGATATTGGTATTAGATCAATATCCTTAGTTTTTTAATAAATCAGGATGTTGTGTGGGACCGTGTCAAAGGCTTTACAGAAGTCCATATAGATGTCATCTGTAGCCCTTCCCTTGTCCACTGATGTAGTCACACATGAATCTCTTAACTAATCAAAAAAACCCTAAAACTTACGGCATGCTGATAAAGGGCCTATTAAAAAGGATGATCTTGCAGCCAAGCAAGCTATTATTTGGTATCTTTGTGTTCTTAATTCCAAGAAGCTAGTAGTGAATAGCAAAGGGAGTTTTTCTATATGTATGTATATACATGTGGGCAAATGAAAGAGCTAAGCAGAATACGAAACTGCCAAGTAATCAGTGTGTGCATTCAGCAATGTCTAATGTGATGAGATCTGTAGAAATTTAGTCTGAGCATGTTTTAAGAGAAAGTGTGTGTTAGAGTCACAGGACAAAATGATAATCCTGATGTTATGAGTCAGCAGCATGAGTATGGACAAGATTTGAAGCTTTTTTTCCTGCAAACTAAGAAAGAAGCTGTCAAAATGTGTGGTAGTGTGCCATTCTTGAGTGAGTACTAATTGAATGTTCATCTTTACTACCAGTGCAATCATCTTTATTCCAACAGACGCCGCACTTTGTTGTTACTTGGGCTGGTAACTAATTGGGTATGGATAGTTTTTCAGGTTCTTCTGTAATTTAAGAAGGATATTTCTTGTTTTAAGTCCAAACTGTAGTGCACACCAAAGTTTATAAGTGGTTGGCAGGATTATATTTCACCTGATTAGGGGTGAATTAGCAAGCAGCTAAGTTTCTCCATGCTTACTGCTGAGCTGTTCTTCCAGGAAGAATTCTCTTTGGTAAGTGTGCAGCAGTTGTTGAGAGCATCCTGTTTCTCTCTCAACTTATATTTTTGAACTGAAGAAAACAGCTCTTAATACAAAGATGTAGCAGTTCTTCAGAATAAAGCAACAGTGGCTTTATGTTTATTCCTGCAATCTTTTCTGAGGATTCTGCAAGATAAGGCCTTTGTCCCACCTTACCTTTATTATCAGTAGTCATCCCATTTAGACAAATGGAATTAAATCAAGAATACAAATACATCTTGTCAGAGTAGGCCAAAAATACTACTGCTGCAGTTTCCACAGTTCAAAATAACAGACTTTCTGATACTTAAGGAATATATTTAGATTAGGTCCATTAATGTATTAAAAAATAACTCTCTGATCTTGTATGGTAAGAGCTGTTATGAACCACAACTCCAATACCAAACAATTTAGTTCTACTTTCTAGTCCTGCTGTGAGAAGTTTTCTAATATTCTAAGTAAAAGCAATTCCAAGAACATATGCTCTTTTTACAAAGGTGTTCTGAAATTATTCTCATTTGAATTTTTTTAAGTGTGCTTTCAAAGGCTGAATATTTCAAGTTGCAAGTTGTGAACTTACTTATTCTACTTAAGTCCTTTTCATCAAACATTTCTCCTTGTTGAACTGGTTGTGTCAGAAAACAAGGGAAGGAAAATAATTTGATTAGGTTCAAGACCTGCTTCCAAAATGACTCATTTACTGCTGCCAAACATTATATTAGTAACACCTCCCCATGTTTGTTCCTTCTAATCTGCAGATCTCAAGGTGCCTTAGAAATGTCCTTTAAAATAATGGCTCAGGACTTTGCTGGAAGGAACCTGAAATATTACTACTATTTTCTACTAACTTCCACCAACAGTGTCTGGTCAGCCCAGGGAATCAGAAGTGCTGAGTTGCTGTACAGAACTGCATCACCCAGCCTTGTCTCTCTTCTCCTTCCTCCATATACATACACACTGGGGTGCTCCCATTTTAAAATGGAAGTGTCCCCTTAATCTGCAAAACACCTGCTACAGGGTGAGAGTTACATGGAAAGCTGCTTTCTTTAAGTAAAAGTCCCATGGGGAGACACATTTATAGCTGGTACTTGCCTAATGTAATAATTTTAGAATGCTTTATCATTATCAAAGTTATGAAGCCAGATAGTGTGTGCCTGGTTTGTGTCACGTTGTGTATCACAGATTCACAGAATGACTAGGTTGGAGGAGACCTCCAAGATCATTGAGTCCGACCCATGCCCTAACGCCTCAACTATACCATGGCACTGAGTGCCACATCCAATCCTTTTTTAAACACATCCAGGGATGGTGAATCCACCACCTCCCCGGGCAGACCATTCCAGTACTTTATTATTCTTTCTGTGAAAAACTTTTTCCTAATATCCAACCTATATTTCCCTTGGCACAGCTTGATACTGTGTCCTCTATTTCTGCCAGTTGCTGCTTGGAGAAAGAGACCAACTCCCACCTGACTACAACCACCTTTGAGGTAGTTGTAGACAGTGATAAGGTCATCTCTGAGTCTCCTTTTTTCCAGGCTAAACAACCCCAGCTCCCTCAGTCATTCCTCATAGGGCTTATGTTCCAAGCCCCTCACAAGCTTTGTTGCCCACCTCTGGATGCACTTAAGCGTCTCAACGTCCTTCCTAAATTGAGTGGCCCAGAACTGGACACAGTACTCAAGGTGCGGCCTTACCAATGCTGAGTACAAGGGAGGAATGACCTCCCTGCTCCTGCTGGACACACTATTCCTAATACAGGCCAGGATGCCATTGGCCTTCTTGACCACCAGGGCACACTGCTGGCTCATGTTCAGCCAGCTGTCAAACAGTATCCCCAGGTCCCTTTCTGCCTGGGCACTGTCCAGCCATACTGACCCCAGCCTATAATGTTGCAGGAGGTTATTGTGGTCAAAGTTCAGGACCCAGCACTTGGACTTATTAAACTTCATCCTATTGGACTTTGCCCATCCATCCAACCATTCCAGGTCTCTCTGCAGAGGCCTCCTACCTTCCAATAAATTGACACATGCTCCCAGCTTAGTGTCATCTGGAAATTTACTAATGATAGACTCAATACCCTCATCCATGTCATCAATAAAAATATTGAACAGAACTGGCCCCAGTGACTGGCCGCCAGCTGGATGCAGCACTGTTCACCACCACTCTCTGGGCCCAGGCATCCAGCCAGTTCTTAACCCATCAAAGAGTGCTCCTGTTCAAGCTGTGGGCTGCCAACTTTTCCAGGAGTGTGCTGTGGGAGGCAGTGTCAAATCCTTGCTGAAGTCCAAATAGACAACATCCACAGCCTGTCCTGCATCCACCAGGCAGGTCACATGGTCATAAAAGGAGATCAGATTGGTCGAACACGACCTACTGTTACCCCACGCCTTTAGAGGGGCAACAATCCTCAGATTTAAAGAGCTGTACTGCATCTAGGAAGAGGTGGAAATGGGGCTGAAGCCTTGCACCTTTAGTATTTAGTGACACATTATCACTTCTGTTTTCAAATGTTCTGTTTTCCAATATAAACTGGGTCTTGAGATATTATTTAATCAAGTTTTACTGCCCCGAATTGGCACAAGTCTTGTGTAGTCGAATGCAAAGAAAAATGAAATTTCCAAACTTTAGGCAAGTATACAGAGAAAATGATAACAAAAGTAGCAGCAATATAGATCTATTGTTCTTACTTCAGTCTCCTGAATATGTGTCCATACTGGGAGCAGGCAAGGCCTACTGTTTGTGTGTATACAATTGGCATTAACTGCTCAATATCATCTTGTAATACCCTATGGAATAACTTTTCATTTCTCTCTTGGATTCCCATTATGCAGATATACCTAAAATTAGGCAAAAGAAAAAAACCCAACTATTTATTGTTTCACATTTATGCTTATAAAACAGTGTGAAAAATGCCAAAGCAAAATCCAAACTAGCTTCATATTATTTCTTCATAAAATTCCTGCTTCCACTCAAGTCGAGCTTTAAGCACTAAACAAACGTTGAAAAAGAGAGAGTAGCAGTACTAAACAGCTGAAATAAAAATACTGGATGTGACATACCATGCATACTAACAAGTTAATGTGCAAACATGCATTATGATAAAAGATAACTCAGATTTGTTACAGGATACAGCTGGTGTTGGGAGAGATGAAAGTTTGACAGGAAAGTTTCACAGATATGTGTGCTTAGCAGAAGGCTCTCTGAATGTGGAACCTGAGAGCAGAATAGAGATGGAAGCAAGTTTTGATATAGAAGAATAAAAGATGTCTAAATTTAGAATTGCTGAGCCAGTTGTTACTGGACAACTAAGAAGGCAAAGGTTAAGTCAAGCTGGAAGGAGGTTTTATGGCTGGAGCAAAGGATATGTTGACCATAAACAAAGTAGATGTTTTTACCAAGCAGAAATAGGTCTTAGGAAAAGTAGAAGATACCATAGACAAACAAGCATATTGATGTAGCAAGTAGAAAAAAGGTCTAAGAATTTTCCACTACAAGAAAACAGAAAAACAACTTTAAGCTTGAACTGTAACATGCTAACTCAATATAGTAGTTATGATAGGCTGTAGATAATGGTAAAGGTATTGTGTATGATGCTGATTGGTTATTATATATTAAGATGCTCGGCAAAGAAAACTATATAATGCATTGTAACCAGAACTAATGTGGCTTCAGGCTTGCCTATAAGCTGTAGCTGGCAGCTTTAGGCATGGCTCTGTTAACCATGACCCATTACTGCTCTAACATCTTCAATAAAATAATCAGCATTTTGAAGAGCTGCCTGTTGTCCAAGCATCCTTTGTTGACATATCTTCTAGAAGCCGGGAGTCTCATTACTGTTAAAAAAAATTAACAATTAAAGTCTTTTTCACCCCAAAAATGTTAGGTCCTAACAGTAAGGTCTTTTTAATCCTAACATTAACATAGTTATAAAACAAATTATCTCCTAATGAAAAGTTAATTTTAAAAGATTTACCTAGGTGTGTAAAATCTGCATTTTTGCAAATTTACCTACCAGTCTATGTGTATCAAATCATATTCAGTCTTTCTGACCCAATAACATAAAGATAATGAATTAGCACTTCTTAGGTTACAGCAACCAGGCACTTTCTCAATACAGATTACATGACTGGTTCAGATCAGCAAGTGATATGATGTGGATTTAAGTAATTTTTCAGTTTTCATGAGAACAAAAGTTTATTTATGTGGTCCAGTAATCCTCAAACCATTCCAGTGTTCCTCTCACCTTGAGGAGATTGCCTATTTTTACATGAAGATATACAAAGGCTTATATGGAAACAGTAACAGGATATTAACTAAAAATATGCCATTCTAAAAAAAAAAAAAAAAAAAACCAAAAAAAAAAAACCAAACCAAAAACAAATCAAAATCCTTCACATTCTTTTTTTTTTCTTTTTTTTTTAACCAAACCAATGTGTTAAAGAAAAAAAGGACTAGTATAAAAAAGTTACACATTAATTCTAACCTTGTAATTCCTTTCTAACATTAACTGCTATATATGATCAACACTGTTTTTCATAACTATTAAACCCTTGATTTACCTTCATTCTCACATATTTTACTAGCATGGGCTAGCTGTTCTCTCCGTTCCTCCAATAGTTCTATGCTCTAACAACCCGCCACACAAATTTTATATATTACAGAAATGCATATTACAGATTACAGCAAGATCTGCAGCTTTGTTACTGGCTAATTTGCACACATTTTTTTTGTTACCTTATGACTATGGAATATGAGAAAAAAGTTCCCCAACCACATTTAGCCACATGATGAATGCATGATTGATGAAAGCACTTTTCTGGACAAAAGTGAAAAATAGCCTCCAACAAAAACCCAGCAGAGGCACAAAAACTTTGGTTATCCTCATACAATATTTTTCAGCAATTTCCATTTACTTGCGTGACAAAACAAGGCCAGAGGAGTCCTTATTTTTCCAAGGAGTCAGTAACTTTTGCCAAATTCTTATGGAAATGTAAGGCTTGAGTGTCTTGTGTCTCTATTTTAGGAGGCAGAAGTCCTTGCAACTCAAGCATTTGTCATTCGTGTAATGTAAAGGCCATACCCTGCAAACAAGAGAAGTGAGAAATAAGTAGCAGTTCTTCCTCTAGCATTTCTATGGGTAATATATTTCTATTTGACATTTCTGACTATCCACTACATCTTTTTCTCATGGCAGGTGCCACAGCAAGCAGAGTTTGGATATATTTGCCTCTGCTGGGATTCTCCTCATCCTCTTTGGGTATCCCTTTTGCCCACAGCTTTTCCACACCCCTGAGACCTTATGCCCTTTGCCAGATTTCATTTTCCTCTGTGAAACTGGAGAACTAAGCAATCCCACTGTGGACAAAGGTTTAAAATGAAAATAGCAGCAGCTGCTTGAATTGTTTCATAGGAACATAAGGTTGACCAAGAACATGTGGACCACCCAGTCTGGTCCATACAATCACAGACAATACCATTTAGTCCACAAAGGTTTATATAAATTTCTCTGCTACCTGCTTTTTTCTACATATTTTCAGTAATCCAAACAGATCCCAAAGTTACTGAACTGTCCTAATACTTCTACTGAGATCACAATTCAACCCAAATTCTCCATTTTTACTTAGGGCTAGAACTAATCTGTCTGCTACCAAAAAGCCTCATTTGTAACAAATTAACTTTCTGAACAGTTAAACCACAAAAATATCCCATCATTTCCATTCTTCTCTCTTTCAAGGTAAATGAAGAGCTTAATTTTATTGTTAATTAAATACTTTGAATTATTTAACAATGGCTTTCAATAAAACTGGCTTTTCACTTAGAACACAAAAAAGCCTGCCATGAGCTACCTGCTAAGTGAAGACTGACAGGCATCTTCATGGAGCAGTTAACTCCTAGGTGTAACTTTGCAAAATGTTAACTGATCCAAGTCCAGATTCACAGCCAACCTATCTCAAACTGCTGACCCCATTTCCAACAACAATTGAACTCACTTTAAGTTTGCCACTTCAAAAGAGCAATTATAAACTTTTCTTATGCCATGTCATCCAACCGGGACAGTTCAGTGAATGATTAAATTTAAATTTGTGACCTCAGGAGCTGAAAAATCAGGAAAGCCTTTGCTGTCTCAAGGCTGTGCATCAATCTGTGAGCAAAAGGAGAATCTGATAAGAAAATGTCTGATAGTTGTGATGTTTTAAAAGAGATGGAAACAAGAAACATCAGTTCTGCTCACAAACAACACTTCATTACTTTACTAAAGCAGTTAGATTAAAAAAAAACAAGAGCACTTGCTCAACTTTCTCCATACTGGAAGCGTAGTCTTACTGTTAAGTTGAGAAAAAGGTTTAAAAAAGATTTCTAAGGTTTGTTTTGTGCCTTGCAATTACATTCCAAATTCCTCCTGCAATCAGAAAAGTCACAAGAAAAAGATTAGTATTATCTAACTGTAGAATAAAAGACAAATCCATATTTTCATCTCTGCTTATGTTTGAATAGACTTTCACTGGTATTTGTAGAAAGCATGCCCATTAACAAAAAAATCTCTTAATTTAGAGTCTATACTGTGTAATTCAGCACACTTGAATGGTTTCTATCCAATATAATAACTCATTAGGAAAAACATCATTAAGATAATTAGCATTTTTTCATAATTTTTCTAATTGCACATTTAAATCCCATTTAGCATATATTGTCTTGACTATACTGATTTAAGCAGTCCACTTGCTTTTCTGTACTAATTCTAGACTATGCTCTAAAGTAATAAAATATTTGAAGAGCTAGATAGCAAGAAAAAGAACAGAAAAACCCTCAGTGTTTTATAAAAAAAAATTGCAAATAATTTCTTGCAAAAAGCTAAGAGTTTAACCCCAAACTAGAATTGTTTTTATTTGTATCTTTGCATTTCTGACAACCTTTCACATAAAAAATTTGACATTAAATACTGTACTCAATTTATCGCTTTTCTATTAGTAGTTGTGAGTCATTCACAAACCATTGTTTTCTTTCCTCATTTAAGTGATATTCTCAAGTATTCTTCCAAAATTGTCCATAAATAAATTTCAGGTGACAGTTTATTCTTGAACTTTTTACCCTTGATGCTTTTTTTTGGTTTTTTTTTTTTTTTTGTTTGTTTTTTTTGTTTTGTTTTGTTTTGTTTTTTCCTATGTGTATGTGCTGGTTTGGCAAGAGCCAATTAGTCACTGACTTTAAAGTTGACGTCTTGATTGACCAATTAGAAAGATGACATGCCTCTGGGAACACACAGACTTAGAACTCAGGAGAAACCCAGGAAACTTCTTTTTCCTACCTGCCTTGGAACAGGTAACAGGGCCAGTCCCAGTCCGCCGTGTGCCCCCCCCCCCCCCCGAGACCTGGCGGCCCAGCCGGGCCTTCTGCTCCCCCCTGATAAAAATGAAAATTAGAATGTTGAAAATTTGAAAAGTTAAAACCCTTAATTGTCATAGAATAAGTGTATTAATATTTTAAATGTAATAAATCTTAAATTGTAATGTAACAGTAAAGAGCCACCTCCGTGGTCCCCCTGAGGGGAGCAGTGAGGGGGGGCTGCTTGGTCGCTAGAGGCTGCCCACAGGCCCCCCCCGACGCCGGAGTAAACTGCCCGCTGCCTCGGAAGAGCCTGCACCTTCCCCCCCAGACCCCGGAGTGGGCTCACCCATCCCTTCGGAGGAGCCTGCAACCCCCGCGAAATGCCGGCTGCCCGTGTCTCCCCCCCGCTGCTGCTGAAGCTATGCCGTGTGCCCCCCCCGTCCCGGCGTGACCCTGCCGACGGGGCAGCCCACAGCTCCTAGTGAGGCATAGATTTAGAAGAATTAAAGACTGTAGTCAAAATAGATAGTGCTGAGATAATGTAGCTAGGACTTCCCTTTTGCTAACAGAAGCCAGACTGAAAGAACTGATAATCCTTGGAAGGAACCGATCAATCAGAGGAGCTGTCAAACTAGGGCTTCTGCATCCTGAATAATCAATAGACCCCATGAATACAATACAATCATAAATCAAACAGTCCTGGGAAAAACAGGATTTAGCTGTCACAAACACTAAAGGTTAAAAAGTCAGAGCTGAGGAAGACAATCTTACTTCATCATTTTGGGACCCCACCCCATTAAAAAGACCACCGACCCATTTCAAAGAACAAACTACGCATGCTTGGTGGCTTTTTGGGCTAATTACCATACGAAGCGGGGAATGGGAGGTATCAGAGCTATGAATATGCATTTGTAGTTTGTGTATTCAATACTTCTGTAGATAAAAGGCCCTGTGATGATCTGTAAATTGCGCGTGTGTTTCTGGGAGCTATCCCGCACGCTGCCCGGCGTCGTAATAAACATACACTTTCTAACTTTAAACTGTTAGAGAGTCTTTGTCCGTCATAGTTGGATATTGGTATTAGATCAATGTCCATAGTTTTTTTAATAAATCATTTTGGCGAGCCAGGCAGGAGAACTGCTCTTTCTGGCCGTGGGGCCGGTGGGGTCTAGGACCCCTCAGGGCGCCCACCCGGAAGTTTTCGGGGTGAGGGCTCCTCAGACCTTACCGTCCACCCGGGGAAAGACCTGAACCTCCTGGACTACGGACAAAAGGTATGTTTAAAGAAAAATGTATTGAATGAAGGTACCTTTGAATAGAGGCGGCTTATAAGTCATAAGAGACGTCTTATGCAAAGCAGAGGCCTGGGTTTTGGAATCTCCGAGGAGTATTGTTGTTGTGTTGTTGTGTTCCAGGTAGAGCTGGTCACTTGTTGGCTGCATTCCAGGGGAGGAAAGCAGCAGCAGCATAGAGATGCTGTATTGGGGGCGTAGTGGCTCCATGTTTGGTTTGTCCAGGTAAAGCTGGTCACTTGTTGGCTGCATTCCAGGGAGGGAAAGCAGCAGCAGCATAGAGATGCTGATATTGGGGCGTAGTGGCTCCAATTTTGGTTTGTCCAGGTAAAGCTGGTCACTGTGGGCTGCATTCAAGGGGGAAAGCAGCGGCAGCACAGAGCTATTGATATCGGGAGCGTAGTGGCTCCATCCATGGTTTAAAGGTGCACTTTGGTGATTCATAATCTGAGAGGCTAGCCTGAATTTTTAAGGTGAACAGGGTCCCGTTTTGAGTTGCGGTCGCGAACGCTGGATGTGTGTGTATTCGTGTCTGTTTGGGTTTTCTTTGTGATTGAGTGACTGTATGTGTGTGAATTGTGAAAGTTTGTGTTGTAAGTGTTTTTGTTTTTAAGAGATTTTAAAACCCCCGCCGATCCGCGGAAGGATATCTCTGCTGAAAAGCAGAGGAATTCGGGGGGAGGATGTGCTTGGGCCGTGACTGGAGGGTGTCACGGAGAGCGCTGTAATTTCTGACCGCATAACTGATAGTGTGATTTTAATCAGTGTGCTGTTCAATAGAAAAACATCTGTGGGTGAATAGGCTGTTTGTTGTTTATAAGAAAAAAAAAAAAAAAAAGTTTTGGGTGTTTTTTTGTGACATATCACAGTGATCAGGCAGGAATCTGGGTTGTCCCGGTAACCGGCAGGGAGCCGGGATTTGTCGCCTCCGGCTGTATCTTTGAAATTCTGAAAAGCCTGATGTGTTTGTTTTAACTATTGTTTGTTTGTGGAATACAGTTTTAATTGTAAAAAGAGCCAAAACTGCCTGACCGAGAAACCCCCCCGCTTTTTCCTCAGTGCAAAAATTTGTGGAGTGTTTTTGAACCCATTGTTTGTGAGCCTAAAAAAAAATTGCTATCCCATAAACAGGTTTTGGTGAAGGGGGACAGTGTATAAGAAGTTGATTGCAAATTTTCTTCAATTGTTAACTTTTTGTTTTAAGCACAAGAATTGGAAAGCTGGTTCAAAGAGTTCCCCTGCCCAGAGATGGAATTTCAGAAACCCTAAAAATTAATAACCAGTAATTTGAATTATGTGTCTGGGTAATCGCGTGGGTTTTTCTTTTAAATAAAAAAAAAAAAAATTCCTTTTTTATGTAAACACAAATTCTTTCTTCAACAGCTGGTGCTTCGAGCCTTGTTTTAAAGAATACATATTGCTAACTTTTTGTTTTAAGAATAGAAGGAACAAGAATTGAAAAGCTGGTTCAAAAAGTTCCCCTGCCCAGAAACGGAATTTCAGAAACCCTAAAAATTAATAACCAGTAATTTGGATTAAGTGTCTAGGCAATTGTATGGGGTTTTTCTTTTAAGTACCTCTGATGGAGAGTGATTTAGAGATTTGGGAAAAGGGTTGCTAAGAAAATGAAGTTTGTAATCAAGCAGCATTTACCAGATCCCAATTGTTGCTTGATGCCATAACAGAAAAAAAAAAAAAAAAAAGAAATAAAATTCTTGATAAGACACCGGGGCAATAAAACCCTAACACCTGTAACCAGTAACTATGTAATAATAAAAGAAGCGGCTGGCCAACCTAAAAAAGGCTTACATTTACAAACCATTGAAGTTTAAATTGGGGAAACAATAGAGAATCCATCGATTTTTATATGCCTAATGCTCCATCTGCACTTTTGGGCAGAAATCCGCTAAAGCAGCTGGAGGCAAAAGTAATATTTAAAAATAGAAAAATTATTTTGGAGGTAAAGAATGTAAAACTGTTAAGTTTAATGAAAAAAAAAAGAAAAAAAGAAAAAAAAATAATAATAATAAAAAAAAGAAAATAGATTAGGTGTTTCCTGGAGTGTAGGCTCCTGACATGCTGGCAGGGCAAAGAAAACTTTTTAAAGATACTGAAGGAGTGTCAGTTTAATTTCAACACTCCTATCGTGCCAGTAAAGAAGCCTGACAAGTCATAACTTAGCTGTTGACAAGATAACTGAAGGCTTGTATTCAGTAGTTGCTAACCCTTACATCTTAACTCATTTACTGTTTTAGATGTGCAGATGCTTTCTTTTGCCTCCCTCTCCATAAAGCCAGCCAGAAAATCTTTTCATTTGAGTCCTTTGAAGTGGTCCTTGCACAGGAGAACCTCAAAGTGGAAGATATTTGGGGAGCAGCTTGCAAACAATTGCTCCAGTATGCAGAAGACCTCCTAATAGCTACCCAGGTCCAGAGAACATGAGTGGACCGGACGGTAAGCCTCCTAAACTTTTTGGGCTTGCAGATCCCAGAAGAAAGCCCAGCTGATGAGGCAAACAGTCATTTACCTGCGTTGAGAAAGCTATTCAGGCCTTTGACCAGCTAAAGAAGGCCGTCATGTCAGCTCCAGCCCTGGGACTTCCAGACGTGAGTACACGGCTCCTAAAGGATGGCCAGAGTGCCTCAGAATTCACTCTAGGCCAGAAGATGCCTGTGCTAGTGTCCCATACAATGTCTGCAGTCCTTGAAGAAAAGGAGGACATTAGATCTCCCCACAGAGATTCCTAATGTACCAAGCTGTACTGGTAGAACAAGACGATGTTAAGATTGTGGTAACTAACATTGTGAACCCAGCTTCCTTCCTCAGCGAGAGTGTAGGAGAACCAGTGATCCACGACCACCTGGAGACCATCGAAACCACCTACTCCAGTCACCTGGATCTGAAGAACACTCCGGTTGAGAATGCTGAAACCTAGTTTACTGACAGAAGCAGCTACGTTGTCAGTGGAAAGAGGCATGCTGAGTATGCAGTTACCATCAGCAGAGAGGTAATAGAGTCTGGACCGTTGCCCACCAACACCTCTGCACAGAAAGCTGGACATTTACTCAAGGTATGCCTTTGAGGTAGTCCTTGCACACGGAGCCATTTGGAAAAAAATCCTAAAGCTGCTAGATGCTGTGCAGCTACTTGAGAGGATGGCACAGATCGCATCAAAAAGTGAGCTCTAATTGGAAGAATATGCTGGCGGACAGAGAGGCAAAAGACGCAGCTAAAGGTGAGGTACCCGATGAGACAATTGAGGTAGCACTTATCCCAGATGGAAAAAATTTTCAATTAAAGGTAAGCCAGTATATAATATAAAGGGTAAGAAACTTATTAAAGCAGAAAAAGCAAATTATAATCAGGAAGGGTGGGCCATGACAGAGAAAGAGAAGCTTGTAGTACCATCCTATTTGTTGTAGCCATTAGTGCAAAGAGAACATGAGAAAACACACTGGGGAATAGACATCTTGTATAGTTATTTGAAAGAAAGAATTGTGGCCAGAAAGTTACAAGGTACAGTGATACAGGTAACCCGTTAGTGTAGTCTTTGCCTCCAAATTAATTCCAAAAATACACCAAAGCCTAAAATGAGACAAATTGAGAAAGGCTGTGGACCTGGGCAACAATAACAAATTGATTTTACAGAGCTGCCCGGAAAGGGAGGATACCGTTACCTATTGGTGTTAACTGATACCTTTTCAGGATGGCCAGAAGCCTTGCCTACTAGAATGGCTAAAGCCTGAGAAGTAACCAAAGCACAGTTGCAAAAGTACTGGGGGTAGAGTTCCAGCCACCATATCCCCAGATAAAGGACCACAAGTATATGGTGGCCCTAAATAGACAATTTAAGAAATATGTCGCTGGAGCTCAAAACAAAAAATTAGACAACCTAGAAATTAAGTCTTTTGCAGAAAAGTTCTTGGAACCACAGTGAGAAAGAGCATTCCAGATGCTTCTTACTACTTTCACTACAATCAAGATCAAAGAACAGAAGGCCTGGATCCATCACTCCCGAGTGAAGAAAGCTCCAAAAAGAATTTCACCTATAATCCTGTGACTAGTACAGTGACAGCCTTTGTTTTAACTATACATAATCATGAGGGAACTGTATTGTACCCTTCTGAACACCGAATGTGAGCACAAGAAATTGAAAGAAAATAGCAAACTGTTAATCTAGAGCCCTGTACTGCAAGAAGAAACTTCACTGGTGTATACAGGGCAAGGTTGTGTCTGTCCAAAGACAGCATGCTGCATTACCCAATTCAATTTGTGTGTTTGCAATTTTGTTAGAATTAAGGAATGTGATTTTTACTATCGGGCACCTGTAAGATAACCCATAGGAACATCCCAGATTGAAAGAAATCTTAAAGGAAATTAAAGAAGAGGGAAGAAGGACATTAATTACAATTCACTATGACACAGAAACCATCAAAGGAGTATTTAAGAGGCTTGAAGAACATTTATCCCATCATTGGTGGGATGTGCTTTTTGAGTGGTCTCCAACAGCAACTGGTATACTAAATGCCTTACTCCACCCTATAGTTGTGTTGCTTATTCTAGTTAGTATAAGTCTAGTTTTATCTGTTGCGATGCTTGTTTGGAATTGAAAGATGCTACGACGAATAGCAGCCTTAACCTCATTATCAAAAGCGTATGGCTTGATCTTAAGAGACACTAGCTGTACAGATTGGATTGATGAAGAAGACACTTTCGAGTAAAAGAATTTACTCACTTTAAAAGGAGAAGTGGGGAAAATGAGGCATAGATTTAGAAGAATTAAAGACTGTAGTCAAAATAGATAGTGCTGAGATAATGTAGCTAGGACTTCCCTTTTGCTAACAGAAGCCAGACTGAAAGAACTGATAATCCTTGGAAGGAACCGATCAATCAGAGGAGCTGTCAAACTAGGGCTTCTGCATCCTGAATAATCAATAGACCCCATGAATACAATACAATCATAAATCAAACAGTCCTGGGAAAAACAGGATTTAGCTGTCACAAACACTAAAGGTTAAAAAGTCAGAGCTGAGGAAGACAATCTTACTTCATCATTTTGGGACCCCACCCCATTAAAAAGACCACCGACCCATTTCAAAGAACAAACTACGCATGCTTGGTGGCTTTTTGGGCTAATTACCATACGAAGCGGGGAATGGGAGGTATCAGAGCTATGAATATGCATTTGTAGTTTGTGTATTCAATACTTCTGTAGATAAAAGGCCCTGTGATGATCTGTAAATTGCGCGTGTGTTTCTGGGAGCTATCCCGCACGCTGCCCGGCGTCGTAATAAACATACACTTTCTAACTTTAAACTGTTAGAGAGTCTTTGTCCGTCATAGTTGGATATTGGTATTAGATCAATGTCCATAGTTTTTTTAATAAATCACTAGCCCACGCGGCCATCCCAGGCGGCCGCCGCCGGCACGGCTCTGCCGACGGGGCGGCCCACCCCCAACCCAACCCGCTCCAAAAGGACCCGCTCTCCGAGCCACGGCGGATAGGCGCCGCCACCGCCAGCGGTGTCATGGTTCTGCTGACGGGGCGGCCCCCGTCCCGTCCCGGCCCCCACGGCTCCCACACCGCTCCTGCTGCGGAGCGGCCAAAAGCATACACACGCGCCCCCCCCCATCGAACCTGCGGGACCTCCGAGACACCCGCTCCCCGTGTACCGCGGACATCTCGCTGATGCTAGTTGCGAAATGCCATGAGGCTGCTCCAGCCCCTGTCCCCCTGGGGCAGCCCCTAAAACATGTAAATTAGAAATCCCAATGCATTCTGAGACCCTTTTTAACACCAAAACCCCCCTATAAAGATAAATCTAAGTAAGATTTAAATCCACAAAAACCAGTACTAAGCTGTATAAACCCTAGAGTATCAATAGAGCTAATTAATACAATTTTTGTAACTCGCTGTAACCTAAAAATACCAAAAAAAAGGTGAGACCCTGAGGCAAACAAACGGAAATCAGAACTCCTTGGAGACTCCCGGCGAGGGAAGAGTTCTCCAGCTTTGCAGGAACATCCGGCTGCAAAGCTGACCAAGACCTTCCTCCTCAAGGGCAAACCCGGTTGCTGGCCCCTCGAGACACCCTTGTAAGAGCTGATTAATAAAGGCATTTTAAAGAGAAAAATATTATCTCCACCCATTTTTAACACCCCTGCTGGGGGAGAGCCAGGTCTGGCCCTGGCCGTACCTCTGGACCTCCCCTCCCCTCCACGGCCCCCTCACCCCAGGCTGCCAGCGAGGTTGGAGGAGAGGCTGCAGCCTCTGATAGCAGCCTGGGGCTCGGCAAGGCAGGGCCCGCACCCCTGCGGGCCCCTCCTGGGACCTGCGTGCGGCCCGGCCAGGCTCTGCTTCTGCCGCCAGCCGGGCCGGGCCCACCCCACTGGACCAGGGGTGGGAAGAAGCCATCTACGTTCCTGGTTGTTGAGATTTCTGACTGCCTGAGCCGATCTGATCTCCACTCTCTCGGTGGGAGATTCCCCATCAGTGCAGCCTTGAAATCCAACACCCTGAGCCGAAGCCTGAGGGAGAGAGAACCTGGGCAAGATTTAACTCTTTCCTGGCACAGATGAAGCTTCCAAAGCCCTAACTCTTCTCTGAGGGAGAGGAACAGTCAGAGTAGGAGATATTTAAAGAGACAGTATGAAGATACCAGGGTCGGTAAAAGAGAAGTTGTATCCTAAGCGTGGAAGAGATGACAAGTTGCCTTGGTTAGGACTGAAAATCTCCTGTGAGTGGTGGTAACAGATTGTAATATGAAAATGCTAGAATATTCCTTTAAATTGTGGACAGTATGGATTGGGGAGATGATTATTCAGATTTGTGGATTTGAGCAAAGGGATCTGCATTTGACTGAGTGAATATTGAATTAGAATCTGTGATCTGGTGATCCCATGAGATGTTTGAACAGAGAGAGGTGAGAAGAAGGCCTCTGTGCCAGTGAAGAAGTGAGAAGACATCTCTGTTCCCTGAGATGAAGAATCCTTTGCCTTTAGAGTTGTTTATCTTTAAAAATGATACCCCAGTAAGCATGAGTCCATGGCCCATATGTAGTCACGGGAAAGGCTACGTGATATGGGAGGTCCACAACTGCAGAATTTCCTGGGCAGACTGCTGTTGTGAGAGTTAAAGGCCACAAGCAGACTGTTTTTCTTGTGGAAAATTACGAGAACAAATCAGGAGAGACTTCTCTCTCTAAAAGGACTGAATGAAAGACTACTTTATAAGTGGTACTGACCTAGAGTTCTGAGTTTTGTCTCTTTATGTTGTTTTTGGGAAAGTGAACCCTTGTGGGGGGAGGAAGAGTGTTTTGAAAGTTTCATTTTGATTCTTATTTTCTACTTTTAGTGTGTGTGAATAAATCTATCTTTGTACCTTTAAGTTTGGGCCTGCTTGCCTTTTTTCTCCTAATCCTATCTCACAGCAGAAAAGACACTTAAACCACTACACTAAATTTGGCAAAGACAGGTAAATGTGCAACCACTACATTAATTGATGTTTCTGCCTGGTTTTGAATAAAACCATTACAGTGTAACATCCACTTTAGCCACATGATCCTTTTTTCTGAAAGCAATTTGAATAATCAAAAAATTTCCACTGAGAACACAGCCATGTAAACAGCATCAGCTGAAAAAAAGCCAAAACCACACTAAATGCCATTCCCCCCCCCCCCCCCCCCCCCCCCCCCCCCCATATTGCAAAGGATCTACTTTTGTTTCACTTCTGCATACTTCACAAGAAATAATGATTCTCTGGGAATGTAAATGCATCTTCCAAAGTTGCATGGAAGTGAACCATGGAAACACATATCTCAGCTATCTCCCCCCTTTCCTTAACTACACACAAATTTGTTAAAATCAGCAGTTTATGTCTATTTAAAAACAACCATTTCTCAACATATACTGAACTTGCAGTGCAAGCAATTTAGGATACAAAGCTGAGTACAAGTGGTAAACAACCATAATATTTTGATTGATACTTTAGGCACTACAAAAACAAAAATTATACCAAAAGATTTGACGAAGGAAGAAGGAAAAAAGCTTAGTCTCTATTCAGAGAAGAAAACAGATAAACACTGGTCAGTAAACCACCAATGTTACTAGCTTAAGGCATGTCAAAGACTAGAATCCCTTCAGTGGTACCATACTGGCTCCACTGAAATTTTACTCTAAACTAGCTGAAATAT
Organism: Zosterops lateralis; assembly: GCF_965231275.1. NCBI lineage: Eukaryota > Metazoa > Chordata > Aves > Passeriformes > Zosteropidae > Zosterops > Zosterops lateralis. Next base: position 28,031,572 of record NC_139801.1, on the reverse strand, counting down.
CTCACTGGCAAAATCTACATCTTCACCATTAGAAACTTTCAAGTCCCTTAAAAATAAAGTCTACCCAATTTCTAATTTCCACTTTTAGCATGACACTTGGTCTTGGGTTCTGTAACCAAAAAATTGTTTATTGGGTTCCATCTGTTGGAACCTGGCTGGGGAGGTGGTTTTTTTTTAATCTGTTGTAACTCCAGGAGGGAGAGGGTGACTGCCTTTCTGATAACAAGCCAGCTGTTAAAACTGGGTGGGGCGCTGTTTCTTATCTCTGTTCACTCTCCCACTACCTCTATGGGGATATCTTCTGTTAGTGGGCCATTAAAGCTCACCAATGACATGACACATTACATCATCCCATTGTGAGATGCTCTACCCAGGGAGGAGGAGCCAAACCATTTCCACCTAGATAAAAAGGAGCCACAAGTGTCACCAGACTTTCAGTATTCCCACGGGACTCCTGAAGGAAGACTGGACCCATCTCTGGACCCTTTTTCTCTACAGGATCATCTCTACTTCCAACAGGACCACATCTGCCACTCCAACAGGGCTTACCTTTGGACTGCTTCCAACACCCTGACCAACAGGGTGTCAGGTTGTATTCTGACTCTGTCAGTGGTCTTTTGTATTATTGCATTTATTTTATAACAAATAACAAATTTACTGTGCGGAGACAGGAGAAATGGAAGCCTACAAATATTGCCCTTTAGATGGTAATTCCTACCTAAACCAGAAAGCAGTGGACTAAAAACAGATGGTCTGGCAGAACTCAGGGCAGCTGAAAATCAGGATCAGATAAGGAAAATTAATTTTGGGCTGCAAAACAACCAACCTTCAGAAATGGAAAATTCAGTCTTAACTGGTTTTAATTCTGATTGCTCATTGGCCATTGTTACATGGTTGTGGGTCCATCTCCTCATATTCGTGAGGCTAAAAATGGTCTGTGATTGGTGTCACAGCAAACCTCTGCTCACATCCCATCAGTCTGGTGTTAAGGTGGTTTCAATCTGTCATGAACCAATACCTTAAAGAATTAAAAAATAGAGCAAACATCACAACTTATCTTAATTAAATTTAAAATACTTAATTGCAATTAGTGAGTATTTAAGAAGCAAACAAGACTGGCCCAGATTTCTCCTAACTTGATCAATTAACTCCCTGATCAATGTGACAGAGAAAAAAAAAGACTTTTCAGGGGTGATTCAAATCTTACTTTCTTCTCCCCTCTGAAGTGCCACACCAGCACCTAAAATTATTCTCTTGGTGGATGTATCTCAGATGCATAAAGCAAGTGGGAGAATCAGGCTTCATTTTCCACTCAGTCTGAGAGGTATGATCCCAGTTAATTTCTAACCAGCATAAAACCTGACTGGTTACTCAGTCCTGAGCTCTGCTTTCTCTGCTCTTCTAATTGTTTCTATTTCTGTTTCATCTCCCATCTTGCACATCTGCTCTAACTCCTTTGGTTGCACACTTTTAAACATATTTTAGCAAGAATCTGCCTCCAAAATTCACCTTAACATTACTTACCCTGAAACCACAAAGCCAGTATCCTTCCCCATCCCCTGTCCATACTCCTTGGTAGGAGTGCTAGGAATTCTGTGCTCTGCCTGTGTGGCCCTAGCCCTCCATGACTCACCCTCTCCTCCCAACTCTGCTGGTCACCAACCTGGCAAGAACAAACCACCTACCTGCTCAGATCCCTCTGTTTTAAAAGTCCTAATTTCTCCTCGAGAATATGTGCACAGGGGAATCCAGTAACCCTAAAAACAAACAAACAAACAAACAAACAAACAAAAAAAAAAAAAAAAAAAACCAAAAAAAAACCCACCAAAAAACCCAAGGCTACATCTATACATGCCACCGGTGGTTTAATGCTTTCTGAAACAGAAATCCCAGGCTGACTCCACTCAACCACAGCCAAGCCTCACAGGATGTCTTGAGCCAGATGCAGCACTTAGGTAGCCATAAAGCCAGCTCACACCAGGAGTTTGGGATTACAGCTACCAGCTTCTCAGACAAAAGATGCCACCAAAGAATAAAAATACTTTAGATGCAGCATGGTCTGACTGACAACAATTAAACTGCCCTGAGTAGCACTGCTTCTCCTCTGGTCTTGTGGGGAAGGAAGAGACATGAATCCGCATGCTCCATGTCTCATATTTGCTGGGATGCATCTGTTTCTGGGAAACACTTGAGGCAAGCAGCAAGTTGCAAGGACAGGTCCGAAAGAAAGGCCCCCATACTCCTACCTGGTTTCAAGGAGATGAACAGGAGCAGCTGCTTTTTGGGAAGGTTTTTTAATGGTTTATGATGGATTTTGCAGAAGAGAGACCAAGATTAAGATGGTTGTACTTTAACCATAAGAAAAAGGAGATATTTAGGCAGTAGAGGCTGATAGATAATCCTAGAATGGCTTGGGTTGGAAAGGACTTTAAAGATCGTCTAGTTCCAACCCCCCCTACTGTCGCCAGGGACACCGCCCACTAGACTAGATTGCTCAAAGCTCCATCCAAGCTGTCCTTGAACACTGCCAGGGATGGGGCAGCCACAGCTTCTCTGAGCAACCTGTGCCAGTGCCTCACCACCCTCATAGTCACAGAATCACAGAATCAAATAGGTTGGAAAAGACCTTTGAGATCGAGTCCAACCTTTGACCTAACATCACCTTGTCAGCTACAGTCAAGAATTTCTTCCCAATATCTAATCTAAACCTGTCCTCTGTCAATTTGAAGTGATTCCCCCTTGTCCTGTCACTCCATGCTCTTGTCAAAAGTCTTTCCCCAGCTTTCTTATAGCCCCTTGGGTAGTGGAAGGTGCTCTAAGGTCTCCCCAGAACCTTCTGTTCTCCAGGCTGAACAACTCCAACTCTCAGCCTGTGTCTTGGTTTGAAAGACAGGTGTCTGCTAAGGAAGGCAGGAGCCTCCCTTGAAATGGATAATGTAAACCCCCTGCCTCTGTATTATTATAATTATGAAATTAAGGGGCTCTCAGGCAAGGATATGAAGATAGAAAAACAGATCTTTACTAGTATGTGTAACAAGGCAAACAAAAAACAATAACTATGGCGTTAACAACAAAACAGAACTAGGAACCTTGTCACAGCCTTCTCAGCTGAGATGGGAAGGGATGGAGGAGAGGCTTTGCTTCACAAAAACCCTGGGGCAGTCTGATCCTGGTGCCCCTGCAGGACTCTGAGGAGCACCAAGCTGGAGCAGCAGGAATGAGCAAAAATCCTGGGCTAGTGGATGAGATGAACCAGGAGCTCCACAGTGGTAGCTGGAACTGCAGGACTTCCTGGCTACATTATAGAAATTGTAGATCCAGAGCAGTGCCGAAGAAGTGGCGGGGGTGGGACAGTGTTACGGATTTCCTCAGGAAAGGAGGGCATGATGTGTATTTAGACCTTCTTGAACTACCCTAACTGAGGCCTAGCTGAGGCCTGGTTGAGGCCTAGCTGGGGCCTAGTTGGGGCCCAAGGCCTATGACACAGCAAAAAAATTTTAGCTAGTTGTGGCGCAGTTAGAATTAGGTATTAAGGTGTTTGGGAAAGAAAATAGGGTGTTGAAGGTAACTGAATAGAATTGTTAGCATGCAGGTGTAAGCCACCTTAAGAGTAAACTAAACAATGTATGTTTACATTCTTTCTTCTCTTGTGTGGCAATGAAAAAGTTGTTACATGTATAAACGATGTAGAATAGTATAAAAGTAGCCGCACTGCACGTAATAAATGGACTTTGTAGAATTAACCATACTGGTCGTATCTGCGTTTGTCTAGTCTAACCCTCTCTTATCAGGACCCTGTCTTCAGGACAGTGGGAAAAAAAAGCGAGCTCAGGATTCCTGGACACATGAGCAGATGGTGGTAGGTCCCTAGGACTGGACTCTGGTGATGACGGTGAATTCTCCCTGCAGTAAGCAACAGCTTGACCCTCCTCCTCCTGATGCTGAGAGAAAGAGCAGTTGCCCCCAGTCCCGTCCTTTTTCCTGTCCCCAAAAATGTTGTGGTATCTCTCCCCAAACGTAGGAACTCTCGAAGACAAAAGTGTAGCCAGATACTACACTCATCTCTGGACTTTGGCCACTTCTTTTGTTTTGCTTAAGTACCCATAAGTACCCAGTAGTTAGTTTTCTAGCAACTTATGGGAAAAAATACTATAAGTAAAAAAGGAAGAAATCTAACCCCCAACAGCCTGTCTTCATAGGAAAGGCGCTCCAGTCCCCCTCTAAGCATCCTCATGGGGGAAGTATGTTAACTGAGGGAAAGAGGGAGATTGCAATGATATGAAAACATACACAGAGATGTGAGGTTGTGCAATTCCTCTTTTGAGGAGGATTTAGGAAGAAAGCAGAGGAATTGAAAGAGCAATAAAATCCCTTCTAAGATGTCAAAAATGAAGTTCACTCTCCTGGTATAATTTAAAAGTTTAATAAAGGACAATAGGAGACAAAGACAATAAAGCAAAGTTTTTAATGGCTGGGTGCTTGGCATTCAGCCAAGAGCACACCTGCTATTTTGGAGACACCCGTTATATACCTTTTGTATTGCATCAGCCTATTGCATATTCATAAACAATTATGCATATTTAAACTTTTCCCCAAACTAGTTTACATGTTCCAAGAACTGCTTAGACTGGCTCCTCCTTGGGTCCGTCTTTTTAGAGCATGTGCGTTTCTTGGCTGTGGTTTTAGTCCGTTCTTATTATCACCTCCAGCTTGGGTTTTGGTCCATACTTTCTTCAGATGGCAGGTGCTGATAGTTGGCATATCAGTGGCAGGGGTCTTCATCGTATGTTCATTGGATGTTATCCCAACCAAGAAGACAGTTCCATTACAAGCATAACTATATCAGCTATTTCAATACTATGTCTAAGTTTAGTTAACAGCAGAAATAAAAAATTATATCTTTAGGCAAAGTTATTGTAACATTATACACATAGCATCCATTTTAATATTTGCGAAAAGCCAATATTATAATATGTATTTATAACATAAGATGTGTCAGCATAACCAAAACAAGGATCTCTTTTCTTCTTTCAGTACTTGACAATGGTAAGGACTAAACAAGACTGCAGTGCATCACTAGACTTAATCCAATACAACTGGTAATTTTTGACTTATTACCACATATGTGCTATGTCACAATTTAAAAGAATCAAATTCTTCAGTATACAAGATGACAGCTCCCTGCTGTGCCTTATTGGGAGGCATCTGGCCAGGTCAAACTAATTACCAATACTGCACAAGTGCCCTTATCTAGGGTCAAATGTTGCTGCTACAGTTATGGATTCATTAAACTGCAAAAGCTACTTTTAAAGAAGTGATACAATTACATTGCTCAGAGTCAGGAAGCTCAGTGTCAAAGCAAGGTTTGCTTCAATTACTGCACAGGCTGACTTGTAGATCATACCTTAATACTAAGAGTATCTTTCAGTGGACAGCAATTTGTTCTTGATGACTTTGCAGTCTTCCTTCAGTTTGAATGCTGGTTAAGCACAAATATATTTCAAGTGATCAAAAATCCTCTTAAAATGAACAGTTCTAGTCTTTCTTTCATGTACAGAAATTACCAAAACCTGTGTATTAGGGAGGAGTGCAGTGTTTTTTGGTTCACCAATTTTTTGATTTCCCAGCCAATGCACCAAATAATATTGTGGGTTGAGTGCCCACTAGAATTATTTACTCTTTTTCTGCTGTGAGATAAGATTATGAGAAAAAGCAAAGCAGGCTCAAACGTTAAAAGATAGAGAGAAAGACTTATTAACATAAGTAAAAGAGTGAAAAAATTAATAAGAACCAGAATAAAACCTTCAAAACACCTCTCCTCCCCCCACAACTTTCCTTTCCCTTCTCACTGACAACGTAGAGAGAATAAACTTGGAATCCAGGTCTGTTTACCACCTCTAAAATAGTCTTTCATCAGTTCTTTTAGGGAGAGAAGTCTTTTTCCATGCCATGGAAACTTCTCCAAAAAAATAAAACAGTTTTCTTGTGGCTTTAATTCTCACAAATAGCAGCCATCTGGGAATCTGCATTCATGAAGTCCCATATCATGCAGCCTTCTCACAGCTGCATTATGGGCTATGGCAAATTCATGGAGTACCATTTTAAGGATGAGCTATTCAAAAGCAAAGGTTCTCTTCATTTAATTTGGAGATCATCTTCATCTCTAGGAAGAGATCTTCTTCTCTCCCTGGGGGCAGGTCTTTATCTTCATCTCACGTCTCTCTGTTTAAGCTTCTCATGATATCACAGCTACTACAACATTTACTTAATTCAACACAAATGCCTTTGCTCATATCTGCAATTTGAATAGTCTTCATTCCTCCCATCCTGTTTCCATAAATTAAAGGGATATACCAGTATATTACAGTCCATCACCATGGCCTTACAAAAGAATTTCAGCTCTAGACTAGGCATCTCCTCATTCTCTTCTCATCTAGGACCTGGCTCCTCCTTCACTGGCTTTGATGTCCTCATGTTGTCTCTCTACATGTCTTCACTCTGTCCTTTTCTCTCACTCAGAGAGGATTCAATGCTTTGCAAGTTTCATCTGTGCAAAGAAAGAGTTAATATCTCACCCGAGGCCTGCAGAGGGTTATGATAGTGGGTGGTAGATTCAGGCTGCACTGGGGCTGTGCCAAGATCTCAGGGGCTCTAGCTGCATTCAATTTCAGCTGCGGGGCCATTCTGCACAGCTGCAGAGCCACCCCTGGTCTCAGTCACATGATCTCTTGGGTGGCTGGGCCCTCCCCTTCCCTCTGCAGCCACGCGGGCCACACTGCGGGGGGGGGGGGGGGGGGGGGTTGGAAACAGCTTGGCAGCAGGATGTTAACAGTCACTGGGGCCCGATCCAGCTGGGACGGGGCCCGGCAGGCTTCCTGGGAAGGGACCTGGCCCTATCAGCAGGGCCTGCCTGGCCTGGCCCCATGGCAAAGGGGAAGCCAGGCCTGCTTGTTACCTCTTCCCAGGCTGGAAGAAAAAAAGAGACTTCTTGAGGTTTTTTTCCGATTTTTAACATGTGTGTTCACAGAGGTGTGTTCAACTTCCTAGTGGTCTAACAAGATATCAGTATTCAAAACTAGTCACTGATTGGTTTAATCACAACTTTTCATAGAAAAATCACCTCCGTGGGTGGCTTCTCTCCTCATCAAATATCAATCAATGCAAAACCAGCACAAGGAGCTTGGTTTTGATCACTCAATGAAGCCAGGGATACCTTTAATATAAGAGAGGGTTGGACAGAAGCAACGCAGGTCCAACCACTATGGTTACCACTACGTTATTCCTTTATTTTGTGCAGAATGGCGGCTTATATACATTTCTACATGGTTTACAGATTCGATAGCTTTTTCATTGGCACGCAGCAGAGGAAAGAATGCAAACACACATTATTTGGTTTACTTTTAAGGTGGCTAACACGTGCCTATTAACAACTCTATTCAGTGACCTTCAGAACCCCATTATTTTTCCCTGACACCTTAATATCTAATTCTAACTGTGCCACAACTTTACCAAGTAATTTTATCTGCGTCACAGGCTTCAAGGCCTCAGCAAGGCCTCATGTCAGGCCTCAGCTAGGGTAGTTCAAGATCTAGATATAAACAATGTCCTCCTTCCCTGAGGAAATCTGTAACAACTCAAACTAAAATAATTAATTCAAGACTATAGAGGCCTTACAGAGTTTCCAATTTTTCTGGCCTAAATCGGTTTTGGTTTTTCAAGCCAATAAACATTTTCTGTTACATACCCACAGCAATCTATCTGGTGAGTCTGCACCTACGACCTACAAGTCTGATGTAGATGCACTATTCCACATTATTCTCTTTTTTGAAATAATAATAATAAAAAGATAAGCTTCTGTGAGTCACACAGGCAAGGGCAGGGCTCTTCTGCTGGTGAGTAGTGGGCTGCTTAAAGAAAGACTGAGCAGGTGCGTTCCTCCCTCTGTGTGTCACACTTCCGCCAGTGAGTAGCAGGCTGATTAAAAGAGGCCTCTAGGGAGCGCAGCGACCTGGAGCGGGCAAACAGGAGCATGGCACGGCTCTGAGGGCCTACCCAAGTGCCACTTCAGAATAGGTATGAGGCCCTGGATCTAGAGAGTGAGCCAGATGATTTAGAAGAAAATTATCTTCCCAGTGGGCTGCCCAATTACACTTCATCTGTTGGACAGATCACCACCTCTAACATCAAAAATAAAAGAAGAGTAGTCATAGTGGGTGACTCCCTTCTGAGGGGAACAGAGGGCCCCATATGTCGACCGGACCCATCCCACAGTGAGGTCTGCTGCCTCCCTGGGGCCTGGGTATGGGATATCACTGAGAGACTTCCTGGCCTGATTCAGTCCTCTGATTATTACCCACTGCTGATACTCCAGGATGGCAGTGACAAGATTGAAAAGAGGAGTGTCAGGGAAATTAAAAGGGACTTTAGGCCACTGGATCAAGTGGTTGATAGGGCAGGAACACAGGTAATGTTCTGCTACGTCCCTTTGGTGGCAGAAAAAAATGGTGAAAGTAATAGGGGAGTCCACATTATCAACAAGTGGCTCAAAGGTTGGTGTCATCAGCAGAATTGCGAGTTCTTTGACCATGGGGCAACTTTTACGGCACCTGGCCTGCTGGAACTGGACGAGCTGCATCTCTCTGTGAAGGGAAGAAGAATTTTACCTCATGAGCTGGCAGAACTCATTGAGAGGGATTTAAACAAGGTTTGAAGGGGGAAGGGGTTGCAGCTGGGCTGTCTGGAAGCAGGCCCAAGGGTGGTAAGCCTGAGTTAGGGGTGAAATCAGTAGCCCAGCTGAGGTGCATGTATACCAATGCACACAGCATGGGTAACAAGAAGAGCTGGAGACCATGGTGCAACAGCAAAGCTATGATGTAGTCACCATCACAGAAACGTGGTGGAATGACTCACATAGCTGGAGTGCTGCAGTAGATGGCTATAAGCTCTTCAAAAGAGACAGGAAAGGGGTAAAAGGTGGAGGGGTGGCCCTTTACATTAGGGAGGCTTTTGATGCCATAGGTATTGAAACTAATGATGATGGAGTTGAATGCCTATGGGTAAGAATTAAGGGGAAGGTCAACAAGGCTGACATTCTACTGGGAGTGTGTTATCGTCCACCCAATCAGGAAGAAGAGGTGGACAACTTATTCTATAAGCAGTTGGAGGATGCTTCAGGATCATCAGCCCTTGTTCTTGTAGGTGACTTCAACCTACCAGACATCTGCTGGGAACTTAATACAGCAGAAAAGAGGCAGTCCAGGAAGTCCTTAGAGTGTGTAGAGGACAACTTTTTTTCACAGCTGGTGAGTGAGCCCACCAGGGGAGGAACTATGTTAGACCTGGTGCTTGCGAATAGAGATGGGCTGGTGGGAGATGTGGTTGAAGGCCACTTGGAGCACAGTGATCATAAAATTATAGAAGTCTTGATATTTGGCAAAATCAGGAGGAACATTAATAAGACTTTTACACTGGACGTCTGGAGGGCAGATTGTGGCCTTTTTAGCAGACTTATTTAGAGAGTTCCCTGGGAAGCAGCCCTTAAAAACAAAGGAATTGAGGAAAGATGGACATGCTTCAAGACAGAGATCTTGAGGGCACAGGAACAAACTGTCTCTGTGTGGGAGAAAACAAGGCACAGAAAATTCCCAAAACCTTGTGCATACAGGCCCAGACATAGAAATGAATACAGGGTTTGATTTAAGATCATGGAAGAGACTTCCAGATGTAGACACCAGAAGCAAGAATGTGGATTTGTAGTTTAAGCAGAAACATGTTAAGCTAGGTAGTGGAAAGTTTTAAAGTTTAGCTATAGAACTAGTTCTGAAGGAAATAAGAAGTTATAAGGTGTAGAAATGTAGGTTTGTGTGGCGTTATATGATTGGTTAAGAAGATCTGCAGTGCGGCAAAATGTTTAAGGCAAAACAATTATTGATTGGTGCAAAGACACTAACTTTGTGGCAGTAATTTATAGGCTAATAAATCTTTATAAGGCATTGTAACTAGAGATGCAACGGCTTCTAATGTGAAGATGTTCTCATCCTCTCATGAGACTGATGAAGATAAGAGCAATAAATCATCTTTTTACAATGTCTCTCAGTGGTCCCGTCTCTCATCTATCCTGATACCTGTGTGCCGAAAGATGAGTCGATGAGGCAAATGTCCAGTCTGGATGGGCAACGAGGTTTGAAGGAACTTAGAAATAAAAGAGGATGTATCATCTTTGGAAGGAGGGTCAGGTCTCACAGGAAGTATTTAAGAGGGCTGCTAGGGCATGTAGGAAAAAAATTAGAGATGCCAAAGCTCAGTTCAAACTTAAATTGGCAAATTTGTAAAGGATAATAAACAATGTTTTTACAAATATATTAATGGTAAAAGGAAGGGTAAGACCAACCTTTGTTCCTTATTGGACGAGGGAGGGAACTTAGTAACTGCAAATGGGGAGAAGGCAGAAGTGCTTAACACCTTCTTTGCCTCACTCTTTAGTGGGAACATGGCTTGTCCTCAGGACAACTGTCCTCCTGGGTTGGTAGATGGTGTCAGGGAGCAGAATGGTCCCACTGTTATCCAGGAGGAGGCAGTCAGAGAACTGCTGAGACTCTTGGATATTCATAAATCCATGGGACCAGATGGGATCCATCCCAGGGTGATGAGGGAGCTGGCAGATGAGGTTGTGAAGCCACTCTCCATCATTTACCAACAGTCTTGACTCACTGGTGAGGTTCCACATGACTGGAAGCTGGCCAATGTGACACCCATTCACACAAATGGTAGGAATGAGCATCCTGATAATTATAGGCCAGTTAGCCTGACCTCAGTACCTGGTAAAGTAATGGAACAGTTTATACTGAGTGCCATCATGCAGCACATACAGGATGGCCAGGGTATCAGACCCAGTCAACATGGGTTTAGGAGGGGTAGGTTGTCGTCCCTGCATTTCTTGCTTTCAAGTGTTTGAATCTTAGCAGCCTGATTCTCAGGCTGCTGCATGTAAACAATGTGTATTCTTAGAACTTATCAGTATGTTTTGCATTCTTGTTCTCTGAGAGAGAACTTGACTGATGGTCATATTGACCAATGGAGTCAGGAGGTTGTAACCTCCTTGGGCCAATCTTGGCCCTCTGTAGAAAATGTATATAAGCTATTGGAGTCAGATAATAAAGAGCCTTCCATGCTTCACCATGCTGCTGCTTGCTGTCCTCTGTGAAGGTTCGCTCCCACGTCGCAACATGTTGCCCCTCTAAAGGCGTGGGGTAACAGTAGATCGTGTTCGACCAATCTGATCTCCTTTTATGACCATGTGACCTGCCTGGTGGATGCAGGACAGGCTGTGGATGTTGTCTATTTGGACTTCAGCAAGGATTTGACACTGCCTCCGACAGCACACTCCTGGAAAAGTTGGCAGCCCACAGCTTGAACAGGAGCACTCTTTGATGGGTTAAGAACTGGCTGGATGCCTGGGCCCAGAGAGTGGTGGTGAACAGTGCTGCATTGTTACCCCACACCTTTAGAGAGGCAACATGTTGTGATGTGGGAGCGGACCTTGACAGAGGACAGCAGGAAGCAGCTTGGTGAAACATGGAAAGCTCTTTATTATCTGACTCCAATAGGCTTATTTACATTTTGTACAGAGGGCCAAGATTGGCCCGAAGAGGTTACAACCTCCTGACTCCATTGGTCAATATGACCATCAGTCAAGTTCTCTCTCAGAGAACAAGAATGCAAAACATACAGATAATTTCTAAGGATACAATATTGTTTACATGAAGCAGCGTGAGAAAGCTGCTGCAAAGACTCAAACACCTGAAGGCAAGAAATTCAGGGACGACATCTCACCCTTTTTACCTTAAAAAAAGAAAAAAGGAAAAAAGAAAATGAACTACAGTTCAATTTCTGTTCCCATGGGAGGACCAGTGGTTCCTCCTCTGTTGACCTTCATTCGGTCACGGTTTCTTGCTTTTCACATTGCAGGGTTAGTGAAATTCTGTGGCACCTGTAAGGTGCTGCATGGCATGCAAAGCCTTTGCCAATTAAATTTGCGGGGTTTCACCCTGCGTTCCCCGTTTTTGTTTTTGAAGAACCAGGCCTCTGTGGCACAACAAAAGGTTCTTCAGCAAATGGAACAAACAACATTGCTGACTCCCTTCAAATTGAACAACCCATCTGTGTGCCATGTCGACCACAGAAATTAAATTCATGACTAAATGAAAAAGTTTCTGGGAAAACTGTGGAAATGCCATGACAGCAGCCCCAATACCAAATGGGCTGCCCATCCTCAGGGGCTTCCAAAACTTGCCCTCAAAATCATCCTTCCAAGCAACACTGGCCTACCTCATCCTCCCAAATCATCTGTAAAGACAGTGGGCCCTTGCACTAAATTTCTGAATATTTTTGGGCCGCAAAAAGGAATCCAAAGGATTCTTGCCACTCGCAACAGCTCATGGTTCCAGAGCATTTGGCAGAAAAACACTGCTTGCAAAGCTCCAATCAAATTCCTCCCATAATACTGAGAGTATGAATTTTACAAAAATCTGCACCCATCAAATTTGCAAGCATTGTTGCCTGCATTATCAATCGAGCAATGAGCTCATACAAAAATGATTGATTGCCATTTTTTTGGCTGAAATCGAGCAATAATTAGCTCAAACAAAAAAAATAATATTTTGATTGTTTGTTTTTTCAAACAATATTTTGCCGCCTTGTGGCAGATGGGGCAAAAATGACCCATTCCAGAACATGCAAGGAATTGGACATTCATCAGCCAGTGATACCTGCAGGATACAAATGAATCACAGAAAACAATCATTCAGATTCAGAATTGAGGATTGGCTTTTTTGGAGGACTTATAAAAAACCTCCAGTCCCCAGAGTTCTGTTTCGATGCAGAACACAGGAACGTCCCAGGACTGGTTGAAATATCCTGATGATCCTGGTCCACCAGCTCCCAAACCAAGTCACGAAGGGCGATGAATGGATCTTGAAAGACAGTCCATTCCAGCTGCCAAACAGCAAAGGAAAAAATCGCAATGTCCGTTCCAAATTGTTCCAGGACAGTCTCTGATCAGAGCAACAGTCCAGTGAAATCCAGGCAGCTCAATACTTCAGAGCAACTGCCTTCTCACCACCGACTCTTTGTCCTGTGAACAGAAACTCAAACACAAATTAAACCATTTTGGTCCCTTCAGGGACTCTGACAGGGAGAGGTGGGTATGGGACTGAACTTTCCCAACAAACCTCCATCGGCTGTGGGGACTGGGAAGACTCTTCTGTCCGACCACGCTTCCTCTTTGCACCCCACTGCCCTTTTGACAGAGGTTGGCCTTTCACATGGCTTGCCTTGCAAACATCTGACATGTGATTTGGCCGTCCACACCTTCCACAAAGAAACAAGGGAGTGATTCCTCTTTTTTGCACTCTCTTTCTTTGTTTCTTGTTGGCCTTAGCATTAGTCTTGCCAGCCTGAGCATTAGATGAAGCATCATACACCTCTGATTCCTGTCCCATGTGTTTCACAGGGACAGGGGTGAGAGTTTTTCTCACCGCACCCACAGAGCTGGGGAATCCATCCCTGCCCTGCAGGGGGCGCCGTGCTGACCAACGGCTGCCCACAGCATCAGCCTCGGCTGGGACATCACCCGAGACTGAGGGGGATCCCGCATCCCGGGATCCTCTGCAGCGAGGAAACACCCGCTTGTGGCCGCGCTGTCCCTTTAAAATTTACAGATCGGCTGCAGCTGCCTCCGCCGCGCTGCTCCTGCTCGGAGCGTGGGGAGACCGCAGCACTGCAGGAGGCGTGTCCTGCTTGCCAAGCGCTGCCCCCACAGGCGCGGGGGGGGTGCTCCGATCGTCACGGGAAGGAGCGGGGAGGCTGGGAGGGTGTCCCGGCCCTGCATTCCCAAGCGGAGCCGCGGCTGTGGCTCCTGCGCTGCCCGGCTGCACCGCGCGGCGCCGGGCCGGCCCGCCCTTTCTCACGGGCGGGACTGGCCCCTGCGGGGGGGTTTCTTCTCGCTCCGGGGCCGTGCGGGGTGGCCCTGGGCTGGCCCCTTCACTCCTTGGGGCCGCCTCCTCCTGCGGGGGCTGGGCAGGCTGCATTGCCCGCCCCGGGCTGGCCCCGCCGCTTTTTGGGGCCGTCCCGCCCCTCACAGGATGGGCCGGCCCCCACCCCCGCTCCGGCGGGGCACTTGGCCTGTCGCCTAACTGCACAGACCTGTGTGTGCCCTGCAAGTCCCCGCCGCGGGGAGGAATGGCTGCCCTGCCCGGTGCCCCGGGACGGCACAGCCCCGCGCCGGCCCGGCGCACGGAACATTCCACCGATGCCCCACAGTGCGGACAATCCACGAAAAACACCCCGTCCCCCCAATCCAAGGCCAGGAAAGCACCGAGGGGGAGGGAAGTGGAGGGGGCGATCTTTGGCCTCCGCCACCGTTTTTTCGACACGGGGCTGGGGAGCGCCGATCTCTCCGGTCCCGAGGGGCTTTCACAAGCCCCGAGGTTTTCCACACTCCAGCGCCGATAAGGCGTGGGTGCGGAAGGGGTCTGCTCAGCAGGAGACCCCGTGCCCGCCTCAGCTGGTGCGCTGAGTGCAGGCAGGCTTCCCGCCATGCTGCTGCGAGGAAGGGGGGTCGGCTGTCCCGCCCGTCTCCAGGGGGCAGGAACAGGAGGAATGACTCCACCGTCTTCCCTGGAACCCAGCCCGATGGGGCTGGAGCTGTCCTCAGAGCTGGAAGGCTGTACTTTAGGCAGTTCTTTCTCCAGCCTGCTCCAGGTGGCTATGATTTCCAAAAGCTTCACACTGCGATCTGCAAAGAAAACCTGGAGCAGATAGTCGCCCAAAGACTTCCACTCTGCTGTAGAAAAAACTTCTTCAAGGCTGCAAAAAAACCCATGAGTTCTAGCATAATAGAACAATTTCTGGAGAGCATCTCCAGGAAAGGAGATTTCTTCTCTCCTCAGGACCTCAAGGCAAAGGTCCAACATGAGGGTTTCCTCATCTAAGGAGGATTTAGAGATCATTATCTCTTACCACGATACCTCAGGCACAGCAGCTCAGTCTCTCACTGGGCACAGAGGTCCACCGACGTGCAGTCTCTCTTGCAGTCGGAGGTCACCGGTGTGACCTGTTCTCCCACGTCAGGAGTCCGTTCAGACACGGACAGTGTCCAGATGTGCCGTTCAGACACAAAGGGTCAGCAGATGTGACCCAGCTGCAGTCCAGACACGGAGGGGTCACCAGATGCGACAGAAGACCCTCTTCCCACACGTCCGGGGTCACCACTGCGACCCAGCTGCAGTCCAGACACGGAGGGGTCACCACTTGTGATGGGAGACCCCTGTTCCCACACGTTCGGGGTCACCACTGCGACCCAGCTGCAGTCCAGACACGGAGGGGTCACCATTTGTGATGGGAGACCCCTGTGCCCACACGTTCGGGGTCACCACTTGTTACCCCACACCTTTAGAGAGGCAATACGTTGTGACGTGGGAGCGGACCTTGACAGAGGACGGCAGGCAGCAGCTTGGTGAAACATGGAAAGCTCTTTATTATCTGACTCCAATAGGCTTATATACATTTTGTACAGAGGGCCAAGATTGGCCCAAAGAGGTTACAACCTCCTGACTCCATTGGTCAATATGACCATCAGTCAAGTTCTCTCTCAGAGAACAAGAATGCAAAGCATACAGATAATATCTAAGAATACAATATTGTTTACATGAAGCAGCAGGAGAAAGCTGCTGCAAAGACTCAAACACTTGAAGGCAAGAAATTCAGGGACGACACTGCATCCAGCTGGCGGCCAGTCACTGGGGCCAGTTCTGTTCAATATTTTTATTGATGACATGGATGAGGGTACTGAGTCTATCATTAGTAAATTTCCAGATGACACTAAGCTAGGAGCATGTGTCAATTTATTGGAAGGTAGGAGGCCTCTGCAGAGAGACCTGGAATGGTTGGATGGATGGGCAAAGTCCAATAGGATGAGGTTTGATCAGTCCAAGTGCTGGGTCCTGAACTTTGACAACAATAACCCCCTGCAACATTATAGGCTGGGGTCAGTATGGCTGGACAGTGCCCAGGCAGAAAGGGATCTGGGGATACTGGTTGACAGCTGGCTGAACATGAGCCAGCAGTGTGCCCTGGTGGTCAAGAAGGCCAATGGCATCCTGGCCTGTATTAGGAATAGTGTGTCCAGCAGGAGCAGGGAGGTCATTCCTCCCTTGCACTCAGCATTGGTAAGGCCGCACCTTGAGTACTGTGTCCAGTTCTGGGCCACTCAATTTAGGAAGGACGTTCAGACGCTTAAGAGCATCCAGAGGTGGGCAACAAAGCTTGTGAGGGGCTTGGAACATAAGCCCTATGAGGAATGACTGAGGGAGCTGGGGTTGTTTAGCCTGGAAAAAAGGAGACTCAGAGATGTCAGGGCTCCTGACAGGCTAATTTTCACTTGGAGAACACAGAAAACACACCAAGGTGCTGCTGCAAGCAAAGTTACAGAACCTCCCCTGAGAGTTGCTTTTCTCGGGCAAAAGAGCGCTTTACAGCGCTTTCTGGCTGCTAGAGACATGCAGAAACAGCAAGTGTGGCAGAATGTGTTCCAAAGCAGCTGGAGCTACCACGGGCTCCTGACAGGCTTATTTTCACTTGGAGAACACAGAAAACACACCAAGGTGCTGCTGCAAGCAAAGTTACAGAACCCCCCCTGAGTGTTGCTTTTCTCGGGCAAAAGAGCGCTTTACAGCGCTTTCTGGCTGCTAGAGACATGCAGAAACAGCAAGTGTGGCAGAATGTGTTCCAAAGCAGCTGGAGCTACCACGGGCTCCTGACAGGCTTATTTTCACTTGGAGAACACAGAAAACACACCAAGGTGCTGCTGCCAGCAAAGTTACAGAACCCCCCCTGAGAGTTGCTTTTCTCGGGCAAAAGAGCGCTTTACAGCGCTTTCTGGCTGCTAGAGACATGCAGAAACAGCAAGTGTGGCAGAATGTGTTCCAAAGCAGCTGGAGCTACCACGGGCTCCTGACAGGCTTATTTTCACTTGGAGAACATAGAAAACACACCAAGGTGCTACTGCAAGCAAAGTTGCAGAATCCCCCCTGAGAGTTGCTTTTCTCGGGCAAAAGAGCGCTTTACAGCGCTTTCTGGCTGCTGGAGACATGCAGAAACAGCAAGTGTGGCAGAATGTGTTCCAAAGCAGCTGGAGCTACCACGGGCTCCTGACAGGCTTATTTTCACTTGGAGAACACAGAAAACACACCAAGGTGCTGCTGCAAGCAAAGTTACAGAACCCCCCCTGAGTGTTGCTTTTCTCGGGCAAAAGAGCGCTTTACAGCGCTTTCTGGCTGCTAGAGACATGCAGAAACAGCAAGTGTGGCAGAATGTGTTCCAAAGCAGCTTGAGCTACCACGGGCTCCTGACAGGCTTCTTTTCACTTGGAGAACACAGAAAACACACCAAGGTGCTGCTGCAAGCAAAGTTACAGAAGTCCCCCTGAGAGTTGCTTTTCTCGGGCAAAAGAGCGCTTTACAGCGCTTTCTGGCTGCTAGAGACATGCAGAAACAGCAAGTGTGGCAGAATGTGTTCCAAAGCAGCTGGAGCTACCACGGTCTCCTGACAGGCTTATTTTCACTTGGAGAACACAGAAAACACACCAAGGTGCTGCTGCAAGCAAAGTTACAGAAGTCCCCCTGAGAGTTGCTTTTCTCGGGCAAAAGAGAGCTTTACAGCGCTTTCTGGCTGCTAGAGACATGCAGAAACAGCAAGTGTGGCAGAATGTGTTCCAAAGCAGCTGGAGCTACCACGGGCTCCTGACAGGCTTATTTTCACTTGGAGAACACAGAAAACACACCAAGGTGCTGCTGCAAGCAAAGTTACAGAACCTCCCCTGAGAGTTGCTTTTCTCGGGCAAAAGAGCGCTTTACAGCGCTTTCTGGCTGCTAGAGACATGCAGAAACAGCAAGTGTGGCAGAATGTGTTCCAAAGCAGCTGGAGCTACCACGGGCTCCTGACAGGCTTATTTTCACTTGGAGAACACAGAAAACACACCAAGGTGCTGCTGCAAGCAAAGTTACAGAACCTCCCCTGAGAGTTGCTTTTCTCGGGCAAAAGAGCGCTTTACAGCGCTTTCTGGCTGCTAGAGACATGCAGAAACAGCAAGTGTGGCAGAATGTGTTCCAAAGCAGCTGGAGCTACCACGGGCTCCTGACAGGCTTATTTTCACTTGGAGAACACAGAAAACACACCAAGGTGCTGCTGCCAGCAAAGTTACAGAACCCCCCCTGAGAGTTGCTTTTCTCGGGCAAAAGAGCGCTTTACAGCGCTTTCTGGCTGCTAGAGACATGCAGAAACAGCAAGTGTGGCAGAATGTGTTCCAAAGCAGCTGGAGCTACCACGGGCTCCTGACAGGCTTATTTTCACTTGGAGAACATAGAAAACACACCAAGGTGCTACTGCAAGCAAAGTTGCAGAATCCCCCCTGAGAGTTGCTTTTCTCGGGCAAAAGAGCGCTTTACAGCGCTTTCTGGCTGCTGGAGACATGCAGAAACAGCAAGTGTGGCAGAATGTGTTCCAAAGCAGCTGGAGCTACCACGGGCTCCTGACAGGCTTATTTTCACTTGGAGAACACAGAAAACACACCAAGGTGCTGCTGCAAGCAAAGTTTCAGAAGTCCCCCTGAGTGTTGCTTTTCTCGGGCAAAAGAGCGCTTTACAGCGCTTTCTGGCTGCTAGAGACATGCAGAAACAGCAAGTGTGGCAGAATGTGTTCCAAAGCAGCTGGAGCTACCACGGGCTCCTGACAGGCTTCTTTTCACTTGGAGAACACAGAAAACACACCAAGGTGCTGCTGCAAGCAAAGTTACAGAAGTCCCCCTGAGAGTTGCTTTTCTCGGGCAAAAGAGCGCTTTACAGCGCTTTCTGGCTGCTAGAGACATGCAGAAACAGCAAGTGTGGCAGAATGTGTTCCAAAGCAGCTGGAGCTACCACGGTCTCCTGACAGGCTTATTTTCACTTGGAGAACACAGAAAACACACCAAGGTGCTGCTGCAAGCAAAGTTACAGAACCCCCCCCGTGTGTTGCTTTTCTCGGGCAAAAGAGAGCTTTACAGCGCTTTCTGGCTGCTAGAGACATGCAGAAACAGCAAGTGTGGCAGAATGTGTTCCAAAGCAGCTGGAGCTACCACGGGCTCCTGACAGGCTTATTTTCACTTGGAGAACACAGAAAACACACCAAGGTGCTGCTGCAAGCAAAGTTACAGAATCTCCCCCTGACTGTTGTTTTTCTCGGGCAAAAGAGCGCTTTACAGCGCTTTCTGGCTGCTAGAGACATGCAGAAAGAGCAAGTGTGGCAGAATGTGTTCCAAAGCAGCTGGAGCTACCACGGGCTCCTGACAGGCTTATTTTCACTTGGAGAACACAGAAAACACACCAAGGTGCTGCTGCAAGCAAAGTTACAGAACCCCCCCTGAGAGTTGCTTTTCTCGGGCAAAAGAGCGCTTTACAGCGCTTTCTGGCTGCTAGAGACATGCAGAAACAGCAAGTGTGGCAGAATGTGTTCCAAAGCAGCTGGAGCTACCACGGGCTCCTGACAGGCTTATTTTCACTTGGAGAACACAGAAAACACACCAAGGTGCTGCTGCAAGCAAAGTTACAGTACCCGCCCTGAGTGTTGCTTTTCTCTGGCAAAAGAGCGCTTTACAGCGCTTTCTGGGTGCTAGAGACATGCAGAAAGAGCAAGTGTGGCAGAATGTGTTCCAAAGCAGCTGGAGCTACCACGGGCTCCTGACAGGCTTATTTTCACTTGGAGAACACAGAAAACACACCAAGGTGCTGCTTCAAGCAAAGTTTCAGAAGTCCCCCTGAGAGTTGCTTTTCTCGGGCAAAAGAGCGCTTTACAGCGCTTTCTGGCTTCTAGAGACATGCAGAAACAGCAAATGTGGCAGAATGTGTTCCAAAGCAGCTGGAGCTACGACGGGCTCCTGACAGGCTTATTTTCACTTGGAGAACACAGAAAACACACCAAGGTGCTGCTGCAAGCAAAGTTACAGTACCCAACCTGAGTGTTGCTTTTCTCGGGCAAAAGAGCGCTTTACAGCGCTTTCTGGCTGCTAGAGACATGCAGAAAGAGCAAGTGTGGCAGAATGTGTTCCAAAGCAGCTGGAGCTACCATGGGCTCCTGACACGCTTATTTTCACTTGGAGAACACAGAAAACACACCAAGGTGCTGCTGCAAGCAAAGTTACAGAAGTCCCCCTGAGAGTTGCTTTTCTCGGGCAAAAGAGCGCTTTACAGCGCTTTCTGGCTGCTAGAGACATGCAGAAAGAGCAAGTGTGGCAGAATGTGTTCCAAAGCAGCTGGAGCTACCACGGGCTCCTGACAGGCTTATTTTCACTTGGAGAACACAGAAAACACACCAAGGTGCTGCTGCAAGCAAAGTTACAGAACCCCCCCTGAGTGTTGCTTTTCTCGGGCAAAAGAGCGCTTTACAGCGCTTTCTGGCTGCTAGAGACATGCAGAAAGAGCAAGTGTGGCAGAATGTGTTCCAAAGCAGCTGGAGCTACCACGGGCTCCTGACAGGCTTATTTTCACTTGGAGAACACAGAAAACACACCAAGGTGCTGCTGCAAGCAAAGTTACAGAAGTCCCCCTGAGTGTTCCTTTTCTCGGGCAAAAGAGAGCTCTACAGCGCTTTCTGGCTGCTAGAGACATGCGGAAAGAGCAATTGTGGCAGAATGTGTTCCAAAGCAGCTGGAGCTACCACGGGCTCCTGACAGGCTTATTTTCACTTGGAGAACACAGAAAACACACCAAGGTGCTGCTGCAAGCAAAGTTACAGAAGTCCCCCTGAGAGTTGCTTTTCTCGGGCAAAAGAGCGCTTTACAGCGCTTTCTGGCTGCTACAGACATGCAGAAAGAGCAAGTGTGGCAGAATGTGTTCCAAAGCAGCTGGAGCTACCACGGGCTCCTGACAGGCTTATTTTCACTTGGAGAACACAGAACACACACCAAGGTGCTGCTGCAAGCAAAGTTTCAGAAGTCCCCCTGAGAGTTGCTTTTCTCGGGCAAAAGAGCGCTTTACAGCGCTTTCTGGCTGCTAGAGACATGCAGAAACAGCAAGTGTGGCAGAATGTGTTCCAAAGCAGCTGGAGCTACCACGGTCTCCTGACAGGCTTATTTTCACTTGGAGAACACAGAAAACACACCAAGGTGCTGCTGCAAGCAAAGTTACAGACCCCCCCCCATGTGTTGCTTTTCTCGGGCAAAAGAGAGCTTTACAGCACTTTCTGGCTGCTAGAGACATGCAGAAACAGCAAGTGTGGCAGAATGTGTTCCAAAGCAGCTGGAGCTACCACGGGCTCCTGACAGGCTTATTTTCACTTGGAGAACACAGAAAACACACCAAGGTGCTGCTGCAAGCAAAGTTACAGAATCTCCCCCTGACTGTTGTTTTTCTCGGGCAAAAGAGCGCTTTACAGCGCTTTCTGGCTGCTAGAGACATGCAGAAAGAGCAAGTGTGGCAGAATGTGTTCCAAAGCAGCTGGAGCTACCACGGTCTCCTGACAGGCTTATTTTCACTTGGAGAACACAGAAAACACACCAAGGTGCTGCTGCAAGCAAAGTTACAGAACCCCCCCTGAGAGTTGCTTTTCTCGGGCAAAAGAGCGCTTTACAGCGCTTTCTGGCTGCTAGAGACATGCAGAAACAGCAAGTGTGGCAGAATGTGTTCCAAAGCAGCTGGAGCTACCACGGGCTCCTGACAGGCTTATTTTCACTTGGAGAACACAGAAAACACACCAAGGTGCTGCTGCAAGCAAAGTTACAGAACCCGCCCTGACTGTTGCTTTTCTCTGGCAAAAGAGCGCTTTACAGCGCTTTCTGGGTGCTAGAGACATGCAGAAACAGCAAGTGTGGCAGAATGTGTTCCAAAGCAGCTGGAGCTACCACGGGCTCCTGACAGGCTTATTTTCACTTGGAGAACACAGAAAACACACCAAGGTGCTGCTTCAAGCAAAGTTTCAGAAGTCCCCCTGAGAGTTGCTTTTCTCGGGCAAAAGAGCGCTTTACAGCGCTTTCTGGCTGCTAGAGACATGCAGAAACAGCAAATGTGGCAGAATGTGTTCCAAAGCAGCTGGAGCTAAGACGGGCTCCTGACAGGCTTATTTTCACTTGGAGAACACAGAAAACACACCAAGGTGCTGCTGCAAGCAAAGTTACAGAAGTCCCCCTGAGAGTTGCTTTTCTCGGGCAAAAGAGCGCTTTACAGCGCTTTCTGGCTGCTAGAGACATGCAGAAAGAGCGAGTGTGGCAGAATGTGTTCCAAAGCAGCTGGAGCTACCACGGGCTCCTGACAGGCTTATTTTCACTTGGAGAACACAGAAAACACACCAAGGTGCTGCTGCCAGCAAAGTTACAGAACCCCCCTGAGAGTTGCTTTTCTTGGGCAAAAGAGCGCTTTACAGCGCTTTCTGGCTGCTAGAGACATGCAGAAAGAGCGAGTGCGGCAGAATGTGTTCCAAAGCAGCTGGAGCTACGACGGGCTCCTGACAGGCTTATTTTCACTTGGAGAACACAGAAAACACACCAAGGTGCTGCTGCAAGCAAAGTTACAGTACCCAACCTGAGTGTTGCTTTTCTCGGGCAAAAGAGCGCTTTACAGCGCTTTCTGGCTGCTAGAGACATGCAGAAAGAGCAAGTGTGGCAGAATGTGTTCCAAAGCAGCTGGAGCTACCATGGGCTCCTGACACGCTTATTTTCACTTGGAGAACACAGAAAACACACCAAGGTGCTGCTGCAAGCAAAGTTACAGAAGTCCCCCTGAGAGTTGCTTTTCTCGGGCAAAAGAGCGCTTTACAGCGCTTTCTGGCTGCTAGAGACATGCAGAAAGAGCAAGTGTGGCAGAATGTGTTCCAAAGCAGCTGGAGCTACCACGGGCTCCTGACAGGCTTATTTTCACTTGGAGAACACAGAAAACACACCAAGGTGCTGCTGCAAGCAAAGTTACAGAACCCCCCCTGAGTGTTGCTTTTCTCGGGCAAAAGAGCGCTTTACAGCGCTTTCTGGCTGCTAGAGACATGCAGAAAGAGCAAGTGTGGCAGAATGTGTTCCAAAGCAGCTGGAGCTACCACGGGCTCCTGACAGGCTTATTTTCACTTGGAGAACACAGAAAACACACCAAGGTGCTGCTGCAAGCAAAGTTACAGAAGTCCCCCTGAGTGTTCCTTTTCTCGGGCAAAAGAGAGCTCTACAGCGCTTTCTGGCTGCTAGAGACATGCGGAAAGAGCAATTGTGGCAGAATGTGTTCCAAAGCAGCTGGAGCTACCACGGGCTCCTGACAGGCTTATTTTCACTTGGAGAACACAGAAAACACACCAAGGTGCTGCTGCAAGCAAAGTTACAGAAGTCCCCCTGAGAGTTGCTTTTCTCGGGCAAAAGAGCGCTTTACAGCGCTTTCTGGCTGCTACAGACATGCAGAAAGAGCAAGTGTGGCAGAATGTGTTCCAAAGCAGCTGGAGCTACCACGGGCTCCTGACAGGCTTATTTTCACTTGGAGAACACAGAAAACACACCAAGGTGCTGCTTCAAGCAAAGTTTCAGAAGTCCCCCTGAGAGTTGCTTTTCTCGGGCAAAAGAGCGCTTTACAGCGCTTTCTGGCTGCTAGAGACATGCAGAAAGAGCAAGTGTGGCAGAATGTGTTCCAAAGCAGCTGGAGCTACCACGGGCTCCTGACAGGCTTATTTTCACTTGGAGAACACAGAAAACACACCAAGGTGCTGCTGCAAGCAAAGTTACAGAAGTCCCCCTCAAAGTTGCTTTTCTCGGGCAAAAGAGAGCTTTACAGCGCTTTCAGGCTGCTAGAGACATGCAGAAAGAGCAAGTGTGGCAGAATGTGTTCCAAAGCAGCTGGAGCTACCACGGGCTCCTGACAGGCTTATTTTCACTTGGAGAACACAGAAAACACACCAAGGTGCTGCTGCCAGCAAAGTTACAGAACCCCCCTGAGAGTTGCTTTTCTTGGGCAAAAGAGCGCTTTACAGCGCTTTCTGGCTGCTAGAGACATGCAGAAAGAGCGAGTGCGGCAGAATGTGTTCCAAAGCAGCTGGAGCTACGACGGGCTCCTGACAGGCTTATTTTCACTTGGAGAACACAGAAAACACACCAAGGTGCTGCTGCAAGCAAAGTTACAGTACCCAACCTGAGTGTTGCTTTTCTCGGGCAAAAGAGCGCTTTACAGCGCTTTCTGGCTGCTAGAGACATGCAGAAAGAGCAAGTGTGGCAGAATGTGTTCCAAAGCAGCTGGAGCTACCATGGGCTCCTGACACGCTTATTTTCACTTGGAGAACACAGAAAACACACCAAGGTGCTGCTGCAAGCAAAGTTACAGAAGTCCCCCTGAGAGTTGCTTTTCTCGGGCAAAAGAGCGCTTTACAGCGCTTTCTGGCTGCTAGAGACATGCAGAAAGAGCAAGTGTGGCAGAATGTGTTCCAAAGCAGCTGGAGCTACCACGGGCTCCTGACAGGCTTATTTTCACTTGGAGAACACAGAAAACACACCAAGGTGCTGCTGCAAGCAAAGTTACAGAACCCCCCCTGAGTGTTGCTTTTCTCGGGCAAAAGAGCGCTTTACAGCGCTTTCTGGCTGCTAGAGACATGCAGAAAGAGCAAGTGTGGCAGAATGTGTTCCAAAGCAGCTGGAGCTACCACGGGCTCCTGACAGGCTTATTTTCACTTGGAGAACACAGAAAACACACCAAGGTGCTGCTGCAAGCAAAGTTACAGAAGTCCCCCTCAAAGTTGCTTTTCTCGGGCAAAAGAGAGCTTTACAGCGCTTTCAGGCTGCTAGAGACATGCAGAAAGAGCAAGTGTGGCAGAATGTGTTCCAAAGCAGCTGGAGCTACCACGGGCTCCTGACAGGCTTATTTTCACTTGGAGAACACAGAAAACACACCAAGGTGCTGCTGCAAGCAAAGTTACAGAAGTCCCCCTGAGAGTTGCTTTTCTCGGGCAAAAGAGCGCTTTACAGCGCTTTCTGGCTGTTAGAGACATGCAGAAAGAGCAAGTGTGGCAGAATGTGTTCCAAAGCAGCTGGAGCTACCACGGGCTCCTGACAGGCTTCTTTTCACTTGGAGAACACAGAAAACACACCAAGGTGCTGCTGCAAGCAAAGTTACAGAAGTCCCCCTGAGAGTTGCTTTTCTCGGGCAAAAGAGCGCTTTACAGCGCTTTCTGGCTGCTAGAGACATGCCGAAAGAGCAAGTGTGGCAGAATGTGTTCCAAAGCAGCTGGAGCTACCACGGGCTCCTGACAGGCTTATTTTCACTTGGAGAACACAGAAAACACACCAAGGTGCTGCTGCAAGCAAAGTTACAGTACCCAACCTGAGTGTTGCTTTTCTCGGGCAAAAGAGCGCTTTACAGCGCTTTCTGGCTGCTAGAGACATGCAGAAAGAGCAAGTGTGGCAGAATGTGTTCCAAAGCAGCTGGAGCTACCATGGGCTCCTGACACGCTTATTTTCACTTGGAGAACACAGAAAACACACCAAGGTGCTGCTGCAAGCAAAGTTACAGAAGTCCCCCTGAGAGTTGCTTTTCTCGGGCAAAAGAGCGCTTTACAGCGCTTTCTGGCTGCTAGAGACATGCAGAAAGAGCAAGTGTGGCAGAATGTGTTCCAAAGCAGCTGGAGCTACCACGGGCTCCTGACAGGCTTATTTTCACTTGGAGAACACAGAAAACACACCAAGGTGCTGCTGCAAGCAAAGTTACAGAACCCCCCCTGAGTGTTGCTTTTCTCGGGCAAAAGAGCGCTTTACAGTGCTTTCTGGCTGCTAGAGACATGCAGAAAGAGCAAGTGTGGCAGAATGTGTTCCAAAGCAGCTGGAGCTACCACGGGCTCCTGACAGGCTTATTTTCACTTGGAGAACACAGAAAACACACCAAGGTGCTGCTGCAAGCAAAGTTACAGAACCCCCCCTGAGTGTTGCTTTTCTCGGGCAAAAGAGAGCTTTACAGCGCTTTCTGGCTGCTAGAGACATGCAGAAAGAGCAAGTGCGGCAGAATGTGTTCCAAAGCAGCTGGAGCTACCACGGGCTCCTGACAGGCTTATTTTCACTTGGAGAACACAGAAAACACACCAAGGTGCTGCTGCAAGCAAAGTTACAGAAGTCCCCCTGAGAGTTGCTTTTCTCGGGCAAAAGAGCGCTTTACAGCGCTTTCTGGCTGTTAGAGACATGCAGAAAGAGCAAGTGTGGCAGAATGTGTTCCAAATCAGCTGGAGCTACCACGGGCTCCTGACAGGCTTATTTTCACTTGGAGAACACAGAAAACACACCAAGGTGCTGCTGCAAGCAAAGTTACAGAACCCGCCCTGAGTGTTGCTTTTCTCGAGCAAAAGAGAGCTTTACAGCGCTTTCTGGCTGCTAGAGACATGCAGAAAGAGCAAGTGTGGCAGAATGTGTTCCAAAGCAGCTGGTGCTACCACGGGCTCCTGACAGGCTTATTTTCACTTGGAGAACACAGAAAACACACCAAGGTGCTGCTGCAAGCAAAGTTACAAAAGTCCCCCTGAGTGTTGCTTTTCTCGAGCAAAAGAGAGCTTTACAGCGCTTTCTGGCTGCTAGAGACATGCAGAAAGAGCAAGTGTGGCAGAATGTGTTCCAAAGCAGCTGGAGCTACCACGGTCTCCTGACAGGCTTATTTTCACTTGGAGAACACAGAAAACACACCAAGGTGCTGCTGCAAGCAAAGTTACAGAACCCCCCCTGAGAGTTGCTTTTCTCGGGCAAAAGAGCGCTTTACAGCACTTTCTGGCTGCTAGAGACATGCAGAAACAGCAAGTGTGGCAGAATGTGTTCCAAAGCAGCTGGAGCTACCACGGGCTCCTGACAGGCTTATTTTCACTTGGAGAACACAGAAAACACACCAAGGTGCTGCTGCAAGCAAAGTTACAGAACCCGCCCTGAGTGTTGCTTTTCTCTGGCAAAAGAGCGCTTTACAGCGCTTTCTGGGTGCTAGAGACATGCAGAAACAGCAAGTGTGGCAGAATGTGTTCCAAAGCAGCTGGAGCTACCACGGGCTCCTGACAGGCTTATTTTCACTTGGAGAACACAGAAAACACACCAAGGTGCTGCTTCAAGCAAAGTTTCAGAAGTCCCCCTGAGAGTTGCTTTTCTCGGGCAAAAGAGCGCTTTACAGCGCTTTCTGGCTGCTAGAGACATGCAGAAACAGCAAATGTGGCAGAATGTGTTCCAAAGCAGCTGGAGCTAAGACGGGCTCCTGACAGGCTTATTTTCACTTGGAGAACACAGAAAACACACCAAGGTGCTGCTGCAAGCAAAGTTACAGAAGTCCCCCTGAGAGTTGCTTTTCTCGGGCAAAAGAGCGCTTTACAGCGCTTTCTGGCTGCTAGAGACATGCAGAAAGAGCGAGTGTGGCAGAATGTGTTCCAAAGCAGCTGGAGCTACCACGGGCTCCGGACAGGCTTATTTTCACTTGGAGAACACAGAAAACACACCAAGGTGCTGCTGCCAGCAAAGTTACAGAACCCCCCTGAGAGTTGCTTTTCTTGGGCAAAAGAGCGCTTTACAGCGCTTTCTGGCTGCTAGAGACATGCAGAAAGAGCGAGTGCGGCAGAATGTGTTCCAAAGCAGCTGGAGCTACGACGGGCTCCTGACAGGCTTATTTTCACTTGGAGAACACAGAAAACACACCAAGGTGCTGCTGCAAGCAAAGTTACAGTACCCAACCTGAGTGTTGCTTTTCTCGGGCAAAAGAGCGCTTTACAGCGCTTTCTGGCTGCTAGAGACATGCAGAAAGAGCAAGTGTGGCAGAATGTGTTCCAAAGCAGCTGGAGCTACCATGGGCTCCTGACAGGCTTATTTTCACTTGGAGAACACAGAAAACACACCAAGGTGCTGCTGCAAGCAAAGTTACAGAAGTCCCCCTGAGAGTTGCTTTTCTCGGGCAAAAGAGCGCTTTACAGCGCTTTCTGGCTGCTAGAGACATGCAGAAAGAGCGAGTGTGGCAGAATGTGTTCCAAAGCAGCTGGAGCTACCACGGGCTCCTGACAGGCTTATTTTCACTTGGAGAACACAGAAAACACACCAAGGTGCTGCTGCCAGCAAAGTTACAGAACCCCCCTGAGAGTTGCTTTTCTTGGGCAAAAGAGCGCTTTACAGCGCTTTCTGGCTGCTAGAGACATGCAGAAAGAGCGAGTGCGGCAGAATGTGTTCCAAAGCAGCTGGAGCTACGACGGGCTCCTGACAGGCTTATTTTCACTTGGAGAACACAGAAAACACACCAAGGTGCTGCTGCAAGCAAAGTTACAGTACCCAACCTGAGTGTTGCTTTTCTCGGGCAAAAGAGCGCTTTACAGCGCTTTCTGGCTGCTAGAGACATGCAGAAAGAGCAAGTGTGGCAGAATGTGTTCCAAAGCAGCTGGAGCTACCATGGGCTCCTGACAGGCTTATTTTCACTTGGAGAACACAGAAAACACACCAAGGTGCTGCTGCAAGCAAAGTTTCAGAAGTCCCCCTGAGAGTTGCTTTTCTCGGGCAAAAGAGCGCTTTACAGCGCTTTCTGGCTGCTAGAGACATGCAGAAAGAGCAAGTGTGGCAGAATGTGTTCCAAAGCAGCTGGAGCTACCACGGGCTCCTGACAGGCTTATTTTCACTTGGAGAACACAGAAAACACACCAAGGTGCTGCTGCAAGCAAAGTTACAGAAGTCCCCCTGAGAGTTGCTTTTCTCGGGCAAAAGAGCGCTTTACAGCGCTTTCTGGCTGTTAGAGACATGCAGAAAGAGCAAGTGTGGCAGAATGTGTTCCAAAGCAGCTGGAGCTACCACGGGCTCCTGACAGGCTTATTTTCACTTGGAGAACACAGAAAACACACCAAGGTGCTGCTGCAAGCAAAGTTACAGAACCCGCCCTGAGTGTTGCTTTTCTCGAGCAAAAGAGAGCTTTACAGCGCTTTCTGGCTGCTAGAGACATGCAGAAAGAGCAAGTGTGGCAGAATGTGTTCCAAAGCAGCTGGTGCTACCACGGGCTCCTGACAGGCTTATTTTCACTTGGAGAACACAGAAAACACACCAAGGTGCTGCTGCAAGCAAAGTTTCAGAAGTCCCCCTGAGTGTTGCTTTTCTTGGGCAAAAGAGCGCTTTACAGCGCTTTCTGGCTGCTAGAGACATGCCGAAAGAGCAAGTGTGGCAGAATGTGTTCCAAAGCAGCTGGAGCTACCACGGGCTCCGGACAGGCTTCTTTTCACTTGGAGAACACAGAAAACACACCAAGGTGCTGCTGCAAGCAAAGTTACACAAGTCCCCCTGAGTGTTGCTTTTCTCGAGAAAAGAGCGCTTTACAGCGCTTTCTGGCTGCTAGAGACATGCAGAAAGAGCAAGTGTGGCAGAATGTGTTCCAAAGCAGCTGGAGCTACCACGGGCTCCGGACAGGCTTATTTTCACTTGGAGAACACAGAAAACACACCAAGGTGCTGCTGCAAGCAAAGTTACAGAGGTTTCCCAGAGTGTTGCTTTTCTCGAGAAAAGAGCGCTTTACAGCGCTTTCTGGCTGCTAGAGACATGCAGAAAGAGCAAGTGTGGCAGAATGTGTTCCAAAGCAGCTGGAGCTACCACGGGCTCCGGACAGGCTTATTTTCACTTGGAGAACACAGAAAACACACCAAGGTGCTGCTGCAAGCAAAGTTACAGAGGTTTCCCAGAGTGTTGCTTTTCTCGAGAAAAGAGCGCTTTACAGCGCTTTCTGGCTGCTAGAGACATGCAGAAAGAGCAAGTGTGGCAGAATGTGTTCCAAAGCAGCTGGAGCTACCACGGGCTCCGGACAGGCTTATTTTCACTTGGAGAACACAGAAAACACACCAAGGTGCTGCTGCAAGCAAAGTTACAGAACTCCCCCAGAGTGTTGCTTTTCTCGGGCAAAAGAGCGCTTTACAGCGCTTTCTGGCTGCTAGAGACATGCAGAAAGAGCAAGTGTGGCAGAATGTGTTCCAAAGCAGCTGGAGCTACCACGGGCTCCGGACAGGCTTATTTTCACTTGGAGAACACAGAAAACACACCAAGGTGCTGCTGCAAGCAAAGTTACAGAACTCCCCCTGAGTGTTGCTTTTCTCGGGCAAAAGAGCGCTTTACAGCGCTTTCTGGCTGCTAGAGACATGCAGAAAGAGCAAGTGTGGCAGAATGTGTTCCAAAGCAGCTGGAGCTACCACGGGCTCCGGACAGGCTTATTTTCACTTGGAGAACACAGAAAACACACCAAGGTGCTGCTGCAAGCAAAGTTACAGAACCCTCCCTGAGTGTTGCTTTTCTTGGGCAAAAGAGCGCTTTACAGTGCTTTCTGGCTGCTAGAGACCTGCAGAAACAGCAAGTGTGGCAGAATGTGTTCCAAAGCAGCTGGAGCTACCACGGGCTCCGGACAGGCTTATTTTCACTTGGAGAACACAGAAAACACACCAAGGTGCTGCTGCAAGCAAAGTTACAGAACCCCCCCGAGTGTTGCTTTTCTCGGGCAAAAGAGCGCTTTACAGCGCTTTCTGGCTGCTAGAGACATGCAGAAAGAGCAAGTGTGGCAGAATGTGTTCCAAAGCAGCTGGAGCTACCACGGGCTCCGGACAGGCTTATTTTCACTTGGAGAACACAGAAAACACATCAAGGTGCTGCTGCAAGGAAAGTTAAAGAACCCCCCCTGAGTGTTGCTTTTCTCGGGCAAAAGAGAGCTTTACAGCGCTTTCTGGCTGCTAGAGACATGCAGAAAGAGCAAGTGTGGCAGAATGTGTTCCAAAGCAGCTGGAGCTACCACGGGCTCCGGACAGGCTTATTTTCACTTGGAGAACACAGAAAACACACCAAGGTGCTGCTGCAAGCAAAGTTACAGAGGTCCCCCAGAGTGTTACTTTTCTCGGGCAAAAGAGCGCTTTACAGCGCTTTCTGGCTGCTAGAGACATGCAGAAAGAGCAAGTGTGGCAGAATGTGTTCCAAAGCAGCTGGAGCTACCACGGGCTCTGGACAGGCTTATTTTCACTTGGAGAACACAGAAAACACACCAAGGTGCTGCTGCAAGCAAAGTTACAGAACCCCCCCCGAGTGTTGGCTTTCTCGGGCAAAAGAGTGCTTTACAGTGCTTTCTGGCTGCTAGAGACATGCAGAAACAGCAATTGTGGCAGAATGTGTTCCAAAGCAGCTGGAGCTACCACGGGCTCCGGACAGGCTTATTTTCACTTGGAGAACACAGAAAACACACCAAGGTGCTGCTGCAAGCAAAGTTACAGAGGTTTCCCAGAGTGTTGCTTTTCTCGAGAAAAGAGCGCTTTACAGCGCTTTCTGGCTGCTAGAGACATGCAGAAAGAGCAAGTGTGGCAGAATGTGTTCCAAAGCAGCTGGAGCTACCACGGGCTCCGGACAGGCTTCTTTTCACTTGGAGAACACAGAAAACACACCAAGGTGCTGCTGCAAGCAAAGTTACAGAGGTTTCCCAGAGTGTTGCTTTTCTCGAGAAAAGAGCGCTTTACAGCGCTTTCTGGCTGCTAGAGACATGCAGAAAGAGCAAGTGTGGCAGAATGTGTTCCAAAGCAGCTGGAGCTACCACGGGCTCCGGACAGGCTTATTTTCACTTGGAGAACACAGAAAACACACCAAGGTGCTGCTGCAAGCAAAGTTACAGAGGTTTCCCAGAGTGTTGCTTTTCTCGAGAAAAGAGCGCTTTACAGCGCTTTCTGGCTGCTAGAGACATGCAGAAAGAGCAAGTGTGGCAGAATGTGTTCCAAAGCAGCTGGAGCTACCACGGGCTCCGGACAGGCTTATTTTCACTTGGAGAACACAGAAAACACACCAAGGTGCTGCTGCAAGCAAAGTTACAGAAGTCCCCCTGAGAGTTGCTTTTCTCGGGCAAAAGAGCGCTTTACAGCGCTTTCTGGCTGCTAGAGACATGCAGAAAGAGCGAGTGTGGCAGAATGTGTTCCAAAGCAGCTGGAGCTACCACGGGCTCCTGACAGGCTTATTTTCACTTGGAGAACACAGAAAACACACCAAGGTGCTGCTGCCAGCAAAGTTACAGAACCCCCCTGAGAGTTGCTTTTCTTGGGCAAAAGAGCGCTTTACAGCGCTTTCTGGCTGCTAGAGACATGCAGAAAGAGCGAGTGCGGCAGAATGTGTTCCAAAGCAGCTGGAGCTACGACGGGCTCCTGACAGGCTTATTTTCACTTGGAGAACACAGAAAACACACCAAGGTGCTGCTGCAAGCAAAGTTACAGAGGTTTCCCAGAGTGTTGCTTTTCTCGAGAAAAGAGCGCTTTACAGCGCTTTCTGGCTGCTAGAGACATGCAGAAAGAGCGAGTGTGGCAGAATGTGTTCCAAAGCAGCTGGAGCTACCACGGGCTCCTGACAGGCTTATTTTCACTTGGAGAACACAGAAAACACACCAAGGTGCTGCTGCCAGCAAAGTTACAGAACCCCCCTGAGAGTTGCTTTTCTTGGGCAAAAGAGCGCTTTACAGCGCTTTCTGGCTGCTAGAGACATGCAGAAAGAGCGAGTGCGGCAGAATGTGTTCCAAAGCAGCTGGAGCTACGACGGGCTCCTGACAGGCTTATTTTCACTTGGAGAACACAGAAAACACACCAAGGTGCTGCTGCAAGCAAAGTTACAGTACCCAACCTGAGTGTTGCTTTTCTCGGGCAAAAGAGCGCTTTACAGCGCTTTCTGGCTGCTAGAGACATGCAGAAAGAGCAAGTGTGGCAGAATGTGTTCCAAAGCAGCTGGAGCTACCATGGGCTCCTGACACGCTTATTTTCACTTGGAGAACACAGAAAACACACCAAGGTGCTGCTGCAAGCAAAGTTACAGAACCCCCCCTGAGTGTTGCTTTTCTCGGGCAAAAGAGCGCTTTACAGCGCTTTCTGGCTGCTAGAGACATGCAGAAAGAGCAAGTGTGGCAGAATGTGTTCCAAAGCAGCTGGAGCTACCACGGGCTCCTGACAGGCTTATTTTCACTTGGAGAACACAGAAAACACACCAAGGTGCTGCTGCAAGCAAAGTTTCAGAAGTCCCCCTGAGAGTTGCTTTTCTCGGGCAAAAGAGCGCTTTACAGCGCTTTCTGGCTGCTAGAGACATGCAGAAAGAGCAAGTGTGGCAGAATGTGTTCCAAAGCAGCTGGAGCTACCACGGGCTCCTGACAGGCTTATTTTCACTTGGAGAACACAGAAAACACACCAAGGTGCTGCTGCAAGCAAAGTTACAGAAGTCCCCCTGAGAGTTGCTTTTCTCGGGCAAAAGAGCGCTTTACAGCGCTTTCTGGCTGTTAGAGACATGCAGAAAGAGCAAGTGTGGCAGAATGTGTTCCAAAGCAGCTGGAGCTACCACGGGCTCCTGACAGGCTTATTTTCACTTGGAGAACACAGAAAACACACCAAGGTGCTGCTGCAAGCAAAGTTACAGAACCCGCCCTGAGTGTTGCTTTTCTCGAGCAAAAGAGAGCTTTACAGCGCTTTCTGGCTGCTAGAGACATGCAGAAAGAGCAAGTGTGGCAGAATGTGTTCCAAAGCAGCTGGTGCTACCACGGGCTCCTGACAGGCTTATTTTCACTTGGAGAACACAGAAAACACACCAAGGTGCTGCTGCAAGCAAAGTTTCAGAAGTCCCCCTGAGTGTTGCTTTTCTTGGGCAAAAGAGCGCTTTACAGCGCTTTCTGGCTGCTAGAGACATGCCGAAAGAGCAAGTGTGGCAGAATGTGTTCCAAAGCAGCTGAAGCTACCACGGGCTCCTGACAGGCTTATTTTCACTTGGAGAACACAGAAAACACACCAAGGTGCTGCTGCAAGCAAAGTTACAGTACCCAACCTGAGTGTTGCTTTTCTCGGGCAAAAGAGCGCTTTACAGCGCTTTCTGGCTGCTAGAGACATGCAGAAAGAGCAAGTGTGGCAGAATGTGTTCCAAAGCAGCTGGAGCTACCATGGGCTCCTGACACGCTTATTTTCACTTGGAGAACACAGAAAACACACCAAGGTGCTGCTGCAAGCAAAGTTACAGAAGTCCCCCTGAGAGTTGCTTTTCTCGGGCAAAAGAGCGCTTTACAGCGCTTTCTGGCTGCTAGAGACATGCAGAAAGAGCAAGTGTGGCAGAATGTGTTCCAAAGCAGCTGGAGCTACCACGGGCTCCTGACAGGCTTATTTTCACTTGGAGAACACAGAAAACACACCAAGGTGCTGCTGCAAGCAAAGTTACAGAACCCCCCCTGAGTGTTGCTTTTCTCGGGCAAAAGAGCGCTTTACAGCGCTTTCTGGCTGCTAGAGACATGCAGAAAGAGCAAGTGTGGCAGAATGTGTTCCAAAGCAGCTGGAGCTACCACGGGCTCCTGACAGGCTTATTTTCACTTGGAGAACACAGAAAACACACCAAGGTGCTGCTGCAAGCAAAGTTACAGAAGTCCCCCTGAGTGTTCCTTTTCTCGGGCAAAAGAGAGCTCTACAGCGCTTTCTGGCTGCTAGAGACATGCGGAAAGAGCAATTGTGGCAGAATGTGTTCCAAAGCAGCTGGAGCTACCACGGGCTCCTGACAGGCTTATTTTCACTTGGAGAACACAGAAAACACACCAAGGTGCTGCTGCAAGCAAAGTTACAGAAGTCCCCCTGAGAGTTGCTTTTCTCGGGCAAAAGAGCGCTTTACAGCGCTTTCTGGCTGCTACAGACATGCAGAAACAGCAAGTGTGGCAGAATGTGTTCCAAAGCAGCTGGAGCTACCACGGGCTCCTGACAGGCTTATTTTCACTTGGAGAACACAGAAAACACACCAAGGTGCTGCTTCAAGCAAAGTTTCAGAAGTCCCCCTGAGAGTTGCTTTTCTCGGGCAAAAGAGCGCTTTACAGCGCTTTCTGGCTGCTAGAGACATGCAGAAAGAGCAAGTGTGGCAGAATGTGTTCCAAAGCAGCTGGAGCTACCACGGGCTCCTGACAGGCTTATTTTCACTTGGAGAACACAGAAAACACACCAAGGTGCTGCTGCAAGCAAAGTTACAGAACCCCCCCTGAGTGTTGCTTTTCTCGGGCAAAAGAGCGCTTTACAGTGCTTTCTGGCTGCTAGAGACATGCAGAAAGAGCAAGTGTGGCAGAATGTGTTCCAAAGCAGCTGGAGCTACCACGGGCTCCTGACAGGCTTATTTTCACTTGGAGAACACAGAAAACACACCAAGGTGCTGCTGCAAGCAAAGTTACAGAACCCCCCCTGAGTGTTGCTTTTCTCGGGCAAAAGAGAGCTTTACAGCGCTTTCTGGCTGCTAGAGACATGCAGAAAGAGCAAGTGCGGCAGAATGTGTTCCAAAGCAGCTGGAGCTACCACGGGCTCCTGACAGGCTTATTTTCACTTGGAGAACACAGAAAACACACCAAGGTGCTGCTGCAAGCAAAGTTACAGAAGTCCCCCTCAAAGTTGCTTTTCTCGGGCAAAACAGAGCTTTACAGCGCTTTCAGGCTGCTAGAGACATGCAGAAAGAGCAAGTGTGGCAGAATGTGTTCCAAAGCAGCTGGAGCTACCATGGGCTCCTGACACGCTTATTTTCACTTGGAGAACACAGAAAACACACCAAGGTGCTGCTGCAAGCAAAGTTACAGAAGTCCCCCTGAGAGTTGCTTTTCTCGGGCAAAAGAGCGCTTTACAGCGCTTTCTGGCTGTTAGAGACATGCAGAAAGAGCAAGTGTGGCAGAATGTGTTCCAAAGCAGCTGGAGCTACCACGGGCTCCTGACAGGCTTATTTTCACTTGGAGAACACAGAAAACACACCAAGGTGCTGCTGCAAGCAAAGTTACAGAACCCGCCCTGAGTGTTGCTTTTCTCGAGCAAAAGAGAGCTTTACAGCGCTTTCTGGCTGCTAGAGACATGCAGAAAGAGCAAGTGTGGCAGAATGTGTTCCAAAGCAGCTGGTGCTACCACGGGCTCCTGACAGGCTTATTTTCACTTGGAGAACACAGAAAACACACCAAGGTGCTGCTGCAAGCAAAGTTACAAAAGTCCCCCTGAGTGTTGCTTTTCTCGAGCAAAAGAGAGCTTTACAGCGCTTTCTGGCTGCTAGAGACATGCAGAAAGAGCAAGTGTGGCAGAATGTGTTCCAAAGCAGCTGGAGCTACCACGGTCTCCTGACAGGCTTATTTTCACTTGGAGAACACAGAAAACACACCAAGGTGCTGCTGCAAGCAAAGTTACAGAAGTCCCCCTCAAAGTTGCTTTTCTCGGGCAAAAGAGAGCTTTACAGCGCTTTCTGGCTGCTAGAGACATGCAGAAACAGCAAGTGTGGCAGAATGTGTTCCAAAGCAGCTGGAGCTACCACGGGCTCCTGACAGGCTTATTTTCACTTGGAGAACACAGAAAACACACCAAGGTGCTGCTGCAAGCAAAGTTACAGAACCCCCCCTGAGAGTTGCTTTTCTCGGGCAAAAGAGCGCTTTACAGCGCTTTCTGGCTGCTAGAGACATGCAGAAAGAGCAAGTGTGGCAGAATGTGTTCCAAAGCAGCTGGAGCTACCACGGGCTCCTGACAGGCTTATTTTCACTTGGAGAACACAGAAAACACACCAAGGTGCTGCTGCAAGCAAAGTTACAGAAGTCCCCTTCAAAGTTGCTTTTCTCGGGCAAAAGAGAGCTTTACAGCGCTTTCTGGCTGCTAGAGACATGCAGAAACAGCAAGTGTGGCAGAATGTGTTCCAAAGCAGCTGGTGCTACCACGGGCTCCTGACAGGCTTATTTTCACTTGGAGAACACAGAAAACACACCAAGGTGCTGCTGCAAGCAATGTTACAGAATCCCCCCGGAGTGTTGCTTTTCTCGGGCAAAAGAGCGCTTTACAGCGCTTTCTGGCTGCTAGAGACATGCAGAAAGAGCAAGTGCGGCAGAATGTGTTCCAAAGCAGCTGGAGCTACCACGGGCTCCTGACAGGCTTATTTTCACTTGGAGAACACAGAAAACACACCAAGGTGCTGCTGCAAGCAAAGTTACAGAAGTCCCCCTCAAAGTTGCTTTTCTCGGGCAAAACAGAGCTTTACAGCGCTTTCAGGCTGCTAGAGACATGCAGAAAGAGCAAGTGTGGCAGAATGTGTTCCAAAGCAGCTGGAGCTACCACGGGCTCCTGACAGGCTTATTTTCACTTGGAGAACACAGAAAACACACCAAGGTGCTGCTGCAAGCAAAGTTACAGAACCCCCCCTGAGAGTTGCTTTTCTCGGGCAAAAGAGCGCTTTACAGCGCTTTCTGGCTGCTAGAGACATGCAGAAAGAGCAAGTGTGGCAGAATGTGTTCCAAAGCAGCTGGAGCTACCACGGGCTCCTGACAGGCTTATTTTCACTTGGAGAACACAGAAAACACACCAAGGTGCTGCTGCAAGCAAAGTTACAGAACCCGCCCTGAGTGTTGCTTTTCTCGAGCAAAAGAGAGCTTTACAGCGCTTTCTGGCTGCTAGAGACATGCAGAAAGAGCAAGTGTGGCAGAATGTGTTCCAAAGCAGCTGGTGCTACCACGGGCTCCTGACAGGCTTATTTTCACTTGGAGAACACAGAAAACACACCAAGGTGCTGCTGCAAGCAAAGTTACAGAATCCCCCGTTAGTGTTGCTTTTCTCAGGCAAAAGAGCGCTTTACAGCGCTTTCTGGCTGCTAGAGACATGCAGAAAGAGCAAGTGTGGCAGAATGTGTTCCAAAGCAGCTGGAGCTACCACGGG
Organism: Zosterops lateralis; assembly: GCF_965231275.1. NCBI lineage: Eukaryota > Metazoa > Chordata > Aves > Passeriformes > Zosteropidae > Zosterops > Zosterops lateralis. The sequence goes on along the minus strand of NC_139801.1, from coordinate 27,993,892 downwards.
CTCCTGACAGGCTTATTTTCACTTGGAGAACACAGAAAACACACCAAGGTGCTGCTGCAAGCAAAGTTACAGAAGTCCCCCTGAGAGTTGCTTTTCTCGGGCAAAAGAGAGCTTTACAGCGCTTTCTGGCTGCTAGAGACATGCAGAAACAGCAAGTGTGGCAGAATGTGTTCCAAAGCAGCTGGAGCTACCACGGGCTCCTGACAGGCTTATTTTCACTTGGAGAACACAGAAAACACACCAAGGTGCTGCTGCAAGCAAAGTTTCAGAAGTCCCCCTGAGTGTTGCTTTTCTCGGGCAAAAGAGCGCTTTACAGCGCTTTCTGGCTGCTAGAGACATGCAGAAACAGCAAGTGTGGCAGAATGTGTTCCAAAGCAGCTGGAGCTACCACGGGCTCCTGACAGGCTTATTTTCACTTGGAGAACACAGAAAACACACCAAGGTGCTGCTGCAAGCAAAGTTACAGAAGTCCCCCTGAGAGTTGCTTTTCTCGGGCAAAAGAGAGCTTTACAGCGCTTTCTGGCTGCTAGAGACATGCAGAAACAGCAAGTGTGGCAGAATGTGTTCCAAAGCAGCTGGAGCTACCACGGGCTCCTGACAGGCTTATTTTCACTTGGAGAACACAGAAAACACACCAAGGTGCTGCTGCAAGCAAAGTTACAGAAGTCCCCCTGAGAGTTGCTTTTCTCAGGCAAAAGAGCGCTTTACAGCGCTTTCTGGCTGCTAGAGACATGCAGAAAGAGCAAGTGTGGCAGAATGTGTTCCAAAGCAGCTGGAGCTACCCCGGGCTCCTGACAGGCTTATTTTCACTTGGAGAACACAGAAAACACACCAAGGTGCTGCTGCAAGCAAAGTTACAGAAGTCCCCCTGAGAGTTGCTTTTCTCGGGCAAAAGAGCGCTTTACAGCGCTTTCTGGGTGCTAGAGACATGCAGAAAGAGCAAGTGTGGCAGAATGTGTTCCAAAGCAGCTGGAGCTACCACGGGCTCCTGACAGGCTTATTTTCACTTGGAGAACACAGAAAACACACCAAGGTGCTGCTGCAAGCAAAGTTACAGAACCCCCCCTGAGAGTTGCTTTTCTCGGGCAAAAGAGCGCTTTACAGCGCTTTCTGGCTGCTCGAGACATGCAGAAAGAGCAAGTGTGGCAGAATGTGTTCCAAAGCAGCTGGAGCTACCACGGGCTCCTGACAGGCTTATTTTCACTTGGAGAACACAGAAAACACACCAAGGTGCTGCTGCAAGCAAAGTTACAGAAGTCCCCCTGAGAGTTGCTTTTCTCGGGCAAAAGAGCGCTTTACAGCGCTTTCTGGCTGCTAGAGACATGCAGAAACAGCAAGTGTGGCAGAATGTGTTCCAAAGCAGCTGGAGCTACCACGGGCTCCTGACAGGCTTATTTTCACTTGGAGAACACAGAAAACACACCAAGGTGCTGCTGCAAGCAAAGTTACAGAACCCCCCCTGAGTGTTGCTTTTCTCGGGCAAAAGAGAGCTTTACAGCGCTTTCTGGCTGCTAGAGACATGCAGAAACAGCAAGTGTGGCAGAATGTGTTCCAAAGCAGCTGGAGCTACCACGGGCTCCTGACAGGCTTATTTTCACTTGGAGAACACAGAAAACACACCAAGGTGCTGCTGCAAGCAAAGCTACCGAACCCCCCCTGAGAGTTTCTTTTCTCAGGCAAAAGAGCGCTTCACAGCGCTTTCTGGCTGCTAGAGACATGCAGAAACAGCAAGTGTGGCAGAATGTGTTCCAAAGCAGCTGGAGCTACCACGGGCTCCTGACAGGCTTATTTTCACTTGGAGAACACAGAAAACACACCAAGGTGCTGCTGCAAGCAAAGTTACAGAACCCCCCCTGAGTGTTGCTTTTCTCGGGCAAAAGAGAGCTTTACAGCGCTTTCTGGGTGCTAGAGACATGCAGAAAGAGCAAGTGTGGCAGAATGTGTTCCAAAGCATCTGGAGCTACCACGGGCTCCTGACAGGCTTATTTTCACTTGGAGAACACAGAAAACACACCAAGGTGCTGCTGCAAGCAAAGTTACAGAAGTCCCCCTGAGAGTTGCTTTTCTCAGGCAAAAGAGCGCTTTACAGCGCTTTCTGGCTGCTAGAGACATGCAGAAAGAGCAAGTGTGGCAGAATGTGTTCCAAAGCAGCTGGAGCTACCCCGGGCTCCTGACAGGCTTATTTTCACTTGGAGAACACAGAAAACACACCAAGGTGCTGCTGCAAGCAAAGTTACAGAAGTCCCCCTCAAAGTTGCTTTTCTCGGGCAAAAGAGAGCTTTACAGCGCTTTCTGGCTGCTAGAGACATGCAGAAAGAGCAAGTGTGGCAGAATGTGTTCCAAAGCAGCTGGAGCTACCACGGGCTCCTGACAGGCTTATTTTCACTTGGAGAACACAGAAAACACACCAAGGTGCTGCTGCAAGCAAAGTTACAGAACCCCCCCTGAGAGTTGCTTTTCTCGGGCAAAAGAGCGCTTTACAGCGCTTTCTGGCTGCTAGAGACATGCAGAAACAGCAAGTGTGGCAGAATGTGTTCCAAAGCAGCTGGAGCTACCACGGGCTCCTGACAGGCTTATTTTCACTTGGAGAACACAGAAAACACACCAAGGTGCTGCTGCAAGCAAAGTTACAGTAGTCCCCCTGAGTGTTGCTTTTCTCGGGCAAAAGAGCGCTTTACAGCGCTTTCTGGCTGCTAGAGACATGCAGAAAGAGCAAGTGTGGCAGAATGTGTTCCAAAGCAGCTGGAGCTACCACGGGCTCCTGACAGGCTTATTTTCACTTGGAGAACACAGAAAACACACCAAGGTGCTGCTGCAAGCAAAGCTACCGAACCCCCCCTGAGAGTTGCTTTTCTCGGGCAAAAGAGCGCTTCACAGCGCTTTCTGGCTGCTAGAGACATGCAGAAACAGCAAGTGTGGCAGAATGTGTTCCAAAGCAGCTGGAGCTACCACGGGCTCCTGACAGGCTTATTTTCACTTGGAGAACACAGAAAACACACCAAGGTGCTGCTGCAAGCAAAGTTACAGAACCCCCCCTGAGTGTTGCTTTTCTCGGGCAAAAGAGAGCTTTACAGCGCTTTCTGGCTGCTAGAGACATGCAGAAACAGCAAGTGTGGCAGAATGTGTTCCAAAGCAGCTGGAGCTACCACGGGCTCCTGACAGGCTTATTTTCACTTGGAGAACACAGAAAACACACCAAGGTGCTGCTGCAAGCAAAGTTACAGTAGTCCCCCTGAGTGCTGCTTTTCTCGGGCAAAAGAGCGCTTTACAGCGCTTTCTGGCTGCTAGAGACATGCAGAAAGAGCAAGTGGGGCAGAATGTGCTCCAAAGCAGCTGGAGCTACCACGGGCTCCTGACAGGCTTATTTTCACTTGGAGAACACAGAAAACACACCAAGGTGCTGCTGCAAGCAAAGCTACCGAACCCCCCCTGAGAGTTGCTTTTCTCGGGCAGAAGAGCGCTTTACAGCGCTTTCTGGCTGCTAGAGACATGCAGAAAGAGCAAGTGTGGCAGAATGTGTTCCAAAGCAGCTGGAGCTACCACGGGCTCCTGACACGCTTATTTTCACTTGGAGAACACAGAAAACACACCAAGGTGCTGCTGCCAGCAAAGTTACAGAACCCCCCTGAGAGTTGCTTTTCTCGGGCAAAAGAGAGCTTTACAGCGCTTTCTGGCTGCTAGAGACATGCAGAAACAGCAAGTGTGGCAGAATGTGTTCCAAAGCAGCTGGAGCTACCACGGGCTCCTGACAGGCTTATTTTCACTTGGAGAACACAGAAAACACACCAAGGTGCTGCTGCAAGCAAAGTTACAGAACCCCCCGTGAGAGTTGCTTTTCTCGGGCAAAAGAGCGCTTTACAGAGCTTTCTGGCTGCTAGAGACATGCAGAAACAGCAAGTGTGGCAGAATGTGTTCCAAAGCAGCTGGAGCTACCACGGGCTCCTGACAGGCTTATTTTCACTTGGAGAACACAGAAAACACACCAAGGTGCTGCTGCAAGCAAAGTTACAGAAGTCCCCCTCAAAGTTGCTTTTCTCGGGCAAAAGAGAGCTTTACAGCGCTTTCTGGCTGCTAGAGACATGCAGAAACAGCAAGTGTGGCAGAATGTGTTCCAAAGCAGCTGGAGCTACCACGGGCTCCTGACAGGCTTATTTTCACTTGGAGAACACAGAAAACACACCAAGGTGCTGCTGCAAGCAAAGTTACAGAAGTCCCCCTGAGAGTTGCTTTTCTCAGGCAAAAGAGCGCTTTACAGCGCTTTCTGGCTGCTAGAGACATGCAGAAAGAGCAAGTGTGGCAGAATGTGTTCCAAAGCAGCTGGAGCTACCCCGGGCTCCTGACAGGCTTATTTTCACTTGGAGAACACAGAAAACACACCAAGGTGCTGCTGCAAGCAAAGTTACAGAAGTCCCCCTGAGTGTTGCTTTTCTCGGGCAAAAGAGCGCTTTACAGCGCTTTCTGGGTGCTAGAGACATGCAGAAAGAGCAAGTGTGGCAGAATGTGTTCCAAAGCAGCTGGAGCTACCACGGGCTCCTGACAGGCTTATCTTCACTTGGAGAACACAGAAAACACACCAAGGTGCTGCTGCAAGCAAAGTTACAGAACCCCCCCTGAGAGTTGCTTTTCTCGGGCAAAAGAGCGCTTTACAGCGCTTTCTGGCTGCTCGAGACATGCAGAAAGAGCAAGTGTGGCAGAATGTGTTCCAAAGCAGCTGGAGCTACCACGGGCTCCTGACAGGCTTATTTTCACTTGGAGAACACAGAAAACACACCAAGGTGCTGCTGCAAGCAAAGTTACAGAACCCCCCCTGAGAGTTGCTTTTCTCGGGCAAAAGAGCGCTTTACAGCGCTTTCTGGGTGCTAGAGACATGCAGAAAGAGCAAGTGTGGCAGAATGTGTTCCAAAGCAGCTGGAGCTACCCCGGGCTCCTGACAGGCTTATTTTCACTTGGAGAACACAGAAAACACACCAAGGTGCTGCTGCAAGCAAAGTTACAGAAGTCCCCCTGAGTGTTGCTTTTCTCGGGCAAAAGAGCGCTTTACAGCGCTTTCTGGGTGCTAGAGACATGCAGAAAGAGCAAGTGTGGCAGAATGTGTTCCAAAGCAGCTGGAGCTACCACGGGCTCCTGACAGGCTTATTTTCACTTTGAGAACACAGAAAACACACCAAGGTGCTGCTGCAAGCAAAGTTTCAGAAGTCCCCCTGAGTGTTGCTTTTCTTGAGCAAAAGAGCGCTTTACAGCGCTTTCTGGCTGCTCGAGACATGCAGAAAGAGCAAGTGTGGCAGAATGTGTTCCAAAGCAGCTGGAGCTACCACGGGCTCCTGACAGGCTTATTTTCACTTGGAGAACACAGAAAACACACCAAGGTGCTGCTGCAAGCAAAGTTACAGAAGTCCCCCTGAGAGTTGCTTTTCTCGGGCAAAAGAGCGCTTTACAGCGCTTTCTGGCTGCTAGAGACATGCAGAAACAGCAAGTGTGGCAGAATGTGTTCCAAAGCAGCTGGAGCTACCACGGGCTCCTGACAGGCTTATTTTCACTTGGAGAACACAGAAAACACACCAAGGTGCTGCTGCAAGCAAAGTTACAGTAGTCCCCCTGAGTGTTGCTTTTCTCGGGCAAAAGAGCCCTTTACAGCGCTTTCTGGCTGCTAGAGACATGCAGAAAGAGCAAGTGTGGCAGAATGTGTTCCAAAGCAGCTGGAGCTACCACGGGCTCCTGACAGGCTTATTTTCACTTGGAGAACACAGAAAACACACCAAGGTGCTGCTGCAAGCAAAGCTACCGAACCCCCCCTGAGAGTTGCTTTTCTCGGGCAAAAGAGCGCTTCACAGCGCTTTCTGGCTGCTAGAGACATGCAGAAACAGCAAGTGTGGCAGAATGTGTTCCAAAGCAGCTGGAGCTACCACGGGCTCCTGACAGGCTTATTTTCACTTGGAGAACACAGAAAACACACCAAGGTGCTGCTGCAAGCAAAGTTACAGAAGTCCCCCTGAGAGTTGCTTTTCTCGGGCAGAAGAGCGCTTTACAGCGCTTTCTGGGTGCTAGAGACATGCAGAAAGAGCAAGTGTGGCAGAATGTGTCCCAAAGCAGCTGGAGCTACCACGGGCTCCTGACAGGCTTATTTTCACTTGGAGAACACAGAAAACACACCAAGGTGCTGCTGCAAGCAAAGTTACAGAACCCCCCCTGAGAGTTGCTTTTCTCGGGCAAAAGAGCGCTTTACAGCGCTTTCTGGCTGCTAGAGACATGCAGAAACAGCAAGTGTGGCAGAATGTGTTCCAAAGCAGCTGGAGCTACCACGGGCTCCTGACAGGCTTATTTTCACTTGGAGAACACAGAAAACACACCAAGGTGCTGCTGCAAGCAAAGTTACAGAACCCCCCCTGAGAGTTGCTTTTCTCGGGCAAAAGAGAGCTTTACAGCGCTTTCTGGCTGCTAGAGACATGCAGAAACAGCAAGTGTGGCAGAATGTGTTCCAAAGCAGCTGGAGCTACCACGGGCTCCCCACAGGCTTATTTTCACTTGGAGAACACAGAAAACACACCAAGGTGCTGCTGCAAGCAAAGTTACAGAAGTCCCCCTGAGAGCTGCTTTTCTCGGGCAGAAGAGCGCTTTACAGCGCTTTCTGGCTGCTAGAGACATGCAGAAACAGCAAGTGTGGCAGAATGTGTTCCAAAGCAGCTGGAGCAACGACGGGCTCCTGACAGGCTTATTTTCACTTGGAGAACACAGAAAACACACCAAGGTGCTGCTGCAAGCAAAGTTACAGAACCTCCCCTGAGTGTTGCTTTTCTCGGGCAAAAGAGCGCTTTACAGCGCTTTCTGGCTGCTAGAGACATGCAGAAAGAGCAAGTGTGGCAGAATGTGTTCCAAAGCAGCTGGAGCTACCACGGGCTCCTGACAGGCTTATTTTCACTTGGAGAACACAGAAAACACACCAAGGTGCTGCTGCATGCAAAGTTACAGAACCCCCCCTGAGAGTTGCTTTTCTCGGGCAAAAGAGCGCATCACAGCGCTTTCTGGCTGCTAGAGACATGCAGAAACAGCAAGTGTGGCAGAATCTGTTCCAAAGCAGCTGGAGCTACCACGGGCTCCTGACAGGCTTATTTTCACTTGGAGAACACAGAAAACACACCAAGGTGCTGCTGCAAGCAAAGTTACAGAAGTCCCCCTGAGAGTTGCTTTTCTCGGGCAAAAGAGCGCTTTACGGTGCTTTCTGGCTGCTAGAGACATGCAGAAACAGCAAGTGTGGCAGAATGTGTTCCAAAGCAGCTGGAGCTACCACGGGCTCCTGACAGGCTTATTTTCACTTGGAGAACACAGAAAACACACCAAGGTGCTGCTGCAAGCAAAGTTACAGAAGTCCCCCTCAAAGTTGCTTTTCTCGGGCAAAAGAGAGCTTTACAGCGCTTTCTGGCTGCTAGAGACATGCAGAAACAGCAAGTGTGGCAGAATGTGTTCCAAAGCAGCTGGAGCTACCACGGGCTCCTGACAGGCTTATTTTCACTTGGAGAACACAGAAAACACACCAAGGTGCTGCTGCAAGCAAAGTTACAGAAGTCCCCCTGAGAGTTGCTTTTCTCGGGCAGAAGAGCGCTTTACAGCGCTTTCTGGCTGCTAGAGACATGCAGAAAGAGCAAGTGTGGCAGAATGTGTTCCAAAGCAGCTGGAGCTACCACGGGCTCCTGACACGCTTATTTTCACTTGGAGAACACAGAAAACACACCAAGGTGCTGCTGCCAGCAAAGTTACAGAACCCCCCTGAGAGTTGCTTTTCTCGGGCAAAAGAGAGCTTTACAGCGCTTTCTGGCTGCTAGAGACATGCAGAAACAGCAAGTGTGGCAGAATGTGTTCCAAAGCAGCTGGAGCTACCACGGGCTCCTGACAGGCTTATCTTCACTTGGAGAACACAGAAAACACACCAAGGTGCTGCTGCAAGCAAAGTTACAGAACCCCCCCTGAGAGTTGCTTTTCTCGGGCAAAAGAGCGCTTTACAGCGCTTTCTGGCTGCTAGAGACATGCAGAAACAGCAAGTGTGGCAGAATGTGTTCCAAAGCAGCTGGAGCTACCACGGGCTCCTGACAGGCTTATTTTCACTTGGAGAACACAGAAAACACACCAAGGTGCTGCTGCAAGCAAAGTTACAGAACCCCCCCTGAGAGTTGCTTTTCTCGGGCAAAAGAGCGCTTTACAGCGCTTTCTGGGTGCTAGAGACATGCAGAAAGAGCAAGTGTGGCAGAATGTGTTCCAAAGCAGCTGGAGCTACCACGGGCTCCTGACAGGCTTATTTTCACTTGGAGAACACAGAAAACACACCAAGGTGCTGCTGCAAGCAAAGTTACAGAAGTCCCCCTGAGAGTTGCTTTTCTCAGGCAAAAGAGCGCTTTACAGCGCTTTCTGGGTGCTAGAGACATGCAGAAAGAGCAAGTGTGGCAGAATGTGTTCCAAAGCAGCTGGAGCTACCCCGGGCTCCTGACAGGCTTATTTTCACTTGGAGAACACAGAAAACACACCAAGGTGCTGCTGCAAGCAAAGTTACAGAAGTCCCCCTGAGTGTTGCTTTTCTCGGGCAAAAGAGCGCTTTACAGCGCTTTCTGGCTGCTAGAGACATGCAGAAACAGCAAGTGTGGCAGAATGTGTTCCAAAGCAGCTGGAGCTACCACGGGCTCCTGACAGGCTTATTTTCACTTGGAGAACACAGAAAACACACCAAGGTGCTGCTGCAAGCAAAGTTACAGAAGTCCCCCTGAGTGTTGCTTTTCTCGGGCAAAAGAGCCCTTTACAGCGCTTTCTGGCTGCTAGAGACATGCAGAAAGAGCAAGTGTGGCAGAATGTGTTCCAAAGCAGCTGGAGCTACCACGGGCTCCTGACAGGCTTATTTTCACTTGGAGAACACAGAAAACACACCAAGGTGCTGCTGCAAGCAAAGCTACCGAACCCCCCCTGAGAGTTGCTTTTCTCGGGCAAAAGAGCGCTTCACAGCGCTTTCTGGGTGCTAGAGACATGCAGAAACAGCAAGTGTGGCAGAATGTGTTCCAAAGCAGCTGGAGCTACCACGGGCTCCTGACACGCTTATTTTCACTTGGAGAACACAGAAAACACACCAAGGTGCTGCTGCAAGCAAAGTTACAGAAGTCCCCCTGAGAGTTGCTTTTCTCGGGCAGAAGAGCGCTTTACAGCGCTTTCTGGGTGCTAGAGACATGCAGAAAGAGCAAGTGTGGCAGAATGTGTCCCAAAGCAGCTGGAGCTACCACGGGCTCCTGACAGGCTTATTTTCACTTGGAGAACACAGAAAACACACCAAGGTGCTGCTGCAAGCAAAGTTACAGAACCCCCCCTGAGAGTTGCTTTTCTCGGGCAAAAGAGCGCTTTACAGCGCTTTCTGGCTGCTAGAGACATGCAGAAACAGCAAGTGTGGCAGAATGTGTTCCAAAGCAGCTGGAGCTACCACGGGCTCCTGACAGGCTTATTTTCACTTGGAGAACACAGAAAACACACCAAGGTGCTGCTGCAAGCAAAGTTACAGAACCCCCCCTGAGAGTTGCTTTTCTCGGGCAAAAGAGAGCTTTACAGCGCTTTCTGGCTGCTAGAGACATGCAGAAACAGCAAGTGTGGCAGAATGTGTTCCAAAGCAGCTGGAGCTACCACGGGCTCCTGACAGGCTTATTTTCACTTGGAGAACACAGAAAACACACCAAGGTGCTGCTGCAAGCAAAGTTACAGAAGTCCCCCTGAGAGCTGCTTTTCTCGGGCAGAAGAGCGCTTTACAGCGCTTTCTGGCTGCTAGAGACATGCAGAAACAGCAAGTGTGGCAGAATGTGTTCCAAAGCAGCTGGAGCAACGACGGGCTCCTGACAGGCTTATTTTCACTTGGAGAACACAGAAAACACACCAAGGTGCTGCTGCAAGCAAAGTTACAGAACCTCCCCTGAGTGTTGCTTTTCTCGGGCAAAAGAGCGCTTTACAGCGCTTTCTGGCTGCTAGAGACATGCAGAAAGAGCAAGTGTGGCAGAATGTGTTCCAAAGCAGCTGGAGCTACCACGGGCTCCTGACAGGCTTATTTTCACTTGGAGAACACAGAAAACACACCAAGGTGCTGCTGCATGCAAAGTTACAGAACCCCCCCTGAGAGTTGCTTTTCTCGGGCAAAAGAGCGCATCACAGCGCTTTCTGGCTGCTAGAGACATGCAGAAACAGCAAGTGTGGCAGAATCTGTTCCAAAGCAGCTGGAGCTACCACGGGCTCCTGACAGGCTTATTTTCACTTGGAGAACACAGAAAACACACCAAGGTGCTGCTGCAAGCAAAGTTACAGAAGTCCCCCTGAGAGTTGCTTTTCTCGGGCAAAAGAGCGCTTTACGGTGCTTTCTGGCTGCTAGAGACATGCAGAAAGAGCAAGTGTGGCAGAATGTGTTCCAAAGAAGCTGGAGCTACCACGGGCTCCTGACAGGCTTATTTTCACTTGGAGAACACAGAAAACACACCAAGGTGCTGCTGCAAGCAAAGTTACAGAAGTCCCCCTGAGAGTTGCTTTTCTCGGGCAAAAGAGCGCTTTACAGTGCTTTCTGGGTGCTAGAGACATGCAGAAACAGCAAGTGTGGCAGAATGTGTTCCAAAGCAGCTGGAGCTACCACGGGCTCCTGACACGCTTATTTTCACTTGGAGAACACAGAAAACACACCAAGGTGCTGCTGCAAGCAAAGTTACAGAACCCCCCCTGAGAGTTGCTTTTCTCGGGCAAAAGAGCGCTTCACAGCGCTTTCTGGCTGCTAGAGACATGCAGAAAGAGCAAGTGTGGCAGAATGTGTTCCAAAGCAGCTGGAGCTACCACGGGCTCCTGACAGGCTTATTTTCACTTGGAGAACACAGAAAACACACCAAGGTGCTGCTGCAAGCAAAGTTACAGAACCCCCCCTGAGAGTTGCTTTTCTCGGGCAAAAGAGAGCTTTACAGCGCTTTCTGGCTGCTAGAGACATGCAGAAACAGCAAGTGTGGCAGAATGTGTTCCAAAGCAGCTGGAGCTACCACGGGCTCCTGACAGGCTTATTTTCACTTGGAGAACACAGAAAACACACCAAGGTGCTGCTGCAAGCAAAGTTACAGAAACCCCCCTGAGAGTTGCTTTTCTCGGGCAAAAGAGAGCTTTACAGCGCTTTCTGGCTGCTAGAGACATGCAGAAGCAGCAAGTGTGGCAGAATGTGTTCCAAAGCAGCTGGAGCTACCACGGGCTCCTGACAGGCTTATTTTCACTTGGAGAACACAGAAAACACACCAAGGTGCTGCTGCAAGCAAAGCTACATAACCCCCCCTGAGAGGCCCCAAGCTCTGTGTGCGGAGTTGCTTTTCTCGGCAAAAGAGAGCTTGTAGCTGCTGTTATGACTGCCATGGAAAAGAAGCTGGGAGACGGTAGAAACTGACTTGTTGTGACTAGAGACATGAAAAACAGCCCAGTGTGGCAGAAGGTGTTCCAAAGCAGCTGGAGCTACCACTGGCTCCTGAGAGGCTTGTTTTCACTTGGAGAACACAGAAAACACACCAAGGTGCTGCTGCAAGCAAAGCTACAGAACCCCGCCTCAGAGGCCCCAAGCTCTGTGTGCAGAGTTGCTTTTCTCGGCAAAAGAAAGCTTGCAGCTGCTGTTATGTCTACCATGGAAAAGAAGCAGAGAGGCAGCAGAAATTGTTTTCTGGCTGCTAGAGACATGGAGAAAGAGCAAGTGTGGCAGAATGTGTTCCAAAGCAGCTGGAGCTACCACTGGCTCGTGACAGGCTTATTTTCACTTGGAGAACACAGAAAACACACCAAGGTGCTGCTGCAAGCAAAGCTACAGAACCCCCCTGAGAGTTGCTTTTCTCGGCAAAAGAGAGCTTTTACAGCGCTTTCTGGCTGCTAGAGACATGCAGAAACAGCAAGTGTGGCAGAATGTGTTCCAAAGCAGCTGGAGCTACCACGGGCTCCTGACAGGCTCATTTTCACTTGGAGAACACAGAAAACACACCAAGGTGCTGCTGCAAGCAAAGTTACAGAACCCCCCCTGAGAGTTTCTTTTCTCGGCAAAAGAGCGCTTTTACAGCGCTTTCTGGCTGCTAGAGACATGCAGAAACAGCAAGTGTGGCAGAATGTGTTCCAAAGCAGCTGGAGCTACCACGGGCTCCTGACAGGCTTATTTTCACTTGGAGAACACAGAAAACACACCAAGGTGCTGCTGCAAGCTAAGTTACAGAACACCCACTGAGAGTTGCTTTTCTCGGCAAAAGAGAGCTTTTACAGCGCTTTCTGGCTGCTAGAGACATGCAGAAACAGCAAGTGTGGCAGAATGTGTTCCAAAGCAGCTGGAGCTACCACGGGCTCCTGACAGGCTTATTTTCACTTGGAGAACACAGAAAACACACCAAGGTGCTGCTGCAAGCAAAGTTACAGTAGTCCCCCTGAGAGTTGCTTTTCTCGGGCAAAAGAGAGCTTTTACAGCGCTTTCTGGCTGCTAGAGACATGCAGAAAGAGCAAGTGTGGCAGAATGTGTTCCAAAGCAGCTGGAGCTACCACGGGCTCCTGACAGGCTTATTTTCACTTGGAGAACACAGAAAACACACCAAGGTGCTGCTGCAAGCAAAGCTACATAACCCCCCCTGAGAGGCCCCAAGCTCTGTGTGCAGAGTTGCTTTTCTCGGCAAAAGAGAGCTTGTAGCTGCTGTTATGACTGCCATGGAAAAGAAGCTGGGAGACGGTAGAAACTGACTTGTTGTGACTAGAGACATGAAAAACAGCCCAGTGTGGCAGAAGGTGTTCCAAAGCAGCTGGAGCTACCACTGGCTCCTGAGAGGCTTGTTTTCACTTGGAGAACACAGAAAACACACCAAGGTGCTGCTGCAAGCAAAGCTACAGAACCCCGCCTCAGAGGCCCCAAGCTCTGTGTGCAGAGTTGCTTTTCTCGGCAAAAGAAAGCTTGCAGCTGCTGTTATGTCTACCATGGAAAAGAAGCAGAGAGGCAGCAGAAATTGTTTTCTGGCTGCTAGAGACATGGAGAAAGAGCAAGTGTGGCAGAATGTGTTCCAAAGCAGCTGGAGCTACCACTGGCTCGTGACAGGCTTATTTTCACTTGGAGAACACAGAAAACACACCAAGGTGCTGCTGCAAGCCAAGTTACAGACCCCCCCCGAGAGTTGCTTTTCTCGGCAAAAGAGAGCTATTACAGCGCTTTCTGGCTGCTAGAGACATGCAGAAACAGCAAGTGTGGCAGAATGTGTTCCAAAGCAGCTGGAGCTACCACGGGCTCCTGACAGGCTTATTTTCACTTGGAGAACACAGAAAACACACCAAGGTGCTGCTGCAAGCAAAGTTGCAGAACACCCCCTGAGAGTTGCTTTTCTCAGCAAAAGAGAGCTTTTACAGCGCTTTCTGGCTGCTAGAGACATGCAGAAACAGCAAGTGTGGCAGAATGTGTTCCAAAGCAGCCGGAGCTACCACGGGCTCCTGACAGGCTTATTTTCACTTGGAGAACACAGAAAACACACCAAGGTGCTGCTGCAAGCCAAGTTACAGACCCCCCCCCCGAGAGTTGCTTTTCTCGGCAAAAGAGAGCTTTTACAGCGCTTTCTGGCTGCTAGAGACATGCAGAAACAGCAAGTGTGGCAGAATGTGTTCCAAAGCAGCTGGAGCTACCACGGGCTCCTGACAGGCTTCTTTTCACTTGGAGAACACAGAAAACACACCAAGGTGCTGCTGCAAGCAAAGTTAGAGAACCCCCCCCTGAGAGTTGCTTTTCTCGGGCAAAAGAGCGCTTTTACAGCGCTTTCTGGCTGCTAGACACATGCAGAAACAGCAAGTGTGGCAGAATGTGTTCCAAAGCAGCCGGAGCTACCACGGGCTCCTGACAGGCTTATTTTCACTTGGAGAACACAGAAAACACACCAAGGTGCTGCTGCAAGCGTAGTTACACAACCCCCCCTGAGAGTTGCTTTTCTCGGGCAAAAGAGAGCTTTTACAGCGCTTTCTGGCTGCTAGAGACATGCAGAAACAGCAAGTGTGGCAGAATGTGTTCCAAAGCAGCTGGAGCTACCACGGGCTCCTGACAGGCTTATTTTCACTTGGAGAACACAGAAAACACACCAAGTTGCTGCTGCAAGCAAAGTTACAGAACACCCCCTGAGAGTTGCTTTTCTCAGCAAAAGAGAGCTTTTACAGCGCTTTCTGGCTGCTAGAGACATGCAGAAACAGCAAGTGTGGCAGAATGTGTTCCAAAGCAGCTGGAGCTACCACGGGCTCCTGACAGGCTTATTTTCACTTGGAGAACACAGAAAACACACCAAGGTGCTGCTGCAAGCAAAGTTAGAGAACCCCCCCTGAGAGTTGCTTTTCTCGGGCAAAAGAGCGCTTTTACAGCGCTTTCTGGCTGCTAGACACATGCAGAAACAGCAAGTGTGGCAGAATGTGTTCCAAAGCAGCTGGAGCTACCACTGGCTCCTGAGAGGCTTGTTTTCACTTGGAGAACACAGAAAACACACCAAGGTGCTGCTGCAAGCAAAGCTACAGAACCCCGCCTCAGAGGCCCCAAGCTCTGTGTGCAGAGTTGCTTTTCTCGGCAAAAGAAAGCTTGCAGCTGCTGTTATGTCTACCATGGAAAAGAAGCAGAGAGGCAGCAGAAATTGTTTTCTGGCTGCTAGAGACATGGAGAAAGAGCAAGTGTGGCAGAATGTGTTCCAAAGCAGCTGGAGCTACCACGGGCTCCTGACAGGCTCATTTTCACTTGGAGAACACAGAAAACACACCAAGGTGCTGCTGCAAGCAAAGTTACAGAACCCCCCCTGAGAGTTGCTTTTCTCGGCAAAAGAGAGCTTTTACAGCGCTTTCTGGCTGCTAGAGACATGCAGAAACAGCAAGTGTGGCAGAATGTGTTCCAAAGCAGCTGGAGCTACCACGGGCTCCTGACAGGCTTATTTTCACTTGGAGAACACAGAAAACACACCAAGGTGCTGCTGCAAGCAAAGTTACAGAACCCCCCCTGAGTGTTGCTTTTCTCGGGCAAAAGAGCGCTTTTACAGCGCTTTCTGGCTGCTAGAGACATGCAGAAACAGCAAGTGTGGCAGAATGTGTTCCAAAGCAGCTGGAGCTACCACGGGCTCCTGACAGGCTTATTTTCACTTGGAGAACACAGAAAACACACCAAGGTGCTGCTGCAAGCAAAGCTACAGAACCCCCCTGAGAGTTGCTTTTCTCGGCAAAAGAGAGCTTTTACAGCGCTTTCTGGCTGCTAGAGACATGCAGAAACAGCAAGTGTGGCAGAATGTGTTCCAAAGCAGCTGGAGCTACCACGGGCTCCTGACAGGCTCATTTTCACTTGGAGAACACAGAAAACACACCAAGGTGCTGCTGCAAGCAAAGTTACAGAACCCCCCCTGAGAGTTTCTTTTCTCGGCAAAAGAGCGCTTTTACAGCGCTTTCTGGCTGCTAGAGACATGCAGAAACAGCAAGTGTGGCAGAATGTGTTCCAAAGCAGCTGGAGCTACCACGGGCTCCTGACAGGCTTATTTTCACTTGGAGAACACAGAAAACACACCAAGGTGCTGCTGCAAGCAAAGTTACAGAACACCCACTGAGAGTTGCTTTTCTCGGCAAAAGAGAGCTTTTACAGCGCTTTCTGGCTGCTAGAGACATGCAGAAACAGCAAGTGTGGCAGAATGTGTTCCAAAGCAGCTGGAGCTACCACGGGCTCCTGACAGGCTTATTTTCACTTGGAGAACACAGAAAACACACCAAGGTGCTGCTGCAAGCAAAGTTACAGTAGTCCCCCTGAGAGTTGCTTTTCTCGGGCAAAAGAGAGCTTTTACAGCGCTTTCTGGCTGCTAGAGACATGCAGAAACAGCAAGTGTGGCAGAATGTGTTCCAAAGCAGCTGGAGCTACCACGGGCTCCTGACAGGCTTATTTTCACTTGGAGAACACAGAAAACACACCAAGGTGCTGCTGCAAGCAAAGTTACAGAAGTCCCCCTGAGAGTTGCTTTTCTCGGGCAAAAGAGCGCTTTTACAGCGCTTTCTGGCTGCTAGAGACATGCAGAAACAGCAAGTGTGGCAGAATGTGTTCCAAAGCAGCTGGAGCTACCACGGGCTCCTGACAGGCTTATTTTCACTTGGAGAACACAGAAAACACACCAAGGTGCTGCTGCAAGCAAAGTTACAGAACCCCCCTGAGAGTTGCTTTTCTCGGGCAAAAGAGAGTTTTACAGCGCTTTCTGGCTGCTAGAGACATGCAGAAACAGCAAGTGGGGCAGAATGTGTTCCAAAGCAGCTGGAGCTACCACGGGCTCCTGACAGGCTTATTTTCACTTGGAGAACACAGAAAACACACCAAGGTGCTGCTGCAAGAAAAGTTACAGAACCCCCCCTGAGATTTGCTTTTCTCGGGCAAAAGAGAGCTTTACAGCGCTTTCTGGCTGCTAGAGACATGCAGAAACAGCAAGTGGGGCAGAATGTGCTCCAAAGCAGCTGGAGCTACCACGGGCTCCTGACAGGCTTATTTTCACTTGGAGAACACAGAAAACACACCAAGGTGCTGCTGCAAGCAAAGTTACAGAACCCTCCCTGAGAGTTGCTTTTCTCGGCAAAAGAGAGCTTTTACAGCACTTTCTGGCTACTAGAGACATGCAGAAGCAGCAAGTGTGGCAGAATGTGTTCCAAAGCAGCTGGAGCTACCACGGGCTCCTGACAGGCTTATTTTCACTTGGAGAACACAGAAAACACACCAAGGTGCTGCTGCAAGCAAAGTTACAGAACACCCACTGAGAGTTGCTTTTCTCGGCAAAAGAGAGCTTTTACAGCGCTTTCTGGCTGCTAGAGACATGCAGAAACAGCAAGTGTGGCAGAATGTGTTCCAAAGCAGCTGGAGCTACCACGGGCTCCTGACAGGCTTATTTTCACTTGGAGAACACAGAAAACACACCAAGGTGCTGCTGCAAGCAAAGTTACAGTAGTCCCCCTGAGAGTTGCTTTTCTCGGGCAAAAGAGAGCTTTTACAGCGCTTTCTGGCTGCTAGAGACATGCAGAAACAGCAAGTGTGGCAGAATGTGTTCCAAAGCAGCTGGAGCTACCACGGGCTCCTGACAGGCTTATTTTCACTTGGAGAACACAGAAAACACACCAAGGTGCTGCTGCAAGCAAAGTTACAGAACCCCCCCTGAGAGTTGCTTTTCTCGGGCAAAAGAGCGCTTTTACAGCGCTTTCTGGCTGCTAGAGACATGCAGAAACAGCAAGTGTGGCAGAATGTGTTCCAAAGCAGCTGGAGCTACCACGGGCTCCTGACAGGCTTATTTTCACTTGGAGAACACAGAAAACACACCAAGGTGCTGCTGCAAGCAAAGTTACAGAACCCCCCTGAGAGTTGCTTTTCTCGGGCAAAAGAGAGTTTTACAGCGCTTTCTGGCTGCTAGAGACATGCAGAAACAGCAAGTGTGGCAGAATGTGTTCCAAAGCAGCTGGAGCTACCACGGGCTCCTGACAGGCTTATTTTCACTTGGAGAACACAGAAAACACACCAAGGTGCTGCTGCAAGAAAAGTTACAGAACCCCCCCTGAGATTTGCTTTTCTCGGGCAAAAGAGAGCTTTACAGCGCTTTCTGGCTGCTAGAGACATGCAGAAACAGCAAGTGGGGCAGAATGTGCTCCAAAGCAGCTGGAGCTACCACGGGCTCCTGACAGGCTTATTTTCACTTGGAGAACACAGAAAACACACCAAGGTGCTGCTGCAAGCAAAGTTACAGAACCCTCCCTGAGAGTTGCTTTTCTCGGCAAAAGAGAGCTTTTACAGCACTTTCTGGCTACTAGAGACATGCAGAAGCAGCAAGTGTGGCAGAATGTGTTCCAAAGCAGCTGGAGCTACCACGGGCTCCTGACAGGCTTATTTTCACTTGGAGAACACAGAAAACACACCAAGGTGCTGCTGCAAGCAAAGTTACAGAAACCCCCCTGAGAGTTGCTTTTCTCGGGCAAAAGAGAGCTTTACAGCGCTTTCTGGCTGCTAGAGACATGCAGAAACAGCAAGTGGGGCAGAATGTGTTCCAAAGCAGCTGGAGCTACCACGGGCTCCTGACAGGCTTATTTTCACTTGGAGAACACAGAAAACACACCAAGGTGCTGCTGCAAGCAAAGCTACATAACCCCCCCTGAGAGGCCCCAAGCTCTGTGTGCAGAGTTGCTTTTCTCGGCAAAAGAGAGCTTGTAGCTGCTGTTATGACTGC
Source organism: Zosterops lateralis (assembly GCF_965231275.1). Lineage (NCBI taxonomy): Eukaryota > Metazoa > Chordata > Aves > Passeriformes > Zosteropidae > Zosterops > Zosterops lateralis. The sequence goes on along the minus strand of NC_139801.1, from coordinate 27,975,668 downwards.
CATGGAAAAGAAGCTGGGAGACGGTAGAAACTGACTTGTTGTGACTAGAGACATGAAAAACAGCCCAGTGTGGCAGAAGGTGTTCCAAAGCAGCTGGAGCTACCACTGGCTCCTGAGAGGCTTGTTTTCACTTGGAGAACACAGAAAACACACCAAGGTGCTGCTGCAAGCAAAGCTACAGAACCCCGCCTCAGAGGCCCCAAGCTCTGTGTGCAGAGTTGCTTTTCTCGGCAAAAGAAAGCTTGCAGCTGCTGTTATGTCTACCATGGAAAAGAAGCAGAGAGGCAGCAGAAATTGTTTTCTGGCTGCTAGAGACATGGAGAAAGAGCAAGTGTGGCAGAATGTGTTCCAAAGCAGCTGGAGCTACCACTGGCTCGTGACAGGCTTATTTTCACTTGGAGAACACAGAAAACACACCAAGGTGCTGCTGCAAGCCAAGTTACAGACCCCCCCCCGAGAGTTGCTTTTCTCGGCAAAAGAGAGCTTTTACAGCGCTTTCTGGCTGCTAGAGACATGCAGAAACAGCAAGTGTGGCAGAATGTGTTCCAAAGCAGCTGGAGCTACCACGGGCTCCTGACAGGCTTCTTTTCATTTGGAGAACACAGAAAACACAACAAGGTGCTGCTGCAAGCAAAGTTAGAGAACCCCCCCGAGAGTTGCTTTTCTCGGCAAAAGAGAGCTTTTACAGCGCTTTCTGGCTGCTAGAGACATGCAGAAACAGCAAGTGTGGCAGAATGTGTTCCAAAGCAGCTGGAGCTACCACGGGCTCCTGACAGGCTTATTTTCACTTGGAGAACACAGAAAACACACCAAGGTGCTGCTGCAAGCCAAGTTACAGACCCCCCCCGAGAGTTGCTTTTCTCGGCAAAAGAGAGCTATTACAGCGCTTTCTGGCTGCTAGAGACATGCAGAAACAGCAAGTGTGGCAGAATGTGTTCCAAAGCAGCTGGAGCTACCACGGGCTCCTGACAGGCTTATTTTCACTTGGAGAACACAGAAAACACACCAAGGTGCTGCTGCAAGCCAAGTTACAGACCCCCCCCGAGAGTTGCTTTTCTCGGGCAAAAGAGCGCTTTTACAGCGCTTTCTGGCTGCTAGAGACATGCAGAAACAGCAAGTGTGGCAGAATGTGTTCCAAAGCAGCTGGAGCTACCACGGGCTCCTGACAGGCTTATTTTCACTTGGAGAACACAGAAAACACACCAAGGTGCTGCTGCAAGCAAAGTTGCAGAACACCCCCTGAGAGTTGCTTTTCTCAGCAAAAGAGAGCTTTTACAGCGCTTTCTGGCTGCTAGAGACATGCAGAAACAGCAAGTGTGGCAGAATGTGTTCCAAAGCAGCCGGAGCTACCACGGGCTCCTGACAGGCTTATTTTCACTTGGAGAACACAGAAAACACACCAAGGTGCTGCTGCAAGCCAAGTTACAGAACCCCCCCCCCGAGAGTTGCTTTTCTCGGCAAAAGAGAGCTTTTACAGCGCTTTCTGGCTGCTAGAGACATGCAGAAACAGCAAGTGTGGCAGAATGTGTTCCAAAGCAGCTGGAGCTACCACGGGCTCCTGACAGGCTTCTTTTCACTTGGAGAACACAGAAAACACACCAAGGTGCTGCTGCAAGCAAAGTTAGAGAACCCCCCCCTGAGAGTTGCTTTTCTCGGGCAAAAGAGCGCTTTTACAGCGCTTTCTGGCTGCTAGACACATGCAGAAACAGCAAGTGTGGCAGAATGTGTTCCAAAGCAGCCGGAGCTACCACGGGCTCCTGACAGGCTTATTTTCACTTGGAGAACACAGAAAACACACCAAGGTGCTGCTGCAAGCGTAGTTACACAACCCCCCCTGAGAGTTGCTTTTCTCGGGCAAAAGAGAGCTTTTACAGCGCTTTCTGGCTGCTAGAGACATGCAGAAACAGCAAGTGTGGCAGAATGTGTTCCAAAGCAGCTGGAGCTACCACGGGCTCCTGACAGGCTTATTTTCACTTGGAGAACACAGAAAACACACCAAGTTGCTGCTGCAAGCAAAGTTACAGAACACCCCCTGAGAGTTGCTTTTCTCAGCAAAAGAGAGCTTTTACAGCGCTTTCTGGCTGCTAGAGACATGCAGAAACAGCAAGTGTGGCAGAATGTGTTCCAAAGCAGCTGGAGCTACCACGGGCTCCTGACAGGCTTATTTTCACTTGGAGAACACAGAAAACACACCAAGGTGCTGCTGCAAGCAAAGTTAGAGAACCCCCCCTGAGAGTTGCTTTTCTCGGGCAAAAGAGCGCTTTTACAGCGCTTTCTGGCTGCTAGACACATGCAGAAACAGCAAGTGTGGCAGAATGTGTTCCAAAGCAGCTGGAGCTACCACTGGCTCCTGAGAGGCTTGTTTTCACTTGGAGAACACAGAAAACACACCAAGGTGCTGCTGCAAGCAAAGCTACAGAACCCCGCCTCAGAGGCCCCAAGCTCTGTGTGCAGAGTTGCTTTTCTCGGCAAAAGAAAGCTTGCAGCTGCTGTTATGTCTACCATGGAAAAGAAGCAGAGAGGCAGCAGAAATTGTTTTCTGGCTGCTAGAGACATGGAGAAAGAGCAAGTGTGGCAGAATGTGTTCCAAAGCAGCTGGAGCTACCACGGGCTCCTGACAGGCTCATTTTCACTTGGAGAACACAGAAAACACACCAAGGTGCTGCTGCAAGCAAAGTTACAGAACCCCCCCTGAGAGTTGCTTTTCTCGGCAAAAGAGAGCTTTTACAGCGCTTTCTGGCTGCTAGAGACATGCAGAAACAGCAAGTGTGGCAGAATGTGTTCCAAAGCAGCTGGAGCTACCACGGGCTCCTGACAGGCTTATTTTCACTTGGAGAACACAGAAAACACACCAAGGTGCTGCTGCAAGCAAAGTTACAGAACCCCCCCTGAGTGTTGCTTTTCTCGGGCGAAAGAGCGCTTTTACAGCGCTTTCTGGCTGCTAGAGACATGCAGAAACAGCAAGTGTGGCAGAATGTGTTCCAAAGCAGCTGGAGCTACCACGGGCTCCTGACAGGCTTATTTTCACTTGGAGAACACAGAAAACACACCAAGGTGCTGCTGCAAGCAAAGTTACAGAACACCCACTGAGAGTTGCTTTTCTCGGCAAAAGAGAGCTTTTACAGCGCTTTCTGGCTGCTAGAGACATGCAGAAACAGCAAGTGTGGCAGAATGTGTTCCAAAGCAGCTGGAGCTACCACGGGCTCCTGACAGGCTTATTTTCACTTGGAGAACACAGAAAACACACCAAGGTGCTGCTACAAGCCAAGTTACAGACCCCCCCCTGAGAGTTGCTTTTCTCGGGCAAAAGAGAGCTTTTACAGCGCTTTCTGGCTGCTAGAGACATGCAGAAACAGCAAGAGTGGCAGAATGTGTTCCAAAGCAGCTGGAGCTACCACGGGCTCCTGACAGGCTTATTTTCACTTGGAGAACACAGAAAACACACCAAGGTGCTGCTGCAAGCAAAGTTACAGAACCCCCCCTGAGAGTTGCTTTTCTCGGGCAAAAGAGCGCTTTTACAGCGCTTTCTGGCTGCTAGACACATGCAGAAACAGCAAGTGTGGCAGAATGTGTTCCAAAGCAGCTGGAGCTACCACGGGATCCTGACAGGCTTCTTTTCACTTGGAGAACACAGAAAACACACCAAGGTGCTGCTGCAAGCAAAGTTACACAACCCCCCCTGAGAGTTGCTTTTCTCGGGCAAAAGAGAGTTTTACAGCGCTTTCTGGCTGCTAGAGACATGCAGAAACAGCAAGTGGGGCAGAATGTGTTCCAAAGCAGCCGGAGCTACCACGGGCTCCTGACAGGCTTCTTTTCACTTGGAGAACACAGAAAACACACCAAGGTGCTGCTGCAAGCGCAGTTACACAACCCCCCCTGAGAGTTGCTTTTCCCGGGCAAAAGAGAGCTTTACAGCGCTTTCTGGCTGCTAGAGACATGCAGAAACAGCAAGTGTGGCAGAATGTGTTCCAAAGCAGCTGGAGCTACCACGGGCTCCTGACAGGCTTATTTTCACTTGGAGAACACAGAAAACACACCAAGGTGCTGCTGCAAGCAAAGTTACAGAACCCCCCCTGAGAGTTGCTTTTCTCGGGCAAAAGAGCGCTTTTACAGCGCTTTCTGGCTGCTAGAGACATGCAGAAACAGCAAGTGGGGCAGAATGTGCTCCAAAGCAGCTGGAGCTACCACGGGCTCCTGACAGGCTTATTTTCACTTGGAGAACACAGAAAACACACCAAGGTGCTGCTGCAAGCAAAGTTACAGAACCCTCCCTGAGAGTTGCTTTTCTCGGCAAAAGAGAGCTTTTACAGCGCTTTCTGGCTGCTAGAGACATGCAGAAACAGCAAGTGTGGCAGAATGTGTTCCAAAGCAGCTGGAGCTACCACGGGCTCCTGACAGGCTTCTTTTCACTTGGAGAACACAGAAAACACAACAAGGTGCTGCTGCAAGCAAAGTTAGAGAACCCCCCCTGAGAGTTGCTTTTCTCGGGCAAAAGAGCGCTTTTACAGCGCTTTCTGGCTGCTAGAGACATGCAGAAACAGCAAGTGTGGCAGAATGTGTTCCAAAGCAGCCGGAGCTACCACGGGCTCCTGACAGGCTTATTTTCACTTGGAGAACACAGAAAACACACCAAGGTGCTGCTGCAAGCGCAGTTACACAACCCCCCCTGAGAGTTGCTTTTCTCGGGCAAAAGAGAGCTTTTACAGCGCTTTCTGGCTGCTAGAGACATGCAGAAACAGCAAGTGTGGCAGAATGTGTTCCAAAGCAGCTGGAGCTACCACGGGCTCCTGACAGGCTTATTTTCACTTGGAGAACACAGAAAACACACCAAGTTGCTGCTGCAAGCAAAGTTACAGAACACCCCCTGAGAGTTGCTTTTCTCAGCAAAAGAGAGCTTTTACAGCGCTTTCTGGCTGCTAGAGACATGCAGAAACAGCAAGTGTGGCAGAATGTGTTCCAAAGCAGCTGGAGCTACCACGGGCTCCTGACAGGCTTATTTTCACTTGGAGAACACAGAAAACACACCAAGGTGCTGCTGCAAGCAAAGTTAGAGAACCCCCCCTGAGAGTTGCTTTTCTCGGGCAAAAGAGCGCTTTTACAGCGCTTTCTGGCTGCTAGACACATGCAGAAACAGCAAGTGTGGCAGAATGTGTTCCAAAGCAGCTGGAGCTACCACTGGCTCCTGACAGGCTTATTTTCACTTGGAGAACACAGAAAACACACCAAGGTGCTGCTGCAAGCAATGCTACAGAACCCCGCCTCAGAGGCCCCAAGCTCTGTGTGCAGAGTTGCTTTTCTCGGCAAAAGAAAGCTTGCAGCTGCTGTTATGTCTACCATGGAAAAGAAGCAGAGAGGCAGCAGAAATTGTTTTCTGGCTGCTAGAGACATGGAGAAAGAGCAAGTGTGGCAGAATGTGTTCCAAAGCAGCTGGAGCTACCACGGGCTCCTGACAGGCTCATTTTCACTTGGAGAACACAGAAAACACACCAAGGTGCTGCTGCAAGCAAAGTTACAGAACCCCCCCTGAGAGTTGCTTTTCTCGGCAAAAGAGAGCTTTTACAGCGCTTTCTGGCTGCTAGAGACATGCAGAAACAGCAAGTGTGGCAGAATGTGTTCCAAAGCAGCTGGAGCTACCACGGGCTCCTGACAGGCTTATTTTCACTTGGAGAACACAGAAAACACACCAAGGTGCTGCTGCAAGCAAAGTTACAGAACCCCCCCTGAGTGTTGCTTTTCTCGGGCAAAAGAGCGCTTTTACAGCGCTTTCTGGCTGCTAGAGACATGCAGAAACAGCAAGTGTGGCAGAATGTGTTCCAAAGCAGCTGGAGCTACCACGGGCTCCTGACAGGCTTATTTTCACTTGGAGAACACAGAAAACACACCAAGGTGCTGCTGCAAGCAAAGTTACAGAACACCCACTGAGAGTTGCTTTTCTCGGCAAAAGAGAGCTTTTACAGCGCTTTCTGGCTGCTAGAGACATGCAGAAACAGCAAGTGTGGCAGAATGTGTTCCAAAGCAGCTGGAGCTACCACGGGCTCCTGACAGGCTTATTTTCACTTGGAGAACACAGAAAACACACCAAGGTGCTCCTACAAGCCAAGTTACAGACCCCCCCCTGAGAGTTGCTTTTATCGGCAAAAGAGAGCTATTACAGCGCTTTCTAGCTGCTAGAGACATGCAGAAAGAGCAAGTGTGGCAGAATGTGTTCCAAAGCAGCTGGAGCTACCACGGGCTCCTGACAGGCTTATTTTCACTTGGAGAACACAGAAAACACACCAAGGTGCTGCTGCAAGCAAAGTTACAGATCCCACCCTGAGAGTTGCTTTTCTCGGGCAAAAGAGAGCTTTTACAGCGCTTTCTGGCTGCTAGAGACATGCAGAAACAGCAAGTGTGGCAGAATGTGTTCCAAAGCAGCTGGAGCTACCACGGGCTCCTGACAGGCTTATTTTCACTTGGAGAACACAGAAAACACACCAAGGTGCTGCTGCAAGCGCAGTTACACAACCCCCCCTGAGAGTTGCTTTTCTCGGGCAAAAGAGAGCTTTACAGCGCTTTCTGGCTGCTAGAGACATGCAGAAACAGCAAGTGGGGCAGAATGTGTTCCAAAGCAGCTGGAGCTACCACGGGCTCCTGACAGGCTTATTTTCACTTGGAGAACACAGAAAACACACCAAGGTGCTGCTGCAAGCAAAGTTACAGAACCCCCCCTGAGAGTTGCTTTTCTCGGGCAAAAGAGAGCTTTACAGCGCTTTCTGGCTGCTAGAGACATGCAGAAACAGCAAGTGGGGCAGAATGTGCTCCAAAGCAGCTGGAGCTACCACGGGCTCCTGACAGGCTTATTTTCACTTGGAGAACACAGAAAACACACCAAGGTGCTGCTGCAAGCAAAGTTACAGAACCCTCCCTGAGAGTTGCTTTTCTCGGCAAAAGAGAGCTTTTACAGCGCTTTCTGGCTACTAGAGACATGCAGAAGCAGCAAGTGTGGCAGAATGTGTTCCAAAGCAGCTGGAGCTACCACGGGCTCCTGACAGGCTTATTTTCACTTGGAGAACACAGAAAACACACCAAGTTGCTGCTGCAAGCAAAGTTACAGAAACCCCCCTGAGAGTTGCTTTTCTCGGGCAAAAGAGAGCTTTACAGCGCTTTCTGGCTGCTAGAGACATGCAGAAGCAGCAAGTGTGGCAGAATGTGTTCCAAAGCAGCTGGAGCTACCACGGGCTCCTGACAGGCTTATTTTCACTTGGAGAACACAGAAAACACACCAAGGTGCTGCTGCAAGCAAAGCTACATAACCCCCCCTGAGAGGCCCCAAGCTCTGTGTGCAGAGTTGCTTTTCTCGGCAAAAGAGAGCTTCTAGCTGCTGTTATGACTGCCATGGAAAAGAAGCTGGGAGACGGTAGAAACTGACTTGTTGTGACTAGAGACATGAAAAACAGCCCAGTGTGGCAGAAGGTGTTCCAAAGCAGCTGGAGCTACCACTGGCTCCTGAGAGGCTTGTTTTCACTTGGAGAACACAGAAAACACACCAAGGTGCTGCTGCAAGCAAAGCTACAGAACCCCGCCTCAGAGGCCCCAAGCTCTGTGTGCAGAGTTGCTTTTCTCGGCAAAAGAAAGCTTGCAGCTGCTGTTATGTCTACCATGGAAAAGAAGCAGAGAGGCAGCAGAAATTGTTTTCTGGCTGCTAGAGACATGGAGAAAGAGCAAGTGTGGCAGAATGTGTTCCAAAGCAGCTGGAGCTACCACTGGCTCGTGACAGGCTTATTTTCACTTGGAGAACACAGAAAACACACCAAGGTGCTGCTGCAAGCAAAGTTACAGATCCCCCCCAGAGAGTTGCTTTTCTCGGGCAAAAGAGAGCTTTTACAGCGCTTTCTGGCTGCTAGAGACATGCAGAAACAGCAAGTGTGGCAGAATGTGTTCCAAAGCAGCTGGAGCTACCACGGGCTCCTGACAGGCTTATTTTCACTTGGAGAACACAGAAAACACACCAAGGTGCTGCTGCAAGCAAAGTTACAGAACCCCCCCTGAGAGTTGCTTTTCTCGGGCAAAAGAGCGCTTTTACAGCGCTTTCTGGCTGCTAGAGACATGCAGAAACAGCAAGTGTGGCAGAATGTGTTCCAAAGCAGCTGGAGCTACCACGGGATCCTGACAGGCTTCTTTTCACTTGGAGAACACAGAAAACACACCAAGGTGCTGCTGCAAGCAAAGTTACAGAACCCCCCTGAGAGTTGCTTTTCTCGGGCAAAAGAGAGTTTTACAGCGCTTTCTGGCTGCTAGAGACATGCAGAAACAGCAAGTGGGGCAGAATGTGTTCCAAAGCAGCTGGAGCTACCACGGGCTCCTGACAGGCTTATTTTCACTTGGAGAACACAGAAAACACACCAAGGTGCTGCTGCAAGCAAAGTTACAGAACCCCCCCTGAGATTTGCTTTTCTCGGGCAAAAGAGAGCTTTACAGCGCTTTCTGGCTGCTAGAGACATGCAGAAACAGCAAGTGGGGCAGAATGTGTTCCAAAGCAGCTGGAGCTACCACGGGCTCCTGACAGGCTTATTTTCACTTGGAGAACACAGAAAACACACCAAGGTGCTGCTACAAGCCAAGTTACAGACCCCCCCCTGAGAGTTGCTTTTCTCGGGCAAAAGAGAGCTTTTACAGCGCTTTCTGGCTGCTAGAGACATGCAGAAACAGCAAGAGTGGCAGAATGTGTTCCAAAGCAGCTGGAGCTACCACGGGCTCCTGACAGGCTTCTTTTCACTTGGAGAACACAGAAAATACACCAAGGTGCTGCTGCAAGCAAAGTTACAGACCCCCCCCTGAGAGTTGCTTTTATCGGCAAAAGAGAGCTATTACAGCGCTTTCTAGCTGCTAGAGACATGCAGAAAGAGCAAGTGTGGCAGAATGTGTTCCAAAGCAGCTGGAGCTACCACGGGCTCCTGACAGGCTTATTTTCACTTGGAGAACACAGAAAACACACCAAGGTGCTGCTGCAAGCAAAGTTACAGATCCCACCCTGAGAGTTGCTTTTCTCGGGCAAAAGAGAGCTTTTACAGCGCTTTCTGGCTGCTAGAGACATGCAGAAACAGCAAGTGTGGCAGAATGTGTTCCAAAGCAGCTGGAGCTACCACGGGCTCCTGACAGGCTTATTTTCACTTGGAGAACACAGAAAACACACCAAGGTGCTGCTGCAAGCAAAGTTACAGAACCCCCCCTGAGAGTTGCTTTTCTCGGGCAAAAGAGCGCTTTTACAGCGCTTTCTGGCTGCTAGAGACATGCAGAAACAGCAAGTGTGGCAGAATGTGTTCCAAAGCAGCTGGAGCTACCACGGGCTCCTGACAGGCTTCTTTTCACTTGGAAAACACAGAAAACACACCAAGGTGCTGCTGCAAGCAAAGTTACAGAACCCCCCCTGAGAGTTGCTTTTCTCGGGCAAAAGAGAGTTTTACAGCGCTTTCTGGCTGCTAGAGACATGCAGAAACAGCAAGTGTGGCAGAATGTGTTCCAAAGCAGCTGGAGCTACCACGGGCTCCTGACAGGCTTATTTTCACTTGGAGAACACAGAAAACACACCAAGGTGCTGCTGCAAGCGCAGTTACACAACCCCCCCTGAGAGTTGCTTTTCTCGGGCAAAAGAGAGCTTTACAGCGCTTTCTGGCTGCTAGAGACATGCAGAAACAGCAAGTGGGGCAGAATGTGTTCCAAAGCAGCTGGAGCTACCACGGGCTCCTGACAGGCTTATTTTCACTTGGAGAACACAGAAAACACACCAAGGTGCTGCTGCAAGCAAAGTTACAGAACCCCCCCTGAGAGTTGCTTTTCTCGGGCAAAAGAGAGCTTTACAGCGCTTTCTGGCTGCTAGAGACATGCAGAAACAGCAAGTGGGGCAGAATGTGCTCCAAAGCAGCTGGAGCTACCACGGGCTCCTGACAGGCTTATTTTCACTTGGAGAACACAGAAAACACACCAAGGTGCTGCTGCAAGCAAAGCTACATAACCCCCCCTGAGAGGCCCCAAGCTCTGTGTGCAGAGTTGCTTTTCTCGGCAAAAGAGAGCTTGTAGCTGCTGTTATGACTGCCATGGAAAAGAAGCTGGGAGACGGTAGAAACTGACTTGTTGTGACTAGAGACATGAAAAACAGCCCAGTGTGGCAGAAGGTGTTCCAAAGCAGCTGGAGCTACCACTGGCTCCTGAGAGGCTTGTTTTCACTTGGAGAACACAGAAAACACACCAAGGTGCTGCTGCAAGCAAAGCTACAGAACCCCGCCTCAGAGGCCCCAAGCTCTGTGTGCAGAGTTGCTTTTCTCGGCAAAAGAAAGCTTGCAGCTGCTGTTATGTCTACCATGGAAAAGAAGCAGAGAGGCAGCAGAAATTGTTTTCTGGCTGCTAGAGACATGGAGAAAGAGCAAGTGTGGCAGAATGTGTTCCAAAGCAGCTGGAGCTACCACTGGCTCGTGACAGGCTTATTTTCACTTGGAGAACACAGAAAACACACCAAGGTGCTGCTGCAAGCAAAGCTACAGAACCCCCCTGAGAGTTGCTTTTCTCGGCAAAAGAGAGCTTTTACAGCGCTTTCTGGCTGCTAGAGACATGCAGAAACAGCAAGTGTGGCAGAATGTGTTCCAAAGCAGCTGGAGCTACCACGGGCTCCTGACAGGCTCATTTTCACTTGGAGAACACAGAAAACACACCAAGGTGCTGCTGCAAGCAAAGTTACAGAACCCCCCCTGAGAGTTGCTTTTCTCGGCAAAAGAGAGCTTTTACAGCGCTTTCTGGCTGCTAGAGACATGCAGAAACAGCAAGTGTGGCAGAATGTGTTCCAAAGCAGCTGGAGCTACCACGGGCTCCTGACAGGCTTATTTTCACTTGGAGAACACAGAAAACACACCAAGGTGCTGCTGCAAGCAAAGTTACAGAACCTCCCCTGAGTGTTGCTTTTCTCGGGCAAAAGAGCGCTTTTACAGCGCTTTCTGGCTGCTAGAGACATGCAGAAACAGCAAGTGTGGCAGAATGTGTTCCAAAGCAGCTGGAGCTACCACGGGCTCCTGACAGGCTTATTTTCACTTGGAGAACACAGAAAACACACCAAGGTGCTGCTACAAGCCAAGTTACAGACCCCCCCCTGAGAGTTGCTTTTCTCGGCAAAAGAGAGCTATTACAGCGCTTTCTGGCTGCTAGAGACATGCAGAAACAGCAAGTGTGGCAGAATGTGTTCCAAAGCAGCTGGAGCTACCACGGGCTCCTGACAGGTTTATTTTCACTTTGAGAACACAGAAAACACACCAAGGTGCTGCTGCAAGCAAAGTTACAGATCCCCCCCAGAGAGTTGCTTTTCTCGGGCAAAAGAGAGCTTTTACAGCGCTTTCTGGCTGCTAGAGACATGCAGAAACAGCAAGTGTGGCAGAATGTGTTCCAAAGCAGCTGGAGCTACCACGGGCTCCTGACAGGCTTATTTTCACTTGGAGAACACAGAAAACACACCAAGGTGCTGCTGCAAGCAAAGTTACAGAACCCCCCCTGAGAGTTGCTTTTCTCGGGCAAAAGAGCGCTTTTACAGCGCTTTCTGGCTGCTAGAGACATGCAGAAACAGCAAGTGTGGCAGAATGTGTTCCAAAGCAGCTGGAGCTACCACGGGCTCCTGACAGGCTTCTTTTCACTTGGAGAACACAGAAAACACACCAAGGTGCTGCTGCAAGCAAAGTTACAGAACCCCCCTGAGAGTTGCTTTTCTCGGGCAAAAGAGAGTTTTACAGCGCTTTCTGGCTGCTAGAGACATGCAGAAACAGCAAGTGGGGCAGAATGTGTTCCAAAGCAGCTGGAGCTACCACGGGCTCCTGACAGGCTTATTTTCACTTGGAGAACACAGAAAACACACCAAGGTGCTGCTGCAAGCAAAGTTACAGAACCCCCCCTGAGATTTGCTTTTCTCGGGCAAAAGAGAGCTTTACAGCGCTTTCTGGCTGCTAGAGACATGCAGAAACAGCAAGTGGGGCAGAATGTGTTCCAAAGCAGCTGGAGCTACCACGGGCTCCTGACAGGCTTATTTTCACTTGGAGAACACAGAAAACACACCAAGGTGCTGCTACAAGCCAAGTTACAGACCCCCCCCTGAGAGTTGCTTTTCTCGGGCAAAAGAGAGCTTTTACAGCGCTTTCTGGCTGCTAGAGACATGCAGAAACAGCAAGAGTGGCAGAATGTGTTCCAAAGCAGCTGGAGCTACCACGGGCTCCTGACAGGCTTCTTTTCACTTGGAGAACACAGAAAACACACCAAGGTGCTGCTGCAAGCAAAGTTACAGAACCCCCCCTGAGAGTTGCTTTTCTCGGGCAAAAGAGCGCTTTTACAGCGCTTTCTGGCTGCTAGACACATGCAGAAACAGCAAGTGTGGCAGAATGTGTTCCAAAGCAGCTGGAGCTACCACGGGATCCTGACAGGCTTCTTTTCACTTGGAGAACACAGAAAACACACCAAGGTGCTGCTGCAAGCAAAGTTACACAACCCCCCCTGAGAGTTGCTTTTCTCGGGCAAAAGAGAGTTTTACAGCGCTTTCTGGCTGCTAGAGACATGCAGAAACAGCAAGTGGGGCAGAATGTGTTCCAAAGCAGCCGGAGCTACCACGGGCTCCTGACAGGCTTCTTTTCACTTGGAGAACACAGAAAACACACCAAGGTGCTGCTGCAAGCGCAGTTACACAACCCCCCCTGAGAGTTGCTTTTCTCGGGCAAAAGAGAGCTTTTACAGCGCTTTCTGGCTGCTAGAGACATGCAGAAACAGCAAGTGTGGCAGAATGTGTTCCAAAGCAGCTGGAGCTACCACGGGCTCCTGACAGGCTTATTTTCACTTGGAGAACACAGAAAACACACCAAGTTGCTGCTGCAAGCAAAGTTACAGAACACCCCCTGAGAGTTGCTTTTCTCAGCAAAAGAGAGCTTTTACAGCGCTTTCTGGCTGCTAGAGACATGCAGAAACAGCAAGTGTGGCAGAATGTGTTCCAAAGCAGCTGGAGCTACCACGGGCTCCTGACAGGCTTATTTTCACTTGGAGAACACAGAAAACACACCAAGGTGCTGCTGCAAGCAAAGTTAGAGAACCCCCCCTGAGAGTTGCTTTTCTCGGGCAAAAGAGCGCTTTTACAGCGCTTTCTGGCTCCTAGACACATGCAGAAACAGCAAGTGTGGCAGAATGTGTTCCAAAGCAGCTGGAGCTACCACTGGCTCCTGACAGGCTTATTTTCACTTGGAGAACACAGAAAACACACCAAGGTGCTGCTGCAAGCAATGCTACAGAACCCCGCCTCAGAGGCCCCAAGCTCTGTGTGCAGAGTTGCTTTTCTCGGCAAAAGAAAGCTTGCAGCTGCTGTTATGTCTACCATGGAAAAGAAGCAGAGAGGCAGCAGAAATTGTTTTCTGGCTGCTAGAGACATGGAGAAAGAGCAAGTGTGGCAGAATGTGTTCCAAAGCAGCTGGAGCTACCACGGGCTCCTGACAGGCTTATTTTCACTTGGAGAACACAGAAAACACACCAAGGTGCTGCTGCAAGCAAAGTTACAGAACCCCCCCTGAGTGTTGCTTTTCTCGGGCAAAAGAGCGCTTTTACAGCGCTTTCTGGCTGCTAGAGACATGCAGAAACAGCAAGTGTGGCAGAATGTGTTCCAAAGCAGCTGGAGCTACCACGGGCTCCTGACAGGCTTATTTTCACTTGGAGAACACAGAAAACACACCAAGGTGCTGCTGCAAGCAAAGTTACAGAACACCCACTGAGAGTTGCTTTTCTCGGCAAAAGAGAGCTTTTACAGCGCTTTCTGGCTGCTAGAGACATGCAGAAACAGCAAGTGTGGCAGAATGTGTTCCAAAGCAGCTGGAGCTACCACGGGCTCCTGACAGGCTTATTTTCACTTGGAGAACACAGAAAACACACCAAGGTGCTGCTACAAGCCAAGTTACAGACCCCCCCCTGAGAGTTGCTTTTATCGGCAAAAGAGAGCTATTACAGCGCTTTCTGGCTGCTAGAGACATGCAGAAAGAGCAAGTGTGGCAGAATGTGTTCCAAAGCAGCTGGAGCTACCACGGGCTCCTGACAGGCTTATTTTCACTTGGAGAACACAGAAAACACACCAAGGTGCTGCTGCAAGCAAAGTTACAGATCCCACCCTGAGAGTTGCTTTTCTCGGGCAAAAGAGAGCTTTTACAGCGCTTTCTGGCTGCTAGAGACATGCAGAAACAGCAAGTGTGGCAGAATGTGTTCCAAAGCAGCTGGAGCTACCACGGGCTCCTGACAGGCTTATTTTCACTTGGAGAACACAGAAAACACACCAAGGTGCTGCTGCAAGCAAAGTTACAGAACCCCCCCTGAGAGTTGCTTTTCTCGGGCAAAAGAGCGCTTTTACAGCGCTTTCTGGCTGCTAGAGACATGCAGAAACAGCAAGTGTGGCAGAATGTGTTCCAAAGCAGCTGGAGCTACCACGGGCTCCTGACAGGCTTCTTTTCACTTGGACAACACAGAAAACACACCAAGGTGCTGCTGCAAGCAAAGTTACACAACCCCCCCTGAGAGTTGCTTTTCTCGGGCAAAAGAGAGTTTTACAGCGCTTTCTGGCTGCTAGAGACATGCAGAAACAGCAAGTGTGGCAGAATGTGTTCCAAAGCAGCCGGAGCTACCACGGGCTCCTGACAGGCTTATTTTCACTTGGAGAACACAGAAAACACACCAAGGTGCTGCTGCAAGCGCAGTTACACAACCCCCCCTGAGAGTTGCTTTTCTCGGGCAAAAGAGAGCTTTACAGCGCTTTCTGGCTGCTAGAGACATGCAGAAACAGCAAGTGGGGCAGAATGTGTTCCAAAGCAGCTGGAGCTACCACGGGCTCCTGACAGGCTTATTTTCACTTGGAGAACACAGAAAACACACCAAGGTGCTGCTGCAAGCAAAGTTACAGAACCCCCCCTGAGAGTTGCTTTTCTCGGGCAAAAGAGAGCTTTACAGCGCTTTCTGGCTGCTAGAGACATGCAGAAACAGCAAGTGGGGCAGAATGTGCTCCAAAGCAGCTGGAGCTACCACGGGCTCCTGACAGGCTTATTTTCACTTGGAGAACACAGAAAACACACCAAGGTGCTGCTGCAAGCAAAGTTACAGAACCCTCCCTGAGAGTTGCTTTTCTCGGCAAAAGAGAGCTTTTACAGCGCTTTCTGGCTACTAGAGACATGCAGAAGCAGCAAGTGTGGCAGAATGTGTTCCAAAGCAGCTGGAGCTACCACGGGCTCCTGACAGGCTTATTTTCACTTGGAGAACACAGAAAACACACCAAGGTGCTGCTGCAAGCAAAGTTACAGAAACCCCCCTGAGAGTTGCTTTTCTCGGGCAAAAGAGAGCTTTACAGCGCTTTCTGGCTGCTAGAGACATGCAGAAGCAGCAAGTGTGGCAGAATGTGTTCCAAAGCAGCTGGAGCTACCACGGGCTCCTGACAGGCTTATTTTCACTTGGAGAACACAGAAAACACACCAAGGTGCTGCTGCAAGCAAAGCTACATAACCCCCCCTGAGAGGCCCCAAGCTCTGTGTGCAGAGTTGCTTTTCTCGGCAAAAGAGAGCTTGTAGCTGCTGTTATGACTGCCATGGAAAAGAAGCTGGGAGACGGTAGAAACTGACTTGTTGTGACTAGAGACATGAAAAACAGCCCAGTGTGGCAGAAGGTGTTCCAAAGCAGCTGGAGCTACCACTGGCTCCTGAGAGGCTTGTTTTCACTTGGAGAACACAGAAAACACACCAAGGTGCTGCTGCAAGCAAAGCTACAGAACCCCGCCTCAGAGGCCCCAAGCTCTGTGTGCAGAGTTGCTTTTCTCGGCAAAAGAAAGCTTGCAGCTGCTGTTATGTCTACCATGGAAAAGAAGCAGAGAGGCAGCAGAAATTGTTTTCTGGCTGCTAGAGACATGGAGAAAGAGCAAGTGTGGCAGAATGTGTTCCAAAGCAGCTGGAGCTACCACTGGCTCGTGACAGGCTTATTTTCACTTGGAGAACACAGAAAACACACCAAGGTGCTGCTGCAAGCAAAGCTACAGAACCCCCCCTGAGAGTTGCTTTTCTCGGCAAAAGAGAGCTTTTACAGCGCTTTCTGGCTGCTAGAGACATGCAGAAACAGCAAGTGTGGCAGAATGTGTTCCAAAGCAGCTGGAGCTACCACGGGCTCCTGACAGGCTCATTTTCACTTGGAGAACACAGAAAACACACCAAGGTGCTGCTGCAAGCAAAGTTACAGAACCCCCCCTGAGAGTTGCTTTTCTCGGGCAAAAGAGCGCTTTTACAGCGCTTTCTGGCTGCTAGAGACATGCAGAAACAGCAAGTGTGGCAGAATGTGTTCCAAAGCAGCTGGAGCTACCACGGGCTCCTGACAGGCTTATTTTCACTTGGAGAACACAGAAAACACACCAAGGTGCTGCTACAAGCCAAGTTACAGACCCCCCCCTGAGAGTTGCTTTTCTCGGCAAAAGAGAGCTATTACAGCGCTTTCTGGCTGCTAGAGACATGCAGAAACAGCAAGTGTGGCAGAATGTGTTCCAAAGCAGCTGGAGCTACCACGGGCTCCTGACAGGTTTATTTTCACTTTGAGAACACAGAAAACACACCAAGGTGCTGCTGCAAGCAAAGTTACAGATCCCCCCCAGAGAGTTGCTTTTCTCGGGCAAAAGAGAGCTTTTACAGCGCTTTCTGGCTGCTAGAGACATGCAGAAACAGCAAGTGTGGCAGAATGTGTTCCAAAGCAGCTGGAGCTACCACGGGCTCCTGACAGGCTTATTTTCACTTGGAGAACACAGAAAACACACCAAGGTGCTGCTGCAAGCAAAGTTACAGAACCCCCCCTGAGAGTTGCTTTTCTCGGGCAAAAGAGCGCTTTTACAGCGCTTTCGGGCTGCTAGAGACATGCAGAAACAGCAAGTGTGGCAGAATGTGTTCCAAAGCAGCTGGAGCTACCACGGGCTCCTGACAGGCTTCTTTTCACTTGGAGAACACAGAAAACACACCAAGGTGCTGCTGCAAGCAAAGTTACAGAACCCCCCTGAGAGTTGCTTTTCTCGGGCAAAAGAGAGTTTTACAGCGCTTTCTGGCTGCTAGAGACATGCAGAAACAGCAAGTGGGGCAGAATGTGTTCCAAAGCAGCTGGAGCTACCACGGGCTCCTGACAGGCTTATTTTCACTTGGAGAACACAGAAAACACACCAAGGTGCTGCTGCAAGCAAAGTTACAGAACCCCCCCTGAGATTTGCTTTTCTCGGGCAAAAGAGAGCTTTACAGCGCTTTCTGGCTGCTAGAGACATGCAGAAACAGCAAGTGGGGCAGAATGTGTTCCAAAGCAGCTGGAGCTACCACGGGCTCCTGACAGGCTTATTTTCACTTGGAGAACACAGAAAACACACCAAGGTGCTGCTACAAGCCAAGTTACAGACCCCCCCCTGAGAGTTGCTTTTCTCGGGCAAAAGAGAGCTTTTACAGCGCTTTCTGGCTGCTAGAGACATGCAGAAACAGCAAGAGTGGCAGAATGTGTTCCAAAGCAGCTGGAGCTACCACGGGCTCCTGACAGGCTTCTTTTCACTTGGAGAACACAGAAAACACACCAAGGTGCTGCTGCAAGCAAAGTTACAGAACCCCTCCTGAGAGTTGCTTTTCTCGGGCAAAAGAGCGCTTTTACAGCGCTTTCTGGCTGCTAGAGACATGCAGAAACAGCAAGTGTGGCAGAATGTGTTCCAAAGCAGCTGGAGCTACCACGGGATCCTGACAGGCTTCTTTTCACTTGGAGAACACAGAAAACACACCAAGGTGCTGCTGCAAGCAAAGTTACAGAACCCCCCCTGAGAGTTGCTTTTCTCGGGCAAAAGAGAGTTTTACAGCGCTTTCTGGCTGCTAGAGACATGCAGAAACAGCAAGTGGGGCAGAATGTGTTCCAAAGCAGCCGGAGCTACCACGGGCTCCTGACAGGCTTCTTTTCACTTGGAGAACACAGAAAACACACCAAGGTGCTGCTGCAAGCGCAGTTACACAACCCCCCCTGAGAGTTGCTTTTCTCGGGCAAAAGAGAGCTTTACAGCGCTTTCTGGCTGCTAGAGACATGCAGAAACAGCAAGTGGGGCAGAATGTGTTCCAAAGCAGCTGGAGCTACCACGGGCTCCTGACAGGCTTATTTTCACTTGGAGAACACAGAAAACACACCAAGGTGCTGCTGCAAGCAAAGTTACAGAACCCCCTCTGAGAGTTGCTTTTCTCGGGCAAAAGAGAGCTTTACAGCGCTTTCTGGCTGCTAGAGACATGCAGAAACAGCAAGTGGGGCAGAATGTGCTCCAAAGCAGCTGGAGCTACCACGGGCTCCTGACAGGCTTATTTTCACTTGGAGAACACAGAAAACACACCAAGGTGCTGCTGCAAGCAAAGTTACAGAACCCTCCCTGAGAGTTGCTTTTCTCGGCAAAAGAGAGCTTTTACAGCGCTTTCTGGCTGCTAGAGACATGCAGAAACAGCAAGTGTGGCAGAATGTGTTCCAAAGCAGCTGGAGCTACCACGGGCTCCTGACAGGCTTCTTTTCACTTGGAGAACACAGAAAACACAACAAGGTGCTGCTGCAAGCAAAGTTACACAACCCCCCCTGAGAGTTGCTTTTCTCGGGCAAAAGAGCGCTTTTACAGCGCTTTCTGGCTGCTAGAGACATGCAGAAACAGCAAGTGTGGCAGAATGTGTTCCAAAGCAGCCGGAGCTACCACGGGCTCCTGACAGGCTTCTTTTCACTTGGAGAACACAGAAAACACACCAAGGTGCTGCTGCAAGCAAAGTTACAGAACCCCCCTGAGAGTTGCTTTTCTCGGGCAAAAGAGAGTTTTACAGCGCTTTCTGGCTGCTAGAGACATGCAGAAACAGCAAGTGTGGCAGAATGTGTTCCAAAGCAGCTGGAGCTACCACGGGCTCCTGACAGGCTTATTTTCACTTGGAGAACACAGAAAACACACCAAGTTGCTGCTGCAAGCAAAGTTACAGAACACCCCCTGAGAGTTGCTTTTCTCAGCAAAAGAGAGCTTTTACAGCGCTTTCTGGCTGCTAGAGACATGCAGAAACAGCAAGTGTGGCAGAATGTGTTCCAAAGCAGCTGGAGCTACCACGGGCTCCTGACAGGCTTATTTTCACTTGGAGAACACAGAAAACACACCAAGGTGCTGCTGCAAGCAAAGTTAGAGAACCCCCCCTGAGAGTTGCTTTTCTCGGGCAAAAGAGCGCTTTTACAGCGCTTTCTGGCTGCTAGACACATGCAGAAACAGCAAGTGTGGCAGAATGTGTTCCAAAGCAGCTGGAGCTACCACTGGCTCCTGACAGGCTTATTTTCACTTGGAGAACACAGAAAACACACCAAGGTGCTGCTGCAAGCAATGCTACAGAACCCCGCCTCAGAGGCCCCAAGCTCTGTGTGCAGAGTTGCTTTTCTCGGCAAAAGAAAGCTTGCAGCTGCTGTTATGTCTACCATGGAAAAGAAGCAGAGAGGCAGCAGAAATTGTTTTCTGGCTGCTAGAGACATGGAGAAAGAGCAAGTGTGGCAGAATGTGTTCCAAAGCAGCTGGAGCTACCACGGGCTCCTGACAGGCTCATTTTCACTTGGAGAACACAGAAAACACACCAAGGTGCTGCTGCAAGCAAAGTTACAGAACCCCCCCT
Source organism: Zosterops lateralis (assembly GCF_965231275.1). Classification (NCBI taxonomy): domain Eukaryota; kingdom Metazoa; phylum Chordata; class Aves; order Passeriformes; family Zosteropidae; genus Zosterops; species Zosterops lateralis. The sequence continues at coordinate 27,955,995 of NC_139801.1, read as the reverse complement.
GAGAGTTGCTTTTCTCGGCAAAAGAGAGCTTTTACAGCGCTTTCTGGCTGCTAGAGACATGCAGAAACAGCAAGTGTGGCAGAATGTGTTCCAAAGCAGCTGGAGCTACCACGGGCTCCTGACAGGCTTATTTTCACTTGGAGAACACAGAAAACACACCAAGGTGCTGCTGCAAGCAAAGTTACAGAACCCCCCCTGAGTGTTGCTTTTCTCGGGCAAAAGAGCGCTTTTACAGCGCTTTCTGGCTGCTAGAGACATGCAGAAACAGCAAGTGTGGCAGAATGTGTTCCAAAGCAGCCGGAGCTACCACGGGCTCCTGACAGGCTTATTTTCACTTGGAGAACACAGAAAACACACCAAGGTGCTGCTGCAAGCGCAGTTACACAACCCCCCCTGAGAGTTGCTTTTCTCGGGCAAAAGAGAGCTTTACAGCGCTTTCTGGCTGCTAGAGACATGCAGAAACAGCAAGTGGGGCAGAATGTGTTCCAAAGCAGCTGGAGCTACCACGGGCTCCTGACAGGCTTATTTTCACTTGGAGAACACAGAAAACACACCAAGGTGCTGCTGCAAGCAAAGTTACAGAACCCCCCCTGAGAGTTGCTTTTCTCGGGCAAAAGAGAGCTTTACAGCGCTTTCTGGCTGCTAGAGACATGCAGAAACAGCAAGTGGGGCAGAATGTGCTCCAAAGCAGCTGGAGCTACCACGGGCTCCTGACAGGCTTATTTTCACTTGGAGAACACAGAAAACACACCAAGGTGCTGCTGCAAGCAAAGTTACAGAACCCTCCCTGAGAGTTGCTTTTCTCGGCAAAAGAGAGCTTTTACAGCGCTTTCTGGCTACTAGAGACATGCAGAAGCAGCAAGTGTGGCAGAATGTGTTCCAAAGCAGCTGGAGCTACCACGGGCTCCTGACAGGCTTATTTTCACTTGGAGAACACAGAAAACACACCAAGGTGCTGCTGCAAGCAAAGCTACATAACCCCCCCTGAGAGGCCCCAAGCTCTGTGTGCAGAGTTGCTTTTCTCGGCAAAAGAGAGCTTGTAGCTGCTGTTATGACTGCCATGGAAAAGAAGCTGGGAGACGGTAGAAACTGACTTGTTGTGACTAGAGACATGAAAAACAGCCCAGTGTGGCAGAAGGTGTTCCAAAGCAGCTGGAGCTACCACTGGCTCCTGAGAGGCTTGTTTTCACTTGGAGAACACAGAAAACACACCAAGGTGCTGCTGCAAGCAAAGCTACAGAACCCCGCCTCAGAGGCCCCAAGCTCTGTGTGCAGAGTTGCTTTTCTCGGCAAAAGAAAGCTTGCAGCTGCTGTTATGTCTACCATGGAAAAGAAGCAGAGAGGCAGCAGAAATTGTTTTCTGGCTGCTAGAGACATGGAGAAAGAGCAAGTGTGGCAGAATGTGTTCCAAAGCAGCTGGAGCTACCACTGGCTCGTGACAGGCTTATTTTCACTTGGAGAACACAGAAAACACACCAAGGTGCTGCTGCAAGCAAAGCTACAGAACCCCCCTGAGAGTTGCTTTTCTCGGCAAAAGAGAGCTTTTACAGCGCTTTCTGGCTGCTAGAGACATGCAGAAACAGCAAGTGTGGCAGAATGTGTTCCAAAGCAGCTGGAGCTACCACGGGCTCCTGACAGGCTCATTTTCACTTGGAGAACACAGAAAACACACCAAGGTGCTGCTGCAAGCAAAGTTACAGAACCCCCCCTGAGAGTTGCTTTTCTCGGCAAAAGAGAGCTTTTACAGCGCTTTCTGGCTGCTAGAGACATGCAGAAACAGCAAGTGTGGCAGAATGTGTTCCAAAGCAGCTGGAGCTACCACGGGCTCCTGACAGGCTTATTTTCACTTGGAGAACACAGAAAACACACCAAGGTGCTGCTGCAAGCAAAGTTACAGAACCTCCCCTGAGTGTTGCTTTTCTCGGGCAAAAGAGCGCTTTTACAGCGCTTTCTGGCTGCTAGAGACATGCAGAAACAGCAAGTGTGGCAGAATGTGTTCCAAAGCAGCTGGAGCTACCACGGGCTCCTGACAGGCTTATTTTCACTTGGAGAACACAGAAAACACACCAAGGTGCTGCTGCAAGCAAAGTTACAGAACACCCACTGAGAGTTGCTTTTCTCGGCAAAAGAGAGCTTTTACAGCGCTTTCTGGCTGCTAGAGACATGCAGAAACAGCAAGTGTGGCAGAATGTGTTCCAAAGCAGCTGGAGCTACCACGGGCTCCTGACAGGCTTATTTTCACTTGGAGAACACAGAAAACACACCAAGGTGCTGCTACAAGCCAAGTTACAGACCCCCCCCTGAGAGTTGCTTTTCTCGGCAAAAGAGAGCTATTACAGCGCTTTCTGGCTGCTAGAGACATGCAGAAACAGCAAGTGTGGCAGAATGTGTTCCAAAGCAGCTGGAGCTACCACGGGCTCCTGACAGGTTTATTTTCACTTTGAGAACACAGAAAACACACCAAGGTGCTGCTGCAAGCAAAGTTACAGAACCCCCCTGAGAGTTGCTTTTCTCGGGCAAAAGAGAGTTTTACAGCGCTTTCTGGCTGCTAGAGACATGCAGAAACAGCAAGTGGGGCAGAATGTGTTCCAAAGGAGCTGGAGCTACCACGGGCTCCTGACAGGCTTATTTTCACTTGGAGAACACAGAAAACACACCAAGGTGCTGCTGCAAGCAAAGTTACAGAACCCCCCCTGAGATTTGCTTTTCTCGGGCAAAAGAGAGCTTTACAGCGCTTTCTGGCTGCTAGAGACATGCAGAAACAGCAAGTGGGGCAGAATGTGCTCCAAAGCAGCTGGAGCTACCACGGGCTCCTGACAGGCTTATTTTCACTTGGAGAACACAGAAAACACACCAAGGTGCTGCTGCAAGCAAAGTTACAGAACCCTCCCTGAGAGTTGCTTTTCTCGGGCAAAAGAGAGCTTTTACAGCGCTTTCTGGCTACTAGAGACATGCAGAAGCAGCAAGTGTGGCAGAATGTGTTCCAAAGCAGCTGGAGCTACCACGGGCTCCTGACAGGCTTATTTTCACTTGGAGAACACAGAAAACACACCAAGGTGCTGCTGCAAGCAAAGTTACAGAAACCCCCCTGAGAGTTGCTTTTCTCGGGCAAAAGAGAGCTTTACAGCGCTTTCTGGCTGCTAGAGACATGCAGAAGCAGCAAGTGTGGCAGAATGTGTTCCAAAGCAGCTGGAGCTACCACGGGCTCCTGACAGGCTTATTTTCACTTGGAGAACACAGAAAACACACCAAGGTGCTGCTGCAAGCAAAGCTACATAACCCCCCCTGAGAGGCCCCAAGCTCTGTGTGCAGAGTTGCTTTTCTCGGCAAAAGAGAGCTTGTAGCTGCTGTTATGACTGCCATGGAAAAGAAGCTGGGAGACGGTAGAAACTGACTTGTTGTGACTATAGACATGAAAAACAGCCCAGTGTGGCAGAAGGTGTTCCAAAGCAGCTGGAGCTACCACTGGCTCCTGAGAGGCTTGTTTTCACTTGGAGAACACAGAAAACACACCAAGGTGCTGCTGCAAGCAAAGCTACAGAACCCCGCCTCAGAGGCCCCAAGCTCTGTGTGCAGAGTTGCTTTTCTCGGCAAAAGAAAGCTTGCAGCTGCTGTTATGTCTACCATGGAAAAGAAGCAGAGAGGCAGCAGAAATTGTTTTCTGGCTGCTAGAGACATGGAGAAAGAGCAAGTGTGGCAGAATGTGTTCCAAAGCAGCTGGAGCTACCACTGGCTCGTGACAGGCTTATTTTCACTTGGAGAACACAGAAAACACACCAAGGTGCTGCTGCAAGCCAAGTTACAGACCCCCCCCGAGAGTTGCTTTTCTCGGCAAAAGAGAGCTTTTACAGCGCTTTCTGGCTGCTAGAGACATGCAGAAACAGCAAGTGTGGCAGAATGTGTTCCAAAGCAGCTGGAGCTACCACGGGCTCCTGACAGGCTTCTTTTCACTTGGAGAACACAGAAAACACAACAAGGTGCTGCTGCAAGCAAAGTTACAGAACCCCCCCGAGAGTTGCTTTTCTCGGCAAAAGAGAGCTTTTACAGCGCTTTCTGGCTGCTAGAGACATGCAGAAACAGCAAGTGTGGCAGAATGTGTTCCAAAGCAGCTGGAGCTACCACGGGCTCCTGACAGGCTTATTTTCACTTGGAGAACACAGAAAACACACCAAGGTGCTGCTGCAAGCCAAGTTACAGACCCCCCCCGAGAGTTGCTTTTCTCGGCAAAAGAGAGCTATTACAGCGCTTTCTGGCTGCTAGAGACATGCAGAAACAGCAAGTGTGGCAGAATGTGTTCCAAAGCAGCTGGAGCTACCACGGGCTCCTGACAGGCTTCTTTTCACTTGGAGAACACAGAAAACACACCAAGGTGCTGCTGCAAGCAAAGTTAGAGAACCCCCCCTGAGAGTTGCTTTTCTCGGGCAAAAGAGCGCTTTTACAGCGCTTTCTGGCTGCTAGACACATGCAGAAACAGCAAGTGTGGCAGAATGTGTTCCAAAGCAGCCGGAGCTACCACGGGCTCCTGACAGGCTTATTTTCACTTGGAGAACACAGAAAACACACCAAGTTGCTGCTGCAAGCAAAGTTACAGAACACCCCCTGAGAGTTGCTTTTCTCAGCAAAAGAGAGCTTTTACAGCGCTTTCTGGCTGCTAGAGACATGCAGAAACAGCAAGTGTGGCAGAATGTGTTCCAAAGCAGCTGGAGCTACCACGGGCTCCTGACAGGCTTATTTTCACTTGGAGAACACAGAAAACACACCAAGGTGCTGCTGCAAGCCAAGTTACAGACCCCCCCCCCCGAGAGTTGCTTTTCTCGGCAAAAGAGAGCTTTTACAGCGCTTTCTGGCTGCTAGAGACATGCAGAAACAGCAAGTGTGGCAGAATGTGTTCCAAAGCAGCTGGAGCTACCACGGGCTCCTGACAGGCTTATTTTCACTTGGAGAACACAGAAAACACACCAAGGTGCTGCTGCAAGCAAAGTTAGAGAACCCCCCCGGAGAGTTGCTTTTCTCGGGCAAAAGAGCGCTTTTACAGCGCTTTCTGGCTCCTAGACACATGCAGAAACAGCAAGTGTGGCAGAATGTGTTCCAAAGCAGCTGGAGCTACCACTGGCTCCTGAGAGGCTTGTTTTCACTTGGAGAACACAGAAAACACACCAAGGTGCTGCTGCAAGCAAAGCTACCGAACCCCGCCTCAGAGGCCCCAAGCTCTGTGTGCAGAGTTGCTTTTCTCGGCAAAAGAAAGCTTGCAGCTGCTGTTATGTCTACCATGGAAAAGAAGCAGAGAGGCAGCAGAAATTGTTTTCTGGCTGCTAGAGACATGGAGAAAGAGCAAGTGTGGCAGAATGTGTTCCAAAGCAGCTGGAGCTACCACGGGCTCCTGACAGGCTCATTTTCACTTGGAGAACACAGAAAACACACCAAGGTGCTGCTGCAAGCAAAGTTACAGAAACCCCCCTGAGAGTTGCTTTTCTCGGCAAAAGAGAGCTATTACAGCGCTTTCTGGCTGCTAGAGACATGCAGAAACAGCAAGTGTGGCAGAATGTGTTCCAAAGCAGCTGGAGCTACCACGGGCTCGTGACAGGCTTATTTTCACTTGGAGAACACAGAAAACACACCAAGGTGCTGCTGCAAGCAAAGTTACAGAACACCCACTGAGAGTTGCTTTTCTCGGCAAAAGAGAGCTTTTACAGCGCTTTCTGGCTGCTAGAGACATGCAGAAACAGCAAGTGTGGCAGAATGTGTTCCAAAGCAGCTGGAGCTACCACGGGCTCCTGACAGGCTTATTTTCACTTGGAGAACACAGAAAACACACCAAGGTGCTGCTACAAGCCAAGTTACAGACCCCCCCCTGAGAGTTGCTTTTCTCGGCAAAAGAGAGCTATTACAGCGCTTTCTGGCTGCTAGAGACATGCAGAAACAGCAAGTGTGGCAGAATGTGTTCCAAAGCAGCTGGAGCTACCACGGGCTCCTGACAGGCTTCTTTTCACTTGGAGAACACAGAAAACACACCAAGGTGCTGCTGCAAGCAAAGTTACACAACCCCCCCTGAGAGTTGCTTTTCTCGGGCAAAAGAGAGTTTTACAGCGCTTTCTGGCTGCTAGAGACATGCAGAAACAGCAAGTGGGGCAGAATGTGTTCCAAAGCAGCTGGAGCTACCACGGGCTCCTGACAGGCTTCTTTTCACTTGGAGAACACAGAAAACACACCAAGGTGCTGCTGCAAGCAAAGTTAGAGAACCCCCCCTGAGAGTTGCTTTTCTCGGGCAAAAGAGCGCTTTTACAGCGCTTTCTGGCTGCTAGACACATGCAGAAACAGCAAGTGTGGCAGAATGTGTTCCAAAGCAGCTGGAGCTACCACTGGCTCCTGAGAGGCTTGTTTTCACTTGGAGAACACAGAAAACACACCAAGGTGCTGCTGCAAGCAAAGCTACAGAACCCCGCCTCAGAGGCCCCAAGCTCTGTGTGCAGAGTTGCTTTTCTCGGCAAAAGAAAGCTTGCAGCTGCTGTTATGTCTACCATGGAAAAGAAGCAGAGAGGCAGCAGAAATTGTTTTCTGGCTGCTAGAGACATGGAGAAAGAGCAAGTGTGGCAGAATGTGTTCCAAAGCAGCTGGAGCTACCACGGGCTCCTGACAGGCTCATTTTCACTTGGAGAACACAGAAAACACACCAAGGTGCTGCTGCAAGCAAAGTTACAGAACCCCCCCTGAGAGTTGCTTTTCTCGGCAAAAGAGAGCTTTTACAGCGCTTTCTGGCTGCTAGAGACATGCAGAAACAGCAAGTGTGGCAGAATGTGTTCCAAAGCAGCTGGAGCTACCACGGGCTCCTGACAGGCTTATTTTCACTTGGAGAACACAGAAAACACACCAAGGTGCTGCTGCAAGCAAAGTTACAGAACCCCCCCTGAGTGTTGCTTTTCTCGGGCAAAAGAGCGCTTTTACAGCGCTTTCTGGCTGCTAGAGACATGCAGAAACAGCAAGTGTGGCAGAATGTGTTCCAAAGCAGCTGGAGCTACCACGGGCTCCTGACAGGCTTATTTTCACTTGGAGAACACAGAAAACACACCAAGGTGCTGCTGCAAGCAAAGTTACAGAACACCCACTGAGAGTTGCTTTTCTCGGGCAAAAGAGCGCTTTTACAGCGCTTTCTGGCTGCTAGAGACATGCAGAAACAGCAAGTGTGGCAGAATGTGTTCCAAAGCAGCTGGAGCTACCACGGGCTCCTGACAGGCTCATTTTCACTTGGAGAACACAGAAAACACACCAAGGTGCTGCTACAAGCCAAGTTACAGACCCCCCCCTGAGAGTTGCTTTTCTCGGCAAAAGAGAGCTATTACAGCGCTTTCTGGCTGCTAGAGACATGCAGAAACAGCAAGTGTGGCAGAATGTGTTCCAAAGCAGCTGGAGCTACCACGGGCTCCTGACAGGTTTATTTTCACTTGGAGAACACAGAAAACACACCAAGGTGCTGCTGCAAGCAAAGTTACAGATCCCCCCCTGAGAGTTGCTTTTCTCGGGCAAAAGAGAGCTTTTACAGCGCTTTCTGGCTGCTAGAGACATGCAGAAACAGCAAGTGTGGCAGAATGTGTTCCAAAGCAGCTGGAGCTACCACGGGCTCCTGACAGGCTTATTTTCACTTGGAGAACACAGAAAACACACCAAGGTGCTGCTGCAAGCAAAGTTACAGAACCCCCCCTGAGAGTTGCTTTTCTCGGGCAAAAGAGCGCTTTTACAGCGCTTTCTGGCTGCTAGAGACATGCAGAAACAGCAAGTGTGGCAGAATGTGTTCCAAAGCAGCTGGAGCTACCACGGGCTCCTGACAGGCTTCTTTTCACTTGGAGAACACAGAAAACACACCAAGGTGCTGCTGCAAGCAAAGTTACACAACCCCCCCTGAGAGTTGCTTTTCTCGGGCAAAAGAGAGTTTTACAGCGCTTTCTGGCTGATAGAGACATGCAGAAACAGCAAGTGGGGCAGAATGTGTTCCAAAGCAGCTGGAGCTACCACGGGCTCCTGACAGGCTTCTTTTCACTTGGAGAACACAGAAAACACACCAAGGTGCTGCTGCAAACGCAGTTACACAACCCCCCCTGAGATTTGCTTTTCTCGGGCAAAAGAGAGCTTTACAGCGCTTTCTGGCTGCTAGAGACATGCAGAAACAGCAAGTGTGGCAGAATGTGTTCCAAAGCAGCTGGAGCTACCACGGGCTCCTGACAGGCTTCTTTTCACTTGGAGAACACAGAAAACACACCAAGGTGCTGCTGCAAGCAAAGTTACAGAACACCCACTGAGAGTTGCTTTTCTCGGGCAAAAGAGAGCTTTACAGCGCTTTCTGGCTGCTAGAGACATGCAGAAACAGCAAGTGGGGCAGAATGTGCTCCAAAGCAGCTGGAGCTACCACGGGCTCCTGACAGGCTTATTTTCACTTGGAGAACACAGAAAACACACCAAGGTGCTGCTGCAAGCAATGTTACAGAACCCTCCCTGAGAGTTGCTTTTCTCGGCAAAAGAGAGCTTTTACAGCGCTTTCTGGCTACTAGAGACATGCAGAAGCAGCAAGTGTGGCAGAATGTGTTCCAAAGCAGCTGGAGCTACCACGGGCTCCTGACAGGCTTATTTTCACTTGGAGAACACAGAAAACACACCAAGGTGCTGCTGCAAGCAAAGCTACATAACCCCCCCTGAGAGGCCCCAAGCTCTGTGTGCAGAGTTGCTTTTCTCGGCAAAAGAGAGCTTGTAGCTGCTGTTATGACTGCCATGGAAAAGAATCTGGGAGACGGTAGAAACTGACTTGTTGTGACTAGAGACATGAAAAACAGCCCAGTGTGGCAGAAGGTGTTCCAAAGCAGCTGGAGCTACCACTGGCTCCTGAGAGGCTTGTTTTCACTTGGAGAACACAGAAAACACACCAAGGTGCTGCTGCAAGCAAAGCTACAGAACCCCTCTTAGAATTGCTTTTCTCGGGCAAAAGAGCGCTTTTACAGCGCTTTCTGGCTTCTAGAGACATGCAGAAACAGCAAGTGTGGCAGAATGTGTTCCAAAGCAGCTGGAGCTACCACGGGCTCCTGACAGGCTTATTTTCACTTGGAGAACACAGAAAACACACCAAGGTGCTGCTGCAAGCAAAGTTACAGAACTCCCCCTGAGAGTTGCTTTTCTCAGCAAAAGAGAGCTTTTACAGCGCTTTCTGGCTGCTAGAGACATGCAGAAACAGCAAGTGTGGCAGAATGTGTTCCAAAGCAGCTGGAGCTACCACGGGCTCCTGACAGGCTTATTTTCACTTGGAGAACACAGAAAACACACCAAGGTGCTGCTGCAAGCCAAGTTACAGACCCCCCCCGAGAGTTGCTTTTCTCGGCAAAAGAGAGCTTTTACAGCGCTTTCTGGCTGCTAGAGACATGCAGAAACAGCAAGTGTGGCAGAATGTGTTCCAAAGCAGCTGGAGCTACCACGGGCTCCTGACAGGCTTCTTTTCACTTGGAGAACACAGAAAACACACCAAGGTGCTGCTGCAAGCAAAGTTACAGAACCCCCCCTGAGAGTTGCTTTTCTCGGGCAAAAGAGCGCTTTTACAGCGCTTTCTGGCTGCTAGAGACATGCAGAAACAGCAAGTGTGGCAGAATGTGTTCCAAAGCAGCTGGAGCTACCACGGGATCCTGACAGGCTTCTTTTCACTTGGAGAACACAGAAAACACACCAAGGTGCTGCTGCAAGCAAAGTTACACAACCCCCCCTGAGAGTTGCTTTTCTCGGGCAAAAGAGAGTTTTACAGCGCTTTCTGGCTGCTAGAGACATGCAGAAACAGCAAGTGGGGCAGAATGTGTTCCAAAGCAGCCGGAGCTACCACGGGCTCCTGACAGGCTTCTTTTCACTTGGAGAACACAGAAAACACACCAAGGTGCTGCTGCAAGCGCAGTTACACAACCCCCCTTGAGAGTTGCTTTTCTCGGGCAAAAGAGAGCTTTACAGCGCTTTCTGGCTGCTAGAGACATGCAGAAACAGCAAGTGGGGCAGAATGTGTTCCAAAGCAGCTGGAGCTACCACGGGCTCCTGACAGGCTTATTTTCACTTGGAGAACACAGAAAACACACCAAGGTGCTGCTGCAAGCAAAGTTACAGAACCCCCCCTGAGAGTTGCTTTTCTCGGGCAAAAGAGAGCTTTACAGCGCTTTCTGGCTGCTAGAGACATGCAGAAACAGCAAGTGGGGCAGAATGTGCTCCAAAGCAGCTGGAGCTACCACGGGCTCCTGACAGGCTTATTTTCACTTGGAGAACACAGAAAACACACCAAGGTGCTGCTGCAAGCAAAGTTGCAGAACACCCCCTGAGAGTTGCTTTTCTCAGCAAAAGAGAGCTTTTACAGCGCTTTCTGGCTGCTAGAGACATGCAGAAACAGCAAGTGTGGCAGAATGTGTTCCAAAGCAGCCGGAGCTACCACGGGCTCCTGACAGGCTTATTTTCACTTGGAGAACACAGAAAACACACCAAGGTGCTGCTGCAAGCAATGCTACAGAACCCCGCCTCAGAGGCCCCAAGCTCTGTGTGCAGAGTTGCTTTTCTCGGCAAAAGAAAGCTTGCAGCTGCTGTTATGTCTACCATGGAAAAGAAGCAGAGAGGCAGCAGAAATTGTTTTCTGGCTGCTAGAGACATGGAGAAAGAGCAAGTGTGGCAGAATGTGTTCCAAAGCAGCTGGAGCTACCACGGGCTCCTGACAGGCTCATTTTCACTTGGAGAACACAGAAAACACACCAAGGTGCTGCTGCAAGCAAAGTTACAGAACCCCCCCTGAGAGTTGCTTTTCTCGGCAAAAGAGAGCTTTTACAGCGCTTTCTGGCTGCTAGAGACATGCAGAAACAGCAAGTGTGGCAGAATGTGTTCCAAAGCAGCTGGAGCTACCACGGGCTCGTGACAGGCTTATTTTCACTTGGAGAACACAGAAAACACACCAAGGTGCTGCTGCAAGCAAAGTTACAGAACACCCACTGAGAGTTGCTTTTCTCGGCAAAAGAGAGCTTTTACAGCGCTTTCTGGCTGCTAGAGACATGCAGAAACAGCAAGTGTGGCAGAATGTGTTCCAAAGCAGCTGGAGCTACCACGGGCTCCTGACAGGCTTATTTTCACTTGGAGAACACAGAAAACACACCAAGGTGCTTCTACAAGCCACGTTACAGACCCCCCCCTGAGAGTTGCTTTTCTCGGCAAAAGAGAGCTTTTACAGCGCTTTCTGGCTGCTAGAGACATGCAGAAACAGCAAGTGTGGCAGAATGTGTTCCAAAGCAGCTGGAGCTACCACGGGCTCGTGACAGGCTTATTTTCACTTGGAGAACACAGAAAACACACCAAGGTGCTGCTGCAAGCAAAGTTACAGATCCCCCCCTGAGAGTTGCTTTTCTCGGGCAAAAGAGAGCTTTTACAGCGCTTTCTGGCTGCTAGAGACATGCAGAAACAGCAAGTGTGGCAGAATGTGTTCCAAAGCAGCTGGAGCTACCACGGGCTCCTGACAGGCTTATTTTCACTTGGAGAACACAGAAAACACACCAAGGTGCTGCTGCAAGCAAAGTTACAGAACCCCCCCTGAGAGTTGCTTTTCTCGGGCAAAAGAGCGCTTTTACAGCGCTTTCTGGCTGCTAGAGACATGCAGAAACAGCAAGTGTGGCAGAATGTGTTCCAAAGCAGCTGGAGCTACCACGGGCTCCTGACAGGCTTCTTTTCACTTGGAGAACACAGAAAACACACCAAGGTGCTGCTGCAAGCAAAGTTACACAACCCCCCCTGAGAGTTGCTTTTCTCGGGCAAAAGAGAGTTTTACAGCGCTTTCTGGCTGATAGAGACATGCAGAAACAGCAAGTGGGGCAGAATGTGTTCCAAAGCAGCTGGAGCTACCACGGGCTCCTGACAGGCTTCTTTTCACTTGGAGAACACAGAAAACACACCAAGGTGCTGCTGCAAACGCAGTTACACAACCCCCCCTGAGATTTGCTTTTCTCGGGCAAAAGAGAGCTTTACAGCGCTTTCTGGCTGCTAGAGACATGCAGAAACAGCAAGTGGGGCAGAATGTGTTCCAAAGCAGCTGGAGCTACCACGGGCTCCTGACAGGCTTCTTTTCACTTGGAGAACACAGAAAACACACCAAGGTGCTGCTGCAAGCAAAGTTACAGAACCCCCTCTGAGAGTTGCTTTTCTCGGGCAAAAGAGAGCTTTACAGCGCTTTCTGGCTGCTAGAGATATGCAGAAACAGCAAGTGGGGCAGAATGTGCTCCAAAGCAGCTGGAGCTACCACGGGCTCCTGACAGGCTTATTTTCACTTGGAGAACACAGAAAACACACCAAGGTGCTGCTGCAAGCAATGTTACAGAACCCTCCCTGAGAGTTGCTTTTCTCAGAAAAAGAGAGCTTTTACAGCGCTTTCTGGCTACTAGAGACATGCAGAAGCAGCAAGTGTGGCAGAATGTGTTCCAAAGCAGCTGGAGCTACCACGGGCTCCTGACAGGCTTATTTTCACTTGGAGAACACAGAAAACACACCAAGGTGCTGCTGCAAGCAAAGCTACATAACCCCCCCTGAGAGGCCCCAAGCTCTGTGTGCAGAGTTGCTTTTCTCGGCAAAAGAGAGCTTGTAGCTGCTGTTATGACTGCCATGGAAAAGAAGCTGGGAGACGGTAGAAACTGACTTGTTGTGACTAGAGACATGAAAAACAGCCCAGTGTGGCAGAAGGTGTTCCAAAGCAGCTGGAGCTACCACTGGCTCCTGAGAGGCTTGTTTTCACTTGGAGAACACAGAAAACACACCAAGGTGCTGCTGCAAGCAAAGCTACAGAACCCCGCCTCAGAGGCCCCAAGCTCTGTGTGCAGAGTTGCTTTTCTCGGCAAAAGAAAGCTTGCAGCTGCTGTTATGTCTACCATGGAAAAGAAGCAGAGAGGCAGCAGAAATTGTTTTCTGGCTGCTAGAGACATGGAGAAAGAGCAAGTGTGGCAGAATGTGTTCCAAAGCAGCTGGAGCTACCACGGGCTCCTGACAGGCTTATTTTCACTTGGAGAACACAGAAAACACACCAAGGTGCTGCTGCAAGCAAAGTTACAGAACTCCCCCTGAGAGTTGCTTTTCTCAGCAAAAGAGAGCTTTTACAGCGCTTTCTGGCTGCTAGAGACATGCAGAAACAGCAAGTGTGGCAGAATGTGTTCCAAAGCAGCTGGAGCTACCACGGGCTCCTGACAGGCTTATTTTCACTTGGAGAACACAGAAAACACACCAAGGTGCTGCTGCAAGCCAAGTTACAGACCCCCCCCGAGAGTTGCTTTTCTCGGCAAAAGAGAGCTTTTACAGCGCTTTCTGGCTGCTAGAGACATGCAGAAACAGCAAGTGTGGCAGAATGTGTTCCAAAGCAGCTGGAGCTACCACGGGCTCCTGATAGGCTTCTTTTCACTTGGAGAACACAGAAAACACACCAAGGTGCTGCTGCAAGCAAAGTTAGAGAACCCCCCCGAGAGTTGCTTTTCTCGGCAAAAGAGAGCTTTTACAGCGCTTTCTGGCTGCTAGAGACATGCAGAAACAGCAAGTGTGGCAGAATGTGTTCCAAAGCAGCTGGAGCTACCACGGGCTCCTGACAGGCTTATTTTCACTTGGAGAACACAGAAAACACACCAAGGTGCTGCTGCAAGCCAAGTTACAGACCCCCCCCGAGAGTTGCTTTTCTCGGCAAAAGAGAGCTATTACAGCGCTTTCTGGCTGCTAGAGACATGCAGAAACAGCAAGTGTGGCAGAATGTGTTCCAAAGCAGCTGGAGCTACCACGGGCTCCTGACAGGCTTCTTTTCACTTGGAGAACACAGAAAACACACCAAGGTGCTGCTGCAAGCAAAGTTACAGAACCCCCCCTGAGAGTTGCTTTTCTCGGGCAAAAGAGAGCTTTACAGCGCTTTCTGGCTGCTAGAGACATGCAGAAACAGCAAGTGGGGCAGAATGTGCTCCAAAGCAGCTGGAGCTACCACGGGCTCCTGACAGGCTTATTTTCACTTGGAGAACACAGAAAACACACCAAGGTGCTGCTGCAAGCAAAGTTGCCGAACACCCCCTGAGAGTTGCTTTTCTCAGCAAAAGAGAGCTTTTACAGCGCTTTCTGGCTGCTAGAGACATGCAGAAACAGCAAGTGTGGCAGAATGTGTTCCAAAGCAGCTGGAGCTACCACGGGCTCCTGACAGGCTCATTTTCACTTGGAGAACACAGAAAACACACCAAGGTGCTGCTGCAAGCAAAGTTACAGAACCCCCCCTGAGAGTTGCTTTTCTCGGCAAAAGAGAGCTTTTACAGCGCTTTCTGGCTGCTAGAGACATGCAGAAACAGCAAGTGTGGCAGAATGTGTTCCAAAGCAGCTGGAGCTACCACGGGCTCGTGACAGGCTTATTTTCACTTGGAGAACACAGAAAACACACCAAGGTGCTGCTGCAAGCAAAGTTACAGAACACCCACTGAGAGTTGCTTTTCTCGGCAAAAGAGAGCTTTTACAGCGCTTTCTGGCTGCTAGAGACATGCAGAAACAGCAAGTGTGGCAGAATGTGTTCCAAAGCAGCTGGAGCTACCACGGGCTCCTGACAGGCTTATTTTCACTTGGAGAACACAGAAAACACACCAAGGTGCTTCTACAAGCCACGTTACACAACCCCCCCCTGAGAGTTGCTTTTCTCGGAAAAAGAGAGCTATTACAGCGCTTTCTGGCTGCTAGAGACATGCAGAAAGAGCAAGTGTGGCAGAATGTGTTCCAAAGCAGCTGGAGCTACCACGGGCTCCTGACAGGCTTATTTTCACTTGGAGAACACAGAAAACACACCAAGGTGCTGCTGCAAGCAAAGTTACAGATCCCACCCTGAGAGTTGCTTTTCTCGGGCAAAAGAGAGCTTTTACAGCGCTTTCTGGCTGCTAGAGACATGCAGAAACAGCAAGTGTGGCAGAATGTGTTCCAAAGCAGCTGGAGCTACCACGGGCTCCTGACAGGCTTATTTTCACTTGGAGAACACAGAAAACACACCAAGGTGCTGCTGCAAGCAAAGTTACAGAACCCTCCCTGAGAGTTGCTTTTCTCGGGCAAATGAGCGCTTTTACAGCGCTTTCTGGCTGCTAGAGACATGCAGAAACAGCAAGTGTGGCAGAATGTGTTCCAAAGCAGCTGGAGCTACCACGGGCTCCTGACAGGCTTATTTTCACTTGGAGAACACAGAAAACACACCAAGGTGCTGCTGCAAGCAAAGTTACACAACCCCCCCTGAGAGTTGCTTTTCTCGGGCAAAAGAGAGTTTTACAGCGCTTTCTGGCTGCTAGAGACATGCAGAAACAGCAAGTGTGGCAGAATGTGTTCCAAAGCAGCCGGAGCTACCACGGGCTCCTGACAGGCTTCTTTTCACTTGGAGAACACAGAAAACACACCAAGGTGCTGCTGCAAGCGCAGTTACACAACCCCCCCTGAGAGTTGCTTTTCTCGGGCAAAAGAGAGCTTTACAGCGCTTTCTGGCTGCTAGAGACATGCAGAAACAGCAAGTGGGGCAGAATGTGTTCCAAAGCAGCTGGAGCTACCACGGGCTCCTGACAGGCTTCTTTTCACTTGGAGAACACAGAAAACACACCAAGGTGCTGCTGCAAGCAAAGTTACAGAACCCCCCCTGAGAGTTGCTTTTCTCGGGCAAAAGAGAGCTTTACAGCGCTTTCTGGCTGCTAGAGACATGCAGAAACAGCAAGTGGGGCAGAATGTGTTCCAAAGCAGCTGGAGCTACCACGGGCTCCTGACAGGCTCATTTTCACTTGGAGAACACAGAAAACACACCAAGGTGCTGCTGCAAGCAAAGTTACAGAACCCCCCCTGAGAGTTGCTTTTCTCGGCAAAAGAGAGCTTTTACAGCGCTTTCTGGCTGCTAGAGACATGCAGAAACAGCAAGTGTGGCAGAATGTGTTCCAAAGCAGCTGGAGCTACCACGGGCTCGTGACAGGCTTATTTTCACTTGGAGAACACAGAAAACACACCAAGGTGCTGCTGCAAGCAAAGTTACAGAACACCCACTGAGAGTTGCTTTTCTCGGCAAAAGAGAGCTTTTACAGCGCTTTCTGGCTGCTAGAGACATGCAGAAACAGCAAGTGTGGCAGAATGTGTTCCAAAGCAGCTGGAGCTACCACGGGCTCCTGACAGGCTTATTTTCACTTGGAGAACACAGAAAACACACCAAGGTGCTTCTACAAGCCACGTTACAGACCCCCCCCTGAGAGTTGCTTTTCTCGGAAAAAGAGAGCTATTACAGCGCTTTCTGGCTGCTAGAGACATGCAGAAAGAGCAAGTGTGGCAGAATGTGTTCCAAAGCAGCTGGAGCTACCACGGGCTCCTGACAGGCTTATTTTCACTTGGAGAACACAGAAAACACACCAAGGTGCTGCTGCAAGCAAAGTTACAGATCCCACCCTGAGAGTTGCTTTTCTCGGGCAAAAGAGAGCTTTTACAGCGCTTTCTGGCTGCTAGAGACATGCAGAAACAGCAAGTGTGGCAGAATGTGTTCCAAAGCAGCTGGAGCTACCACGGGCTCCTGACAGGCTTATTTTCACTTGGAGAACACAGAAAACACACCAAGGTGCTGCTGCAAGCAAAGTTACAGAACCCTCCCTGAGAGTTGCTTTTCTCGGGCAAATGAGCGCTTTTACAGCGCTTTCTGGCTGCTAGAGACATGCAGAAACAGCAAGTGTGGCAGAATGTGTTCCAAAGCAGCTGGAGCTACCACGGGCTCCTGACAGGCTTATTTTCACTTGGAGAACACAGAAAACACACCAAGGTGCTGCTGCAAGCAAAGTTACACAACCCCCCCTGAGAGTTGCTTTTCTCGGGCAAAAGAGAGTTTTACAGCGCTTTCTGGCTGCTAGAGACATGCAGAAACAGCAAGTGTGGCAGAATGTGTTCCAAAGCAGCCGGAGCTACCACGGGCTCCTGACAGGCTTCTTTTCACTTGGAGAACACAGAAAACACACCAAGGTGCTGCTGCAAGCGCAGTTACACAACCCCCCCTGAGAGTTGCTTTTCTCGGGCAAAAGAGAGCTTTACAGCGCTTTCTGGCTGCTAGAGACATGCAGAAACAGCAAGTGGGGCAGAATGTGTTCCAAAGCAGCTGGAGCTACCACGGGCTCCTGACAGGCTTCTTTTCACTTGGAGAACACAGAAAACACACCAAGGTGCTGCTGCAAGCAAAGTTACAGAACCCCCCCTGAGAGTTGCTTTTCTCGGGCAAAAGAGAGCTTTACAGCGCTTTCTGGCTGCTAGAGACATGCAGAAACAGCAAGTGGGGCAGAATGTGCTCCAAAGCAGCTGGAGCTACCACGGGCTCCTGACAGGCTTATTTTCACTTGGAGAACACAGAAAACACACCAAGGTGCTGCTGCAAGCAAAGTTACAGAACCCTCCCTGAGAGTTGCTTTTCTCGGCAAAAGAGAGCTTTTACAGCGCTTTCTGGCTACTAGAGACATGCAGAAGCAGCAAGTGTGGCAGAATGTGTTCCAAAGCAGCTGGAGCTACCATGGGCTCCTGACAGGCTTATTTTCACTTGGAGAACACAGAAAACACACCAAGGTGCTGCTGCAAGCAAAGCTACATAACCCCCCCTGAGAGGCCCCAAGCTCTGTGTGCAGAGTTGCTTTTCTCGGCAAAAGAGAGCTTGTAGCTGCTGTTATGACTGCCATGGAAAAGAAGCTGGGAGACGGTAGAAACTGACTTGTTGTGACTAGAGACATGAAAAACAGCCCAGTGTGGCAGAAGGTGTTCCAAAGCAGCTGGAGCTACCACTGGCTCCTGAGAGGCTTGTTTTCACTTGGAGAACACAGAAAACACACCAAGGTGCTGCTGCAAGCAAAGCTACAGAACCCCGCCTCAGAGGCCCCAAGGTCTGTGTGCAGAGTTGCTTTTCTCGGCAAAAGAAAGCTTGCAGCTGCTGTTATGTCTACCATGGAAAAGAAGCAGAGAGGCAGCAGAAATTGTTTTCTGGCTGCTAGAGACATGGAGAAAGAGCAAGTGTGGCAGAATGTGTTCCAAAGCAACTGGAGCTACCACTGGCTCGTGACAGGCTTATTTTCACTTGGAGAACACAGAAAACACACCAAGGTGCTACTGCAAGCAAAGTTACAGAACACCCACTGAGAGTTGCTTTTCTCGGCAAAAGAGAGCTTTTACAGCGCTTTCTGGCTGCTAGAGACATGCAGAAACAGCAAGTGTGGCAGAATGTGTTCCAAAGCAGCTGGAGCTACCACGGGCTCCTGGCAGGCTTCTTTTCACTTGGAGAACACAGAAAACACACCAAGGTGCTACTGCAAGCAAAGTTACAGAACACCCACTGAGAGTTGCTTTTCTCGGCAAAAGAGAGCTTTTACAGCGCTTTCTGGCTGCTAGAGACATGCAGAAACAGCAAGTGTGGCAGAATGTGTTCCAAAGCAGCTGGAGCTACCACGGGCTCCTGACAGGCTTATTTTCACTTGGAGAACACAGAAAACACACCAAGGTGCTGCTGCAAGCCAAGTTACAGACCCCCCCCGAGAGTTGCTTTTCTCGGCAAAAGAGAGCTTTTACAGCGCTTTCTGGCTGCTAGAGACATGCAGAAACAGCAAGTGTGGCAGAATGTGTTCCAAAGCAGCTGGAGCTACCACGGGCTCCTGACAGGCTTATTTTCACTTGGAGAACACAGAAAACACACCAAGGTGCTGCTGCAAGCGCAGTTACACAACCCCCCCTGAGAGTTGCTTTTCTCGGGCAAAAGAGAGTTTTACAGCGCTTTCTGGCTGCTAGAGACATGCAGAAACAGCAAGTGGGGCAGAATGTGTTCCAAAGCAGCTGGAGCTACCACGGGCTCCTGACAGGCTTCTTTTCACTTGGAGAACACAGAAAACACACCAAGGTGCTGCTGCAAGCGCAGTTACACAACCCCCCCTGAGATTTGCTTTTCTCGGGCAAAAGAGAGCTTTACAGCGCTTTCTGGCTGCTAGAGACATGCAGAAACAGCAAGTGGGGCAGAATGTGTTCCAAAGCAGCTGGAGCTACCACGGGCTCCTGACAGGCTTCTTTTCACTTGGAGAACACAGAAAACACACCAAGGTGCTGCTGCAAGCAAAGTTACAGAACGCCCCCTGAGAGTTGCTTTTCTCGGGCAAAAGAGAGCTTTACAGCGCTTTCTGGCTGCTAGAGACATGCAGAAACAGCAAGTGGGGCAGAATGTGCTCCAAAGCAGCTGGAGCTACCACGGGCTCCTGACAGGCTTCTTTTCACTTGGAGAACACAGAAAACACACCAAGGTGCTGCTGCAAGCAAAGTTACAGAACCCTCCCTGAGAGTTGCTTTTCTCGGCAAAAGAGAGCTTTTACAGCGCTTTCTGGCTACTAGAGACATGCAGAAGCAGCAAGTGTGGCAGAATGTGTTCCAAAGCAGCTGGAGCTACCACGGGCTCGTGACAGGCTTATTTTCACTTGGAGAACACAGAAAACACACCAAGGTGCTGCTGCAAGCAAAGTTACAGAAACCCCCCTGAGAGTTGCTTTTCTCGGGCAAAAGAGAGCTTTACAGCGCTTTCTGGCTGCTAGAGACATGCAGAAGCAGCAAGTGTGGCAGAATGTGTTCCAAAGCAGCTGGAGCTACCACGGGCTCCTGACAGGCTTATTTTCACTTGGAGAACACAGAAAACACACCAAGGTGCTGCTGCAAGCAAAGCTACATAACCCCCCCTGAGAGGCCCCAAGCTCTGTGTGCAGAGTTGCTTTTCTCGGCAAAAGAGAGCTTGTAGCTGCTGTTATGACTGCCATGGAAAAGAAGCTGGGAGACGGTAGAAACTGACTTGTTGTGACTAGAGACATGAAAAACAGCCCAGTGTGGCAGAAGGTGTTCCAAAGCAGCTGGAGCTACCACTGGCTCCTGAGAGGCTTGTTTTCACTTGGAGAACACAGAAAACACACCAAGGTGCTGCTGCAAGCAAAGCTACAGAACCCCGCCTCAGAGGCCCCAAGCTCTGTGTGCAGAGTTGCTTTTCTCGGCAAAAGAAAGCTTGCAGCTGCTGTTATGTCTACCATGGAAAAGAAGCAGAGAGGCAGCAGAAATTGTTTTCTGGCTGCTAGAGACATGGAGAAAGAGCAAGTGTGGCAGAATGTGTTCCAAAGCAGCTGGAGCTACCACTGGCTCGTGACAGGCTTATTTTCACTTGGAGAACACAGAAAACACACCAAGGTGCTGCTGCAAGCAAAGCTACAGAACCCCTCTTAGAGTTGCTTTTCTCGGGCAAAAGAGCGCTTTTACAGCGCTTTCTGGCTTCTAGAGACATGCAGAAACAGCAAGTGTGGCAGAATGTGTTCCAAAGCAGCTGGAGCTACCACGGGCTCCTGACAGGCTTATTTTCACTTGGAGAACACAGAAAACACACCAAGGTGCTGCTGCAAGCAAAGTTACAGAACTCCCCCTGAGAGTTGCTTTTCTCAGCAAAAGAGAGCTTTTACAAGCGCTTTCTGGCTGCTAGAGACATGCAGAAACAGCAAGTGTGGCAGAATGTGTTCCAAAGCAGCTGGAGCTACCACGGGCTCCTGACAGGCTTCTTTTCACTTGGAGAACACAGAAAACACACCAAGGTGCTGCTGCAAGCCAAGTTTCAGACCGCCCCCGAGAGTTGCTTTTCTCGGCAAAAGAGAGCTTTTACAGCGCTTTCTGGCTGCTAGAGACATGCAGAAACAGCAAGTGTGGCAGAATGTGTTCCAAAGCAGCTGGAGCTACCACGGGCTCCTGACAGGCTTCTTTTCACTTGGAGAACACAGAAAACACAACAAGGTGCTGCTGCAAGCAAAGTTAGAGAACCCCCCCGAGAGTTGCTTTTCTCGGCAAAAGAGAGCTTTTACAGCGCTTTCTGGCTGCTAGAGACATGCAGAAACAGCAAGTGTGGCAGAATGTGTTCCAAAGCAGCTGGAGCTACCACGGGCTCCTGACAGGCTTATTTTCACTTGGAGAACACAGAAAACACACCAAGGTGCTGCTGCAAGCAAAGTTACAGAACCCCCCCTGAGAGTTGCTTTTCTCGGGCAAAAGAGCGCTTTTACAGCGCTTTCTGGCTGCTAGAGACATGCAGAAACAGCAAGTGTGGCAGAATGTGTTCCAAAGCAGCTGGAGCTACCACGGGCTCCTGACAGGCTTATTTTCACTTGGAGAACACAGAAAACACAACAAGGTGCTGCTGCAAGCCAAGTTACAGAAGTCCCCCCGAGAGTTGCTTTTCTCGGGCAAAAGAGCGCTTTTACAGCGCTTTCTGGCTGCTAGAGACATGCAGAAACAGCAAGTGTGGCAGAATGTGTTCCAAAGCAGCTGGAGCTACCACGGGCTCGTGACAGGCTTCTTTTCACTTGGAGAACACAGAAAACACACCAAGGTGCTGCTGCAAGCAAAGTTACACAACCCCCCCTGAGAGTTGCTTTTCTCGGCAAAAGAGAGCTTTTACAGCGCTTTCTGGCTGCTAGAGACATGCAGAAACAGCAAGTGTGGCAGAATGTGTTCCAAAGCAGCTGGAGCTACCACGGGCTCCTGACAGGCTTATTTTCACTTGGAGAACACAGAAAACACACCAAGGTGCTGCTACAAGCCAAGTTACAGACCCCCCCCTGAGAGTTGCTTTTCTCGGCAAAAGAGAGCTATTACAGCGCTTTCTGGCTGCTAGAGACATGCAGAAACAGCAAGTGTGGCAGAATGTGTTCCAAAGCAGCTGGAGCTACCACGGGCTCCTGACAGGCTTATTTTCACTTGGAGAACACAGAAAACACACCAAGGTGCTGCTGCAAGCAAAGTTACACAACCCCCCCTGAGAGTTGCTTTTCTCGGCAAAAGAGAGCTTTTACAGCGCTTTCTGGCTGCTAGAGACATGCAGAAACAGCAAGTGTGGCAGAATGTGTTCCAAAGCAGCTGGAGCTACCACGGGCTCCTGACAGGCTTATTTTCACTTGGAGAACACAGAAAACACACCAAGGTGCTGCTACAAGCCAAGTTACAGACCCCCCCCTGAGAGTTGCTTTTCTCGGCAAAAGAGAGCTATTACAGCGCTTTCTGGCTGCTAGAGACATGCAGAAACAGCAAGTGTGGCAGAATGTGTTCCAAAGCAGCTGGAGCTACCACGGGCTCCTGACAGGTTTATTTTCACTTGGAGAACACAGAAAACACACCAAGGTGCTGCTGCAAGCAAAGTTACAGATCCCCCCCTGAGAGTTGCTTTTCTCGGGCAAAAGAGAGCTTTTACAGCGCTTTCTGGCTGCTAGAGACATGCAGAAACAGCAAGTGTGGCAGAATGTGTTCCAAAGCAGCTGGAGCTACCACGGGCTCCTGACAGGCTTATTTTCACTTGGAGAACACAGAAAACACACCAAGGTGCTGCTGCAAGCAAAGTTACACAACCCCCCCTGAGAGTTGCTTTTCTCGGGCAAAAGAGAGTTTTACAGCGCTTTCTGGCTGCTAGAGACATGCAGAAACAGCAAGTGGGGCAGAATGTGTTCCAAAGCAGCTGGAGCTACCACGGGCTCCTGACAGGCTTCTTTTCACTTGGAGAACACAGAAAACACACCAAGGTGCTGCTGCAAGCGCAGTTACACAACCCCCCCTGAGATTTGCTTTTCTCGGGCAAAAGAGAGCTTTACAGCGCTTTCTGGCTGCGAGAGACATGCAGAAACAGCAAGTGGGGCAGAATGTGTTCCAAAGCAGCTGGAGCTACCACGGGCTCCTGACAGGCTTCTTTTCACTTGGAGAACACAGAAAACACACCAAGGTGCTGCTGCAAGCAAAGTTACAGAACGCCCCCTGCGAGTTGCTTTTCTCGGGCAAAAGAGAGCTTTACAGCGCTTTCTGGCTGCTAGAGACATGCAGAAACAGCAAGTGGGGCAGAATGTGCTCCAAAGCAGCTGGAGCTACCACGGGCTCCTGACAGGCTTCTTTTCACTTGGAGAACACAGAAAACACACCAAGGTGCTGCTGCAAGCAAAGTTACAGAACCCTCCCTGAGAGTTGCTTTTCTCGGCAAAAGAGAGCTTTTACAGCGCTTTCTGGCTACTAGAGACATGCAGAAGCAGCAAGTGTGGCAGAATGTGTTCCAAAGCAGCTGGAGCTACCACGGGCTCGTGACAGGCTTCTTTTCACTTGGAGAACACAGAAAACACACCAAGGTGCTGCTGCAAGCAAAGCTACAGAACCCCGCCTCAGAGGCCCCAAGCTCTGTGTGCAGAGTTGCTTTTCTCGGCAAAAGAAAGCTTGCAGCTGCTGTTATGTCTACCATGGAAAAGAAGCAGAGAGGCAGCAGAAATCGTTTTCTGGCTGCTAGAGACATGGAGAAAGAGCAAGTGTGGCAGAATGTGTTCCAAAGCAGCTGGAGCTACCACTGGCTCGTGACAGGCTTATTTTCACTTGGAGAACACAGAAAACACACCAAGGTGCTGCTGCAAGCAAAGCTACAGAACCCCTCTTAGAGTTGCTTTTCTCGGGCAAAAGAGCGCTTTTACAGCGCTTTCTGGCTTCTAGAGACATGCAGAAACAGCAAGTGTGGCAGAATGTGTTCCAAAGCAGCTGGAGCTACCACGGGCTCCTGACAGGCTTATTTTCACTTGGAGAACACAGAAAACACACCAAGGTGCTGCTGCAAGCAAAGTTACAGAACTCCCCCTGAGAGTTGCTTTTCTCAGCAAAAGAGAGCTTTTACAGCGCTTTCTGGCTGCTAGAGACATGCAGAAACAGCAAGTGTGGCAGAATGTGTTCCAAAGCAGCTGGAGCTACCACGGGCTCCTGACAGGCTTATTTTCACTTGGAGAACACAGAAAACACACCAAGGTGCTGCTGCAAGCAAAGCTACAGAACCCCCCCTGAGAGTTGCTTTTCTCGGGCAAAAGAGCGCTTTTACAGCGCTTTCTGGCTGCTAGAGACATGCAGAAACAGCAAGTGTGGCAGAATGTGTTCCAAAGCAGCTGGAGCTACCACGGGCTCCTGACAGGCTTCTTTTCACTTGGAGAACACAGAAAACACAACAAGGTGCTGCTGCAAGCAAAGTTAGAGAACCCCCCCTGAGAGTTGCTTTTCTCGGCAAAAGAGAGCTTTTACAGCGCTTTCTGGCTGCTAGAGACATGCAGAAACAGCAAGTGTGGCAGAATGTGTTCCAAAGCAGCTGGAGCTACCACGGGCTCCTGACAGGCTTATTTTCACTTGGAGAACACAGAAAACACACCAAGGTGCTGCTGCAAGCCAAGTTACAGACCCCCCCCGAGAGTTGCTTTTCTCGGCAAAAGAGAGCTATTACAGCGCTTTCTGGCTGCTAGAGACATGCAGAAACAGCAAGTGTGGCAGAATGTGTTCCAAAGCAGCTGGAGCTACCACGGGCTCCTGACAGGCTTATTTTCACTTGGAGAACACAGAAAACACACCAAGGTGCTGCTGCAAGCAAAGTTACAGAACCCCCCCTGAGAGTTGCTTTTCTCGGGCAAAAGAGCGCTTTTACAGCGCTTTCTGGCTGCTAGAGACATGCAGAAACAGCAAGTGTGGCAGAATGTGTTCCAAAGCAGCTGGAGCTACCACGGGCTCCTGACAGGCTTATTTTCACTTGGAGAACACAGAAAACACACCAAGGTGCTGCTGCAAGCAAAGTTGCAGAACACCCCCTGAGAGTTGCTTTTCTCAGCAAAAGAGAGCTTTTACAGCGCTTTCTGGCTGCTAGAGACATGCAGAAACAGCAAGTGTGGCAGAATGTGTTCCAAAGCAGCCGGAGCTACCACGGGCTCCTGACAGGCTTCTTTTCACTTGGAGAACACAGAAAACACACCAAGGTGCTGCTGCAAGCCAAGTTACAGACCCCCCCCCCGAGAGTTGCTTTTCTCGGCAAAAGAGAGCTTTTACAGCGCTTTCTGGCTGCTAGAGACATGCAGAAACAGCAAGTGTGGCAGAATGTGTTCCAAAGCAGCTGGAGCTACCACGGGCTCCGGACAGGCTTATTTTCACTTGGAGAACACAGAAAACACACCAAGGTGCTGCTGCAAGCGCAGTTACACATCCCCCCCTGAGAGTTGCTTTTCTCGGCAAAAGAGAGCTTTTACAGCGCTTTCTGGCTGCTAGAGACATGCAGAAACAGCAAGTGTGGCAGAATGTGTTCCAAAGCAGCTGGAGCTACCACGGGCTCCTGACAGGCTTCTTTTCACTTGGAGAACACAGAAAACACACCAAGGTGCTGCTGCAAGCGCAGTTACACAACCCCCCCTGAGAGTTGCTTTTCTCGGGCAAAAGAGAGCTTTACTGCGCTTTCTGGCTGCTAGAGACATGCAGAAACAGCAAGTGGGGCAGAATGTGTTCCAAAGCAGCTGGAGCTACCACGGGCTCCTGACAGGCTTATTTTCACTTGGAGAACACAGAAAACACACCAAGGTGCTGCTGCAAGCAAAGTTACACAACCCCCCCTGAGAGTTGCTTTTCTCGGGCAAAAGAGAGCTTTACAGCGCTTTCTGGCTGCTAGAGACATGCAGAAACAGCAAGTGGGGCAGAATGTGTTCCAAAGCAGCTGGAGCTACCACGGGCTCCTGACAGGCTTATTTTCACTTGGAGAACACAGAAAACACACCAAGGTGCTGCTGCAAGCAAAGTTACAGAACACCCCCTGAGAGTTGCTTTTCTCAGCAAAAGAGAGCTTTTACAGCGCTTTCTGGCTGCTAGAGACATGCAGAAACAGCAAGTGTGGCAGAATGTGTTCCAAAGCAGCTGGAGCTACCACGGGCTCCTGACAGGCTTCTTTTCACTTGGAGAACACAGAAAACACACCAAGGTGCTGCTGCAAGCAAAGTTAGAGAACCCCCCCTGAGAGTTGCTTTTCTCCGGCAAAAGAGCGCTTTTACAGCGCTTTCTGGCTGCTAGAGACATGCAGAAACAGCAAGTGGGGCAGAATGTGTTCCAAAGCAGCCGGAGCTACCACGGGCTCCTGACAGGCTTATTTTCACTTGGAGAACACAGAAAACACACCAAGGTGCTGCTGCAAGCAAAGTTACAGAACCCCCCCTGAGAGTTGCTTTTCTCGACAAAAGAGAGCTTTACAGCGCTTCATGGGTGCTAGAGACCTGCAGAAACAGCAAGTGTGCCAGAATAGGTTCCAAAGCAGCTGGAGCTACCACGGGATCCTGACAGGTTTATTTTCACTTGGAGAACACAGAAAACACACCAAGGTGCTGCTGCAAGCAAAGTTACAGAACCCCCCCTGAGTGTTGCTTTTCTCGGCAAAAGAGAGCTTTTACAGCGCTTTCTGGCTGCTAGAGACATGCAGAAACAGCAAGTGGGGCAGAATGTGTTCCAAAGCAGCTGGAGCTACCACGGGCTCCTGACAGGCTTATTTTCACTTGGAGAACACAGAAAACACAGCAAGGTGCTGCTGCAAGCAAAGTTACAGAACCCCCCCTGAGAGTTGCTTTTCTCGGGCAAAAGAGCGCTTTTACAGCGCTTTCTGGCTGCTAGAGACATGCAGAAACAGCAAGTGTGGCAGAATGTGTTCCAAAGCAGCTGGAGCTACCACGGGCTCCTGACAGGCTTATTTTCACTTGGAGAACACAGAAAACACACCAAGGTGCTGCTACAAGCAAAGTTACAGAAGTCACCCCGAGAGTTGCTTTTCTCGGCAAAAGAGAGCTTTTACAGCGCTTTCTGGCTGCTAGAGACATGCAGAAACAGCAAGTGTAGCAGAATGTGTTCCAAAGCAGCCGGAGCTACCACGGGCTCCTGACAGGCTTATTTTCACTTGGAGAACACAGAAAACACACCAAGGTGCTGCTGCAAGCAAAGTTACAGAACCCCCCCTGAGAGTTGCTTTTCTCGGCAAAAGAGAGCTTTTACAGCGCTTTCTGGCTGCTAGAGACATGCAGAAACAGCAAGTGTGGCAGAATGTGTTCCAAAGCAGCTGGAGCTACCACGGGCTCCTGACAGGCTTATTTTCACTTGGAGAACACAGAAAACACACCAAGGTGCTGCTGCAAGCAAAGTTACAGAACCCCCCCTGAGAGTTGCTTTTCTCGGGCAAAAGAGCGCTTTTACAGCGCTTTCTGGCTGCTAGAGACATGCAGAAACAGCAAGTGTGGCAGAATGTGTTCCAAAGCAGCTGGAGCTACCACGGGCTCCTGACAGGCTTATTTTCACTTGGAGAACACAGAAAACACACCAAGGTGCTGCTGCAAGCAAAGCTACAGAACCCCCCCTGAGAGTTGCTTTTCTCGGGCAAAAGAGAGTTTTACAGCGCTTTCTGGCTGCTAGAGACATGCAGAAACAGCAAGTGGGGCAGAATGTGTTCCAAAGCAGCTGGAGCTACCACGGGCTCCTGACAGGCTTCTTTTCACTTGGAGAACACAGAAAACACACCAAGGTGCTGCTGCAAGCGCAGTTACACAACCCCCCCTGAGAGTTGCTTTTCTCGGGCAAAAGAGAGCTTTACAGCGCTTTCTGGCTGCTAGGGACATGCAGAAACAGCAAGTGGGGCAGAATGTGTTCCAAAGCAGCTGGAGCTACCACGGGCTCCTGACAGGCTTATTTTCACTTGGAGAACACAGAAAACACACCAAGGTGCTGCTGCAAGCAAAGTTACAGAACCCCCCCTGAGAGTTGCTTTTCTCGGGCAAAAGAGAGCTTTACAGTGCTTTCTGGCTGCTAGAGACATGCAGAAACAGCAAGTGTGGCAGAATGTGTTCCAAAGCAGCTGGAGCTACCACTGGCTCCTGACAGGCTTCTTTTCACTTGGAGAACACAGAAAACACACCAAGGTGCTGCTGCAAGCAAAGTTACACAACCCCCCCTGAGAGTTGCTTTTCTCGGGCAAAAGAGAGTTTTACGGCGCTTTCTGGCTGCTAGAGGCATGCAGAAACAGCAAGTGGGGCAGAATGTGTTCCAAAGCAGCTGGAGCTACCACGGGCTCCTGACAGGCTTCTTTTCACTTGGAGAACACAGAAAACACACCAAGGTGCTGCTGCAAGCGCAGTTACACAACCCCCCCTGAGAGTTGCTTTTCTCGGGCAAAAGAGCGCTTTACAGCGCTTTCTGGCTGCTAGAGACATGCAGAAACAGCAAGTGGGGCAGAATGTGTTCCAAAGCAGCTGGAGCTACCACGGGCTCCTGACAGGCTTCTTTTCACTTGGAGAACACAGAAAACACACCAAGGTGCTGCTGCAAGCAAAGCTACATAACCCCCCTGAGAGGCCCCAAGCTCTGTGTGCAGAGTCGCTTTTCTCGGCAAAAGAGAGCTTGTAGCTGCTGTTATGACTGCCATGGAAAAGAAGCTGGGAGACGGTAGAAACTGACTTGTTGTGACTAGAGACATGAAAAACAGCCCAGTGTGGCAGAAGGTGTTCCAAAGCAGCTGGAGCTACCACTGGCTCCTGAGAGGCTTGTTTTCACTTGGAGAACACAGAAAACACACCAAGGTGCTGCTGCAAGCAAAGTTACAGAACCCCCCCTGAGAGTTGCTTTTCTCAGCAAAAGAGAGCTTTTACAGCGCTTTCTGGCTGCTAGAGACATGCAGAAACAGCAAGTGTGGCAGAATGTGTTCCAAAGCAGCCGGAGCTACCACGGGCTTCTGACAGGCTTATTTTCACTTGGAGAACACAGAAAACACACCAAGGTGCTGCTGCAAGCAAAGTTACAGAACACCCCCTGAGAGTTGCTTTTCTCAGCAAAAGAGAGCTTTTACAGCGCTTTCTGGCTGCTAGAGACATGCAGAAACAGCAAGTGTGGCAGAATGTGTTCCAAAGCAGCCGGAGCTACCACGGGCTTCTGACAGGCTTCTTTTCACTTGGAGAACACAGAAAACACACCAAGGTGCTGCTGCAAGCCAAGTTACAGACCCCCCCCGAGAGTTGCTTTTCTAGGCAAAAGAGAGCTTTTACAGCGCTTTCTGGCTGCTAGAGACATGCAGAAACAGCAAGTGTGGCAGAATGTGTTCCAAAGCAGCCGGAGCTACCACGGGCTCATGACAGGCTTATTTTCACTTGGAGAACACAGAAAACACACCAAGGTGCTGCTGCAAGCCAAGTTACAGACCCCCCCCGAGAGTTGCTTTTCTAGGCAAAAGAGAGCTTTTACAGCGCTTTCTGGCTGCTAGACACATGCAGAAACAGCAAGTGTGGCAGAATGTGTTCCAAAGCAGCCGGAGCTACCACGGGCTCCTGACAGGCTTATTTTCACTTGGAGAACACAGAAAACACACCAAGGTGCTGCTGCAAGCAAAGTTACAGAACCCCCCCTGAGAGTTGCTTTTCTCGACAAAAGAGAGCTTTACAGCGCTTTCTGGCTGCTAGAGACATGCAGAAACAGCAAGTGTGGCAGAATGTGTTCCAAAGCAGCTGGAGCTACCACGGACTCCTGACAGGCTCAATTTCACTTGGAGAACACAGAAAACACACCAAGGTGCTGCTGCAAGCAAAGTTACACAACCCCCCCTGAGAGTTGCTTTTCTCGGCAAAAGAGAGCTTTTACAGCGCTTTCTGGCTGCTAGAGACATGCAGAAAGAGCAAGTGTGGCAGAATGTGTTCCAAAGCAGCTGGAGCTACCACGGGCTCCTGACAGGCTTATTTTCACTTGGAGAACACAGAAAACACACCAAGGTGCTGCTGCAAGCAAAGTTACAGAACCCCCCCTGAGTGTTGCTTTTCTCGGGCAAAAGAGCGCTTTTACAGCGCTTTCTGGCTGCTAGAGACATGCAGAAACAGCAAGTGTGGCAGAATGTGTTCCAAAGCAGCTGGAGCTACCACGGGCTCCTGACAGGCTTATTTTCACTTGGAGAACACAGAAAACACACCAAGGTGCTGCTGCAAGCGCAGTTACACAACCCCCCCTGAGAGTTGCTTTTCTCGGCAAAAGAGAGCTTTTACAGCGCTTTCTGGCTGCTAGAGACATGCAGAAACAGCAAGTGTGGCAGAATGTGTTCCAAAGCAGCTGGAGCTACCACGGGCTCCTGACAGGTTTATTTTCACTTGGAGAACACAGAAAACACACCAAGGTGCTGCTGCAAGCCAAGTTACAGAAGTCCCCCCGAGAGTTGCTTTTCTCGGCAAAAGAGAGCTTTTACAGCGCTTTCTGGCTGCTAGAGACATGCAGAAACAGCAAGTGTGGCAGAATGTGTTCCAAAGCAGCTGGAGCTACCACGGGCTCCTGACAGGCTCATTTTCACTTGGAGAACACAGAAAACACACCAAGGTGCTGCTGCAAGCAAAGTTACAGAACCCCCCCGAGAGTTGCTTTTCTCGGCAAAAGAGAGCTTTTACAGCGCTTTCTGGCTGCTAGAGACATGCAGAAACAGCAAGTGTGGCAGAATGTGTTCCAAAGCAGCTGGAGCTACCACGGGCTCCTGACAGGCTTATTTTCACTTGGAGAACACAGAAAACACACCAAGGTGCTGCTGCAAGCAAAGCTACAGAACCCCCCCGAGAGTTGCTTTTCTCGGGCAAAAGAGCGCTTTTACAGCGCTTTCTGGCTGCTAGAGACATGCAGAAACAGCAAGTGTGGCAGAATGTGTTCCAAAGCAGCTGGAGCTACCACGGGCTCCTGACAGGCTTATTTTCACTTGGAGAACACAGAAAACACACCAAGGTGCTGCTACAAGCCAAGTTACAGACCCCCCCCTGAGAGTTGCTTTTCTCGGCAAAAGAGAGCTATTACAGCGCTTTCTGGCTGCTAGAGACATGCAGAAACAGCAAGTGTGGCAGAATGTATTCCAAAGCAGCTGGAGCTACCACGGGCTCCTGACAGGTTTATTTTCACTTGGAGAACACAGAAAACACACCAAGGTGCTGCTGCAAGCAAAGTTACAGAAGTCCCCCCGAGAGTTGCTTTTCTCGGCAAAAGAGAGCTTTTACAGCGCTTT
This sequence comes from Zosterops lateralis, assembly GCF_965231275.1. Taxonomy (NCBI): domain Eukaryota; kingdom Metazoa; phylum Chordata; class Aves; order Passeriformes; family Zosteropidae; genus Zosterops; species Zosterops lateralis. The sequence continues at coordinate 27,925,121 of NC_139801.1, read as the reverse complement.
CTGGCTGCTAGAGACATGCAGAAACAGCAAGTGTGGCAGAATGTGTTCCAAAGCAGCTGGAGCTACCACGGGCTCCTGACAGGCTCATTTTCACTTGGAGAACACAGAAAACACACCAAGGTGCTGCTGCAAGCAAAGTTACAGAACCCCCCCTGAGAGTTGCTTTTCTCGGCAAAAGAGAGCTTTTACAGCGCTTTCTGGCTGCTAGAGACATGCAGAAACAGCAAGTGTGGCAGAATGTGTTCCAAAGCAGCTGGAGCTACCACGGGCTCCTGACAGGCTTATTTTCACTTGGAGAACACAGAAAACACACCAAGGTGCTGCTGCAAGCAAAGCTACAGAACCCCCCCTGAGAGTTGCTTTTCTCGGGCAAAAGAGCGCTTTTACAGCGCTTTCTGGCTGCTAGAGACATGCAGAAACAGCAAGTGTGGCAGAATGTGTTCCAAAGCAGCTGGAGCTACCACGGGCTCCTGACAGGCTTATTTTCACTTGGAGAACACAGAAAACACACCAAGGTGCTGCTGCAAGCAAAGTTACAGAACCCCCCCTGAGAGTTGCTTTTCTCAGCAAAAGAGAGCTTTTACAGCGCTTTCTGGCTGCTAGAGACATGCAGAAACAGCAAGTGGGGCAGAATGTGTTCCAAAGCAGCCGGAGCTACCACGGGCTCCTGACAGGCTTATTTTCACTTGGAGAACACAGAAAACACACCAAGGTGCTGCTGCAAACGCAGTTACACAACCCCCCCTGAGATTTGCTTTTCTCGGGCAAAAGAGAGCTTTACAGCGCTTTCTGGCTGCTAGAGACATGCAGAAACAGCAAGTGTGGCAGAATGTGTTCCAAAGCAGCTGGAGCTACCACGGGCTCCTGACAGGCTTCTTTTCACTTGGAGAACACAGAAAACACACCAAGGTGCTGCTGCAAGCAAAGTTACAGAACACCCACTGAGAGTTGCTTTTCTCGGGCAAAAGAGAGCTTTACAGCGCTTTCTGGCTGCTAGAGACATGCAGAAACAGCAAGTGGGGCAGAATGTGCTCCAAAGCAGCTGGAGCTACCACGGGCTCCTGACAGGCTTATTTTCACTTGGAGAACACAGAAAACACACCAAGGTGCTGCTGCAAGCAATGTTACAGAACCCTCCCTGAGAGTTGCTTTTCTCGGCAAAAGAGAGCTTTTACAGCGCTTTCTGGCTACTAGAGACATGCAGAAGCAGCAAGTGTGGCAGAATGTGTTCCAAAGCAGCTGGAGCTACCACGGGCTCCTGACAGGCTTATTTTCACTTGGAGAACACAGAAAACACACCAAGGTGCTGCTGCAAGCAAAGCTACATAACCCCCCCTGAGAGGCCCCAAGCTCTGTGTGCAGAGTTGCTTTTCTCGGCAAAAGAGAGCTTGTAGCTGCTGTTATGACTGCCATGGAAAAGAATCTGGGAGACGGTAGAAACTGACTTGTTGTGACTAGAGACATGAAAAACAGCCCAGTGTGGCAGAAGGTGTTCCAAAGCAGCTGGAGCTACCACTGGCTCCTGAGAGGCTTGTTTTCACTTGGAGAACACAGAAAACACACCAAGGTGCTGCTGCAAGCAAAGCTACAGAACCCCTCTTAGAATTGCTTTTCTCGGGCAAAAGAGCGCTTTTACAGCGCTTTCTGGCTTCTAGAGACATGCAGAAACAGCAAGTGTGGCAGAATGTGTTCCAAAGCAGCTGGAGCTACCACGGGCTCCTGACAGGCTTATTTTCACTTGGAGAACACAGAAAACACACCAAGGTGCTGCTGCAAGCCAAGTTACAGAACTCCCCCTGAGAGTTGCTTTTCTCAGCAAAAGAGAGCTTTTACAGCGCTTTCTGGCTGCTAGAGACATGCAGAAACAGCAAGTGTGGCAGAATGTGTTCCAAAGCAGCTGGAGCTACCACGGGCTCCTGACAGGCTTATTTTCACTTGGAGAACACAGAAAACACACCAAGGTGCTGCTGCAAGCCAAGTTACAGACCCCCCCCGAGAGTTGCTTTTCTCGGCAAAAGAGAGCTTTTACAGCGCTTTCTGGCTGCTAGAGACATGCAGAAACAGCAAGTGTGGCAGAATGTGTTCCAAAGCAGCTGGAGCTACCACGGGCTCCTGACAGGCTTCTTTTCACTTGGAGAACACAGAAAACACACCAAGGTGCTGCTGCAAGCAAAGTTACAGAACCCCCCCTGAGAGTTGCTTTTCTCGACAAAAGAGAGCTTTACAGCGCTTCATGGGTGCTAGAGACCTGCAGAAACAGCAAGTGTGCCAGAATGTGTTCCAAAGCAGCTGGAGCTACCACGGGATCCTGACAGGTTTATTTTCACTTGGAGAACACAGAAAACACACCAAGGTGCTGCTGCAAGCAAAGTTACAGAACCCCCCCTGAGTGTTGCTTTTCTCGGCAAAAGAGAGCTTTTACAGCGCTTTCTGGCTGCTAGAGACATGCAGAAACAGCAAGTGGGGCAGAATGTGTTCCAAAGCAGCTGGAGCTACCACGGGCTCCTGACAGGCTTATTTTCACTTGGAGAACACAGAAAACACACCAAGGTGCTGCTGCAAGCAAAGTTACAGAACCCCCCCTGAGAGTTGCTTTTCTCGGGCAAAAGAGCGCTTTTACAGCGCTTTCTGGCTGCTAGAGACATGCAGAAACAGCAAGTGTGGCAGAATGTGTTCCAAAGCAGCTGGAGCTACCACGGGCTCCTGACAGGCTTATTTTCACTTGGAGAACACAGAAAACACACCAAGGTGCTGCTACAAGCAAAGTTACAGAAGTCACCCCGAGAGTTGCTTTTCTCGGCAAAAGAGAGCTTTTACAGCGCTTTCTGGCTGCTAGAGACATGCAGAAACAGCAAGTGTAGCAGAATGTGTTCCAAAGCAGCCGGAGCTACCACGGGCTCCTGACAGGCTTATTTTCACTTGGAGAACACAGAAAACACACCAAGGTGCTGCTGCAAGCCAAGTTACAGAAGTCCCCCCGAGAGTTGCTTTTCTCGGCAAAAGAGAGCTTTTACAGCGCTTTCTGGCTGCTAGAGACATGCAGAAACAGCAAGTGTGGCAGAATGTGTTCCAAAGCAGCTGGAGCTACCACGGGCTCCGGACAGGTTTATTTTCACTTGGAGAACACAGAAAACACACCAAGGTGCTGCTGCAAGCAAAGTTACAGATCCCCCCCTGAGAGTTGCTTTTCTCGGGCAAAAGAGAGCTTTTACAGCGCTTTCTGGCTGCTAGAGACATGCAGAAACAGCAAGTGTGGCAGAATGTGTTCCAAAGCAGCTGGAGCTACCACGGGCTCCTGACAGGCTTATTTTCACTTGGAGAACACAGAAAACACACCAAGGTGCTGCTGCAAGCAAAGTTACAGAACCCCCCCTGAGAGTTGCTTTTCTCGGGCAAAAGAGCGCTTTTACAGCGCTTTCTGGCTGCTAGAGACATGCAGAAACAGCAAGTGTGGCAGAATGTGTTCCAAAGCAGCTGGAGCTACCACGGGCTCCTGACAGGCTTATTTTCACTTGGAGAACACAGAAAACACACCAAGGTGCTGCTGCAAGCAAAGCTACAGAACCCCCCCTGAGAGTTGCTTTTCTCGGGCAAAAGAGAGTTTTACAGCGCTTTCTGGCTGCTAGAGACATGCAGAAACAGCAAGTGGGGCAGAATGTGTTCCAAAGCAGCTGGAGCTACCACGGGCTCCTGACAGGCTTCTTTTCACTTGGAGAACACAGAAAACACACCAAGGTGCTGCTGCAAGCGCAGTTACACAACCCCCCCTGAGAGTTGCTTTTCTCGGGCAAAAGAGAGCTTTACAGCGCTTTCTGGCTGCTAGAGACATGCAGAAACAGCAAGTGGGGCAGAATGTGTTCCAAAGCAGCTGGAGCTACCACGGGCTCCTGACAGGCTTCTTTTCACTTGGAGAACACAGAAAACACACCAAGGTGCTGCTGCAAGCAAAGTTACAGAACCCCCCCTGAGAGTTGCTTTTCTCGGGCAAAAGAGAGCTTTACAGCGCTTTCTGGCTGCTAGAGACATGCAGAAACAGCAAGTGTGGCAGAATGTGTTCCAAAGCAGCTGGAGCTACCACTGGCTCCTGACAGGCTTCTTTTCACTTGGAGAACACAGAAAACACACCAAGGTGCTGCTGCAAGCAAAGTTACACAACCCCCCCTGAGAGTTGCTTTTCTCGGGCAAAAGAGAGTTTTACAGCGCTTTCTGGCTGCTAGAGGCATGCAGAAACAGCAAGTGTGGCAGAATGTGTTCCAAAGCAGCTGGAGCTACCACGGGCTCCTGACAGGCTTATTTTCACTTGGAGAACACAGAAAACACACCAAGGTGCTGCTGCAAGCAAAGCTACATAACCCCCCTCAGAGGCCCCAAGCTCTGTGTGCAGAGTTGCTTTTCTCGGCAAAAGAGAGCTTGTAGCTGCTGTTATGACTGCCATGGAAAAGAAGCTGGGAGACGGTAGAAACTGACTTGTTGTGACTAGAGACATGAAAAACAGCCCAGTGTGGCAGAAGGTGTTCCAAAGCAGCTGGAGCTACCACTGGCTCCTGAGAGGCTTGTTTTCACTTGGAGAACACAGAAAACACACCAAGGTGCTGCTGCAAGCGCAGTTACACAACCCCCCCGAGAGTTGCTTTTCTCGGGCAAAAGAGAGCTTTACAGCGCTTTCTGGCTGCTAGAGACATGCAGAAAGAGCAAGTGTGGCAGACTGTGTTCCAAAGCAGCCGGAGCTACCACGGGCTCCTGACAGGCTTATTTTCACTTGGAGAACACAGAAAACACACCAAGGTGCTGCTGCAAGCAAAGTTACAGAACCCCCCCTGAGAGTTGCTTTTCTCGGCAAAAGAGAGCTTTTACAGCGCTTTCTGGCTGCTAGAGACATGCAGAAAGAGCAAGTGTGGCAGAATGTGTTCCAAAGCAGCTGGAGCTACCACGGGCTCCGGACAGGCTTATTTTCACTTGGAGAACACAGAAAACACACCAAGGTGCTGCTGCAAGCCAAGTTACACAACCCCCCCTGAGAGTTGCTTTTCTCGGGCAAAAGAGAGCTTTACAGCGCTTTCTGGCTGCTAGAGACATGCAGAAACAGCAAGTGTGGCAGAATGTGTTCCAAAGCAGCTGGAGCTACCACGGGCTCCTGACAGGCTTCTTTTCACTTGGAGAACACAGAAAACACACCAAGGTGCTGCTGCAAGCGCAGTTACACAACCCCCCCTGAGAGTTGCTTTTCTCGGGCAAAAGAGAGCTTTACAGCGCTTTCTGGCTGCTAGAGACATGCAGAAACAGCAAGTGTGGCAGAATGTGTTCCAAAGCAGCTGGAGCTACCACGGGCTCCTGACAGGCTTATTTTCACTTGGAGAACACAGAAAACACACCAAGGTGCTGCTGCAAGCAAAGTTACAGAACACCCCCTGAGAGTTGCTTTTCTCAGCAAAAGAGAGCTTTTACAGCGCTTTCTGGCTGCTAGAGACATGCAGAAACAGCAAGTGTGGCAGAATGTGTTCCAAAGCAGCCGGAGCTACCACGGGCTTCTGACAGGCTTCTTTTCACTTGGAGAACACAGAAAACACACCAAGGTGCTGCTGCAAGCCAAGTTACAGACCCCCCCCGAGAGTTGCTTTTCTAGGCAAAAGAGAGCTTTTACAGCGCTTTCTGGCTGCTAGACACATGCAGAAACAGCAAGTGTGGCAGAATGTGTTCCAAAGCAGCCGGAGCTACCACGGGCTCATGACAGGCTTATTTTCACTTGGAGAACACAGAAAACACACCAAGGTGCTGCTGCAAGCAAAGTTACAGAACCCCCCCTGAGAGTTGCTTTTCTCGACAAAAGAGAGCTTTACAGCGCTTCCTGGCTGCTAGAGACATGCAGAAACAGCAAGTGTGCCAGAATGTGTTCCAAAGCAGCTGGAGCTACCACGGGATCCTGACAGGTTTATTTTCACTTGGAGAACACAGAAAACACACCAAGGCGCTGCTGCAAGCAAAGTTACAGAACCCCCCCTGAGAGTTGCTTTTCTCAGCAAAAGAGAGCTTTTACAGCGCTTTCTGGCTGCTAGAGACATGCAGAAACAGCAAGTGTGGCAGAATGTGTTCCAAAGCAGCTGGAGCTACCACGGGCTCCTGACAGGCTTATTTTCACTTGGAGAACACAGAAAACACACCAAGGTGCTGCTGCAAGCAAAGTTACAGAACCCCCCCTGAGTGTTGCTTTTCTCGGGCAAAAGAGCGCTTTTACAGCGCTTTCTGGCTGCTAGAGACATGCAGAAACAGCAAGTGTAGCAGAATGTGTTCCAAAGCAGCTGGAGCTACCACGGGCTCCTGACAGGCTTATTTTCACTTGGAGAACACAGAAAACACACCAAGGTGCTGCTGCAAGCGCAGTTACACAACCCCCCCTGAGAGTTGCTTTTCTCGGCAAAAGAGAGCTTTTACAGCGCTTTCTGGCTGCTAGAGACATGCAGAAACAGCAAGTGTGGCAGAATGTGTTCCAAAGCAGCTGGAGCTACCACGGGCTCCTGACAGGTTTATTTTCACTTGGAGAACACAGAAAACACACCAAGGTGCAGCTACAAGCCAAGTTACAGACCCCCCCCTGAGAGTTGCTTTTCTCGGCAAAAGAGAGCTATTACAGCGCTTTCTGGCTGCTAGAGACATGCAGAAACAGCAAGTGTGGCAGAATGTATTCCAAAGCAGCTGGAGCTACCACGGGCTCCTGACAGGTTTATTTTCACTTGGAGAACACAGAAAACACACCAAGGTGCTGCTGCAAGCAAAGTTACAGAAGTCCCCCCGAGAGTTGCTTTTCTCGGCAAAAGAGAGCTTTTACAGCGCTTTCTGGCTGCTAGAGACATGCAGAAACAGCAAGTGTGGCAGAATGTGTTCCAAAGCAGCTGGAGCTACCACGGGCTCCTGACAGGCTCATTTTCACTTGGAGAACACAGAAAACACACCAAGGTGCTGCTGCAAGCAAAGTTACAGAACCCCCCCTGAGAGTTGCTTTTCTCGGCAAAAGAGAGCTTTTACAGCGCTTTCTGGCTGCTAGAGACATGCAGAAACAGCAAGTGTGGCAGAATGTGTTCCAAAGCAGCTGGAGCTACCACGGGCTCCTGACAGGCTTATTTTCACTTGGAGAACACAGAAAACACACCAAGGTGCTGCTGCAAGCAAAGCTACAGAACCCCCCCTGAGAGTTGCTTTTCTCGGGCAAAAGAGCGCTTTTACAGCGCTTTCTGGCTGCTAGAGACATGCAGAAACAGCAAGTGTGGCAGAATGTGTTCCAAAGCAGCTGGAGCTACCACGGGCTCCTGACAGGCTTATTTTCACTTGGAGAACACAGAAAACACACCAAGGTGCTGCTACAAGCCAAGTTACAGACCCCCCCCTGAGAGTTGCTTTTCTCGGCAAAAGAGAGCTATTACAGCGCTTTCTGGCTGCTAGAGACATGCAGAAACAGCAAGTGTGGCAGAATGTATTCCAAAGCAGCTGGAGCTACCACGGGCTCCTGACAGGTTTATTTTCACTTGGAGAACACAGAAAACACACCAAGGTGCTGCTGCAAGCAAAGTTACAGAAGTCCCCCCGAGAGTTGCTTTTCTCGGCAAAAGAGAGCTTTTACAGCGCTTTCTGGCTGCTAGAGACATGCAGAAACAGCAAGTGTGGCAGAATGTGTTCCAAAGCAGCTGGAGCTACCACGGGCTCCTGACAGGCTTATTTTCACTTGGAGAACACAGAAAACACACCAAGGTGCTGCTGCAAGCAAAGCTACAGAACCCCCCCTGAGAGTTGCTTTTCTCGGGCAAAAGAGCGCTTTTACAGCGCTTTCTGGCTGCTAGAGACATGCAGAAACAGCAAGTGTGGCAGAATGTGTTCCAAAGCAGCTGGAGCTACCACGGGCTCCTGACAGGCTTATTTTCACTTGGAGAACACAGAAAACACACCAAGGTGCTGCTGCAAGCAAAGTTACAGAACCCCCCCTGAGAGTTGCTTTTCTCAGCAAAAGAGAGCTTTTACAGCGCTTTCTGGCTGCTAGAGACATGCAGAAAGAGCAAGTGTGGCAGAATGTGTTCCAAAGCAGCTGGAGCTACCACGGGCTCCTGACAGGCTTATTTTCACTTGGAGAACACAGAAAACACACCAAGGTGCTGCTGCAAGCCAAGTTACAGACCCCCCCCGAGAGTTGCTTTTCTCAGCAAAAGAGAGCTTTTACAGTGCTTTCTGGCTGCTAGAGACATGCAGAAACAGCAAGTGCGGCAGAATGTGTTCCAAAGCAGCTGGAGCTACCACGGGCTCCTGACAGGCTTATTTTCACTTGGAGAACACAGAAAACACACCAAGGTGCTGCTGCGAGCCAAGTTACAGACCCCCCCCGAGAGTTGCTTTTCTCGGCAAATAGAGCTTTTACAGCGCTTTCTGGCTGCTAGAGACATGCAGAAAGAGCAAGTGTGGCAGAATGTGTTCCAAAGCAGCTGGAGCTACCACGGGCTCCTGACAGGCTTATTTTCACTTGGAGAACACAGAAAACACACCAAGGTGCTGCTGCAAGCCAAGTTACAGACCCCCCCCGAGAGTTGCTTTTCTCGGCAAAAGAGAGCTTTTACAGCGCTTTCTGGCTGCTAGAGACATGCAGAAACAGCAAGTGTGGCAGAATGTGTTCCAAAGCAGCTGGAGCTACCACGGGCTCCTGACAGGTTTATTTTCACTTGGAGAACACAGAAAACACACCAAGGTGCTGCTGCAAGCAAAGTTACAGAAGTCCCCCCGAGAGTTGCTTTTCTCGGCAAAAGAGAGCTTTTACAGCGCTTTCTGGCTGCTAGAGACATGCAGAAACAGCAAGTGTGGCAGAATGTGTTCCAAAGCAGCTGGAGCTACCACGGGCTCCTGACAGGCTCATTTTCACTTGGAGAACACAGAAAACACACCAAGGTGCTGCTGCAAGCAAAGTTACAGAACCCCCCCTGAGAGTTGCTTTTCTCGGCAAAAGAGAGCTTTTACAGCGCTTTCTGGCTGCTAGAGACATGCAGAAACAGCAAGTGTGGCAGAATGTGTTCCAAAGCAGCTGGAGCTACCACGGGCTCCTGACAGGCTTATTTTCACTTGGAGAACACAGAAAACACACCAAGGTGCTGCTGCAAGCAAAGCTACAGAACCCCCCCTGAGAGTTGCTTTTCTCGGGCAAAAGAGAGTTTTACAGCGCTTTCTGGCTGCTAGAGACATGCAGAAACAGCAAGTGTGGCAGAATGTGTTCCAAAGCAGCTGGAGCTACCACGGGCTCCTGACAGGCTTATTTTCACTTGGAGAACACAGAAAACACACCAAGGTGCTGCTACAAGCCAAGTTACAGACCCCCCCCTGAGAGTTGCTTTTCTCGGCAAAAGAGAGCTATTACAGCGCTTTCTGGCTGCTAGAGACATGCAGAAACAGCAAGTGTGGCAGAATGTATTCCAAAGCAGCTGGAGCTACCACGGGCTCCTGACAGGTTTATTTTCACTTGGAGAACACAGAAAACACACCAAGGTGCTGCTGCAAGCAAAGTTACAGAAGTCCCCCCGAGAGTTGCTTTTCTCGGCAAAAGAGAGCTTTTACAGCGCTTTCTGGCTGCTAGAGACATGCAGAAACAGCAAGTGTGGCAGAATGTGTTCCAAAGCAGCTGGAGCTACCACGGGCTCCTGACAGGCTCATTTTCACTTGGAGAACACAGAAAACACAACAAGGTGCTGCTGCAAGCAAAGTTACAGAACCCCCCCTGAGAGTTGCTTTTCTCGGCAAAAGAGAGCTTTTACAGCGCTTTCTGGCTGCTAGAGACATGCAGAAACAGCAAGTGTGACAGAATGTGTTCCAAAGCAGCTGGAGCTACCACGGGCTCCTGACAGGCTTATTTTCACTTGGAGAACACAGAAAACACACCAAGGTGCTGCTGCAAGCAAAGCTACAGAACCCCCCCTGAGAGTTGCTTTTCTCGGGCAAAAGAGCGCTTTTACAGCGCTTTCTGGCTGCTAGAGACATGCAGAAACAGCAAGTGTGGCAGAATGTGTTCCAAAGCAGCTGGAGCTACCACGGGCTCCTGACAGGCTTCTTTTCACTTGGAGAACACAGAAAACACACCAAGGTGCTGCTGCAAGCAAAGTTACAGAACCCCCCCTGAGAGTTGCTTTTCTCAGCAAAAGAGAGCTTTTACAGCGCTTTCTGGCTGCTAGAGACATGCAGAAAGAGCAAGTGTGGCAGAATGTGTTCCAAAGCAGCTGGAGCTACCACGGGCTCCTGACAGGCTTATTTTCACTTGGAGAACACAGAAAACACACCAAGGTGCTGCTGCAAGCCAAGTTACAGACCCCCCCCGAGAGTTGCTTTTCTCAGCAAAAGAGAGCTTTTACAGTGCTTTCTGGCTGCTAGAGACATGCAGAAACAGCAAGTGTGGCAGAATGTGTTCCAAAGCAGCTGGAGCTACCACGGGCTCCTGACAGGCTTATTTTCACTTGGAGAACACAGAAAACACACCAAGGTGCTGCTGCAAGCAAAGTTACAGAACCCCCCCGAGAGTTGCTTTTCTCGGGCAAAAGAGAGCTTTTACAGCGCTTTCTGGCTGCTAGAGACATGCAGAAAGAGCAAGTGTGGCAGAATGTGTTCCAAAGCAGCTGGAGCTACCACGGGCTCCTGACAGGCTTATTTTCACTTGGAGAACACAGAAAACACACCAAGGTGCTGCTGCAAGCCAAGTTACAGACCCCCCCCGAGAGTTGCTTTTCTCGGCAAAAGAGAGCTTTTACAGCGCTTTCTGGCTGCTAGAGACATGCAGAAACAGCAAGTGTGGCAGAATGTGTTCCAAAGCAGCTGGAGCTACCACGGGCTCCTGACAGGCTTATTTTCACTTGGAGAACACAGAAAACACACCAAGGTGCTGCTGCAAGCAAAGCTACAGAACCCCCCCTCAGAGGCCCCAAGCTCTGTGTGCAGAGTTGCTTTTCTCGGCAAAAGAGAGCTTGCAGCTGCTGTTATGTCTACCATGGAAAAGAAGCAGAGAGGCAGCAGAAACTGGTTTCTGGCTGCTAGATACATGGGGAAACAGCAAGTGTGGCAGAATGTGTTCCAAAGCAGCTGGAGCTACCACTGGCTCCTGACTGGCTTATTTTCACTTGGAGAACACAGAACACTGCTTCCTCCTTGCTTCTTTTCAATGGCAGAGCTGTCAGCAGCTGCAAGCTCTCTTTTCCTGGGAGAAGGAACTCTGCACCCAGAGCTTGTGGCGTCTCTGGGGCTTCTGTAGCTTTTCTTGCAGCAGCACCGTTGTGTATTTTCTGTGTCCTCCAAAGAAAAGAAGCCTGTCATGAGCCGATGGTAGCTCCAGTAGGCCTGGAACACATTCTTCCACTCTTGGTGTTTTCCCATGTCTGCAGCAGTCAGTAGCGAGTCCCTGCCGCCTCCGTGCTTCTTTTCCATGGCAGATCTGTAGAAAGCTGCAAGCTCTCTTTTTCCAAGAGAAGGAACTCTGCACACAAAGCTTCTGGCCTCTGAGGAGGGGTTCTGTCGCTTTGCTTGCAGCAGCATCGTTGTGTGTTTTCTGTGTTCTCCAATGAAAAGAAATGGGTCAGGATCCTGCGGTTACTCCAGAAGGCCTGGAACACATTCTGTGACACTTGGTGTTTTCCCATGTGTGCAGCAGCCAGAAGCGAGTCCCTGCTGCCTCCGTGCTTCTTTTCCATGGCTGAGCTGTCAGCACCTGCAAGCTCTCTTTTGCCGAGAGAAGGTACTCAGCACACAGAGCTTGTGGCCTCTCAGGGGGGGTTCTGTAGCGTTGCTTGCAGCAGCACCTTGGTGTGTTTTCTGTGTTCTCCAAGTGAAAAGAAGCCTGTCATGAGCCGGAGGTAGCTCCAGTAGGCCTGAAACCCATTCTGCCACACTTGGTGTTTTCCCATGTCTGCAGTAGCCAGAAGATACTCCCTGCTTCCTCCGTGCTTCTTTTCAATGGCAGAGCTGTCAGCAGCTGCAAGCTCTCTTTTGCCGAGAGAAGGAACTCTGCACAAAGAGCTTGTGTTCTCTGAGCGGGGGTTCTGTAGCTTTGCTTGCAGAAGCACCGTTGTGTGTTTTCTGTGTCCTCCAGTGAAAAGAAGCCTTTTAGGGTTAGGTGGTAGCTCCAGTAGGCTTGGAACACATTCTGGCAAACTTGCTTTTTTCCCATATCTCAAACAGCCAGATGTTAGTCCCTCCTGCCTCCGTGCTTCTTTTCCATGGCAGACATAACAGCAGCTGCAAGCTCTCTTTTGCCGAGAGAAGTAACTCTGCACACAGAGCTTATGGCAATCTCTTAGGGGGGGTTCTGTAGCTTTGGTTGCAGAAGCACCGTTGTGTGTTTCCTGTGTTCTCCAAGTGAAAAGAAGCCTTTTAGGGTTCGATGGTAGCTCCAGTAGGCCTGGAACCCCTTCTTCCATACTTGGTGTTTTCCCATGTCTGCAGCAGCCAGAAGCGAGTCCCTGCTGCCTCCATGCTTCTTTTCCATGGCAGAGCCGTCAGCAGCTGCAAGCTCTCTTTTGCCGAGAGAAGTAACTCTGCACACAGAGCTTGTGTCCTCTGAGTAGGCCTTCTGTAGCTTTGTTTGCAGCATCACCATTTTGTGTTTTCTTTGTTCTCCAAGTGGAAAGAAGCCTGTCAAGTGCCAGTGGTAGCTCCTGTCTTTTTGATGCCTTAAGATTTTTATCTTTTCATGTATTTTTCACGTATTTGTATCTTTTTAAACTGTTAAGGCACGGTTTTAAATTCTAGTACTTTTCCATCTCTCCCACAACCAACAGTCCTATTGATGTATTCTTGAAATTCTCTTTAGTCTTATTTGTTAATTTAGCAAGGATGTTTTATTTTGCACCATGTATCATTGACATAATAAAAGTAGAGTTAGAGCACATGAGGGGAGGACTCCAAATGGGCAGAACCCGGCAGGTGGGAGATTACCTAACCAACTCCTTTTCTAATTGCTCAATATTTGCTAGATATAATAATTACCCAATCTTATTAAATTTTACTAATCTAAATCCGGGCACCTCTTCTTCGCCATATTTTGTACCTGAAGCCGCTCAAATAAAGGCTTGCTGTTACGGATTTCCTCAGGAAAGGAGAACATGATTTATATTTAGATCTTGAACTACCCTAGCTGAGGCCTGAACTGAGGCCTTGTTGAGGCCTTGAAGCTTGTGACGCAGGAAAAATTACTTGATAAAGTTGTGGCGCAGTTAGAATTAGATGTTAAGGTGTCAGGGAAAAAATAATGGGGTTTTGAAGGTCACTGAATACAGTTGTTAATAGGCACATGTTAGGTACCTTAAAAGCAAACCAAATAATGTGTGTTTGCATTCTTTCCTCTGCTGTGTGCCAATGAAAAAGCTATCAAATCTGTAAATTTTGTAGAAATGTATATAAGCCGCCATTCTGCACAAAATAAAGGAAGAACGTAGTGGTAACCATACTGGTCAGACCTGCGTTTCTTCTGTCCAACCCTCTCTTATATTTAAGTTATCCCTGGCTTCAGCTTGCTTTTATATCATCATTTTAACATTGTTTGGGAAGGTTTTGTTCTATTTCCAGGCAACAGTTTTGGCACCACCAGATAGGACCTCTGGTACCCTGTGGCCTCTTTGGAGGGTATGACCAGAGAGACTCTGGAGATTCTGCACTTAAGGCAATATAAAACAATTCTCTTTGGAAATTGTTTGGCTTGGCTAGCTCTTGTTATTTGTCTTTTTTGGAAATAGGGACGTTTTTGGGACTGGATCATGACCTCTTTTGTGGGATTCCTTTGCTTGTAAGATAAAAAAGTCATTTCTCTGTTCAGTCTTTGAAGATTTGCCCCGGCTCAGGGAGATAGGGGACCACTTGGGGCTCCTGGAGGCTTTTCTCCCATTGCGTTTTGTCCAAGGAACCACGGGTTAACCCTGGCTCTCTAGGCTTGTGGAAAAGGGGGAAGGGGGCCATTTGAGAGTTGTTTTCTCCACTTTGCACATTTCCCCAGGCAACCGCCGGGTCGTGCTTGGGGCATCGCACCGTGGGTTACATGGCGCACAAGTAAAACACACCTGGCTTTAGTGGTGGCTCCCAGTGCTAGGGACTGGCTTGGCTTTGCAAGCCCATGAATGTCAGTTTGAATCCCGACCCAGGAAACTGGTTTTTTCTCTCTCTTTTATTTTTCCTTTGCCCTCTGCAGTCAGGAATGTAACCCGGTTCAGATTGGCTTTTTGTAATTTGGATAGCTTCTTCCACTTTTTGATGTGGGCTCGCCGGCTATGCGGTGTGGTTTTTGGTCTGCTTGTTGTGTGTAGGCAGGCATTCCTCCCCACACTGGTTCAGCTGAGCCGCTGTGAGCCATGTGGTAGCTGCCATCTCAGTTCTGCGGAAAAGGGTAGGGGGGAAGGAGGGCACTCCAGCATAGTGCTTCCTAGACTGGAGAGCCTGGTTGTGCCAGCTCAAACTAGTAGCACACAGTGTTAAGAATTTGCCTTCACATGTGAAGCCTGTGAGTTCTAATCCTGCTCTGCAATTATTTTTTTTCTTCTTCTTTCTTGTTAAAAATAACCCTATAATACTGGCTTTTACATTTGTGTATTAGTCTTTATATGTTGTTATTGATTGTAAGTATAGCACAATTTATAATCCCTTTTAGCTGCTTGCTAATATAACCTAATTTCTCATTTTAAATATGCACCATATAACCCATGGAAATAGTAGTGTGATGAATATATTATGTTAATGAATACATTATAGCTTGTAAAAATAATAGTGTAATAAATGTATTGTATTGTAGGCCTTAACAAAATATAAAATGTTAAAATGCTTCTATGCAACCATGAAAACTGTATAAGGCAATCAGCTGTTTCCCACATCTGCTGGCTGACCTCTCTAAGTGATCAGATAACCCTGACACAAACCAGAGCACCAGAGGACAAATAGAAAATACCATGGTAAATTTAAAGAGGACATACTAAATCCTTATCAGAGGACATAAAACAAGATGGAGACGCAAGGAGAAATAAAATATATTAACTTGACACACAGGATGTCCTGCGGATAAGCCAGAGTATGAAGAAAACAAACAGAATAATTCCGGTAACATCAAACAGTTCACAAGAATGCTTAAATAATGTATGGACTCTATGAATATGCATGTACCTCAGTAATATAACAGTATAAAGATAACACTATCAGAGACTACTGGTGTGTTCTTTGACTGTTTGCCAGGAGCACCCCAGTGCTGGACTTTTGTCTCTTATTTTATTCCCTATTAAACTTTTTAACAATACTGAAGCATAATTCCATTTTTCACATTCTCCTACCTATAACAGAACATGGGTTGTAGGCCCTCGAAAGATAACGTGAAAAACTAAGTTCACTTTTGTAGAAAAATTTATAAGTTTAATAAAAATTATAAAAAGAAAGACAATTAGGAGACAGACAAGCAAAATAGTTGACCTCTGGGTGCCTGGCGTGCAGCCAGAAAACACACCTTAACTCAGAAAAACATTCCTTTAAATGTACCAGTTTGTTAAATATTCAAAAGAACCTAATATATTATTTAAACATTCCTTTGAGTATGGTCCTTCTGAGCTTGTCTTCCTGGCTAGCTCTGCTCTTCAGATACCACATAAATGAGTTATTCCTTTGGGTCCAGATTTTAGACAGAGACGTGACTTTGCTTGGAAGAAAGGAGCAGCTCACACTTGGTGGTACTTAGGAAGGTGTTTATTCAGGGCGAAGGCCCAGGTGGTCAAAGCGTGAGAGTGTGAGGGAGGATTTTTTTCTCTTACTTCCTCTTAAGTACAGGGGCATTACTGATGGAAATGAGGGGGAGTGATTTATATACAGGGGGCATTGACATTGCCATTTAGGGGCAAAAGGGGTGTGGAGATACCTGAAGCCTTGGCCGAGCCACCTGGCTCGGCCAGGGCCATCAAGTACCAGGGAGTGTCTATGATAAGATACAATAGGGGATACAGTACACTGGGACAGGGTATTGAGGAGACATACAATGGGGGGAGACAGGCCTATTATGTGGGTTAACGACAGTAATTAAGGAAGGCGGGGTGGGGGTAGGAATGAACCATTACAGAAAATTAATAACAAAAATCACACAGAACTTTATAAAACCCAAAATGCACACTGCAACATTTGAGTTTAGAAATTCTTTCCTAGATTTAACTCTCCAACCCTGCCCCTATTTCACCAATTTAGCATTTTATTACTTCTTGTAGATAATTTTCTTGGTGGCACCTCTTGGTTGTCTCATGTTCTATTTTCTGATATCAGAGGATCAATAAATTCCTTCTTGGAGCTCTGGTTCATCATTATCTTCATCTGGATAATTCAGGAATGCAGGAGGATTCCCTCTATCCTCTGGTTTAGCTGGTTTAGATGTTACAAAAAAAACAGTCTTTACTTTTAATATTATGCTACAACCTAAAAAAATATATGCATTCATCACATCACTATTTCTAAACCCTGTTAATAATAGTAAATCCTTCCCACATTATACATATAGTATCTATTTTAATATTTGTGAAAAGCCAACTTTATGATATGTATTTATAACAATAATGAAATTCTGTCTGTTATGGTTTTGAAAGGAAAGAAAAAGAAAGAGAAAAAAACAGTATAAATAGCCCCCAAATAGCCAAACCTGTGCCACAGACCCAGATATATCAGACAGATTTATTGATTGTTGGGCAATTGAAAAGATGGGACTCATTGCTTGGATGCAAGAAGTCGATTTAGTGACTTACAGGGCTCAGCTTATATAGCCTTACAGCTTTGAATAGAATATTCTATTGCCAAGCAATAACCACATTGTTCATATTGCTTATCAACATGCTTAACTACAATCTTTGCAGGTTGTGAAAAACGAGGTTCACTTTTTGGTAAATTTAAAAAAACTATGTTTAATAAAATAATTAAGACAATTAGGAGATAAGAAAAAACCAAGAACAGCCGTCCGGGTGACTTGGCATTTAGCCAAGTCCACCCCTTGCTTTCTCAGGGATACTCGTTAAATACCCTTCCCGTTATATCGATATATGAATATTCATAAAATTCCATAAACTAGTTTCCATATTCCAGGAACTGTTTTGCATGGTCCCTCCTTGGGTCCGCCTTTTTAGAGCATGCGTGTTTCGTGGCTGTGTCCTTTTTATTGCTTCCAGTTTGGGCCTTGGTCCGTGCTTTCTGCAGGTGGTAGATGCTGATAGTTGGTGTATCAGTAGCAGAGTCTTCTTTACATGTTCACTGGATGTTATCCCAACCAAACAGACAGTTTAAGCATACTTACATCAACTACTCCCATTATATCTAATCTTCTTTTACCAATAGCAGAAATAAACTTATATCCTATTTCCTTACTATGTTATTAATTATATAGCACACATCTTGCGAAAAGCCAATTTTATAATACACACATATAACAAACCCCACTCCTTCTTTTATAATTCATTTGGCTTTGAGCCATATTCCTTGTTTTCTAGCTTCCATTATTTCCTCTTATAGACACTTACTTTCCAACCAGTCACCACTGGTCCTCAAGTTTTCCACAATTTAATATTTTCCCAATTATGAATACAACTATCTAATTTGGATGGGTTATAACAGTGACTGTCGATATGGGTATGTGTAATAAGAAAGGAACCTCGGTGTCTTTTCGTATAGAACTTTCAATAGTATCTGTAGCATGATTTTGCCAATATCCTATAAGGCAAAAGACAAAGAATGAGTGAAGTGACAGAAAAAGGAATAACAGAGGTCTGGTATGGCTTATACCTCCACCCTCCATGCCTATGGGGTTGCTACCCACAGCAGGAGTATATGATCTTCTTGGTGGCAAGTACAGCGGCCAACCCAGTCTTGCCCTCTATTTCCTTGTCACTTCTTTTTGTTTGTTTGTTTGTTTGTTTGTTAGTTTTCAGACAAATTGCCTTTGACTTTTTTTTTTTTTTTTTTTTTTTTTTAACCGTAATTCTCTCCACTGTTCCTCAGGTATTTCCCACTCAACAGGCACTGGTAATCCCCATTTACTGGGATATATGTACACATGCATCACTAAAAGGCGGTAAAGTCTTTTAATCCAAAGGCCAGCTGCAAAGACTTTTTAGAACTGACAATTAATTATGCTGGCCAGAGCTGCACTTCGAGTAAAACTGCATCTTTAGTTCAGCTATTCCATGTACTGTGACTTTTCCTCATGATCATTTTACTGAAATTAGGGTGTCATCTTCCTCTCTGGGGAATCACTTCTGATACCATTTAATTTTTGAAAGCTTCCACCTTTTTAACTGTAACTAGGATTGAGAGACAGGTTAAAAAGAAATTTAGAGAGAGAAAAAAATCTACTAAAAAAAAATAACTTAAACTACAGAGAGAAAGAAAAAACAAAACAAAACAAAAAAACAACAGAAACGTCTTTTACCCCTTCTGATGTTAGAGTTTTATCATATTGAAGGTTTCTGTTGGGCCAATCCTCTGCTCAGCCTATTCTTAGGGCAGGAAGACAATGAATTCTTGCTATTCTAGAAGATTTTCCTTCACTATTTAGGAGAACTTAGAAAGATACATACACTATAGGATTTATTTCTATCTAAGGCAAACACACTCACTCAATTTGACATGCATTGATTTGAAAGATTAGATACTCCTTAGAAACTTCGATGAGAACCCCCTTTGACAATTAACACCACCAATTTTGTGAGCTAGGTCTCATCTGCAGACAGCTAGAAAACTAAGAAAAAAACCTTCCAAAACAGTTTCTGCAAAATTTATAGTAACTTATCAAGCAGGGAAATAAATGAAACTACTAGAAAAATTTTGCATATACCACAATAATATTTCCAAGCAGCAAGTATCTTGTCATTCATACTATCTCTCCTTATATTCCACAAGAAAATCTGACATCTTCTTATATAAAAAAAGAAACCAAAACACCTTCAAAAGTTTCTTAACAAAGACACACAAAGAACTGCCCAAAAAAGAGAAAAAAAAAAAAAACAACAAAAAAAACTTCTCAACCAATACCTACATCTCAACCTCTGTCTAAGAGGCGAATGACAAAGTTTTTCCACCTTATAAAGTTATATAATTAGTTCCTTAAATTATTTTTGATCCACCTACTTGAAGAGCAAATCTTTATATCCCTTCTCATGACTTCTAAATAGTAGAAGAAAAATTTGCTCTTGAGAATAAACCTGACAGAACTAGATTTCTATCAGTAATTATCTGTACCTTTTTGTGGGGACAACGCTGCCAGCGTAACTGAAGAATGTCCCGTATTGGTTACAAATATCTGCATGTTTGTGTGTGTACACAAAGGAATCACAGCTACTGTATTAACTTTGACACAGTACCAGTTTAGTTGAAAACTCTTTCCTTAATTCTCACTCTGCCGGGTAGTAGTTCACCCTATATTTTGTGAGCACTAACATATCCTCTTGGTATTTCACATAGGCGCTCTTCTCTGCCCTTCTTCTTTAAACAAAACAGATTAATAAGTAATAAAATGTCTTTAAGTTAGTATGAAAGAAGTACCTTAAACACACACAAAAATAGGAAAAATAAAGGAGGCAAAAACATATTGTTTGTTCTGTAAGATATAAAACCTAAAATAAATTAGCCAAAATGTTAGGGATATGGAGCCCGTCTTCTTCTTGTGATTTTCATGTACCTGCAATATTATACAGTGGAGTGACATAAACACTTTCAAAAAACAATATTACATATTTCAATTTCAACTCCCCACACTAGAATTACTTGAAAGTCCATTTCCTTTGTAGCTGTGAAGAAACAGAGGTAGCATTTGACAGACCGGACTGATTTTTAGGTGTTATGCAGAGAAGTAAAACAGAGAAAGTCCTTTGTCCATAACTTCCAAATTTACTTGAGTCTTTTCCAGTTCATGACCACTCAGCTCTGTTTAAAATTCAACTTTGTATCACCTGGTTTAGATGCTACAGTTCATTCTTGGGTTCTCACACCGGTCTCTTGATTTTGCTGACGTTGATTCAAAACTTGCAGCTTTAGTTTTTTTCAGCCATACCGCAGCTTCAGTTGCCTGCAATACCTGAAAAAGCATCTTCCCTCTATGGGGTTAAAGAACTTCCTCTCCCATTTTTGCAATTGTAAAGCTATACCCTCTTAACATTAATTTCTCTTTATTTCATAATTTAAACATTATCTCATAGGGTGTTACTTTCAGGTTCCAATCTGGGTTGCATCTGGACTCCCAACATACATTTTACTCATGGCATTTGAGCATTAATTTTGTTTAAAAAAATTCCCAATAACAAAAGATCTAATTTCATCCATAATTCCTTCTTCTTTTAATTCCTTCTTATCAAACACCAGAACTCTCACAACTCTTTTGACTCCAATCTCCTGTTCCATTAAAACTATTCCTTCCTATTTCTGAGGTCACCCTCCAGCATTTGATGTCTTATAGCTATCTCTTTAGGCAATTTCAATGCACTCCCAAAAAACCAAAATCCAAACCAAACAAAAACAACTTCTAAGACCTCTAAGAATTTCCAAAATTCTCAAAAAACCTTTCAAGACCTCTAACATAAGACTCTCCAAGCTTCTGTCCCACCTTCAGGATTCCATCCAGTCACTGCCTGGTCTCCTCTCTGCCATCCAACAGCCCGAACACCATCCCCTCCCTTTTTCCCCCAAGGCACAGAAAACTCATCAGCTCAGCAGTACAGCACCATGTGCTGCATACACCATCTTTCAAAACAAAAACTCCTATTTTACCTCAGCAGTCTATATTACACATACATTCACTCAAGAACAACAATAACAACAACAACAATAAAAGCTCTTCAAAACTCAAATCGAGACAATTTTGGATTCTAACTAGGCTTCCTGTCTCAAAGAGAAAGTCATTCATTACAGATGTAAGAACAGAATCTGTTTCATGGATTAATTCTTCTAAGGCAGAGGGGAGAAAAACAGGACTCCACGCCGAGTCCTCCAAGAACGAGGGGGTGTGAGCCGCTTGTGTTGTAACATAAGCAGGTGAGGACAGGGCTGCGGGGAAAGTGGACGGCTGTGGAGTGGTCAGAGCAGTGGGACCCCCGGCGTGGCAGGCGGAGCGGCCGCGGTCAGGGCAGCCAAGGCTGGGTGAGACTGAGCTCCCGGTGGGTTTAGGGCTGGCGCGGGGGCCGAGGGGAACGGGAGCACAGGCGGCGGCTCCAGTTGCGGGCAGGGGCAGGGGCAGGGGCGGGCAGGCAGCAGCACAGGGGCCAACGCTTCAAAGAGACCCCAATCCTCCTCCTCCCCCTCCCATTCCGCTTCCTGCGTTTCTGTCATTGTAAACAACCTTCTTGAACCTGAATTCTTCATTAATTCCCTCGCAGTTCCCCCTCTTTGTGAGCACAACTCCTCAGAATTCCACTCTGGCCTGCAGTTCCCCTCTTTTCATTCAGACATTTTAACCGTTTCAACAATTCACTTCTTTAACACAAATAAACTCCACAACAAGCACACCTCTTCAGCTGCACTTACTTCCACTTACACAAAGACAACACAAAAAGATTAGTACCCTTTTTAAAAAAAAAAAAAAATTGTTAGTTTTTACTCATAGGTATTTGACTACCCCCAGATGTTCTTAGATTATCACACTTTTCAAGCCTTTAGTATTCCTCAACCTGGCAGCCTTTTCCAAAGCCCAGGTGTCTTGGACCTTACACCTGCAAGCCTTTTTGTGTTTTTATCCTCAATCTGGCAAAAACCCAAAAATACCTATATTTGGCCAAACCCTAAATGCTCTTGGGTCTTACGTAACCCTTTTAATTCAGCAGCAAGTCTAGGTGTCCTTTGCTCTCTTCCTTTAAGGTGTCCAACCCCTTTTTCTGGGACCCTGTCCCAGACCAGGGGGTTCAAATGTTTTTCCCCCCCCAGTATCCCGTTTTCCCAGTGGATTGTATAGGAAAACTATCGGCTCCCTTCCTGAGGGTCCAACCCCTCCCTGGCACCGTCCCAGCCACCCGAGGTTTTTTACAACCTCTCTTTGCTCGGGGACCCTGTCCCAATCACCCGAGGGTCACATTCACACTTTTTATCTTTCGCTTCACCTCTGTGCTGGCCGTTTCCCTTGCGAGATAACGAACAGCATGAGAAGCCGCACCACACTCATTTCACCAGTCTGGGGTACCCAGCCAGTGTCCCATTCACACACCACGCAGACCCCCCCTTTAACCCGCTCCCCTGAGAAATACTCACAACCATTTTCTTTCTCAGGTTCTTCGTGCACGAGGTTTTTATGGAGCAAAAATACTGCAGTTTTAGGGAGCCTTTTCCCTTTTCCTTACTTGCTTTTTTCTTTCTCCTTGCTTGTCTCTTTGGATGTTTACCTGCAATCCCCAATTCTCACCAGGAAAAACAAAGTTTTGGGCCGCCAAAAACCCAGGCGGGGCACCTCCCTCACTCTGGATTTCCTGGGGTTTCAGGGACGAGGTATATCCCGGCAAGAGTCCCCAAATTGTGAAAAACGAGGTTCACTTTTTGGTAAATTTAAAAAAACTATGTTTAATAAAATAATTAAGACAATTAGGAGATAAGAAAAAACCAAGAACAGCCGTCCGGGTGACTTGGCATTTAGCCAAGTCCACCCCTTGCTTTCTCAGGGATACTCGTTAAATACCCTTCCCGTTATATCGATATATGAATATTCATAAAATTCCATAAACTAGTTTCCATATTCCAGGAACTGTTTTGCATGGTCCCTCCTTGGGTCCGCCTTTTTAGAGCATGCGTGTTTCGTGGCTGTGTCCTTTTTATTGCTTCCAGTTTGGGCCTTGGTCCGTGCTTTCTGCAGGTGGTAGATGCTGATAGTTGGTGTATCAGTAGCAGAGTCTTCTTTACATGTTCACTGGATGTTATCCCAACCAAACAGACAGTTTAAGCATACTTACATCAACTACTCCCATTATATCTAATCTTCTTTTACCAATAGCAGAAATAAACTTATATCCTATATCCTTACTATGTTATTAATTATATAGCACA
Organism: Zosterops lateralis; assembly: GCF_965231275.1. Taxonomy (NCBI): domain Eukaryota; kingdom Metazoa; phylum Chordata; class Aves; order Passeriformes; family Zosteropidae; genus Zosterops; species Zosterops lateralis. Next base: position 27,902,108 of record NC_139801.1, on the reverse strand, counting down.
CATCTTGTGAAAAGCCAATTTTATAATACACACATATAACACAGGTGCAGTTTTACATGGCTACCTAAAAACAAAACACGTTTCTTTCCTACCTCCCTCAAATCTTTTTGAATCTCCCATGGCTTTTGGCCTACCAAGTTCAGAATGTCCAAATCTGTCGCAAGTTCAGCAGTATTATGAGTCCTGCTTTCTAGCTGTATTCCCAGAATTGATAGCTCCAAATTTTCAGGGACTTGGATATCAGGGACCCAGGGAGGGGAAGGAGGGAGGGGGTGTGCCGTTGTAGTAGTTTAGCATGGATGTTTTTTTTTTTCTTTAAGGAAGTTATAGCAAATGTTAACTGTTTGCCTGATTAATTAAAGAGTTAGTTATGCTTTTGGAGAGTTCCAGCTTAAAATCAGATCATCTCAGGCAACAATGATTTATTAAAAAAATATGGATATTGATCTAATACCGATATCCAACTATGACGGACAAAGACTCTTTAACAGTTTAAAGTTAGAAAGTGTATGTTTATTACGACACCAGGCAGTGTGCGAGATAGCTCCCAAATACACACGCGCAATTTACAGATGATCACAGAGTCTTTTTATGTACAGGAGTATTGAATACCCAAAACACAAATGCATATTCATAACTCTGGTATATCCCATTCCCCACTTCATATGATAATTAGCCAAAAAGCTATTAAGCATGCATAGTTTGTTCTTTGAAATGGGTTGGTGGTCCTTTTTATGGGGTGAGGTCCCAAAATGATGAAGTAAGATGAGTCTTCTTCGCTTTGACTTTTTAACCTTTCAGTGTTACGTGACAACTGAATCCTGTTTTTCTAGGACTGTTTGATTTATGATTGTATTGTATTCTTGGAGTCTATTGATTAGTCAGAATGCACAAACATAGTTTGACAGGCTTCATGATTTATCAGTTCCTTAAATCTGGCTTCTGTTAAGAAAAGGGAAGCTTATCTATCTTACCTCAGCAATATCTAGCTTAACTCAAGTCCCTAATTCTTCAAAATTAATGCTTCAACTCAGCTTTTTTCTTCTTTTGTTTAACTAAGAAGTAACAATTTAAGTTAGAGCCCGGTCCAGACCCTGCCGCCTCCCCTGGTGGTGGGGGCCAGGCCTGGCCAGGCCTCTGGGGGCCACTGCCCCATGAGAGACCAGCCTGGGGGGCCGTGTTCCCTTCTCCCCCCTTCTCGGCTGCTGACGGGGGAGAGGGGAAAGACTGCAGATCAGCAGTGCTGGCCCTGTTCCAGGGGCCGTGGCAGCCGACAGAGAGAAGCAGGCCCTGGCTGGACCATGTCCTGGCTGGGCTGCTGGCGCCGCTGGCCCAAAAAAAGCATCTATCAGCATTCCTAAGCATGCTTCCCCATCCACCATCACCTGCGCAGCTTTGAAGTTCAACACCAAGAGCCAACTCAAAAAAAAAAATACTCTGAGCAAAAACATTAACCCTTTCCTCCATAGAAAACAGAGTGATTTAAAATGTAGAGAGACAGCATGAGACAGTCAGCAAAAAAACCGATAAAAACTATTAGAAAAAAAGGTATAAAAAGTAGACATTTTTGACTAGACTTCTCTAAATGTAAACCATGAAAAAGTGAACTATTTTTTGTAATATCATAATGCTGTTTAAAAAATACAAGTTCTAGCCAAACAGTTGTGTATATTGATATAATTAGGATTTAATTAATAATTTTGAATAGAGTAAGCCCCCAGCTCCTAAAGTAAAAATAAAGAAGTCTCAGCTTTTGAAACAAAAATAATTCTAGAAAAAAAGTAATTTGAAACCCCAGCTCCTAAGCTAATAAAAGTCTCTATTTCTCTTGAAATAAAGACAGTTTTAAAAATAAAAAATAAGAATCCTCATTTTATACTGTTGCTTCGCGTATCTGTCTCTCAGGTCAGCTCAGCGTCGGCTGGGCCACCCTGCTAGCTCTGATACGCCCAACAGTACCTTTGCGTGGGTCTTTGGCTCCGCAGTGCTTTTGCCTTAGCTGTCTCGGCTGTGGTTCGAAAGAGGGGACACTCCAGGCTCAGGGGGAAAGGTTTTATTCGGGAAACTCAGGGGCAGCCCCTGGTTCCAGGCCTGTGCCTCTGGGGAGTGACCCCTGGCCTGTCTTGCAGGGGGTTTTTCTTCCCCCAAAATCTCGGGGGTGGATACAAGTTACAAGACCAATGAAACAAAGCCAGGTGGGTAAGGTCAAAATGCAATACACAACATTAACAAATCAGGTGAATTTGGGATGTGGTCTTGGGAGACCCACCAACCACTGTCAGACACCTCTCCTGAAGGTTCTGGGGCCTGGGGGATGATGGACATGGGGAGGGGAATACAATAGGATGGGGGAAAATACAATAGGATGACCGAAACCCTGGGCAGAGGATTAGGTTGCCTTAGTAACTCTTATCAACTTCTGATAAGAACCCTCCAAGACAAGAACTTTGCCTGGCTAGGGTTAAAGTCCAAATCACATCAAACCTACAACTAAGAAACCTATTATACCATTTCAGCACCCCCACACCTCCCCCTTTTTCTTTTATTTGTGTCACTGGTCTGGAGTGTAGATATCTGAATCACACTCGCTGCTGGAGTCAGAGTCTGGTGGGAATTCGATGGCAGGTGTCACTGAACGCACTGAGGGGGTAGTAGTGGGGAAAATTGCATTCATGATCAGGCTTTTGACCAAACCAGAAGCAATGGCTACAATTAAGATGATGAACAGAAACAACAGTCCGGTTTTGATCCACGAGCTGGCAATGTTAGAGAGTCCAACACCTTTGAAGAGGTTGTCAAACCAGTCCCCTGTTTCTTGCTTGATGGACTCGACCATTCCTCGCAGCTGCTGGATTGATTTTTTGACGTCCTCAGCCTTAGATGACAGATTGAAGCAACACAGTCCTTCAAACTCCTCACATGAATGTTGGTTCAGTAGAAGTAGATAATCAATCGCGGCGCGGTTCTGAAGGGTTGCCTGCCTGGTAATCTGTTCGTCTGATAGGAGGTCACTTATAGCTTGAGTTGTTAAATTTGCCTGTTTGGCCACCCAACATTCTAAACGGCCTAATTCTCCCATGGATTTTGCTATCGAGACCCAGGGTAAAAAAACTGTCAGGGCTGTGGCCTTTGCCCTGGACCAGTGGATGATTTCCGAATTACAATCTGGGTCGAGACTTGTTAGGTCTCTTTTCTGGATTGGTACATGGAGAGAGGAATTTTTTCTGTGCCAATTGAGGATTTGAGTCATGTTTGGAGTAAACAGGCTCAGCTTGCCTAAAGTGCATGGGCCTCCGATCAGCCGAGCAGGAATGCCTGTAAAAGCTCTGTCACCACAAATGAGGAAAAAACCTTTGGGTAGGGAACGGGGAAAGGGACTGTGAGCATCAGTGGAAGGAGTGGTAACGTGCAATTTTTGTGCACCAGTTTTTTGCTATATAAGAATCCTTAATTTGCAACAAATGATAAAATGACCTGGTGTGTTCGTCTTGGGGGGTGTAACGAAAGTGAACACAAAAAGGAGCTTTTGAGGACCCAAGAAGGTCTAATTCTTGGGGCTCTTGGGGGGCACGCGGGAGTGTTTGCAACCTCTCTTTCCAAAAAGCAAGGGGATTTATAACAAAAGCAGAAGGGGCATCACCAATTTCTGTAAAGTGGCTAGCTTCAACAGGTTTTCGGTTGTATTTTTGTTGTATCTGGAGGAGTGAGAATGGAAACTCCTCCTCTTTCACAGGGATTCCTACCAGGCAGGATGACATGGGATCTTGGGCTGCTGCTGAGGCTAGGCAGATGTGATCTTGACCTAGACTCTTTGCGAGGGTTTTCCATACATTGGTTTTGGGCTGTGGAACAATCCAGGGGGTGGTTATCGACGGGAAGCTGAGCAGCACTGCAAGGGCACAAATTGCTGTGCTGCGGACCTCCATGCTGATCACCTGGACTGCGGTTCTGTAACTTAGAAGAAAGGGGTCAGTTAAACAACCATGGAAAACACTCCTCTGGGGGAAACAGCTCTTCTGCTTCCTCTTCATGACAGAAAACCCAGGAGGGAAGAGTAATTGGGCTAGGAGGACTTGCCTCTGGGCCTGCTTCCTCTTCCTCCTTTTTCCTCCTTCTCCAGGAGGCCACAGTGACCTGGGGTACTTTCATTTCTGAAGCCTTGGGAACATAGGGTCTCACATTTCTGGAGGGGATCCACCGCAAACCGGTGGGAGTGGAGACGCAGGCGTAACCGCGCCCCCAGGTGACCAAATCATGGGGACCCTGTATTCTCCAAGTTTCTGGATCCTTGACAAGGACCTTTGGCCTTTCCCGGGGCTCTAACTGTGAGCTCCCACGGAAGTGCCTTGTCACCGGCGGGTTCATGGTTTCAAAGGAACAGTTAGGAAAATTCAACGTAAACAAGGCACGGGCTAGTCTTACAGACGGTGGCTCAATCTTGAGAATCGGTTGCTGCTGGCTGAGGACTCTTTTGAGGTTCTGATGAGTCCTTTCTACAATCGCCTGACCTGTCGGAGAGTGGGGGATCCCAGTTTTGTGTTCCACTCCCCATTGCTGCAGAAAACTGCAGAATTCTTTGGACCTGTATGCTGGACCATTGTCTGTTTTCAGGGACTTTGGGATGCCCAGGACAGAGAAAGCCTGGATGAGATGCTTGATAGCATCCCCAGCCTTCTCCCCTGTGTGGGCAGAAGCAAAAACAGCTCCTGAGAACGTGTCCACAGAGACGTGCACGTATTTCTGCCTCCCAAAGGGGGCAAAGTGCGTGACGTCTGTCTGCCACACTTCACAACTGGACAAACCACGGGGATTCACGCCTGTGGGCATGGATGGGATGGCATACCTGTGACATTGCGGACAGCCAGTCACAATCGCTTTGGCCTGGTCACGGGTTAAGTTAAACTGCCTGACCAGACCTGGCGCGTTTTGATGGTGGAGCTGATGGCTGATTCTGGCTTGCTCAAAACGGTTTGGCAGAGGGGCTACCTCCACAGGGGCAGCGAGAGCATCGGCTCTCCTGTTTCCCTCTGCTATGAAACCTGGGAGCTCTGTGTGTGACCTGGTGTGCATCATGTAAAAGGGTTGCTTCCTGTGGGAAATCAGTTTGACCAGCTTGGAAAGCAACTTAAACAGAGTGACGTTGGAAACCTCCTGCAGCACAGAATGTTCTGCTCTAGAAACTATCCCTGCAACAAAACTTGAATCTGTTACCAAATTGAAAGGTCCAGGGAACGTCTCAAATGCTCTAACGACTGCGGCCAGCTCGGCAACCTGAGGTGATCCTTCCACCTCAACCACCTCTGATTCCCACCTCTGGGTGAGAGGGTCCCGCCAAGTCATAACTGATTTGTGGGACTTTCCGGACGTGTCAGTGAAGACGGTTAGAGCCTTAAGAGGCTCCTTGCTTTGGACACTTTTTAACTCCAATCGAAATTGGGCATCCGAATTGAAAATTTTGTGGGCAGGCCGATGAATAGAAATTTGACCAGGGTAGTTATCTAGGGCAAACTGCAGTGCTTCGTTCTCTTGAAGCAAATGCTCTAACAAAGCTTTTGTAATTTGACCCGATTTTAATTTGATTGGCATGTGAATGCACTCAAAGTCACAACCAGCCGGTTCCCTAAGGCGAACTCTGGCTTTCCGGATCAGGTCAGCCATCAATTCTTGTGGCTTTGTCATTCTTTTGGTCCTGTGGTGGCTCAGAAAGACCCACTCTATAATAGAGAGAGGATCTTCTTTGCCTTGGACCTCCCTTGATTTTTTGAGGGTTTTGTTGTTCCATTGGAAAATCATCCCATGGAGATGTGGCAGCTTTCCTAAGATGATGAAACGAAAAGGCAGGTCAGGTTTACATCTGTTGGCCTGTCTGGTGGACAATGCGTGTTGAATGTTATCCAGTGCAATCTTTGCCTCTGGGGTGAGGGCCCTGGGTGAACTCAGTTCAGCTCCCCCTTTTAACAAAATAAAATTCAACAAACGTAAAACCACTACACCCGTTGCACCACTGCTCCTGCCGCCGCTGTGACAGATGCAGCCTGGGGTTTTTTTGTGCCGTGCAGCCAACCTCAAGCACTGCACTCCTATGCCACTCCAATAGTAGTTGGGGATATGAGTGCCAGGGCTTCTGCTGCTATTATGGGTAGAGGTGAGGTTGGGGGCAGAGCCCCTGTGCCTCCTGTGGACCACAGAGGGTGGGTGGAAGCACAACTTCTGCAGTCAGGGGGACCGCTTTCCTTTTTCCCCCTCTATGAGGCAGTGGGAGAGAGCCTGGCTTTCCCATCTGTGCCTCCCCTCTCCCCCCACCTCTAATGCCCAGGGCAGGGGCATAGCTCTCGTGATGCAGCAGAAGGGGGATGAGACAGTGAGTGGGGGGGGAGCCTGGCTTGCCTGTCTGCCTCTCCTACCTTGGCAGCTTGCCTCTCCCCTCCCAGCTATGCAATCCAGAGGGGGGATGAAGTAGTGGGCAGGGGCCCGACTTTTCCATCTGCCCCTCCCATCTCCCCTACCTACACTGGGGGAGCAGGACCCAGGTTTCGGCCAATGATTTGGCCTGCATCCTATGCATTCCCTGGTGCTTCCGGGGTGTCATTGAGTGGGACCCAACTCCCACCCAGTGGGGGTAGTTCTGATTTTGCAGGCTGGAAAATAACGCTGGCTCCCATGAGAAAGAAAAGGCATGTTCAGCCTCCCTATTCTCTTCCACCTTTGAGAAGGGAGACTGAAGAAGAAAGAACCATCAAAAGCGAGCCTGTTAGCACAGACTTAGACTCTTCCTCTGAAGGGGAGGAGATTGAGGAAAAAACATCTGTTGAGACTGAGAAGAGAAGGGCAAAGAAAGCACAGGACACCATAAAGGCCTCTAGCCCTGTCTCTGAGAGTACCAGGTCCAAAAGAGAAGATGACGTTATACAAACTCCCTTGAGATAAACTATGGATAGCCAGGGTCCTGTCTTAATAAGGGTTCCCTTTTCTCTTGTTGAGCTGCAGCAGTGGAAAGCCTCAGTCAGGGAATAGAGACAACCCAGCAAAGGTAGCAAATTTTGTACAAAGAGCCATTAAGTCACAGAATCCAGATTGGAACAATTTAGAGGCCATAATGGATATTCTGCTTGATAGAACTGAGAGACAGATGATAAGGAGGGCAGTTCAGTCTGCAAGAGGCACAGATAGCAGCTGGTACTCTTCAAGGGTTGGTTAATGATTTTTTCCCTTTAGAGGACCCAAAGTGGGACCCCAGTGTAACAGAGCAAATGGAAAAGCTGAAACAATATCAGAATTGGGTGGTCTTTGGGATGAGAAATGCTATTCCTTGTTGTGGCGTGCATTTTAGGTTTTTCTGTTTCTTTGATTTACATTGGTTCCTCCCTGTACCCCCATGTGAAACCCTTTTGGTTTTTCCCGAATTATGGGTCCTTTCCATCACTCTGCAGCCCTGCCCCAAAGCCTGGAATGTTCTAGTGAGGCTGTGCAGTGATTTGGCAGGTTCTCAGTTCCCCACTCCCCTTTTTATGCATGGAATTGTTCTACTGTCTGTCCCTTGTGTTCCAGGTCACACCCCTCCCGGGATTGGTTCTAGGCTGTCCCCTAACCCTTTCCTCACCCCCTGTACTTAAGGTGAGACCCAGAGGGAAAAACTCACTTTTTGTGAGCTCCCCTCTGGGTGAAATAAAACCCAGTTGAAATCCATGTGAGTCCTCTCTTCTTCCTCGCCATTGCCATGCTTCTGCCAGAGGCCAAGACCCACAAGATCAGAAAGGTACCAAGCTGTACCCTCAAATGCGAGCTCGGTGCCAGAGCTAGCCAGAAACGGGACGCTAGTTCCCTGAAAGCAGCATCGAACCCCCGCATTGCTGGCGCCCAACCGTGAGGCTTGAATCTCAGCAGTTCAGCTCCCCACACGAGCAGCATGCCACGAAGGTTGGCATGTGCTTGCAGGGTGTGCCGAAGAAGAGTGAGTGCAAGGCAGCCAGCATGGTCTGGTCTGTGAAATACCAGACCCCACGGAGAGTCCTCGAACCAGCTGATTCGACTGGAATTGGCGAAAAGGACTATTTGGCATGTTTTACACCATGGAGAGATGCTCTCGATGGAGGAAAGGCAACCACCTCGCACCCGGGTGGTCTTTTCCAGGTGTCTTGGTTTGAATAGACAGGTATCTGCCAAGGAAGATTGGAGTCTCCCTTGGAATGCAAGCCCCCCCTCCCCTTTTTCAAATTATTATAAATTTGCAATTAAAAGGCTGTCAGGCAAAGATTTTCGGAATAGGTATAGCAGTTCTTTACTAGAGATATCAAAAATACAAATGTTGTAGTGCAAAAGAATAAGCAAACAAACAAGGAATCCCAGAAAAAAAACCCTGACAGAGTCAGAAATACAACCTGACGTCCTGTTAATCAGGACATTGGAAACAGTCCAAAGTCAGCCCTCCTGGAGTGGCAGATATGGTCCTGTTGGAAGCAGAGATGGTCCTGTGAAGCCAGGGGTCCCAAAGTGTGTCTGGTCTTCCTTTGGGAGTCCCGTTGGAACACCGGAGTGCCTGGTGATACTTGCGGCTCCTTTTTATCTAGGTGGAAATGGTTGCCCTTCTGCTCCCTAGTAGAGCATCTCACAGTAGGATGATGAAATGTGTTATGCGATTGGTGAGCTTTGATGGTGCGTTAACAAAAGATATTCCCATGGGGGTAGTGGAAGACTGAGCAGAGATAAGAGACAATACCCCATCCAGTTTTTAACAGCTGCCTTGTTATCAGGGAAGGCAGTTACCCCCTCCCTTCTGGAGTTACAACAGATAAGAAAAACAAAACCTTTGGCCATGTCTTTGTTTCAGTCAAGTACTCTTTAAGTATCCAACACTTAGTCTCCTTGGTAACTTATAGGGAAAAAATTCTTTAAAGTAAAAAGGAGCAAACCTAATCCCCAACATCAGGTGAGGAAAAACACACCACCATGGATTCTCTTTCTCATCACATCGGATGGTAAATATTTGTTACCATTTTTGGGGTAACGGAGGCTTTATGTCTAGAATGCCTTCCCCTGTGAAGAAGGAAAGGGAGAAAAAGCTGTGCAGCTTTAAACAATACAGGATAAAGTGTTGGTAAAGTGTATCCTTTGGTAAAAATTCTGTCTGTGATTTTTTTCTTTTTCTTTCTTTCTCTTTTGCTTTACTCGCCACATGGCCACCTTGGGACTGGTTTCGCAATCACGGTTTCTTTTTCTGCCCTACAGCGGCACCTTGTGGCCACGGGAGGTTGAGTTCCCCACCCCCTCCACGTGGTCTCAAACGTGTTCGGCTTTTGCTTTCACCTTTGATTTTCTGCCTTTTTCATGGTGTGTGTGTGTGTGAATCACAGTTAAATATAAAATCATTATGGGTGTGAAATTTTCCGTGATTCAGAAGGGAGTATTTTATAAAATTTGTTCTGATTTATCAGTAGCAAAAGTTAAATTTTCGAAAGCAGATCTGAAAAAATTTATTCGGTTTCTGTTCCTTTATTTTCCTCAAACCACCACCGAGTTAGTGGGTAGTGCGTCTTTTTGGGATGCAGTGTGCATGACTCTTATGGATTTAGCTTGCGTGGGTGATCTAAGAGCAGCTGAGTTCATGTCTTGGCCACTCCAGATACACGTTGCACTAGCAGGCGGCAGGAGAGGGAAAAGAGAGCAGTCCTTTAAAAAGCCATTTCTCTAGGTTCCCTGTTCCCCCAGTCCTATCCCCTCTTCCCCCACGGCTGGCATTCTTTGGGAAACAGCAAAGGAGCACTCCCCACTACCCTGTGCAGGGAAGGAATCGCGTCCAGCTAGTCCCGAGACCCCGCGGGTGGCTCCACTCTCCCAATCAGGTAAAATTGTCCATTTTGCCCTAAATTCCTATGCCTGCCATGGGCAGGTGGTGCGGGACCCCCTTCCCCCATTTTCCCCAGTTGCGAAAAGCCGTGTTCGGTTCTGTTTGTGTAGGGACAAAACGCCGCAAAACAGCGTCTCCGATTTGTGGGGAAGCAGTTTCTTTGTCACAGCGCAGGAGGCAGTCCCCCTGCTTGGGCAGGAGTGGCATGGGCTGTCCCCACCCAGCCCCAAGCAGCGGGGACACTCATTGCTCAGCCCCGGGTGGCCAGGATCCCCCCGGCGTCGCATTACGAGACCACTTTCTTTGCTTTGCTGCAGCGAGCAGTGCCAGCCCTTTACCTCTTTGCCTCAGCTGGTGGCACGAGTCCCCCATGCCTGGAGCAGGTGCCACAGGATTCCCCATCCCCCCAAAACCGCATGCAGCCTTCCATTCCCCCCGCGTCGCCAGTGGGAGTCTCTTTCGCCGTGGCGAGTGGCATGGGCCCGGTCCCCCTCCTGGATTCTTTGTTCGCGCAAGGAACATGTGTGCGAGCCATCCCCACGCTGTCGTGGTATCCATCTGAGCCCTGTCTGCCCCAAACCCAGTTCTCATCCTCCTCACACGAGATTTATCCTCCGTCCTCTTCCCAAACCCCTCCCTCTCTCTCCACCCCAAGGTCTGCCCACTGGATGACGTCACGGGAGGGCCAGACCACTCCCCCTGTGGCCCAGAGGCCCCACCCTGCCTCTGGTTCTCACGGTCGCCACGCTCCCCAGCCTGGTTCCCACACCTCCCCCTCCCCCGCTTTGAATGGTTGCAAAACCGACTGCAATGATTCAGAAGCTGACTGTCCAAGCCGCAGCTGCATTCCAACGCTCACTCCGGTCACATACCACCAAACTAGGCATGGAAACATCACAGCTGACTGGAACCCTATACCCCATAGCATGATAAAAGACTTATGTAAAGCTCTGAAAGAATACGTAAGGGATAGCCCTTATTTTAAAGGTTGTCTAAATGCCCAGCTCTCAGGGATATTGGTTGTCCCAGCTGATCTAAAGCATCTTGTCAAATGCCTCTGATTCCACTAAATACAGGTTGTGGGAAGCTTTGTGGAAGAGTATACTGAAAAACGCACTCCCTGGTTTAAGGGATACAACCACTGCTGTTGATGCAAATGGAATCCCAGTAACTATAGAACATCTGTGCGGTGAAGGGCAATGGGAATTAGGTCATACCCAAGCCTCAGATATCCCTGTCCCTGTTCTAGACTAGATTAAAGAAGCAGCATAGCGAGCATTTTTCTGCATGCAACCCCTTGGTCCTTTGCCACCCTATTCTGAAATCTATCAAGGCCCCAGTGAACCTTATGTTAGGTTTGTTGGAAAACTTTCAAAAGCTGTTGAGTTATAGGTGTGGAAGGAGCAGGCAAGAGAGGAAGTTTTAGAGATGGCTTTCTCACACGCTAATGAGAAGTGTCGAGCAGCTATCTTAACCTTGCCTATGAATCCCATGCCGACACTCCAAGCGATGCTCGAGGTGTGCGAGCAAAAGGTTCCATGGATGAGCCAACCAGTAGGTCACCAAGGGAAACAGACTGCTGTCAAAACTGCTGCTGCTGTGGTCGCTGAGGCATCAAACACCCTGCCCGCTCCCCACTCGTCAGCCCAGAAGAAGTGTCTCCCTCGAGGGAGTGCTGAGAGGCCATGCCTGCTGTGTGGGAAGACGGGACATTGGTGCCTACAATGCCCTGTCAAAAAAGACTTTGACAAGTTCAGGGAACGGGGAGGAGGGGAGGGTGGGAAAGGGGGTAAACCCCTGAAAGCCCCTCAAAAAAACTGATGGAGGAGTGTGGGCCCACCCAGCGTGTGGAAAAAATTGGGTGGCCTGAGATAGAGGGGAGAAAGAGAAACAGAGGAAAACAAAGGGGGAAAATAACATTATTCTTCCTTTGTGTAAACATGATTTAATACAGGCTCCTTCTGAGAGGACTGCATTGGATTTGACTGTTTCACAGGACGAGATACAACCTATTTTAACAGCAACCTCGTTGTACGAGCCATTTCGACTGAGCCCAACTGAGCCACTCCTCCTAAGTGACGGCAATTGGCACAAAGCCTCTGTTAGCCCAGAGCAAGGTACTTGGCCACGGATTGATGGGAAATGCGTAGTCATTGGGGATTGTAAGTACACCCCGCAGGAGATCAAGATTATGCCTGTGCTGCTTACATCTGACCCAGGATGCCTGGTTCTCTGGCTGTACTGCCTACACCCACCAACCTTCCTTCCAAAAGGGCAGATAATCACACAGGTAATCCCTCTCCCAGATTCACCTGAGACGACAGGTGTTCCCACAGTGAACACAGCAAGAGCCATAGGGGAGGACAAGACCAAGGAGACTTGCAAGCTAACGGTGGGTGGGGAGACCACATCCATCGAGGGTGTCATGGACACTGGCACGGACATCACGGTTATCCCTGAAGGGATGTGGCCATCACATTGGGCTCTGCAAAGTGTGCCTTGGCACATCCAGGGTATAGGAGGTCTTGAATTGGCTAGACAATCAAAGACCGTTGTGCAAATGGAGGGATCGAAGGGGCAATTGGCAAATCTCTGCCCTTTCATTTTGGACTACCCGGAACCCTTGCTTGGGAGAGACCTAATGGCCCAGTGAGGGGGTCACAATTAACATTCCTGACCCCTCACAGGATTTTCAGGTAGTGGTCACTGAACAGCGTCCCACCCAAAAGCTGAATTGGAAAAGAGATGAGTCAGTTTAGGTGGAACAATGGCCGCTTTCAAAACAGAAATTAAGGGTACTGAATGACCTCATAGAAGAGCAATTGAAAAAGGGACACATCGAGGAAACCACCTCCCCCTGGAATTCCCCCGTGTTTGTCATCCAAAAATCTGATAAGACCAGATGAAGGCTCCTCCAGGACCTTCGACAAATTAAGAACGTAATAGAAGAAATGGGTTCTCTCAGGCCAGGGATGCCATCCCCTACAATGCTCCCCCAAGATTGGAATTTGGTTGTCATTGACATTAAAGATTGTTTCTTCCAAATTCCTCTACACCCTGACAATGCTCCACTCTTTGCATTCTTGGTTCCTCTTGGGAAGGGTTTCCTCACCCGAGACTTACTCCCTTCCTCGGGTCCCAGGTCATCCAAGGGGATGTCCTGGACTCCGACATCTCCCCCTCCTGTTTGCACCAAAAAGACCTCTTTGGCAGTTTTGTCCATGAGTTGTCGCATGCATTGAAACAAACACGGCATGACCATGAGAAGAATTACAAACCCCAATAGAATACATACACCTGTTCTTAAAATCTTCCACAATGGTGAAAGGTCAAAAAAATTGAACATGTCGTCCAGCCATGACCTAGTTACTTCTCCAAGTTTGTTCATGCTCTCTCAAAATTTCTTGATGTTCTCATGAATTAACTTGGAATGATCTGACAAGTTCATGCAGCACATCCCTTCAAATTCCTCACACCCATGCCCATGTGACAGCAAAAGATAATCAATTGCTGCCCTGTTTTGGAGAGTTGCTTGTCTTATACTGTCAATGTCCACTAACATGTCACTCAGTGTAAGAGAAATGGCTCTGGCATGCTTGCTCAGTCAACAAGCCATGTGATCCAATTGTGTCAAGGCTACTCCTGATGCTGTCTGCAGTGAAAAAATTGCAACCACAATTCTTTACTTCTTGGTCCATGTGTGAACATCATCATCACATTTTGAATCATCTTGTTGGATAGATCTTTCCCCTTTGCTTTTGTTCTCTCAGCAATGTCATGTTGGGTGTTAGCAATGAAAGCCTTCCAATGCTGCATGGACCACCTTTGACATTTGCGGGGACTGCGGGCCAAATTCTGTCCCCATAGATGAAAAAGATTCCTTTTGGCAATTGCGCTGGAACATGATTGGATGGTCTGCTCAGCATCTTAGTGTAATTACACCAAGATGATGCATTTCTGTAAATGATGTGATTTGGAGTGACATCTATTGTTTTGTTTTCTGCCACTCCAGAATGATTAAATTTCACACAAAAATTCATTCTGACCGATCCAAGAATTTCCAGTTCCTGAGGTTCAAAAGGAGCCACAGGAAGGAACTTCGTCTAAACATCCTATTGGTCCACTGGATTTAAAATGACCTTTGAAATTGCTGGAGGGATGCTTTCTGGAATCGGCCATTCGCTCACTGGCAACCCCACTAAACATGTCGAAAAAGGGGTTCCTGGTCTTGAGTGTGTCAAACAGATGGTGTCCAGCCCTGATGCATTGGCCAGAGTTTCCCAAACATTTTCCTTTGGCTGAGCCATGGGCCAAACTGCTGCATTGCTCAAAGGAACCAACGAGAAAATGAGGCAAATGTGTGTTATCAAAGGCCTCCTTTCCATCGGAATCCCTGAAATGCACCACCACCCAAGTCCCAAAGAAAACTCAAATCCCAAAGTCTCTTTTGCACGTAGAACGAGGGGACGTCTGCTGTCTTGACACCCACTCACGTCTGCATGCCCGCATTTCTGTTTCCAGTCTTGGGGTCCGCGTCTGCTTGCGTTTGGACTCAGTAGGGTTTCACGTTCTTTGCTGCCACCCTTCTTGGTCCGGTTCCTGTGGAGACACAAGCATAGCCATTGCCCCAAGTTACTAATTTGAATGGTCCTTCGATCTGTCCTGTGTCTGGGTTCCTAACCAAAACCAAAGGATTCTCCTTTAGTTTTGCTTTTGTACTGTCTAAGAAATGTCTGATGATTGGCGGAGTGGGCTCTATAAAAGAGCCATTTAGAAAATTCAGCACGTACAAGGCTTTGTTCAAGCGCATGTGTGGTGTTGCATCTGCCTCCCCCCTTTTCTGTTTTTCCAAAAGGACTTTCAGTATGTGATGTGTTTTTTCAGTGATCGCTTGACCTGTTGGAGAATGTGGGATACCAAAAGTGTGATGGACACCCCACCTTTTCAAAAATTTGCCAAGCACTTTCCCATGTAAGTTGGACCATTGTCTGTTTTGATTTCTTGCGGCACACCTAATGATGCAAATGCTTGTAAAAAATGGCCACAAGCCAACTGAAACATGAATATTTTTGAGTTTTACGAAATATGGGTATTTGGTGACATCTGTCTGCCATAATTGCACACTGTGCAATCCTCTTGGATTGACTGCTCTCATGGATGCAGGAGGCTTTACACACTGACAGTCTGGGCAAGTACTGATGATTTCCTTTGTCTGGCTTTTGGAAATGCTAAAAGTTTCCATCAATGTCTGAGAATTCTGATGAAAAAAATGCATGACTCAACTTTGCCTGCTCGAAGATGTTTGGCAAAGTATTTGAAATCAGCATAGCCAATTTGTCTGCATGTGCATTGCCTTCTGCTAAGAATCCTGGAAGAGATGTCCTGATGTGGGAAACAAAATATTCATGTTTTCTTTCCTGTAATAAAGTCCTCATACAAAGTAAGTATGAATATAAGTCTTCATTGTCAACCTCCCTCAAAAGTGAACCTTCAAGCCTTCTGACCACATTCGCTACATAAGCTGAATCTGTGATCAGATTGAAAGGTTGAGGAAACAGTTTGAAAGCTCGAACCACTGCTGCCCACTCCACTATCTGTGGTGAACCCTGCACTGTTTTTATGTTTGATTCCCACTCTCCTGTTGTCACATTTTGCCATGTGATAACTGATTTCTGAGTTTTCCCTGAGACGCTGGTAAATATGGTAATTGCATCCAACAGGATCTCACTTATTTTTGGTTTTTCTCTAAAACTTATTTTTGCTTTCAGCAATTTGTGGCTTGGAAAGTAAATCGTGCAAGTGCCAGGGTAATCTAACAATGCAATTTGCAAATCTTCTGATTTTTGCAATGCCCAATCAAAATATTCAATTTTCAAAGGCAGGTAAATCATTGTAAAATCTTTGCCTGCCATTGTCAGCAGTCTGGACCTAGATTTGAAAATGATGAGAGATGTCATTTCCAAACTTGTGAGGATTGTCCTTGGAGATCTGTAAGATAAAAAAATCCACTCTAAAATCAACAATGGGTCTGTTTGTGATGCATCCCATTGAAAAATCAAACCATACAATTGTACTTTTTCCCCCAACACTGCAAGAAAGAATGGCAATGTTTCTACAAAATGATGTGCCTGTCTCTGTTGGAGAGCTTCAGCACTCCTCTAAAGGGCTTTCTGAGCCTCTGGTGTGAGAGTTCTGGGAGATTTGATGTTGCAGTCTCCTCTCAAAAGATTGAACAACGATGTAAGTTCATCGTTTGTGATTCCCAAGATTGGTCTCATCCAGTTGATTTCTCCCAAAAGCTGTTGTAAGTCTTGCAGATTGTTGATTTGAATTTTCTGAAGAATGATGGAGACTGCAAATCGAGGAGCATCATCTGGATGAAATGGAATGTTAAAGAAACAGTCCTTGAGAGCAATGATCACAAGTGGCTAATGTCTCGGAATCATTGAGAGAGCTGGAAGTCCCAACTGAAGTGGTCCCATTTTCTTTGATGACCTCATTGATCTTTCTGAGATCATGAAGCAATCTCCATGAACCAGAGACCTTCTTGCAGATCACAAACACTGGAGAATTCCAGGGCCTATTTGTTGGTTTGATGTGTCCCTTTTCCAACTGTTCTTTGACTAAAATTTTGAGTGCACTCCATTTCTTCCGCTCAAGGGGCCACTGATCCACCCAGACAGGATTGTCTGTCTTCCAGATCAGTTTCAAAGTGGTGAGTGCCGCAGTGACCCCCACTAAAAATCCACTTCCAACCTCATGCCCCATTGTGCCAAGATGTGTCTTCCCCATGCTGTGAAGGGTTCTTTCACAATGAATGGACGGATGACTGCTGTCTTTCCTCCTGGTCCTGAGACAAGAATCACATTTTCACTCTGCGGACAGATGGAACTTCCCCCAATGCCTGAAAGTGAACTCAAATGTGCAACCAAGCTTCACTCTGGGCCAAAAAAGGTGTGAAATCCCTGTGACATCTGCCCCTGTGTCGAGCATTCCTTGGAGCGTAATTGTCTTCTTGCCGTAGGTCAATGAGCATTTAATGATGGGTCGATCTTGACCTAGGTGTTTCACCCATGTGGCATGAACTTCCACGTGCTCACCCAAAGAAAAATCCTGTTGATGGAGCACTGGCATGACCTGTTCCACGGCGTGAGATGGCAATGCAACAGCTTTGGCAATTGAGGTGTTCTCAGGAATGACCAATGGTGGTCGAAGAGGCTTGGCCAAAACTGCCAATTCTTCATTGCAATTTGCGTAAATAATTGAAGGATAAATGATGAGACCTAAAATGCTGCTCCTGTCTTTACCTATGATTAAATATCTTGAATTTCCATGAAGTTCCAGTGACCCCTGTGGGTATCACTGCATGATTTTCATCTAAGAAACATGCCATTTTAGAAGCTGCCAAGTCACATTGTACCCCTGGTGGCAGCAAGTCTGGATCACTGGGGATCCTGTAGATTGTCCTGCTGAGGGCTTCGGATTGGCATTCCCCAACAACTGTTCTACTTGCGGAATTTGGTTCTGAGTCATTCCCATCACTTGTGTCATCGCGCGTTGACAATTCATACTCTTCTTGGAGCTTCCCGAGAGAGGCAGAGGTCTTCCATCCACACCTGTTTTGGCATGGCAATGGCTTGCCTGATGCTTTCCTCTTCTGCATCTCGGACAAACACCTGATGGGCTTGCAGTCTTTGCATGTTCTGGACAGTTTTTCTTGAAGTGCCCCTGTCTGCCACACTTGTAACATTGTCCTCCCACAAGTTTTGCCGTCATTGCTGCTGTGGAATCACTCTGTTGGCTGCAAAAGCCTCTTTGACATTTTCAGTCTGGGCTTTGATAATTCTTTCCATATGTTCTCCCCAGATACTTGCTTGACACCACATGCTGTGTTGTTCCTACTTTGCTGCATGCTTTTAATATTTCTGCCAAGGAAGGCTGACCAGGAATCGCGCTGATGATGCGTTTGCATTCTGTGTTGGCATTTGCAAATGCAAGACTTCAAAGCAGGTGTGGCTTTGCTCCCTCATCATCGACTTGCCTGTCTATTGATTGCGTGAGACGATCAATGAATGAGGAGAATGACTCTGAAGAACCTTGCTTTATTTCGGTATAAATGCTCTCTGGAACTCCAGCTGGTGGAATCTATATAATTGCTTTTCTTGCTGCTTCTTTTATATCTGTCAACACCTCTCATGGCAAATCTCTCACTTGATGACCTGGCTCATCATCTGGTGGATCACCTGCCATTCGCACTACAGTGATGCCTGCATGCGGTCCTCCTCGATATTTGTTCCTGAGCTCTTCAAGAGCTCTTCTCCATTTCGCTTCCCAGGTAAGGACCTGCGAATCTGTGAGAATCATTGAAGCGATGGATTTGAGATCAAAAGATATTAAATCATATATGTTAAATGTTGCCTTCAAAAGCTGCTTGAAGTACGGAGATCCCAATCCATTATCACAGATGGCTTTCGCCAACTCTTTGATGACATCATGATCCAATCGCTCCCATCTTGGGTTTTGGCCTTGTGCATCGTACGTCACTGGCAATGCTAAACTTCTTCTGCCTGTTAAATTAAATTCTTTCAATGCTTTTTTCTTTATTTCAGTCCAATCTGTTGCACTGGATACCTGTGTATCAGATATCTTTGAATCTTCAGAAACTGGAATCAATTGCTGTAGTTGCAATGCTAATGCTGCTTCTCCTCTTCTGGAGTCTGCCTGCATTTGTTGTTTGTCCACATCTTCTTGAGATGTGATCCCTTCATCCATAAGGGTTATTTCTCTTTTTGGAATTTCTCTCACTCCTAGTTGAGGAGTAGGAACCTGGGATTTTTATGCAGCATGTGATCCTTGTGCAGCACTACCAAAGGAGAGGGTGGATCCATCAGGTAGCCAGAGGGTAAACAAAGAAGGAGTCTGTGAGGTTGGCTGAAGAGAAACCTGGCTACCTTTTGGTGAAAGTGATAAAAATGAAATTTAAAATGTTTATCCTATAATGTAACAGTGAGAGGCCACCTCCGTGGCACCTCCCCCCCAGACCACCTTAAAAACAAAAAGAGCTCCATTCAAAGAAGCCCGGCACCGCGTCCCCCCCACCCCCAACGACAGAGCGAAAGAGACCAGCAGAGCAGCCGCGGCCGCCGCCGCCGGAGCGGGAGAGGGAGGAGCCGGCCGGCCCCCCCCCCAGGTTCGGCGCGGAGAAATCCCAGCCGCCCGCAGCCGCCACCGCCGGAGCGAGAGAGACCAGCGGAGCCGCCGCAGCCGCCGCCGCCGGCGCGGCTCCAGCCGCGAAGCCGCCCGCCCCGACGCAGCTCCAGCCGCGGAGCCGCCCACCCCGGGCTGGACCCCCCCATCAGACCGCCGCCCCGTTCCAAAAGAAAGAAACTCACGCCCGCCACGTTCCACCCCCACCTCACAAGAACCGGCCCAAACCCCCGCAAACGTTGCCGCCGCTGTGAGGCAGCGTGAGACCCCGAGACACCATAACTGCGGCAAAACTGCCACGCGGTCGCAAGAGTCTCCAGCTGCCCGCCCCAACTAATCCCGCATGCAAATAAAAGACTCCAGGTGCATCTCGGGATACCGTTTAACACCAAAAACCCCTTATAAAATAAAAAACAAGCAAAATTGAAACGCACAGAAACCAGTTCTAGGCCGTGTGGACCCTGAAGTATCAAAAGAGCTAATTTCTCCGGTTTTGCTTACTAGCTGTAAGTTAAAAAGACCAAACCAGAGGTGAGACTCCCGAAGAAAACAAAGGAAACTCAGAACTCTGGGGTTGCTCCTAGCGAGGGCGAGTTCTCCAACTCTGTTGAATTGCCTGCAGCAGAGTTGAAAAAGACCCTCCTCCTTCACTGCGCACGGGCAGCCAAAAACCCCTCGAGCAAATATTGAAAGAGCTGATCAATAAAGGCGTTTTAAGGAGATTAATATTTTCTCCGCCCATTTTTATTCATAACAAAAGGAGCACTTGAGGGAATGGAGTGGATAAATCTGGGTTGAGCTCCAAAGCTGTTTCTTTAAACTGTAGAAAAAATTGCTTAATAAAATCTTTGGATAGCAAAACTGAATGAGCTTGAAGTGAAGGACCAGCAGTTGTTGTTGATCAAACAGGAATGTGTTGCAGTGTGCATTTTGAGATTTCTAAAGTTCTGTACGATTTTTGTTATTGTGTTTCTGTAATGGTTCATCCCTACCCACACCCCTTTCCTTAATTCCTGTGGTTACTCCCCTCAATAGGCCTCTCCCTCCCCATTGTACTCCCTCAATAGCCCTCTCCCAGTGTATTGTACCTTCTATTGTACCTTATCCATTGACACACTCTGGTACTTGATGGCCCTGACAAAGCCAGATGGTTCAGCCAAGGCTTCAGGTATCTCCACACCCCTTTTGCCCCAAAATGGCAATGTCAATGCCCTCTTTACCTAAGTCACTCCCCCTCATTTCCGACAGTAAGGGCAAGTAAGAACCAAAATCGACACTCACACTCTCACTCTCTCTGATGTCAGGGCTTCGCCCTAAATAAACACCTTCCTAATTACCACCAAGTGTGAGTCCGCTCCTTCTTCCAAGCAAGATCACGTCTCTGGAATCTGGACCCAAAGGAAAAACTCGTTTATATGGTATCTGAAGAGGAGCGCTAGCCAGGAGACCACCTCGGAAGAACCATAGGAATGCCTTGTGAAGCAGTAATATGAATCATGTTTTCATCTGTACCCGATGCTTGTTGTTGCAGTTGAGCTGCTTCGTGGTCCTCTAAAGTTGACAAAGGCTCTATTTATTCTTCTTGAAATTGTTGCTTTGGAGAATAAATCGGCGTTTTATATGTAACTAGGAAAAAATGATGCAATGTAGGTATTCCGCCACTGGGTGGCAATGTTGCTCCACTAGATGGATATAGAAGTCCCTGTGACTGCTGTAATTGTGTAGTCCCGCCACTAGGTGGCGTTGGCATCGCGACAATTGGACCTTGTCAATCAGTGGCTGTTTTGTCTGGGATTTCTTCCACCATCTTTGACAAAAGATGCTGTGCTTGCAACAAATTCTCCGTTTCTGGATCTCTTTGAAACACTGTAGTAATTTTTGGACGTGCACCCAAACATGTGAAAGCACTAGCTAATTCTGAATCATTGAAAGCACTAGCTAATTCTGAATCATTGAAAGCCTGCTGCATTGGTACTAAAATGCCTCTCGTGGGCGGGGTCAGGCTCCGCGGCGTTCGCCCTGAGAAAGTGGCTCCCTGGAGAAACTCTGCCCTGGCCATGCCCCATCCCTGCTTGCTCTGCCCCCACCTGCTCCGATCCTGCTTTCGCCACCCTGGCACTGCCCTGGTAGGCGTTCCCTCTCGACCCGTCCCCAGGGACCCCCCCATCTCGCTCGCCATCAGAGTTTACCCCACCCGGAGTGAGACTGTGGCTTGGGCTCCACCCCACTCACTCTGCACTTGCACCAACATCAGCCGCGAGCACTTCTGGAGTTTGCAGTGCATAGCTCTGTGCCTGCGCCGCCCATTCTGGCTCTTTGCCCATGCTTTGCGATGCGGACACAGCTTGGTCCACGCCGCTTCCCGTAGCTTGTGTCATTGCCGTGCGCCGAGCTACCGGCATGAGCTTTCCCTCCCCCTCTGTCCCGGTCCTGTGGTCCGCGAAATCCCAAATTGCTTTCCCCCATGATCTGCCCCTTCCTGGCATGGTTCCGCATCCCCGCCATGTGATTGTTCCTGGCGCAACTGACTCGGATCGCTTCCGCGTGCATGCACCGCAGTTATCACAGGCTGCTTGTTTTCCCTGCTGTTCTGGTGTTTGCCACACTGTACCTCCCCCCTGTTTTGTCTGTCCCTGTTTGGATGGGGGAAGGGGTGGAGGAGTGCACAGTGTCTGGGGGGAGTAAATGGACTTCTAGGTGGACTCTGTTCTAAATCTCTCTGTCCCCCCCCCCCCCCCCCCCCAGGGCGAGTGTCCCATGTCCAGGGGACATGCCTCAAAAGAAAGCATGTCTTTATCTTGGTCACTGGGATGAATCGCAAGTTTTTGCTTTCCCGGGACTGGCATCGAGGATTCAGGTTTCAGGGTTTGAGGCACCGAGACAAGCTGCTGGCATTCATGTGCCTCACCTGGGGGGAGCTGCTGGCTCTCCCCTGCTGCTATAACTGGGGGGAACTGATGGCCCTCCCCTCCCACATCCCCACTAGGAGATACGGGACCTGCCTGCTGCTGAGAGGCAGAAAAATTTCCTGCTGGCTGCCCGCCAACAGATGAAACCTTGCTTTCTCCCTCCTTCGCAGTTCTCCACTGCTGCAAGAAAGGAGGAACCACCTTGCCACTATGTGAAATGGCCTCTAGCATGGTTCTCCCTGCGGACAACAGCTTAGCAGCTGTTTTGTCCTTTTTTGTGGCTCTGTGGTACAACTCACAATTTTCCTCTTACCAAAATGCTGGCTCAAATAGGACATGGGTTTCACAATGTGGAAAGTTACACTGAACCCACAAAAGAAGAGCTTGAAGCTCCTTTTCAGAAAGGCCTGCAGGATGTGCAGACATGACTACCCTTAATGCAGATAGGATCCTAAGTTGTTCCTGGGACACTATCCCCCATGTGTTCTGGATTCGACCGGTCTTACCAAAAATGAAGAACGGGGTGCTGGTGTTGTCAAATTCGTCCCAGGGGTGTCCTGATCACCGACCAGCATATCTCAGGGTGACGGGTCCAGGGCCCTTGAAGTTCCTCTGTCCAAGGCGAATTTGAAGTCAGCTGCTTTGGCCAAAAATCTTCCCCTGTCTTCTCAGGTTGTTTTCCTGGCTTCAGAGGGCCTGGTGGGTCCACTGGGAAGTACCCAGGGATGCCAATTCTCAAGGAGAGTTTCCTCACCTGAGATTTAGGTTGTTAAAAGTCCTTGGCCCTCTAAAAGCCCCGAGTCACATCGGAATAAAAAAGCACAGTCCTCAAGGCCTTGTTTTCAGATTTCTCGTGTTGTTTATTATTTGATATCTCAAAATTTTCTTTGCTCCCAGCCAAGGTCCGGACAGCAGCTAGGACATGAGGCAACTGACCACTGATGGGACTTCACCTTACTTTTATACAGATAACTATGTGTCAGTTATTTACAATTTTATACCAATACCTAGTGCCAACACTAAAAGGGTCATTTCTACTTTGACCTAATCCACTCTAACTACCTTGTGTCATCACCACCTCAGAAGATGGAGGACGAGGAAGAAGGAAAGGAACACGAGGTACCACCCTAATTCCTCCATGTTTTCCCCCACTTACCTCTATTCTATGAATCCTAAAACTACTATATTTTTCATCTTGTGCTGTGCTAAACTACTGTTTTCACATCTTGGTGGTTTGCAATTCCTCTCTCAGTGTCGTAAGCCTCTCCCATGGACTAAAATCAAACCCAGTGTCTTCCTGGGCTCTGTGCCAAGGTCTCCAAACCCCCTGGACCGGCTCCACAACCCCCTGTCCAGGGCTCAAGCTCCCTTCCTTGGGTCCCAGATCATCCAAGGGAATGTCCTGGACTCCAACAGGTTCCCATCCTAAACTGAGAAGCCCCAAGAAAGAGGTACCATTGGAAAATTCTTCTCCATAGAATGTGAAACTCTCCTGTGATTTGCCAGTGGTACGTCCCTTCCTTGCTATCCCCAGTCCATGCAGCAGCGGAGAAGGCCATTATCCACCATTACATGGATGATGTCCTTGTGTGTGCCCCCCAATGAAGACCTATTGACTCATGCGCTTGACCTGACAGTCGACACACTGGTTGCTGCGGGGTTCGAGCTGCAGGAATCTAAAATTCAATGGATGCCACCTTGGAAGTGTCTGGGCTTGGAAACTGGTAAGCAGACAATCAGGCCACAAAAATTGGCAATCAAAACAAAAATTAGAACACTCGCAGATGCCCATCAGCTGTGTGGAGCTTTGAATTGGGTGAGGCCTTGGCTGGGTCTGACCACAGAAGACCTGGCCCCTCTTTTCAATTTGTTGAAAGGGAGAGAGGAGCTGGGTTCTCACCCCAGAGGCACAAAAAGCACTGGAAAAGGTCCAGGTAACCATGTCCACCAAGCAGACGAGCAAATGCGACCCTGACCTGCCCTTTCAATTTATCATCCTCATAAGGTTGCCACATCTACATAGGGTGATTTTTCAGTGGGACAAGAGGGACAACAACACCCAAGAGGGACAACAACACCTCAAGAAAGGACCAGGACAGGAAAGATCCCCTCTTGATAATAGAGTGGGTCTTCCTGAGCCACCAGAGGTCCAAAAGAATGACACAGCCACAGGAGTTGGTAGCTGACCTGATTCGGAAAGCTAGGACCCGGATTAGGGAATTAGCCGACTGATTTTGAATGCATTCACATTCCAATTCAGCTTCAATTGGGCCAAATTACAAAGGCAGTGTTGGAACACCTGCTTCAGGAGAATGAAGCACTGCAATTTGCTCTGGACTCCTACTCAGGACGGATTTAAATTCATCGGCCTGCCCACAAAATTTTCAATTTGAATGCCCAATTCACATTGGCTCTAGAAAGTGTTCAGAGCAGGAAGCCTTTAAATGCTTTGACAGTTTTCACTGATGCGTCCAGAAGGTCTCACAAGTCAGTCATGACTTGGAAGGACCCTCAGACTCAGCAATGGGAGACAGATGTTGCTGAGGTGGAAGGATCACCTCAATCTGCTGAGTTGGCCGCTGTCATCAGGGCATTTGAAAGGTTCTCTGAACCATTCAATTTAGTCACCGATTCTGCATACGTCGCAGGAGTAGTGTCCAGAGCTGAACAATTGGTTTTGCAAGAGGTGTCCAACACTGCACTTTTCCAACTGCTCTCAAAGCTCGTTAAGTTAGTGTCCCACCGAGAGCAACCTTTTTATGTGATGCATACAAGATCACACAGTGATTTGCCAGGGTTCACCGCTGAGGGAAACAGGAGGGCTGATGCTCTTGCTGCCCCTGAGGAAATGGCCCCACTGCCAAACATGTTTGAGCAGGCAAAGATCAGTCATCAGCTTTTCCATCAAAATGCCCCAGATCTAGTTGGCCGGTTCAATCTCACCCAGGAACAGGCCAAGGCAATCGTGGCCACCTGTCCCACTTGTCAACAGCATGCACTCCCCACCCTGAGTGAAGGAGCAAACCTCAGAGGCCTTAACAGCTGCAAGGTGTGGCAAACAGACATCACGCACTTCCTGCAGTTCGGGAAACAAAAATACGTGCACGTCTCAGTGGACATCTTTTCTGGTGCAGTTTATGCCTCCACCCACACAGGGAAGAAGTCCTGGGATGCCATTAAACACTTGTTCCAGGCTTTCTCCTTTATGGATATCCTGAAAGCCTTAAAAACAGATAACAGGCCTGCATACAAGTCCAAGGAGCTCCGCAGCTTCTTGCAGCAATGGGGAGTGGAACATAAGAAAGGCATCTCGCACTCCCCGACCGGCCAAGCAGTGGTGGAGAGGACCCACCGAGAATTCCTAAAGCAATAAATTGGTCAAGATTATACAACATAAAGCAAAATGAAGATCAAACTCCAATAGACTTTTTGAATAGGCTAAAAGAGGCTGCAAGAAAGTACACAACTCTAAACCTCAAATCAACTGAAGGGAAGGCACACCTCGTCTATCTGTTTATAGGTCAGTCTGCAGACGATATAAGGATAAAACTGCAAAAGATAGAAGAGAGGGAAGATATAGGGGAATTGTTGGACATGGCTTGGAAGGCATATTGAAATACAGGTTCAAAAGCTGGAGATCTAAAAGATGGGGGGAATTGCCACTAGTGTAATAGATGCAAAGGCCAGCATGGTAAGGGGGTCGATCAGGAAAAGACATCTAAGGAATCTAAAAAGGGTATCTGTTGCATATAGATAAACCTTATTAAATAAGGGCCTTGTTATCCTTGTAAAATCTAGAAGAGGACTATGGGAAAGTGGCTCAGCTGAACTGGAGGTAGAAAAACAAGGTATATAACCATTACATGTTCACATTGTAGTGCATGGTGGTTGGTTGAATTATGTTTATGTTTTAAAACTATGTAACTGATAAAGGCCTAATTGCTTAAAAAGGCCTGGTTTTTGCAATAAAGTGTCTCTCCTCTGCATCTGCCTGGGGACTCCTTTGGATAAGAGCCAATGTGCTTTTTGCAAGAAGAAAGGGCACTGGAAAAAGGAGTGTCCAGTGTTGGTGAAGAAGAAATTTCCAGACCCAGCTACCAAGCTAGTTGTGGATAGGGAATGAGGGTGACCAAAGGCTTTCTCCCTAGCAGAGCCTTTGGTTATAGCTAAGCTGGGGAAAGACAAAATTGAGGTTTTAGTAGCTATGGGGGCACATATTTTGTGTTAAGTACTTTAGAAGGGAAATTGAGTCAAGACACTGTAAAAGTAGTTGATGCAACAGGGGTAAGTGAAATAAGGCCTTTCTTTCAAAATTTGAAATTTAAACTGAGAAAACACTGGATGATTCACCAATTCCTCTGTATGCCAAACTTTCCTAAGCTTTTGCTGGGTAGAAACCTATTGGAGATATTAAAAGCAGAAATTAGGTTTTGCAAAGAGGGAAGAATACAAGTTATAATTCCTGAACCTAAAATTGTGGAAATGACTGCCCTTTTGATAGAGGAGGACTATAGCAAGATTCCCACAAAAGTTGAAAATGCTGTCATTCCACTAGTGTGGGCTAGCAATTGTCCTGGGAGATCCAAATGAGCAGAACTTGTAAGCATTGCACTCAAACCAGGAACCATACAGTAAGACAAAAGCAATACCCTTTGAACTTAGAAAGTTGTACCAGGTTAATCCCTATAATTGAAAAGTTCCTTAAATTTGGGCTATTGGTAGAATGTGAATCCAAATACAATATGCCCATCCTGCCAGTATAAAAAGCTGATGGTAGGAGCTATCTATTGGTATAGGATTTAAGAACATTTGACAAAATAACAGGATATTCACCCCATAGTGGCCAATCCATACACTTTTGATCACACTGACAGACAATTTAGGGTGGTTTACTGAGTTAGATCTCAAAGATGCCACCTTCTGTATTCCTGTGAATAAGAAAAGTCAAGAACTTTTTGCTTTTGAGTGGGAAAATCCTGAGACAGGGAGAAGAAGCTAACTCACCTGGACAGTCCTACCCCAGGGTTTCAAGAATAGCCAGAAAATATTTGGAAACCAGCTAGCAAAATAATTGGAGGACTGGAAAAAACAAGAACCAGGAGGCTTTTTTTTTTACAGTACATGGACAATATACTAATTGCAGCCAAAGACTGAGACAATTTCATCCAACTCACAGTAAGTTTATTAAACTTTTTGGGACTAAGTGGGTATGGAGTATCGAAAGAGAAAGCACAGATTGCCGAGGAAGCAGTGATTTATTTGAGGCTTGAAATCTTCTGTGGACATCAACGACTCAACAGAGATTGGAAAGATGCCATCTGTCATCTTCCTGAACCCCACACCATGAAAGAAATTCAAGCCTTCCTGGGAATCATAGGTTGGTGTCACTTATGGATACCAAATTATGGATTACTAGTAAAGTCTCTTTATGGAGCATTAAAAGCAGCTGATAAGGGAATTGTGATATGGACAGATAGTACTACAGCTGTATTTAAACAGTTTAAACATTCTTTTATGTCAGCTCCAGTGTTAGGGCTGCCAGTCTTAAATAACCTTTTGAAATTTTCACCTATGAGCGACTGAATGCTTCTTTGGGGGTAGTAGGACAGTTCCTTGGAAACCAGAGAAGAGCTGTGGCCTACTTTTCAAAACAGCTAGACAATGTTAGCCAAGGGTGGCCTGGGTGTTTGAAAGCTCTGGCAGCTACTGTTATATTGATCCAGGAAGCCCAGAAATTTACTCTTGGGCAACACATTGTAGTGTATGTACCCCATGCAGTACTAACTATTTGAACAAAAGGGGGGACATTGGTTGTCCCCTAGCAGGATGCTTAAGTACCAAGCAGTGTTGTTGGAGCAAGATGATGTTACCCTAAAAACAACCTCTGTCATCAACCCTGCTATGTTTCTGCAGGAGCTCAGGACTTCTGGACAACTAACCAATATGATTAAGCAGAAGCCATTAATTGTTTACATTAAGCTATATTTATACATTCTAAAACTACTGTTCAAGCAATCATGCATTACTTGATTGGTGCCCCTATCTTGTCCACGCGTTCAGCATACACCTTTCAGGAAATATGATTGATTACAGTCCAGAGCTTCATGGCCCTCCTTTATCTAGTTCTTGCAGTCTTGGTATTCTGTTTCTCAGCCTCTTCTTCCTTATTTTAGAACAAATTGTGTCTTAGTAACCTTGACAATTCCAAAGGGTTCTGATAAGAATGACTAAAGACGGTTCTGCTGGAGCACACTGTGGCCTAAGCTGTTCAAATACATTGCTACGTTTCTGTCCTCCACATTGATTGACAGTGTGCCTAACCATGATGGTTTACAAATCATAGAGAAGGTCTATTCCAGCACAGCAGACCTGAAGGATGTGCCTCTAGAAAATCCAGATTGAGAACTGTAGACAGACGGAAGCAGATTCATAAGAGATGGTAAAAGAATGACAGGATATACAGTGACAACCATGGACAAGGTAATTAAAGGCCTTGCCACCAGATGTATAATCACAGAAAGCTGAACTGATTGCACTGATGAGAGCTCTAGAACTGAGCGAAGGAAAGAAGGTAAATGTATGGACCAATTCTAAATATGCATTTATTGTGAATGCACATGGAGCCATCTGGAAGGAAAAAGAGCTGCTGACTGCTCAAGGTAATAGAATCAAACATGCTGAACAGATCCTTGCACATCTGCAGGATATTTTGAAGCCTACATAAGTGTCTAGTATGCATTGCAAAGCTCATCATAAAGGGAAAACAATTCCCGAACTGGAGAATTGTTTTGCTGATGCAACAGCAAAAGGAGCTGCAGAAAAAGACATTCTAGCAATAGTATCACAGAAAGATATTGATCTGTCAGGGTTGACACCGACAGGGCCAGAGAGACCCAGCTAGCTCAAAGCTCCAACCCTGGTATCAGGAGTACCGCTCTCAGAATGCTAGCAGTCCGAGACACAGTGCAGAACAGGCTATTTCTGCGGTGGTGGTTTTTATAATGAGGCTCGGAAGGAGGGATTAAAGGAGGCTCCCTCAGATGTTTGTTGGAGTCCAGGGCATCCCTCTGGGCGCCCTGGGAAGTCACAGAACTCGGTAGAGAGGCCTGGGACCCGAAAAAGAGGGTCTGGGGTCTGTGCAGGGGGGTTTGCCTGGCACAGAGCCCAGGAAGACACAGTCTTTGATTTTGGTCCATGAGAAAAACATCCATCAGAGAGAAGAATTGCAAGTCACAAAGGTGTTACTGAGAGTAGTGTAGTTATCACTGTGCAGAAGATTTTGTAGTTTTGGGTTTTTAGAATGTAGATGCAAAGGGACAAGATGGTGATTTTAGAGCGGTGCCCTGGGTTCTTCTTCTCCCTTGGCATCCATATTCTGCAGTGACGTGGACGCAAAGTAGTTTCAGTGGATTGGATCAGAGTAGAAATGACCCTGTTAGTATAGGTGATAGACATTGGCATAGAATTGTAAACAATGGGTAGGTAGTTATCTGTATAAGAGGTAGCGACCTCCCATCACAGGGAGAGTCATATCGTGTCTGAGCTGCAGTGAACGCCTTGGCCGGACAGGGGAAGGGGAGTCGCCTCGTGTCCGAGCTGCTATGAACATCTTGGCCGGGCACACAGAATTGTAAAATAAGAACTAATAAACAATGCGAGAAACCAAGAAAACCAAGACCTTGAGACTCCTCATCATTCTCGCGCCGAACACCGAGCACCGAGCTCAGCACAGAACACAGAGTCAGACAGCAGACCCTAAATCCTTCAGAAGTCAAGAGGGAAAATCACTCCCTTTGTGCCCACACGAACCACCAGCCAGCTTTGGAATCTCGGGTGAGAAACAACCAGATTAAACCTGAGAATGTTTATTCTTCCAGATGGTACAGTAGAGAGAGAGAGGATTCCGCGCGCTTAACATTTAAACCAGGAAGCAGAGGGGTGAGGCAGGTAGGTGATTGGCCCCAGGTAACACAGGGGGAGGGAGGAGGGACAAAAGGACTGGGGAGGGGAAGACCTGGGGTAAAACCCAAGATAAAGCAGACATGGGGAATAACAGGAGCAAACCAGAACTTGATGAAAATCCACCATGTTTCCCTCTTTTCTGTTTAATTTTGAATGAAAGGAGGGAGGAGACTAACTTCTTAAACCATTGTCTCTGGCCTCTTCCACCATCTTTCGACACAGTAACAATCCAAGGGGCCGGTTTTCTGTTAGTACACTTAGTCATTACTCCTTTTAGAGTCCTAAAGGCTATGTAAATTAAAATGAGAACCAGAACAGCCAGCAAGACATCCTTCACAAATGACGACATTCCTCCTGGCAACTTCCAGTCTTTGAAGATGTTCTCCATCCAGTGTCCTGCTCCTTGCTTGATCTCCTCCATCATGCCTTTCATTTCCTGGATGGAATCATGGATGCTCAGGATTTTGCCAGGTAGATTGAGGTAGTGCATTCCTTGAGAGTCCTCGCACTCATGTCCCTGTACTACTGACTGAGTCAGAAGCAAGAGAAAACACTAGAGTTCAGGCTTCATCTTGGGCATCAGGAGGATGTCCTTAAAAGAAAACTAACCATACACACATAAGTTAGAAAATAACATTTAAAATTCAGCAGAAGAATCAGTTAACAACTCTAGATCAGGAGTGACAGGGGATTCGGGTCTCCCACTTCCTTTGCGCTGTCTCTGGGAAGAAGCAATTGCAACATCGTCTGGCTGGGAAGGAGGAGGTGAGGCTGCATTTGGGACCTTCTTTTCCCTTGATGGAACAAAGGGCTTGACCCATTTTTGTGGGACCCACCTCAAACCTGAGGGAGTGGATACACAGGCATACCCCCCCCCCCCCCCCCCCAAGTTACCAAATCAAAGGGTACTTGAATTTAACAGGTCTCTGGGTCTTTAATCAGGACTGGTGGTCTCTGTTACAGTTTCAGATGCTGATTCTGATTGAAATGTCTTAACACTGGAGGGTTAAGATTTTCAAAGGAACCGTTCAGAAAGTTCATGGTAAACAAAGCCTTGCACAACCTTTACTGCTAACTGTTGAGTTTACCATCCCCTCTTTGATGTTCTAGCATTTTCTTTAATGTCTGGTGGGTCCTTTCTATTACTGCCCAACCAGTGGGGGAGTAAGGGATTTGCTGTGTTTCACCCCCCATTGCTGCAGGAACTCACTGAAGGCCTTAGAGGCATAAGTTGGACCATTATCTGATTTTATCTCTTTTGGGATCCCCAACTGTTGTGGTTTGAAAGCAAAACGAATGAGAGGCTCCAAGTCAGAGATATAATTTAATAAGAAGAAAGGTAAAAAAGGTAAAAATAAAATAAAATAAATGCAATAACACAAAGGATCACTGACAGAGTCAGAATACAACCTGAGCAGGATGGTGGAAGCAGTCCAGGTGAAGTGCTCTTCCTGAAGCAGTGATCCTGTAGAAAGGTCTGGGAGCTCTGGTCCTCTGGGAATCCAGTGGGTAAGTGCCACTTGCACTGTCCCACATACCAGCTTACATCCAGGTAAGAATGCTTGGCTCCTCCCCCTGGGCAGAGCATCTCCCAATAGGATGAGGAGTGTGAAGTGGGTCCTTGATGGCCCATTAAACAGAGATAACCCCTGGAGGGAGTTACCTGTGACTCATGGGCCAGGCGTTAATGGCCCATTAGCAGAAGACACCCCAAAGGTCATTAGCAAAAGACACCCCAGAAGCCATTAGCAGAAGAGGCAGGGGGCTTGGGAATACACTAGCCCACCTGGTTTCAACAGTTCATAAAGATGGTGATAGAATAAATGCTTTGTGTACATCCTACACTGCAACCCAGGACACCAACATGGAGAAGGCCTGCACTAGATGTTTCTGTGCATCAGTGGTCTTCTCCCCTCTGTGGGCTGAGACATAAACGGCACCAGAGAAGGTATAGAAGGTATTGACAGACACATGAACATACTTGAATCTCCCAAACTGGGATATATGAGTGACATCTGTCTGCCACACCTCACAACTGCCAAGTCCCCTTGGATTCACACCTGACCCTAGTGATGGCACTGAAGCTTTTTGACAATGATGACATGTATCAGTGATCGCTTTGGCCTGGTCTCGCCTTAGATGGAATTGGTGGATCAGACCTGGGACATTTTGATGGAATTGTTGATGGCTTAACTTGGCTGTGTGGATGCTGGAATTGTTTTATAGGTTTTAGTTATAAGTTTAGTATAGTTTTTAATTGTAACTTTAGTGTAGTTTTTTAGCCACCTTCAGTGGGCCCCCTATCCTGAAATGTTCTTATCAAAAGTTGATAAGAGTTTCCAAGACAACCCAGGTCTCTGCCCAGAGACTGTCTCCCATTGGTCCCTCCCTGAGATGAATCCCTACCCATCCTCTCCAATGTATCTTCCCCCCCCCGTCCATCAATTATCTCCAAGGTCCGAAGGTTCGGCCAGTGGTTGGTGGATCCCCCAGGGACCCCTCCCCAATTTACCTTGATTTGTTAGTGTTTATGTAATTCAGTTGGCATTTGCCACCTTGCTTTGTTTTATTGGTTTATAACTTGTATCCACGCCCCAAATTGTTTTGGACAAAAACTCCCTGCAGCCCAGGTTCGGGGTCTCTCTCCTGAGGCACCGGGCCTGGGGCCAGGGGCTTCCCCTGTGATCCCCAAATAAAACCTTTGTTCCCCGAGCCTCGAGAGTTTCCCCTCTTTCAAACCACGGCCGTGACAGCAAAGGTAAAGGTGCTGCAGAGCCAAGAACTCACACAACGGTTCTGTTGAGGCGTATCAGAGCTAGTAGGTGGTCCAGCTGAACACTGGGCGGACCAGAGAAAGATACGCACCCCAACACTTGGCCTGTTAGAAGATGTCAGGGGGGCCAGCCAGCTGTACAGGAGCAGCTAGGGCATCTGCTCTGCGATTGCCTTCTGTAATGAAACCTGAAAAGTCTGAGTGTGACCTTACATGCATTATGTAAAAGGGATGCTCTCAGTGGGAGACTAGATTAATCAGCTTTGATAGCAAATAAAAAATGTCTGGATTTGAAATGTCTCTTAGGACCACATTTTCTGCTCTAGACACTACTCCTGCTACATAAGCCAAATCAGTGACTAAATTTATTGGTTCTGGAAACCTCTCAAAGGCCCTGACAACTGCAGCTAGTTCAGCAACCTGAGGGGAGCCTTTGACTACTTTGACATCTCCCACTGCTCTGTCTGAGAATTTTTCCAAGTCATTAATGACTTGTGAGACCCTCTGGACGTGTCAATAAAAATGGTCAAGGCTTTAAAGGGTTTGAGACTTTGTTTCTCTTTTGGGATCAGATTGAATTCTGAATTAAATAATTTATGACTGGGACAGTGAATTGAAATTTATCCTGGGTAACTATCTAGAGCAAACTGTAGCATTTCATTTTCCTGGAGCAGTTGCTCTAAAGCCTCTTTAGTCAATCTTCCTGTTGATAATTTGATTGGGACATGGATGCATGCAAATTCACACCTTGCCAGCACTCGTATCCTGGCCCTAGCTTTACTGATCAACTGGACCATCAACTCTTGTGGCTTGGTGATACTTTCAGACATTTTGTGACCAAGGAATGTCCACTCTATGATCAAGAGGGGGTCCTTTTGGTCCTTGTCCCATTAAAAAAAATGAGCCCATGGAGGTGTGGCAACTTCCCTAGAATGATAAAATTGAATGGGAGGTCTGGCTGGCAATAATGGGCCTGCTGGCAAGACAGTGCCAACTGTACTTTCTCCAGCATCTGCTGTGCCTCTGAGTCAGAGCCCTCAGAGAGTTCAGCTCCTCTCCTCCCTTTAACAAATTGAATAAGGGTGCTAGGTCATCTGTGGTAAGGCTCAGCCAGGGCCTGACCCAGTTCAAGGACCCACACAGCTGATGGAGATCCCTCAAGGTCCTAGGCCTATCATTGATCACCAACTTCTGAGGTGTTATTGTCTGGTTGGCAATCTCGAGCCCTAGGTATCTCCAAGGCAGCAGTCTCTGCACCTTCTCTTGCTGCAACTCAAATCCCACAGCAGCCAGAGCAGTAATAGTTTCCTCTAGAATTTGTGCAAGTCTGTTGTCGTCAGGGGCACACACAAGCACATCATCCATATAATGAAAGATGACAGCTTCCCCCACCTTGGCACACACTGGGGACAGTATTTTGGAGACATACCACTGGCAATTACTGGGACTTACTTTGAGACCCTGTGGCAAAACTCTCCAGTGATGTAATTTCCAGGGGGCTTGTCTATTGATGGAGGGAACTGAGAACATGAATCGGGGGGTGTCGTCTGGGTCTAGGGAAATTTGGAAGAGACAGTCTTCTATATCAATGACAACCAGATTCCAATTTTGGAGGAGCATTGAAGAGGTTGGCATACCCAGTTGAAGACACCCCATGTCCTTGACCACCTAATTAATTTTTCGCAAATTGTGGAGGAGGCGCCATCTGTCTTTCTCCGGCTTTTTGATGACAAACACTGGAGAATTCCAGGGGCTGTTAGTTTCAACGATGTGACTGACCTTTTGCCAATTGTTCCTCCACTAGCTCATTGAGCACTTTTAGTTTTTGTTTGTTCAGCAGCCATTGGTCCTGCCAAATGGGAGTATCAGTCAGTCAATTCAGTTTTTGGAAGGCACGCTCCTCAGTGGCTTCTAAGAAAAATCCTTAGGGTTTTTTGGAGCCTCTAATTTGACTCCCCATTGGGACATGGTGTCTCTTCCCCACAGGGTGTACTTTGAATCTAAAACAAATGGGCATACAGAAGCCAAACGCCCATCTGGTCCCTCTATTTTCACATTGCTCTTTGATTGTTGTGCCAATTTTGTGCCCCTGATACCTGAAATCCTGCCAGCCACGGGTTGCAGCTCCCAGTGTGATGGCCATTTGTGCGGTAGTGTAACTGTAGCATCGAATTTGGTGTTTAACATTCCTTCAAGTTGTACAGAATCCCCCTCCCGCCTCAGTGCACACCAAATGAGGGGCTTGTTCTCCCCCATGGTCTCTGCCCAGTAAACTGGAAGATCCAGGTCACTGAGACGCTGACTAGGCAAAGGGATAGCTTGGGCAATGATTTGGCCCTTTGGGAGGAAAAGGGATGGATGGACACAGTGTGCCAAGAGAATGATTTGCTCCAGATTAGATGGTAACACAGTCGGTGCAATCTCAATCTCAGGGGCAGTGTGTTTTGTGTCCCCAACAACAAGGTATTTACAGTCTGTCCAATGAAAGTTTTCAACATGTCCAGGATCAATTGTTTCAGTCTGCCAGTCTGGTGATGAAAAATTCATAGGGTTAGTTAACTCGAGCTGAAAGGGCTCATTCTGACTCTTTGTATTAACAAACTCTGAAGGTTTTTGGGGTTCTAGTATCTTGGGAGAACCCCTCTGCCCCACATTCCCAACAAATTTGTGGTCTGCCACATTTCTTTCCTCACACGGGGCAGATCCATGCTCCCTCTTTAGTTTTTTTGGTGATGGAACTTGCCCCCCCTTTCCCCCTCTGTTCCCCACCCACTGGGGTGTATGGTGTTCTTCTTTTGAAAGGACAAAATCACATCATGTGTCCTTCCCTCCCACACTAGTAACATTTGACCCTCCCAGCCATTGGTGGTTGAGGTGAAATGGTGGCTGGTGCTGCAGTCCAGCTCCTGAGCCCAGGTCCCTTTCGCTGATCCTCCGGATCTATGATGGCTTGCTTCATGCAAATCCCAATGAGGAGATCCAGGGTTGGGAGTGGATCGACAGGAAGCCCCAAGATGACCCTCTTGCAAACATCATTGGCATTTCTTTGAGCCACTTCTAGGATCATCTTTTGCAGCAGCTCCTGGTCCTCCATTTGACTCTCCACCACTGCATGGAGTCTGTCTATAAAATCTAAGAAGGCCTCAGAAGGAGACTGTTTAATAGCAATATAACTTTGTTCAACATCTGTGGTGGGCATGATTTGGAATGCCCTTTTGGCAGCTTCTTTCATGCATTCAAGAACAAACTGAGGGATCCCCCTGGCCTGCTTGCTTGCCTCAGACCATTCACCTTCACCTCAAATGTGATAAAATGTAACAGGATTGTTTTCATTGTCAAGTGCGGTTTCTTTGTTTTGCCACCATTTAGAAAGGAGATCACTAAGAATTCTCTTCCATGTTCTCTCCCACAGCATACATTCTGCAGGGGTGAGGAGGCATGAAAACAAATCCCTGAGGTCTCTAGGAACTAACACATTAGATGAAGAGGTGGCCTTTAACAGGCCTTTGAAAAACTCTCCTTTTTGGCCAAATTCTTTCTGAGCTCAGCAAAGCTCTTTCCTGTTTTGATAAGAGAGGGATTCCTATTTAGGATGAGATTCCCTGCTGCTGTAAGAAACAGGAGGAGAAAAAGGAATGGCTTGCAGTTCCAGGTTCTGGCTCCCAGGCCCCCCACTTCTGGGTTCTAGACCGTGGGAACTGGAAGTGGAACTGTGGGAACCAGAAGCCGGAAGAGGGTGGGTGGAGCTACTTGGGCAAGGGGCGGTAACATGGGCATGGTTACCACAGGAGACAGAGCTTCCCAGTGATGTCATTGGGGGTGGAGCAAAGGGTGGAGCCATGGGAGGGGCTATGGGTGGAGCCTGGGGTGGTGCCAGGTTGACTGACACAGGGGGAGGAGCCAAAGGGGCTGACACAAAGGAAGGAGTGGCACCCGGGGGATGGGAGGAGTTGGGTGTCAGGAAAGGGTTGGTTGGAGGGGAAGGGAATGGGAGAGAGGGATTGTGGGAGGAAGGAGCACATGGTCGAGACCAGGACCTGTGGCCTCTGTCATTATGTCCCCCCAGGGGCCATTTTGTAGGGTTGAAAACAAGGGATCATGAGGGGCAAACTGAGCATTTTCCATCGGGGAGAAGGGATTGGAACCAGGGTTTATGGAAAGGTCTCTGGCGGCAGGCGGCATGCCACCAGAGCTAGGGTCCCGAGAGGATTGTAGGGGGCCAGGAAGATGATAGCTGTCCTGTGCTTTTATATCTCTGTGGATTGCCCCCTGCAATCTGCCTAGGGTAGGGAAAGAGGCACCAGGGTAAGAGGTTTGGGGAACTGGGGCTTCAGGCATAGCTGTGGGTGGATGCAATGGTTGTTTCTCCAGTTTCCCTTTCTCTCTTTCTTGTTTTCTGGGCACAGATTGAATTTTTCACAAATAAAGAATAGAATTTATCTTCAGAAGAATCTCCTTTAGTTGTGGTCAGCTCAGTCAATTGAATCCCTACTGCATCCCAAAAATCCCCAGTTTTAATATCTTTCAAATCCATCTGTGGAAAATGGAGAAACAACCATCTGACAAATCTCTTTAACAAACCCTTTGAAAACCCCATTTTTCCTTCCACCAAGATTTCTCCCAGTTGGACGTACGCTTCTCTGTGTTGTGACCTCAAGCGAGCATCCATATTTGCCTTTCACAAAACCAAATCCTGCAGTAAAATGAAAAAACAAAAGCAAAAAAGAACCCAAGAATCCAGTCTGGGGTACACAGCCGACTCAGCGGCTCCCCCTGGCACCACGTGGCTCGCCCACCACATGCGCCCAGTGCCCCCCCACTCCCCCAGGGAAAGCACTTGTACCCCCACCTGCTGCACAGCCAGGCAGTTACCAAACTGATGGTCCTGGGTAAAATAAGCTGCAAGGAGGCTTCCGAAGCCTTGGAGGGACCTTTCTGTGCACTGAAAGGCTTTCCCTCTGATTTATTAAAAAACTATGGACATTGATCTAATACCAATATCCAACTATGACGGACAAAGACTCTCTAACAGTTTAAAGTTAGAAAGTGTATGTTTAGTGTATGTTTATTACGACACCGGGCAGCGTGCGGGATAGCTCCCAGAAACACACGTGCCATTTACAGATCATCACAGGGTCTTTTATCTACAGGAGTATTGAATACACAAACTACAAATGCATATTCATAGCTCTGACACCTCCCATTCCCCGCTTTGTATGGTAATTAGCCCAAAAAGCCATCAAGCATGCGTAGTTTGTTCTTTGAAATGGGTCAGTGGTCTTTTTTATAGGGTGGGGTCCCAAAATGATGAAGTAAGATTGTCTTCCTCAGCTCTGACTTTTTAACCTTTAGTGTTCGTGACAGCTAAATCCTGTTTTTCCCAGGACTGTTTGATTTATGATTGTATTGTGTTCATGGGGTCTATTGATTATTCAGGATGCAGAAGCCTAGTTTGACAGCTTCTCTGATTTATCAGTTCCTTCCAAGGATTATCAGTTCCTTCAGTCTGGCTTCTGTTAGCAAAAGGGAAGTCCTGGCTACATTATCTCAGCACTATCTATTTTGACTACAGTCTTTAATTCTTCTAAATCAATGCCTCATCTCCTTTCCCTGCCAGACCGCTGCTTACAAAAGGCGAGCTGGCTGGCAGAGGTGCTGGTGTTCCACAAACTGTGCAATCCTTGGTGTCGTGAGCTGTGGTGAGAGATGAGAAGCTGGAGGGTGAACAGCAGGCGACCCCCTGAGGCATCACGGCCGAGCAAGCAGCAAGCAGCTGGCGTGGGCAGCACGTGGTAGTCAGCTGGCATGGGTGAGTGGTGTGGGCTTGGCGTGCAGCAGAGTGACAGCCCCAGCACAGCACAGACTCGGCACGCAGTCTCTCTCCTGGTGGGGCGGTGCGTGCAGCAGCTCTCTCCCATGTGGCCGACTCACAGCGGCTCAGCACTGTCCCAGCGCCGTGGCTTCTCAGTTTTCCAAGGCACAGTTGAATTATTAAAAAACTATGGATATTGATCTAATACCAATATCCAACTATGACGGACAAAGACTCTCTAACAGTTTAAAGTTAGAAAGTGTATGTTTATTACGACGCCGGGCAGCGTGCGGGATAGCTCCCAAATACACACGCGCAATTTACAGATGATCACAGGGTCTTTTATCTACAGGAGTATTGAATACCTAAACCACAAATGCATATTCATAACTTTGGTACATCCCATTCCCCACCTCGTATGGTAATTAGCCCAAAAAGCCATTAAGCGTGCCTAGTTTGTTCTTTGAAATGGGTCAGT
This sequence comes from Zosterops lateralis, assembly GCF_965231275.1. Lineage (NCBI taxonomy): Eukaryota > Metazoa > Chordata > Aves > Passeriformes > Zosteropidae > Zosterops > Zosterops lateralis. Next base: position 27,863,123 of record NC_139801.1, on the reverse strand, counting down.
GGTGTTTTTTATGCGGTAGGGTTCTAAAATGATGAAGTAAGATGGGTCTTCCTCTCTTTGACTTTTTAACCTTTGACAGCTGAATCCTGTTTTCCAGGTGTCAGAGTCTGTCCGAGGATGTGTTATGCCTCACAACTGTCTCCGATGGTTGAAGACCAAGACCCCCGAAGAGACTAGGGAGAGCCCCTGGCCTGACTTAGGTGGGGCGCCTGCCGATGACTGATACGCATCTCCACGAGAACGGAATGCAAGAACAATAGTAGCTCGTTACAGTGGACTGAGCTGACTATACTGACCATGCTAGAAGGGTACAGCTTGCTGCTTGTTCCTGAGCACCCAACTTTGACGCAGGTGCCTGCATTGGCCCAGTGCCCTCTTTGGCTCCGTTCCACTCGCCTTGGTCCTCTTCCTGACCAGCCTATAAAGACTCTGCAGATCCCGTGCACCCTTTGTGTACATCCCACTGGAGAAGATCGCGTCTATGGGCATCTCTACGTCTTGAGGACCTCCGACTCTCCACGTGGTAGCTATAATCCCCCTTCCCCTCTTTCTCTATCTTTCTCACTATTCTTTATTTTCTTTCCCTACTATCGCATTGTGGGCACTAAATAAAAGTGCATTTTTTTTTGTTTAAGCAAACTGGTTTGTCCCCTGTTGTGTCTTTTGCGCTTTGAGATCTCTAAAACGAACCATCAGGTTCCCCGCATATGTTTGCGGACCCTGACACCAGGACTGTTTGATTTATGATTGTATTGTATTCATGGGGTCTATTGATTATTCAGGATGCAAAAGCCTAGTTTGACAGCTTCCATGATTAATCAGTTCCTTCAATGATTTATCAGTTCCTTCAGTCTGGCTTCTGTTAACAAAAGGGAAGTTTAGCTCCCTTACCCCAGCGATATTTATTTTAAATAAAGTTTTTAATTCTTCTAAATCAGTGCTTAACAGTCCTTCCATTTGGGCTCCATTAGTCCCACAGGTGGGTGCCAACTGACACTGACAGGGCCAGAGAGACCCAGCTAGCTCAAAGCTCCAACCCTGGTATCAGGAGTACCGCTCTCAGAATGCCAGCAGTCTGAGACAGTGCAGAACAGGCTATCTCTGCGGCGGTGTTTTTTTATAATGACGCTCGGAATGAGGAATTAGAGAAGGCTCTCTCAGATGTTTATTCTTCCAGATGGTCCAGTAGAGAGAGGAAGGATTCCATGCAGTTAACATTTAAATCAAGGGGCAGAGGGGTGAGGCAGATAGGTGATTTGCCCCGGTTAACGCAGGGCAGGGTCAGGGAAGAGGGACAAAAGGACCGGGGAGGGGAAGACCTGGGGTAAAACCTAAGATAAACCAGACATGGGGGGTAAAAGGAGCAAACCACAACTTGACGAAAACACACCACCACAAGGGTTTGCTCCAAAGTATGATCATAAAAACCACCAGTTAATTGAGTTCATTAAGGCTGAAATCAAAGAATTAAACTCCCGACTCCCCTTAGGGGACCCCGTTGCAGGGGCAGGTGAGGGAGATGTATCCACCTCCATTTTTTCCACTTCTGCTGGGGGTTGTGAAGGCGGCACAGGTTGTTGCTGTGCAGTGTTAGCATTATCAGTCACCTGTGGAGCCTGCGGGTCTGGCTTTAACGGTGCAGAAGGCAAAGATGGTATGACAAAGTCCACCCCCTCAAAAGAATTCTCGGGCAAAGGTCAGAAGCACAACCGCAGGGTCCTCTGGCTCTAACACAGCAACCGCTCCCACTGCAGCTGTTTTTTCTGCTTTTAACTGCCTCAGAGCCATAATTGCAATCCTTCACATTCTGCATAATGCCTCAGCTAGCTAAACTAAAAGCAAAAAAAGTTCTCTTTCCAGCCACTGTCCGTACCTCCGACAAACACAACCGAGTCCAGAGAGCCGAATGTGTAGGAGTAAACGCTGTTTTTTCAAACAAACTGCACGCTTCTTCTTTCCCTGCTTCACTCTCAGAACCAGTTTTAAAGGTACAGAATACAACATACAGCACACACAGAACAGATGATTGGGGATACAAGCATCATAACATCACCCTAGGTCACCTCCCCGGCCCCTCCCTCCTTCCCACTGACAGCACAGGGAGACAGGGCATGGGTGTTTTAGACAGTTCATCACTGAGATTTTCTTCTGCTACTCTGGAAAAGGAGTCCTTCCTCTGTGAGACCGTGGGGTCCCTCTCATGGGAGACAGTTCTCTGTGAACTTCTCTGGCATGGGTCCACTGTCACAAGCAGCAGCTATAACACACCTGCTGCAGTGTGAATTCCCCTCACAGGCAGACAGTCTTCCCAAAACTGCCACAGTGTGAGCCTCTCTTTCCACAGGGTGCATTCCTCCAAGGACAGGCTGCTTCAGCCTGGAAGCAGGGGCCCCCTTTCTCCACTGGGTCTTCCACTGGATCACAGCCTCCTCCAGGCATCCACCTGCTCTGACCTGGGCACCTCCCCCACAGGCTGCAGGTGGATCTCTGCATTCCCCGTGGACTCATGGGCTGCAGGGTTACATCCTGCTTCACCATGGTCTTCACCATGGCCTGCAGAGGAATCTCAGCTCAGGCATCTGGAGCACCTCCTCCCCCTCCTTCTCCACTGACTGTGGTGTCACCATGTTGTTTTCCCTCACATATTCTCACCTCCTCCTCTTTTCTGACTAGAAGCAAAAACTTGTGACTTTGTTTTGATTTTCTCCTTAAATATGTCATCACAGAGGCATAACCAACCTCTCTCATTGGCCCAGTTTTTGTCAGCAGCATGTCCATCTTCAGAACCATCAGCCACTGTCAGACATGGTGGGAAGCTTTCAGCAGCTTCTCACAGGACCCATTTTGTGGCCCCCTTGCTACCAAAACCCAGGCCCTGACAAACCAATACGTAGGCCCAAAGAAGTGGGTGATGAGTTGGGAGAAAACTCCCCCATGTTGCTTACTCACAATCAGTACCATTATTAAGGAAACCCGAAAGATATGAACTTAGTCTTTGATAGTTATATAGCCATGTGCCCACATTCCAGAGGAAGTTTACAAACATTGAATTCCTCACCCTATTGATCCATTCTACAAACTGGATAACAGCCACCGTAGCCTTACTTATAGGACCCATGTCTTGTTAATGACTGGCAAATGAGAAAAACATAGCCACAATCATATGCCAACCAAAACAGGGAAGGCTAAGCCACATGGTGCTTCCTAATGACGTTCCTATATCCAGTGCAAAAATGGGTTACTCAAGAACTATTATTCTCTTTTCACCCTTTCCTCTGGATGACCTCAAGCCCTGTAACACAAAGTCAATGGGTTTGAGACAGATGCACAATACAGACATCTTCTGAGTCCTAATCAACAGCTAGTAACCCACTTTTTTTGTCCAATCTTCTTTTTATAGCCAGTTTGAATTTCCTGGGCTTGGGGAGCCTATTGCTTGGGAATCTCTGCACTGCCCAGATCTCTGGTCAGTGGTCTGTCTGCATCCAGGGCTTAGGTGGGGAAGCTGAGGACTTTGTTCCCCCTAGGGACTTCTAGAACAAGCCAGGTCAGCCAAATCAAGTCTGTTATTATCAGACTAATTATATCCAGCTGTAAACCAGCTGTATATTGCTACAGAGCCCCACTTTGCACACCAATTTATGTCCTGGTTTAAAATACAGATGTCTGCCAAGGAAGGCATGAACCTTCCTGGAATGGAAAGATGGCTCTCTCCCTCCAAATTGTTATAACTTTGAAATTACTGGGCTTCCAGGAAAAATATGGGAAAAGGAATAACTGTTCTTTATTGGAAAATAGATATAAAAAACAGAGCAAACAACATTAACATAAGTTCTCCCACCCGTTAAGGTATTTCCCCTTTGGTGTAGTTATGACTACACCCGGCAGGGGCCGCTGTTGGCCCAGGCAAAGCAGAGGCTGCAGTGACTCCCCCATGGCTTCAGGGGGTGCTCCGATGCAAGCCCTGAGTCTCCTCAGGGGTTAATGGTGGCCTCAGGAAGAGAGAGATGTGGCGGGGGGATCGGTTTCCCTTGGCTCTCACATGTCCTGTGCATATCCTGGCAATGGCAACCACTGAGGTTCCAGTCAACCAGCAGCTGGGACCCTCTCTCCAGAGAGAGGGGGGAGGTGGGGGGCCTGGTTTTCCCCTGAAAACAACCATTGCAGATGGTGAAGGTCACCCGATGATGGCGGGTGCTGAAAAGTCCTAGTCAACAGGTATCTCTTGCAAGCAGTAGGCTTACCAACAGGCAGCAAGGAGAATTCCCCAGCAGCACCGAGCCTCTGGGCAGAAGTCCAGCACCAAAACCCGCAACCATCTCCCCTCCAAGCAGGACAAAGACTGCGCTATCCCCAGCTAAGAGACTGCCAAAAAACCCATTCCCCTCCCCCCAAAACCATTTCAGTGTTATGTAGCAATGTATCTGAATAACTTAGGTCATTCTCTGTACCAGCCAAACTGCTTGTAGATAAGAAGACACCTGAGTCTTCTTTTTCCGAGTTCTCAGGAATTCATCAAGGCTACGGGAACAACAACAGGTCTAAACTAATGAGCAAGAGCCTGGGAAAGTGTCTACAAGAAATGCAAAACTTAGAGGACACGCAACGTGGTGATGGACACTTGACCAATTAGGTGCCCTGAAGGATGTGTGCCTGTCTGATGGACAAATGACTTAGCCAATTGAAAGACTCCTGTGCACGTGAACAGTAGTGCTAGAAACTATAACTGTGGCTTTATGTAAACAATAAAGAGGCTTCTGTTGGAATCATATTGATTAGTTTATTTCAGTAGCCCATTTTCCCCCTGCATATTGGTGAACCCAATCATCTCTACGAGGGTGGAAGATTGAAGGGGACCAGGACTCTTTGAACAATGATCGGGCGTGAAGAGGATCTGCAGAGAACACAGGCAGGGGGCCCAGCCCAACACCTCCACAGTTGGCCGCCGAGGTAGGAGTCGCGGACTCCAATCGGAGTACGGAGGCTCACAGCCTTCCAAGGAAAAGCTCTGGATGAAGAGATCAGAGTAGGAAAGCACAAAGTCTTCCGACTAAAAGCTCCAGAAGAAGCAAAGCTTCAGAACGCTGCAGCGAATTCACCAGATAAGACAGGTGAGGGGCCGGGGCTGGAGGAGATGGGCAAGTCTTTGTCCAAAGAAGAGGCGGCTACCCTGAATCTCCTGCACATTATCCTTTCAAAGAAAGATGATAAGTATGATCAGGAGGTCTTAAAGAAGTTATTAAAATGGGGTCAGGATAGAGGATTTTTTGCCACCCCCAGAAGCGTATTCGATACTCAGGAATGGGACAGAGTGGGGGCAGAACTCTGGGAAGAGGTGAGCACTGGAGTCAAAGGCACGAAAGCATTATGCAGGATGTGGAGGATTGCGATTACAGCTCTGAGGCAGTTAAAAGCAAAAAAGCCAGCTGCAGCGAAAGCAGTTGCCGCGTTAGAGCCAGAGGACCCTGTGGTTGCGCTTCCGACCTTTCCCTGAGAATTCTTTGAGGGGGAGGACTTTGTCATACCATCTTTGCCTTCTGCACCCCCAAAGCCAGACCCGCAGGCTCCACAGGTGACTGATAATGCTAACACTGCACAGCAACAACCTGTGTCGCCTTCACAACTCTCAGCAGAAGTGGAAAAGTGGAGGTAGATATGTCCCCCTCACCTGCCCCTGCAACGGGGTCCCCTAAGGGGAGTCCAGAGCTTAATTCGGAAGAATTACCAGCTGCATCAGGGGGCTGTGTTAAGATCCGCCAGCCCTGTCATCACCTTGCTCAGAGCGGCTTACTCAGCTTACCTTGGCTGAGCATTCTGATGCAAAGCCACTTGATAACACCGAGCATTCAAATGCACTGCGGCTTACACATACCTAGCAATTAGAGGCAGAGCATCATCGGCACTTTGAAGAGGAGGAGAGGCAGTGGGAGCAGAGAGAATTAGCCTAGCTCAGAGCCCTGGTTGATAGGCAGATGACGGAGAGGCAAAAAGCCAGGTCACTGTGGTGGGCAGAAGGACCACAGGGCAATGAATCCATTGAGGGAGCATCTTACTGAGGTCTCATTCCTGACCGAGATAGCTATGGTGATAGGTGAGATCGGTTCACCAGAGAACGTAGCCAGATCCCCTTGTAACTCGACCCGAAAGCCGAGAGCACACACGGCCGAGGGAGGAGGGTAGGGATCCTGACCAGTGAAGCCCTGGATGGGATTGTCTGAGTTGTTCCAGTCCTGGTGGTTATCTCGATCACATTCGGAAGTGGCGAGGTATTATTCATGATGCCTTGGTCGAGGGTGAGTTCGTTCCAAGTGCTTTCCCAGTTATTGCTGCTCCTGGGGACCCAAACCAACACCTGTGGGCACCGCTGGACTAGAAACTTGCCCACGAGGGGTAGAAGGCAGTGATGCAATATGGCTTGACAAACCCGTATGTGCAGTTGATGATAGATCATATATTTACTAGTGGGTTGTTGGTCCCTTTTGACTGCAAAAAGTTAGCAGGCACCTTTCTAAAGCCCACACAGAAGCTCTTGTTTCTAGTGGATTGGGAGCAGAGAGTGGAAGCGCTGGTTACCGAGAATCTCTCACTCCCTCAGAGATCCCAGACAGTTTGTGACGACAGACATGCTACTGGGGAAGGGACCTTATGTTGATCCCCAGGAACAATCCAAGTTAGATGTTACCGTTTTACAGCAGTCCCAGAGGTTGGCCAGAAAGGCATTTCGGGCTGTCCCCAATATAGAACTTCCGAAACAGTCTTACGTTACCATCAGGCAGGAACCAAAGGAGACCTTTATGGGTTTCCTAGATCATCTTAGGGATGCGCTTGACCGAGTTCCTGGAATGTCCTCAGATGTTAAAGCTGCGATCTGAAAACAGCTATTGGTGGCAAACGTGAACCTCACATGCCAGAGAATGATATACTCGTGGCAACTTCGGTAGACATGATAGAGGCATGTTCCAGGGATGGAACTATGGAGGACAAAAATGGTGGCTTGGCAGATGCCATGGCTGTGGCTCTGAAGGTGTTAGTCCAGCACAGCAAGAGCATCGGTCTTAAGTATTTTCGCTGTGGAAAGGTCAGTCACATAACAAGAAGAACCAATGCAAAGCTGCGAAGAAAAGTAATGCGATAGCGCCATCTACCGACTCTTCAGGAAACTGCAGCAGATGTGACAAGTTTGGGCATACAGCCAGCGAATGCAAATCTTGATGCAAGAAGGACGGAACGCCACTGGGAAACATGAAACCAAGCACGACGGAGGGGCACAACACGACACAAATGCACTCTCAAGGCCACGGTCAGGCGGCTGCCTGGACCTTCTCATCTCCACAACATCAGGAAGTGCTGGAGTGGATCTACAAACAGGAGTAGACGTCAGCTTGACTGATGCTACTGTGCAGGTTGTTCCATCCACGGCTAACGGACCTTTGGGGCATGGACTCAGTGCCCTACTGATAGGGAGATCATCCACGTCAAAGCAAGGCATCTTTGTTTTGCCTGGACTGATAGATGCAGACTATTTGGGTAATACTGGTATCATGGTGCAGGCCATGAGCCCACCTGTTTACATCCCAAAAGGAACTAGATTGGCTCATCTAATTCCTTTTAGGGCTCAGGTTCCTAGAAAAGGGGCTAGTTCAAGGGGGATGGAGGTTTTGGACCAACAGGAACTCCTCAGGTGATGTTCACGATGCCACTGTCCAAGGATAAACCAGCTAAACCTATTACTTTTCAGCATCCCGGTGGAAAAACCCTGAAAGTTAAAGCTGCGCTGCTTGACACTGGCGCGGATGTAACCATCGTACCTTCCTTTGCATGCCCTGATTCATGGCCTCTCACCACCCTGGGGACACCAGTTCTGGGGGTGGGGGGTATGCAGATGACCCGAGTAAGTGAGTCACTTCTAACGGTTTGGGTTGACAATGAAGCACGTTTGTGCCCAGGTGAGACCTTACGTGATGAACACAACGATCTGGCTGCTGGAAAGGGATGTATTGAGCCAGATGGGTTTCTGCCTTACTAATGAGGGCTTTTAGTTGCGGCCATTGAGGGGCGGCTGATCCTAAAATTGAAGTGGTTAACTGAAACACCCATATGGATTGATCAATGGTCACTGTCAAAAGAAAAGCTTGCCCATGTTACAGAATTGTTGATGAACAATTGCAAAAGGGGCATATAATACCTTCTATGAGCCCCTGGAACACACCCATTTTCACAATTCCAAAAAAATGAGGAAAGTGGAGGTTGTTACATGACCTTGGGGCTATTAATTCGGCAATGCAGGACATGGGATTCTTGCAGGCTGGCCTACCTTCACCAGCAATGTTACCTGTGAATTGGCAATTGTTGATCATTGACTTGAAAGATTGTTTTTTCACAATCACTCTACATGAAGATGATAGTGAGAAGTTTGCCTTCTTGATACCATCCATTAATAAGGCAGAACCAGCAAAGTGGTATCAATGGACCGTTTTGCCACAAGGGATGTGGAACTCACTGGTGATGTGCCAGCTGTATGTTGCTTGGGCACTAGCTCCACCAAGAAAACAGTACCCACAGTATCTTATCTATCATTACATGGATGATATTCTGATTGAAGGAGAACATTTGGATGCCGTGAACCTGCTACCTGTCTTACAGCGATGATTGCAGACTGCAGGTCTTCAAATTGCCCCTTTGAAGGTTCAACAACAGGCCCCATGGAAATATTTGGGAATGATTATTACTGAAGCCCAAATTTGCCCCCAGAAATTAACTATCTGCACTGAGATTTGGACCTTGACAGATGCTCAAAAATTGATTGGAGGCATACAGTAGATTAGTAGCACTTGTGGTATAACTAATGAGGACCTTGAGCCTCTGATGGCATTGTTGAAAGGGAGTAGTCAGGCCAATCTGCAGTGTGAGCTAACTGAAAAGCAGCAGAAGGCTTTGACTCAGATTGCCACTAAATTGGGCAACTCCTTTGGAGACCATTGGTTACCTGCTCTGCCGTTGTTTGTGGCTGTGCTGAATAAGGAAGTACACATGATGGCTATACTGATGCAGTGGGATAGCCAGACAAAACAACCATTCAAAATCTTGGAATAGGTGTTTTTACCATTTAATTTGAACAAATCTGTGACCACTCAACTGGAAGCTATAGCGAAGGTTGTGATCAAGGCACGGAAATGGACATTGGAAATAGCGGGGATGGAACTCCAAAGTATTCTTCTTCCATTAACAAAGGAGTACTTGCAGTGGTCATTGCAGAATTCGAACACATTACAATGGGCATTGTTTAATTTTTCAGGTCTTATTAGTACTCATTTTCCTCCACATAAGTTCTTTTCTTTGCATCAACAGGTCGAGGAATTACCTTGGTTATCAAGGCAACCTGTGGAAAGCCTCACAGTTTTCACTGATGCCAGTCGGAAAAATTCTAAAGCAGGTCTTACATGGCAGGAAAATGGCAAATGGCTCAGTGAAGTCCTTGAGAGGCCAGGAGACTCTTTGCAGGTTCTGGAACTATACGCTGTGATCAGAGTGTTTGAGAAGTGGCCAAATGATCCCATTAATATTGTTTCTGACTCTCTCTATGTTGTAGGTGTGGTCAAGCGAATAGAGTGGGCACTGTTGAAGGAAGTCCGGAACAGATGGTTATGGCAACTCTTTTTGCAGCTGTGGCAATTACTTAATTCTCATAGATGAGATTATTTTATTACCCATATACAAAGTCATTCTGGCCTGCTGGAAGGTCTGGCCTTGGGTGTTGGAGTCCAGGGCATCCCTCTGGGCACCCTGGAAAGTCATAGACCTCAGTAGAGAGGCCTGGGACCCGAAAAAGAGGGTCTGGGATCTGTGCAGGGGAGTTTGCCTGGCACAGAGCCCAGGAAGACACAGTCTTTGATTTTGGTCCATGAGAAAAACATCCATCAGAGAGAAGAATTGCAAGTCACAAAGGTGTTACTGAGAGTAGTGTAGTTATCACTGTGTAGAAGATTTTATAGTTTAGGGATTTTTAGAATGTAGATGCAAAGTGACAAGATGGAGTTTTTAGAGCGGTGCCCTGGGTTCTTCTTCTTCTCCCTTGGCATCCATCTTCTGTAGTGATGTGGGCACAAAATAGTTTCAGTGGATTGGATCAAAGTAGACATGACCCTGTTAGTATAGGTGATAGACATTGGCACAGAATTGTAAATAACGGGTACGTAGTTATCTGTATAAGAGGTAGCGACCTCCCATGACAGGGGGGAGTCACCTCGTGTCCAGGCTGCTGTGAACATCTTGGCCAGACACTGAGAATTGTAAGATAAGAACTAATAAACAATGCGAGAAACCAAGAAAACCAAGACCTTGAGACTCCTCATCATTCTCGCGCCGCACTGAGCTCAGCACAGATACAGAGACACAAAGCCAGACAGCAGACCCTAAATCCTTCAGAGGTCAAGAGGGAAAGTCACTCCCTCGGAGCCCACAGGAACCACCAGCCTTGGAATCTCGAGTGAGAAAAAAAACAGATTAAGCTTGAGATTGGGTAACAAGAAGGCTGACCAGTTGGTGGCACCACTTTGGGCCTCTGCTTCTCCAAACATTGACAAATTCACTCAGACTAGGAGGGCTCGCGAGTTCTTTCACCAGGGTGCAAAGGTTCTACACAAAAAATTTGGGATATCATTACAGGATGCCCAAGGAATTTTCACAACTTGTCCGCAATATCAGGGTATGATTGGCGGATTGGATCTGTTTTGCTGTAATGGATCTGCCCCAGGAAATTAAGACGGACAATGGGCTGGGGTATGTAGCCCGACAAACCCAAGACTTTTTGGCTCGTTGAGGGGTGAAACATAGCACAGGGATTCCTGGCAACTCCACAGATCAGGCTATTATTGAAAGGACACATCAGGTACTGAAAGGGCTGCTTGATAAACAAAAAACAGGGGAGGATGGGCTGAGCCCACAGGGCAGATTGATGAAAGCAGTTTATGTGATGAATCATCTACAGCTAGTAGGTAGGCATAATGAACCACCTGCATTAACCCATTATTCAGGTCTGCAGCAGGATTCTGAATTGGCACAGCACCAGCCAAAAGTTCATTTTAAGAATCCTATGACAGGGCTATGGGAAGGACCTGCAGATCTATTAATGTGGGGGAGGGGTTATGCTTGTGTCATTACAGACAAGGGACCCTGATGGATACCAGCGAAGTGAGTTGGTCCCTGGCTTGAGAAAGGCACACTGACTCCCAATAACGCCAATGAACCACCAACCAGCACTACCTGAAGACATCAGTTGTCCTCAGAACTGCAAAAAATTTTCCTATCCCTGGGTGAGGTTTGAATGTGTGGGGTGTGGTTCTGACCGGTGGCATCAGTTCAAAGGAGGTAGTTTTCCCAGGTGCATAAACTGCAGACATTTGCACTCTCAAGAATTTAACACATGGGTGGTGTTATCCCAGGTGACTGGAATAACTGTGAATTCCCCGGAAACCTCTGAGGAGGCACTGAGTTAGTTTGAGTCCAAGGACCATCTAGTGCAGCCCTTTTGGTGGTATCATAGCAAGCTTCAGAAGCTCAGGAGACAAGAAAGGGAGAATAGAGTCAAGACAATTGAGTGTGGGAAGGGAATATTCATCCCTGGAACCTGGGGTGTTAGACCTGAATGGTGGGAACAGACAAAGCGTAGGTGGGAAAAGGAGAACCAAAGAAGACGGAATAGGAGAAGGGCACAAAAGGCAAGGAGTGCAGCCAGGTTGGGATTTTCTCCCTGATCATATAGGGGAGGGGGTTTTGCTGAGGATAAGGACAAAGAGCAGTCGTAATCCAGAGATGCGGGTTTCTGAGTTTTTCCCTTTGCTACTTGCACAATGTGGTTACATCTGTAGTGCAGAAGAAATTAATCCGCCAGGATGGCATCGACAGAATGTGTGGCTTAATTGGGCTAATGCGACTCGGGTAGATTCCTTTTGCTTATTCTTAGCCATGCCAGGAGACCCCTTTCACACATGTTTAATTGGTGTCCCTTTGAGTAACTTCAATAATTTCACAAAACAGGTAGGAGCTGCAGGAAAACCATATGTAGGAGCAAGTAGACCTAGTGCAGAGGATCATTGGTGCAGCATAATCAAAAGAAGGGCAAAATTGGATCCATGTAGAAGACTGGGAATTAGGCCTAACAGTGAAGGCTTCCAAGCAGGCATGATAGCACAGACACTGAACCGGACCGGGTTGGAGCCTCAGGAGCTGGATCTGTTAGGATCGGCACCTGGAAATTATTACTTGTTTTTCAATTACTTTCTAGACAAAAGATCGACAAACATGAGCAATGTCCTAGTCCCACATCCCAAAAATAGTAGAGCAATCCTTAATCCCAATTCTTCATGGTATCAGGACCTAACCAAATACTTCCATGGTTGAACTAATCCTGAAAGTACTGGTGAGAATGCAACTGTAAGAATGCTTCCACCAGGAGTCTTCTTAATCTGTGGAGATAGGGCATTTGGTGGACCGTGTTACTTAGGGAAACTAACTATGTTTGCTCCCAGCAAGAGTGAGTTGCTAAATCAGACCATCTGGAGAGCAGGACAGAGCAGAAGAACAAAAAGAGCAATCACAAGCTTGGGGCCAAATGGTCCTGATAAGGTAGAGTTTTGGGGCGCTCCAGCAAGGATAATATCATCAATCCTAGTGCCAGGTGTTGCTGCAGCTCAAGCCTTAACGACTCTTAATAAGTTGGGTTGTTGGACAGCTAAACAGTTAAATATCACTTCAGCCATTATAGACCAAATGCTCACTGACTTAGAGAGTGTTAGATACGGCATGCTGCAAAACAGGGCTGCCATCAATTTCTTATTATTGGCTCATGGGCATGAGTGTGAAGATTTTGAGGGGATGCATTGTATGAACATCTCTGATCATTCTGCATCCATTCACAAGAAACTTAAACACTTACAAGATAACATGAAGAAGTTGACTGTTAATGACTGGAGTTTGGATGAATGTTTAAGGGATGGGGAACCACTGGTTGGTTAAAAGAGATCACTAAAGGTGCTTTGGGAATATTAGCTTTCATTATACTTTTGCTTTGTATCATTCCATGTATTGTAAAATTGATGACTCGATTGGCAGAAAATGCAATAAAGAAAGTTTGGCTGGTCCAAGAAAGAGAGGGAGGAACTGTAACAAAGCATCTGAATAACTTAGGCCATTCCCTGTACCAGCCAAACTGTAGACAAGAAGGCACCTGCAGTCTTCTTTTTCTGAGTTCTCAAGGATTCGTCAAGGCTCCGGGAACAACAACAGGTCTAAACTAATGAGCAAGAGCCTGGGAAAGTGTCTACAAGAAATGCAAAACTTAGAGGACACACAACATGGTGATGGACACTTGACCAATTAGATGCCCTGAAGGATGTGTGCCTGACTGATGGACAAATGACTTAGCCAACTGAGAGACTCCTGTACACATGAACTGTAGAAACAATAACTGTGGCTTTATGTAAACAATAAAGAGGCTTCTGTTGGAATCATATTGATTAGTTTATTTCAGTAGCCCATTCTCACCCAGCAGTGTTATGCCAAGGTATTCGGCCATTTCTTTTGTCTCTTAATCTCTGCCATTTAGCCTAAGAAGCTACACTCCCCCGCCCCCCGCCCATACTCGGGATCTCCTTGACAACAAATGGGAAGAAATTCCGCTGAGAAAAACTAACCCCAAACACATTTAGAATTGTGGAAAGAAGGCAGAGATTTTGGAGCATTGCTTTGAAAAGTGACTCATGCCCAAGAAACACCACCATGTAATGAGGTATCAGAAGATGAAAGAAGCTATCCTCCATTTACTGATGATGACTGGCTAGTGACAGCAAACCATAGGAGGTGGAAAGCAGATGTATGGACTTCCTCAAAATGATTCATTGAGGCTACTGAAGGAGAAGGTAAGTCAAGCTAATTTGCAGAAGTGAGAGCCATCCAACTAGCCCTTAAAGACTGCAGAACAATAGGGAATCCCTCTCCCTCTCCCTCTCCATCTCCCTCTCCCTCTCCTGGATTGATGTAGATTGTTTAAGAATGCAGGCAGCCGCATTCCTTGTTCATCCTTATGTGAAGCTGTTGAATGCTATTAATACTAATAACTAATACTGTTGGCACACTATGGGGTTTGTGGAATCTGGTGTCATCCTGGTGTAAGACAAAACAAACTGTAGGTGAGGAGATACCGAAATGTGCCCTGAAGCGGCTGGTCGCTGGATGGCAGTGCGTGTGGAAGGATTTGGGCAGGTTCCTAGAGTGGTTATCACCTCCCGTTGCCCGGGACTCTACACCTAAACAGGTAATGCACCCTGGCAAACTGAGGCGTCACCTGACAGAAGGGTGCCTTGCCTAACCGGATGAAACCCAGCAGCTTCTCGCCCTGTACGGGGGCCTCTTGAGCCACAGTTCAGTGCTCTCAGAGGAGTGTGGCTGAGGCAGGGACCCAAACTGCATTTGAGGATGCTATGGCTGAGATAGGGACCCAAACAAAAACAACTACAGTAATTGCCCCCAGAAGTGACAAAGAAAAAGTGGATAAGGAGAGCCAAGGAGCGATCAGCAAGACTCACTCACCTTTTAGTAGTCCCATGTGGCCAGTGCAAAAGTCTGACGGAGGGTGGAGGTGAACAGTAGACCATCGTGGCCTGAATGAAGTAACGCCCCCACTGAGTGCTGCTGTACCGGACATGTTAGAGCTCCAATATGAACTGGAGTCGAAGGCAGCCAGGTGGTATGCTGCACTTGGCTTTGTCAATGCATTCTTCTCAATTCCTCTGGCAACAGAGTGCAGACCACGGTTTGCTCTCATGTGGCGGGGTGTCCAATACACCTGGAATCGAGTGCCCCGGGGATGGAAACGCAGCCCTACCACCTCTCATGGACTGATCCAAAGCGTACTGGAGAGGGGTGATGCCCCTGAACATCTACAATACGTTTGTGGCATCATTGTGTGGGGCAGTGAGGCAGAAGAAGTGTTTGAGAAGGGAAAAAAGAATAGTTCAGAATGTTCTGAAAGCTGGGTTTGCCATAAAGAAAAGCAAGGTCAGGGGACCTGCACAGGACATCCAATTCTTGGGCGTCAAAAGGCAGGATGGCCGCCGTCATGTGCCTATGGATGTGGTTAACAAGATAGCAACTATGTCTTTGCCAGCTAAGAAGATGGAAACACAGGCTTTCGTAAGTCGCCTGGGGTTTTGGAGAATGCATATTCCACATTATAGTCAGCTTGCGAGGCCCCCCTATCGAGTGACCCAGAAGAAGAACCATTTTGAATGTGGCCTTGAGCAACAACAGGCCTTTGGGCAGATCAAAGAGGAAATAGCTTGTGCGGTAGCTCTTGGGCCTGTTCAGACTGGGCCAGCCCTGCAAAATATACTCTACACTGCAGCTGGGTAGCATGGTATCACTTGGAGCTGCTGGCAAAGAACATCAAGAGAAACGCGAGGTTGACCATTAGGGTTTTGGAGCCGGGAATATTGCGGACCAGAAGGCCCACTACACTCCAACTGAAAAAGAAATATTAGCAGCGTATGAGGGGGTTTGAGCATCCTCAGAAGTTGTTGGGAAAGAAGGGTGTCTCCTCTTGGCACTGCAATTTCCTGTGCTACACTAGACGTTCAAAGGAAGCATCCCTTCGACATATCGTGCAAGCAGTGCTACATGGAATAAGTGAGTGGGTAGCACTGATCACACAACGAGCTCGCCTGGGGAAACCCAATTGCCCGAGAATCCCTGAAAGCAGGCAGAGATTTTGGAGCATTGATTTGGAAGGTCACTCGTGCTCAGGAAGGAAGCACCACCACATAATGAGTTATCAGAAGATGAAAGAGGCCATGCTCTCTTTTGTGATGGATCCTGCCTTGTGGTTGGGAACCATCAGAGGTGGAAAGCTGCTGTGTGGAGTCCCACACAACGAGTTGTTGAGGCCACTGAAGGAGAAGAAAAGTGGCTTGTACTGTGTCTCTATACTGACTCCTGGATGGTGGCTACAGCAATGGAAGAAGACCAATTGGCAGTGCAGGGGTAAACCCATCTGGGCTGCTGTGTTGTGGCAGGGCATCACTGCACGGATAGGAAACACGGCTCTGAAGGAACGTCACGTAGATGCTTAGATGTCCAAAAGCCACGCCCCTGAGGAACATCACAAAAATGAACAGCCAGATAAGGCTGCCAAAATTGAAATAGCTCAGGTAGACTTAGACTGGGAGCAGAAGTGTGAACTCTTTACAGCCCGATGGGCCCATGAAACATCAGGACATCTAGGAAAAGATGCAACCTACAGATGAGCTTGTGATCGAGGGGTCGGCCTGACCACGGAGGCTATCACACAGGTCACCCATGAATGCGAAACATGTGCTGCAATCAAGTGAGCCGCATGAGTAAAATCTCCTTGGAATAGATGGCCAAATTGGGTTTTAAATATCGTGATGAGGCCTGGCAAATTGACTATATTGGACCACTGCCATGAACACAGCAAGGCAAGAGCTTGCATACTCATCGTGGTAGAGGCAACTACTGGTTGGCGGGAAAAATACCCTGTAAACCATGCTATTGCTCAAAAATCTCTCTTGGGCCTTGAGAGACACATTTTGTGGTGACATGGTACCCCAGAAGGGATGGAATCAATGAGTCTCATTTATGAAATGGACCCATAAACTCTTAGGCAAAGCAACATGCATTGAGTGGATATATCACATCCCTTATCACCCACAGGCCTCTGGAAAGACTGAGAGGTATGATGGACTGCTGATGACTATGTCCAAGAGGGTTAGGCAATCGGGCATGGAAGCACTGGGATGCAAATTTAGCAGAAGCCACTTGGCTGGTTAACACCAGAGGATCTGCTAACCGCACTGGTCCTGCCCAAACAAACCCCCTACATACTGTGGGAAGAGATAAGGTCCCCATACTACACACAGGGAAGTGGCTAAGGAGGTCGGTGTGGAATTCTCCTCCCATGGGAGAAGGCAAACCCATTAAATGGGATTGTCTTTGCTCAAGGACCTGGGTGTACTTGGTGGGCAATGCAGAAGGATGGGGAGACCTGGTGTGTGCCTCAAGGAGATTCAACCTTGGGGGAAAAATAATGAGTGTAAATTGTATGTTGCAGGAAGTAAAGTATCAGGAGTGACATGAACCGAAGATGAGCGAATTTTACGAGGCGTGAGGAGAGTGCGATGATAGCCCAGGCAGGGCCGGTGTCGGTGCTGAACGATCGAGTGTGTCGCTTCTGTCCCGAGCACCCATCTTGATGGAATGGAGCCCAAGTCGCGGCCTGTTTTTTAAACATCTGGAGGGGTGGAGGAAGCCCACGAAATGGGAAGCTATCATCTGTCTTTGAAAAGGAAGTGGGACGGTAGTTAATGAAAATGTATACGTGTGTTGGGCATAAAGATGGTTTAAGCGTTGTAAGCGTTGGTAAGAAGGGATTTCAGTCATGACAAATAAATGCAGTGGAATAATTAGAAGACAGATATATGTATGTAAATATATAGATATATAGAATTCTGTGGGGTCTGAGTATGATGCAAATGGTGGGGAGTAAGGGGTGGAGATTGTACTGGGTGTGGCTGAGATGGAGTTCATTTTCCCCATAGCGGCCGTCAGTGCCATGCTTTGCATTTGTATCTAGAAAGGTGTTGATAACACATCAGTGTTTTGGCTACTGCTGGGCAGTGTTGGCACAGCATCAGCGCTGTCTCTCCAGCATTCTGCCCCCCATCAGAAGGCTGGGGGTGGGCAAGATCCTGGGAGGAGACACCACTAGACCAGGTGACCCAAACTGGCCAGAGGGCTATTCTATACCATATGACTTCAGCTCAGAAATAAAAGCTAAGTCAAGGAGGGGGAAGGGAGCACATTCGTTATTTACAGCGTTTGCCTTTCGGAGCAACCCCTACGCGTGCTGAAGCCCTGCTTCTTGGAAAGTGGTCGGACAGTGCTTGCTGATGGGAACCAGGGGATATAATATTTGTTTTTCCTGTTTGCTTTTTCGTGCAAAACCTTTCTCTTTTCCTTTAGTAAACTGCCTCATCTCACCCTGTGAGCTGTTTTCCATCTTATTTTCTCTCTGTGTCAAGCTGAGAAGGAGGAGTGATAGAGCGGCTCTGTGGGCACCTGGCATCCAGGCAAGGTCGACCCACCACGGATGCTTTTGATGCCGTCCAGGTGTTGGTAGGATAAGGACACTGATAATGCGGGTAAATAATTGGCTGCGGAGCTGGTGCTCGCAACAGCGTTCTGGGTTCTATGAGCATGGGACCCTGTTTTTGGATCAGCATCTGCTTGGGAGAGCGGGGCTCCACCTCACTAAGCGGGGCAAAGATATTTTTGCCAGTAGGATAGCTGGCCTCATTAGGAGGGCTTTAAACTAAAAGTGAGGGTGCGAGGAGGGAGAGGGAGAGAATAATCAGCAGCCCTGTGCGGGACCGATGGACAGGGTCAATGAGCAAAGGGCCGGGCAAGAGTTCCAGTACCTGGAAGTCCCCCTTAGAACCCAAAGGCGGTGGTGGATGGCATAGCTGCAAGTGTGCCCAGCAGAAAGATCTCCTTGGACAAGTAAGTTTTAAAAGAGGAGTTTGACAGGAAGCACGGACTCCGGGTACACGGACGGGAGTTCGATGCCAGGTATTGTACGCTGCCCCAGGCTGAGCGACGGCCTGCCTTCAGGCTGCACAAAAGGAAGGTAAGCCAGAATGTAACCTCGGGGTGACTGACATAAGTAACTCCTGAGATGAAGGAGACCGGATGCATTTCTGTGCTCGGGGTAGAAGGAAGAACACTCTCCCATCTCCCAAAGTGCCCCTACATAACAGACAGGATGCTCCTGGTTTGAAGACTGAAGAGCACATGAGGAAGGGACAGGACCCAGGACAAAGCCAACCATGCAAAGCTGACCTAACCACCTGCCCACGTTAGAACCAGTGCGACCAGAGAAGCACATCCAGGTATTAGTAATTGGAGATTTCCTCCTGAGAAACACCGAGACACCCATTTCCCACCCAGACGATTTCTCTAGAGAACTCTGCTGCCTACCAGGAGCTCCCATTCATGGTGTCACTGAGAGGCTGCCGAGGCTGGTGAACCCTACAGCTCATCATCTGCTCCTACTCTTCTCTGTAGGGTCTGATGAGGCAACTTAGAACCCTCCCAAGAGGTCTATTATGTCTGAAGGAGCGATGTTAAAAGGATGGGGAGCACAGGTGATGGTCTCCTCTTTTGGTGTCTGGTCTGAGGAAGGGGTCCAGGAAGGAGGAGACAGACCGAACAGCTGAATGCTGGGATGCGTAGCTGGCGCCATACTCAAGGTTTTGGCTTCTATGGTCATGGGTCTACCTTTAAGAAGCCAGGTCTGTCGGGAGCTGATGGGATTCACGCGACCAAGTGGGGCAAGATCGTCTTTGCCAGTTAGCTGGTTAGACTTACAAGGAGGGCTTTAAACGAGACTCAGCGGGCAAAGACAATGGAGTTTCGAGCAACAGAGAAGAGCCAGGGGCTGGTGGTGTGTTAGGAACCGAGAGGGGAATACTTGAGAACTGCTGCAAAGAAATTGGGGCTTGATCCTTGTCCAAAAATGTGACACAGTTAACAGCCCAACGGAAGTGCCTCTGTACCAATGCATGCAGTATGCATAAGAAAGAGGAGCTGGAAACCACTGTGCAGCCGGAAAGCTAACAGTGTAATCACTACAGTAAAAATATACTGGGACAACTCAATGACTGGAGCTCCGCAATCAGTGGCTATAAATGGGTCAGAAGGAAGGAGAGGCGGAGGTGACCCTCTATGTAAACCAAAATAAGAGGGATTTCCTGTACAGAGCTGTCTTTGAAAGACAGCGATGAACAGGTTGAGAGCTTATGGGTGAAAATTAGAGGCCAAGCTGTTGTGTTAAGAGTAAGAAATTTGGCAGAAAATAAAGCCCCTTGCGTTCCAGCTGGTCCTCAGAGGTCAGAGGGACTGGGTGGGGTTAGGCTTATTTTCCGATTACAACCAATTCAGCACTGCGAGTCTGGTTGCGTTCTCTAAGAACCTTTGCGAGTGCAGATTCAGGAACAGAGTGTTTTTTCTGAAGTTACAGAAATAGAGATTTGGAACTGCCATTGAGAAGTGCACGAGCTGTGGTAGAACTCTAATAACATTGTGCTAACCCATGCAATACTAATAACAATCGTATGCGGAAGCTTCCCAGGAAGTTGTCCCCACTTGGGAGGAGGGAGAAGAGAGCAGCCCAGCAATTGTCTCCAAGGTCTTTTGGGAATTCCTCATAACTAGGTGAAATTACTACCCTCCTTTTATACAGCCCAATCTTCTCCTCCTTGCGTATAGCATGATATAAGCAAAGAACTGAGCAATATAATCATATATGTGGTAGCAGTTTTTGGCCGTGGTGTCCTTGAAAGTTCTGGTCATATGGCTTTGTTCCATGCTGTGCCATTTGTCAGAGACAAAAGAGGACAATCCTCACTGCCACTGAACTCCTCCTTTGGCCAACTTGTCCTTTCTAGACATCATCTATGGGGATCTCCATCCATAAAGATAATGTTGAGCTAACATGGTGAAGGCCATAGAAATTATGCCTTAGGCCTTGGCCGGCTCTGGAGTCATCATCCCACCCAAGTTAACAAAGCAAATTTCGTGGTTGCTGTCTACTATAGGCTGCTGGATCAAGAGGATGAGGTCAATGTAAGAAATCAGGCAAGCAAGGCAGGAGATGAGCGTGGCAGAGTAATGGCCTTCTCTTCAGGTCGAGCTGAAGCGCAAGGAGGATATGCATAGGTAGTAGAAGCAGGGACACGCATTCTGGAAGAATCTAAAGATGCTGCTCGGGTCTGTAGGGATGGGACCAGAAAAGCTAAGGCAAAGCTGGAGCTGAATTTGGCAGGGGATGTAAAGAATCATAAGATGGGCTTCCACAGCTGCGTTGGTCAGAAAGTAAGACTAAATAATGCGTAACAGCTCTCCTCCCTTGCTGATAAATAAGCCAGGAGGTCTAGTGGCCAGCAACATGGAGAAGGCTGTGGTACCCGGCGAGTCATTTTCCTCTGTTTTCACTGGCACGGTTACCAAACCTCTTGTGACTCTGAACCTCAAGGCAGGGACTTGGGGAACAAAGTCCTTTCCACCAAAGGAAACGATCTGTTCTGAGACCACCCGAGGAACCTGTGCATACACAAGTCCTGCACCTGGGCAGGCACAACCCCATGCACCAGTACGTGCTGGAGGTCGATCGGCTGGAAAGCAGCTCTGCAAAATAGGACAATGTGTCCTTGCCACAAAGGCGACCAAGGATATCCTTAGCCTGATGTAGAGGAAAGCAGAGTTTGTATATGTTACAAGACAGTTGTGTGGACCATTCAAGGTGCTCACTGTCCCCGGGACTGCAGGGCACCACAGACCACCCTTGGGCAGCTTTGAGGGCACTGCCTATTTTTCTAAAAGACTCCTATCCAGCTTAGCGCAAATCCTACTCTCTTGAGCCCTCAAGCCAGCAGTGCCGAACGCACGCTTTGTATTTTATTTGCTTCCAGGAGACGTGCAGCTTAGAAACGACTGCAATGGAAGTGGGGCTTTCAGCAAACAGTGTGGAGCAACTTCTGCCGGTTTTTCAAGATGTCCTGAGAAGTTAAGGCCAGGCCTGCCCTGCCCTGCCCTGCCCTGCTCAAAGCAGTCAATTGAGTGGAGGGAGCAGCACCAAAAAGGCACAGGCACCTTTGGGGTGGACTTGATGCGGTAACAAATAACAAGAGGTAGTACTTGTAGCTACTACAGCCTCTTCTGCGACCTCGTAGCCCGCCCTCAGGGTCGCAGCACTACACGGAGCAGATCCATCCGCGCCCCGCGGGCACCAGGTCGACGAGGGCCGACCCGCCAAGGGGGCGGGGAAAAGCGAAAAAGACAGGCGAGACAGCAAATCGAGACGCGGGCGACGATCCGTCGGCCCAATGGGCGCCGCGGAGGGCCCGGCTTAGTGGAGGAAGTGGCGGGGCGGACACGGGCGTTGTCCTTGGCTGACGCGAGTATCGGTGTGCTGGCCTCTCGCCCTGGTGGCGCCACTACTATCTTCGGAAAGTTCATCGGCAAGGCGTTTCTCTGGTATCGTCAGCGACGAGGACTGGGAGGTAGCCGCGGCTTTGCTCTGTGCGCGGTTCCTCTTCCCTTCCTCCCCCTCCTCGCGCGCTTGCGGGCATCTGAGCCGAGGACACCCGGTGCGGGGCACCCGGGCGCGCGGTAGGGCGTGCGGCGGCGCTGCTGCTGCGGGTGGGTGGGTGCAGGGACGCGGGACGGACCGGGCTTCTTCTGGGTTGTGGCGCTCTCTGCTGCACCATCCCGATAGTTTGTTCCGTGCCCCGCCCCCACCCCTCCGGCTGCCGCGGGCGTACTGGGTTGCTGGTGTTGTCCGGGCTCGCCTCGCATCCCACCCCCAGCGTGTCCTGTGCGCGCCTAGAGAAGGGCCTCCGACGGTAACTTGGTCTCAGTCTGTCTCCTAACAGCATCGATGAAGTTTCGCAGCTTATCTGTACTAGACTTTGGTTTTGAACCCCCAGACTGGATTATGAGGGCGAGGAATTACGTCTTTTTCTAGGATTAAAAAAAAAAAAAAAAAATTAAGGAAAAAAAAAAGAAGTTTACAAAGTGATCATGCTGCAGGCTGCATTAGCTTTCCAGAACTCGTTTCTCTGGGGAAGTAAGACCGTGATAACAGCATGCTTGCAAGTGTCACGGGTGTTGGCACTGGAAACTAGAGTGAGCTGCTTAGACCGGGGGAAAAACAATGCAGTCGTTGCCTATGCAATGTTAACTTTAAGGTAGTATCCCATATGATTTAGTTATTAAAATGCTGAAAGTTATCAGTTAGGGATTCCTTCTGCTTTTGAAGGTAGGGTTTGCATGCAGTATGGAAGACAGACTCGTCCTATGCACTCGCAGGCTTCCTGTCATTATGCGTGTGTTTGATACTTGAGCCCCCTGTCCTGTGGGAAATGAATGGCCGCTGCTCTTCCACTTCACTGAACTCTTTGCCGATTCGGTTAAGCCATTTGTCTCCAGTCTCTGCGTGGACCACATCCAATAGAAAAACTGCTTAGGAAAGAATCAGCCCGAACTAAAACATGCTGGAGGTTGTTAATTGCAAGTAGTGGCCTGTCTCCTTCCCCCATGGTCTTGCATGACGAATCCCACTTCTGGAGGGGGCTCTGTAAATATACTGTATTTTGGGTATAGAAAGCATAATAATCAATGTTCTGGCTTGTGTTTGGGGTATCTGGTAATCTGCTTCTGTAGGAGTTCAGTGGGGCAGATGGGTTTGCATAAGCTATTACCTTTCTCTGAAGCCGGTTATGTTTTAACTGTTTGCTCTTCCTCCAGTGCCGTGCATTCCATGATCGTTCGCCCCTAGACGGGCACTTTTCCTAGTCATGCCTAAGGAGCCAATTATTGAGTTGTCTGAAGCAGGAGATTCTGGTGAATCTGTAAGTACTGTGGGAGTTTTCTTTATGCTAAACTGTACCTGTAGGTAGTGCCTCATTTACTAGACTCTTTCCCATCCCCCCTTTCCCCCTTGATAGGGCACAGTAGGCTACTTTGGGTTTTCTGGCGCTATCATCTCTTGCCTCTAGCTTGTAATGGAGTTGAGCTTTTTGACTAAAAGCAGTGCTATAAAGCAGTGCTGGTCCCTGGGTATGTACTTCTGGTGCAAAATGCAGTGTTGTTTTGGAGTGCAGTCAGGTGCCTATCGTTGTGGTTTAGAGTCAGAGTAGTAGTACTCCTAACATGGAGAGGAGGGCTTGGGGTTTTTGGCAGGTCAGGGGCAAGGAAGGGCAAAG
Source organism: Zosterops lateralis (assembly GCF_965231275.1). Taxonomy (NCBI): domain Eukaryota; kingdom Metazoa; phylum Chordata; class Aves; order Passeriformes; family Zosteropidae; genus Zosterops; species Zosterops lateralis. The sequence continues at coordinate 27,839,289 of NC_139801.1, read as the reverse complement.
CTGGTTGAGAGGTGCTGGATGTTTTGCTTTAAGCTATGAAAGCCATGTTCAAAGACTTTGTAAACCCATGCAAAAGGCGGCCTCAAGTTTATTTTCCAGCAGGATTGGTTATGTTGCCTGAAGACACAATGGGGGCTTTAACCCGGAGACAGTGTCAGCTTCTGTGGCTGTTTTGTAGTCCTTTGCTGTCTAGCTTTGGAAAAATTGCCTAGCTCTCTTTTGCCCCTATAGCGTGCATAATTGGTCTTTGTAGCTTTGCTTGGAAAGCTTTAGTTGCCGGAGGTTGGACGGACATTAATTTGATATGCAGTGGTTGAACTGCTAGGAATTGGCTAGCTGCATTCTCTGGGTGGTTCTCTGCTCTCGTTCCTTCCTTTCCTGCCCTCTCCCGTCTTTATGTGTTCCTTTATTCATTTTATTTTACTTATTTATGGGTTTGTACTTCCTTCTCCAGCTTCTTGGGCATGTAATGATTGTTGGCGAGATGTGTGTTGCTCACCTGGGCCTGACCAATGGATTCCGGATGGTTGTGGATGAAGGGCCCGAGGGTGGGCAGTCTGTCTATCGCATACATCTACCCGTTCTGGGTGGCCGTCAGTCGGACTGGCCGCCTGGCTAAGATTTTGGCACCGCAAGAGCTGCTGCACGTGTACAAATCGCCACTGAATGGATTTCATCTGTTGCCCATCAGTCTAGCAGCTTTTGATGTGTAATTTTTTTTTTTTTTTTTTTGCCGTGTGTCTGTGGAAGGTAATAAAAGCCTTGAGCAGCAGTTGCACAATAAAGATTTGTCATGGGGATATCATCTCCGTCTTGCGCGTCTTACTGAGGGGAAGTAGTTCTGCAAATTCAAACGGTGTCTCCCGCGACTGCACCAACTGCACGTGCATGTGGAATGTTTCAGCCAGGTAACAGCATTTCAGAGATAGATGGTGATTTGCCTGTTCATTTGAAGCCTGAAGCTGGAAGCGTTTAGCAGTCTCTCACGTCTTGTAGGAAGCAAAGTCTTAGCTCTTTGGCAGTGGCATGCCAAGGTACAGAAAGTCTGTGTGGGCTGCTGCTAAAACTGTAGAAGATACTGTGTGCGAGGAGGCTACATGCATGCTTTCCAAGGGTGGATTCATCATGGTGCACTGTGTTGGAAGCATCGACCTCCTGTTGGACCTGGGTGTCCTGGTTACAGGAGTAGGGTGCCAGTTTAGCACTATGTGCATGTAAGCAAACTGTATTGTACCACCCTCTATGTCATTCCTGATGAACTGCCAACAATGGATCTACTTGCAGTAGCTGCCTACTGTACACCCAACACCTCAGGCTACAAAATGGCTATTAAATGAGAAAAGGGAGAAGAGGCAACCCTTCCCAGGCAGGGTAGTGTTTTTCTTTTTCTTCACCCAAATGACTCAGCCATGATAACTCCCCTGTGGGGAAGCACCAGCTCATTCCCACCCAGCCTGAGGGGTCATCTCTGCTAATGGGCCATAATGGACTCAATGGCACTAGCAGAATGGGCAGCTGCAGTGACTCAGACCATCAGAGACTCCCAAAATATCCCATGACTCACAGTATTGCATTCCTCCACTGTGAAACTCCCTGTCCTGGGGGAGGTACTGAGCATTCCCACCTGAACCTGAGCATATATATAATCTTTGGGTTTGGGGACTTTGGGCACCACCACTTGACAGATCCAAAGGAGGACCAAAACATCAACAGGACTGCGACCATTACTTCAACAGGACTGTGGCCATCACTCTGACCAGCAGGGTGCCAGTTTATGCTCTTGACTTTGTGGGTTAAAACCAGTTCTCTCCGTATCATTGTATTTTTTGTAAACTGCTTAGTAAATTGTAACTCTGACCTGTAATCTCTCTTGAGGCAGATGTGTGGGATTATTTTTCTCCTGCCGGTTTACTTTTAAACCGGCACATCTTTTGGTACCCAACGTGAGGCTTGAGAGAGGTCGGAATTACAGTTTTGTTCCTAAGCATTTGTGTGTTGGGGTATAGAAACTTTCCTGATCATCATATTTCTTGGTGTATTCCCGTGCATGTTATACCCTGTACATATTTCTGCATAGGGAGAAGTATTTGTCCATCATGATGCTCTCTTTATGATCCGGAGAGGAAACATAGTTGCTTTGCTCATTTACTGCGTTTATGGCATGATAAATCAGAGACAATGAGTTTCATTTCGAATGTATATTCAGTCTGGTTTGCCTGTCCTTGTCTGGCCTGCTACCTCTGGGGCCTCATTAATAATCACCCCCGGCCTGATGCCTTGGAATGGCTACCTGGAACAGAGGCTAAACAAGGTTAAGAGAATAAAAGTAGGTATTTATTAAAGGCCTTCAGAAGGTAGACCTTGGGCAGTCAGAAGCCTCAGAGGCTACAGCCAAGATGGACGATGGTCATGAGTTTTTCAGACAGAAATAAGTTTGGTCCATTTACATAACAGGGGTTAATCCTCCAATTACGGCTTCAGGTAATGAAGTCATATGTCTCCAGTTTGCTCCTCCCCTTCCTCCGCAATTCACTTTTGTTTATACTTTCTGGGGCCTGAGGCAGTAGGGTGTCCTTGGATCTCAGGCCTAGAGGGATTGTTTTGTCTGACCAAAATGTGAAGACAGTTAGCTAACTCTTTATATGGAGTTTAGAGTTATGCACTAATGCAGTACAGGATTTGAAAAATAGAAGGCATCAAGCCTGTGGGATGAAGAGGAGAGAATGTTTTTTTCCAGCCCTTCAGGCCTGCTACAACAGTTTTTGAGAATGTTGAGTTCCCTCTAGATGTTAAGGACAGCATAATCTTCTTGTTAGTTCTGCTAAGTTTTCTCTGTACAGCTTGCACTGTCAACACCATGCTTAAAGTCAGGACAGAGGCTTCTAGGGAATCTGTCTGGAGGCCTGCCCTGGGAGTAGATAATCCTGAGTGGCACGAGATGTCAAAGTAGATGGGCCAGTATTTGGAAAACTTCTCTCCTTCAATGATCTGGAAGTTCACCTCTGAACAACTGCAGGACCCTGTTAAAATAAGAAGTTATGTGAAGGGAAAAGGCTCTGATAGCTCCAGAGATGGACAACTCACAGCGACATGCTGGGCCCTGGCTGTTGCTTACCAGACACTGCTTGGTATGGTACAACACTTTCAGGAGGAGGAGAAAAGAAACACATCAACAAGAACCACGCCCACACAAACCACGTCTGAGCCAGAGGGAAAAGGAGACAAATCAACAGGCACCATATGCACGCAAACCATTGCTGAACCAGAAGGACAGCCTAAGTTGGTAGCAGTTGCCCTTGTTCAGGAAAGAAAATCCACATAGTGAATGACGAGGAAGAGGCAGGACCTTCACATCCAGCAGAAGAGCCAGAAAACATCACTCGATCCCTGTCCCTGGGCAAGCTGGTTGAGCTGCGTAGAGAGTTCACATGCCAGGCAAATGAGTCCCTATTGACCTGGCTGCTCCAAATCCGGAATGCCATGGCTAATGATACAGTTCTAGATGGTAGTGAGGCCAGGCAACTGGGATCCCTGTCCTGGGGTGTGGTTATTGACCAGGGGTTCGGGAAAAGGCAGGAACCTCTCAGCCTCTGGCAACGACTGCTGTCAAGTGTGAGGGAAAGACACCTTTGTAAGGAGGACCTGCATGTGCAGCAAGGACAGTGGAACATGATGGAGCAAGGTATTCGATGCCTGAGGGAATTAGCTGTGTCGGAGATAGTTTTTTCACAGGACAAGGGATTCCCTAAAAGTCCAGATGGTGTCCAGTACGCATCACAAATGCGGCTGAAATTCGCTCAGCTCGGGTCAGAAATATATTCCTGTTACTTAGCGAGGCTGCAATGGAGGGAGGGAGAAGATAAGGTGGGTGCATTGGTTAGTAAACTCAGCATTTATGAAGACACCATCGCCACCCCGTTACGGGCCCACGTCTCGACTGTGGAAACGAAACTGGCTGAGCGTGTCTGGAGCCTGGAAGAGAAAATTGAAGAGGGCTACCAGAAACTAAGAGAGGAGCTTAAGGAGGGAATCTTCCATATCTCGCCAGGACAGACGAGAGTCTCTGCTATTAGGAGCAGGCATCCCCCAGCTTAGGAGAGAGGGCACGCTCCACGAGGGTATACTCCTGGCAATATAGGAGTGATGATGTTATGTCCAATCCTCTTGAAGGGACCTCCAGGTCATGTTTATAGGAAGGGAACAATAAGTACCATGACCAGAACCAGAGGGGCCCTGCCTCTAGCCAAGTAGAGGAGAGGGTCTATTGGGCTATGTTGATCTGATGGCCCGACACATCAGACCCAAAAAAGTATAAGGCTTTAGTTGACACTGGCACACAATGTACTTTAATGCCATTGAGAAATGTGGGAGCAGAATCCATCTCTATTTCTGGGGTGACAGGGGGATCCCAACAGCTGACTGTACTGGAAGCTGAAGTGAACTTGACCAGGAAGGAATGGCACAAACACCCCATCGTGACTGGTCCAGAGGCCCTGTGTATCCTCGGCATAGATGACCTCAGGAGTGGGTATTTCAAAGACCCAAAAGGACATCGCAAGGAGAGGCAAGGCAAAAGCTGCTGTAACTGATTTGCAGCTGGCAGGGGCCACTCTGATGCGAGCTCGGAACCTCCCCAGGTGGCCTGGGCTGGCACTTAGATGAGAGAGGAAAAGGAGGTGTCTCCCCTTTCAAAAAGGTTCCTGCAAACTCACGCGAGTGGCAGCTGGTCGATGTGCGGGCGGCGGACGGCTGGCAGCTGGAACCTTCTCATCAGCAGCGGGCACAGGTGGGGAAGGTAGGCAGAACTCAATCGTAGTGCTGAGTTGCAGTGCAGCAAAGTCCCAGGTCAGAGCGCACAACCTCCCATGGCATCGTGCGACAGTTCGCAGATCCCCTGATCCCCTGAGTGGAAGAGCCCACCACCCCCCCCCCCCCAGCTAAAACTCCCCAACCCCCTATTCCTCTCCCCTCCCCAAAACGATTGTGTTGGTATCCCAGGGCTATTAGCTATTCTTTTTGTGTCTCAATTGCTGGCCATTCATCTAGCAGTTGCCCCTTTTCCCTCCCAGCACCTCCACAACGATAATGGGAAGAAATTCACTGAGAAGCCTAAGCCCATAACACCAATGCATTTTTCTCCATTCCTTTGTCAGCAGAGTGCAGGCCACGGTTTGCTTACACCTGGAGGGGTTTGCAGTACACCCGGAACCCACTGCCCCAGGTGTGGAAACACAGTCCCACCATTTGCCATGGACTGATCCAGACTGCACTGGAAAAGGGCGAGGCTCTGGAACATCTACGCTATATAGATGACATCATCGTATGGGGGAGCACAGCAGGGGAAGTCTTTGAGAAAGGGGAGAAGATCATGCAGTTTCTCCTGAAAGCTGGTTTTTCCATTAAACCAAGTAAGGTTAAGGGACCTGCTCAGGAAATTCAGTTTCTAGGAGTCAAGTGGCAAGATGGATGTCGCCAGATTCCAACAGAAGTGCTTAACGAAATACCAGCTGTGTCCCCACCGACCAGCAAAAAGGAAACATGGGCTTTCCTAGGCTCTGTGGGCTTTTGGAGGATCCATATCCCTGAGTACAGTCGGAATGTAAGCCCTCTCTACCTCGTGACATGAAAAAAAAAGGATTTCCAGTGGGGCCCCTGAACAACAATAAGCCTTTGAACAGATCAAACAGGAGACTGCCCATGCAGTAGCCCTTGGGCCAGTCAGGACAGGACAGGATGTGAAGAACGTGCTCTACACTGCAGCCAGGCAGGGAGAATGGTCCTTCCTGGAGCCTCTGGCAGAAAGTACCCAGGGAGACCTGAGGACAACTGCTGGGGTTTTGGAGTTGGGGATACAAAGGATCTGAGGCCACCTATACCCCAACTGAGAAAGAGATCATGGCAGCTTATGAAGGGGTTTGAGCCACTTCAGAAGTGATTGTCACCAAAGCACAGCTGCTTCTAGCGCCCCAACTACCCATGCTAGGCTGGATGTTCAAAGGAAAGGTTCCTTCTACACATCATACCACCAATGCTACATGGAGTAAGTGGATCACTCTGATCACACGGTGAGCCTGGATAGGAGATCCTAATCACACTGGGATTTTGGAAATCATCACAAACTGGCCTGAAGGTGAGAGTTTTGGACTGTCTTCTGAAGAAGAAGAGGAGCAGGTGACATGTGCTGAGGAGGCCCCACCATATGACCAACTACCAGAAAATGAAAAGCGATACACCCTCTTCACTAATGGTTCCTGCCATATTGTAGGGACAAACCAGAAATGGAAAGCAGCCGTATGGAGACCCACATGGTGGATTGCAGAAACTACCGAGGGACAAGTTGGATCAAGTCAGGTTGGAGAGTTCAGAGCCATCCAGCTGGCTTTGGTATTGTGGAATGAGAAAAGTGGCCAAGACTGCACATCTCCACTGACTCGTGGTTGGTAGCAAATGCTCTGTGGGGATGGCTAGATCAATGGAGAAAGGTCAAGTGGTAGCACAGAGGGAACCCCATCTGGATGTGGCTGAGATGTGGCAAGACATCGCTGCCCGGGTAGAGAAGCTGACCACGAAGGCCCATCACATAGATGCACATGTACCCAAGAGTCGGGCTAATGAAGAGCATCGTAGCAACAAGCAGGTGGATCAAGCTGCCAAGGTTAAAGTACCTCAGTTAGAACTGGACTGGCAGCACCAGGGAGAGTTATTTCTAGCTCGGTGGGCCTGTAATGCCTCCGGTCATCGGGGAGAGATGCGACATGCTGATGGGCTTGTGACCGAGGGGTGAACTTAAATCACGGACAGTATCTCACAGGTTCTCCATGACTGTGAGACATGTGCTGCAATCACGCAGGCCAAGCGGGTGAAGCTTCTATGGTATGGTGGACGGTGGTCAAAATATAGGTACGGAAGGAAGCCTGGCAAGTTGATTACATCACACTTCCCCCAAACTCGCCAAGAAAAACTCTATGTGCTGACCAAGGTAGAAGCAACCACTGGGTGCCTGGAGACATACCCTGTGCCTCATGCCATTGCTCGGAACACCATCCTGGGCCTGGAAAAGCAAGTTTTGTGGTGACGTGGCACCCCAGAGAGAACTGAGTCTTAAAATGGGACACATTTCAAAAAGAGCCTCATAGACACCTGGGCCAGATAGCCATGGTTTTAAGTGGATATATCATATTCCCCATCATGCGCCAGTTGCTGGGAAACTTGAACGATGCAATGGACTGCTACAAACCACCTTGAATGCACTGGGCAGAGAAACCTTCAGACAACTGAGAGCTGCATTCAGTGAAGGACACCTGTTTGGTCAATACCCGAGGCTCCATCAATTGAGCTGGTCCTACCCAATCAGAACACTTGCATACTGTAGATGGAGATAAAGTGCCTGTGGTACATATAAGAGGTATGTTAGGAATGACGGTTTGGATTAGTCACACCTCAAACAAAGGCAAACCCAAACGAGGGATTGTTTTTGCTCAAGGACCTGGTTACGCTTGGTAGGTAATGCAGAAAGATGGGGAAACACATTTTGTACCTCAAAGGGACCTAATTTTGAGTGAGAACTGTCTGTAATGCTTCATTGTGTCTATATATATATATATGTAGGTATATAGTTGAAGAAAAGATATTCATTTTGGCATGACGTAGGAGATATGTATAGGGGTGGATAATGTCCTGGTTAAAGGAGTAAGGTGCAAGTTTAACCCGTGGTGGGTATAACCAAACTGTGTATTCTACCCCCCTCTGGGTCATTTCTGATGAACTTTTATTGATGGATCGCTTGCAGTAGCGGCCCAGTGCACACCCGACATCTCAGGCTACAAGGTGGGTGTTAAATGAGATAAGGAAAAAGAGGCAAACCCTGTGAGGCAGGATAGTGTTTCCTCACCCAAATGACTCAGCCATGATAACTCCCCTGTGGGGAAGCACCAGCTCATTCCCACCCAGCCTGAGGGGTCATCTCTGCTAATGGGCCATAATGGACTCAATGGCACTAGCAGAATGGGCAGCTGCAGTGACTCAGACCATCAGAGACTCCCAAAATATCCCATGACTCACAGTATTGCATTCCTCCACTGTGAAACTCCCTGTCCTGGGGGAGGTACTGAGCATTCCCACCTGAACCTGAGCATATATATAATCTTTGGGTTTGGGGACTTTGGGCACCACCACTTGACAGATCCAAAGGAGGACCAAAACATCAACAGGACTGCGACCATTACTTCAACAGGACTGTGGCCATCACTCTGACCAGCAGGGTGCCAGTTTATGCTCTTGACTTTGTGGGTTAAAACCAGTTCTCTCTGTATCATTGTTTAGTAAATTGTAACTCCGACCTGTAATCTCTCTTGAGGCAGATGTGTGGGATTATTTTTCTCCTGCCGGTTTACATTTAAACCAGCATGCTGGGTGATTGCCATAGGTTTTAGAAGTCTCTGTCACCTGGTGGAATTTTATGTCTCGCCTCGCAGGCAAGGTTGTGGATACTTAGCTCCAAACCGAAGAGAGCCAAGGGTTATGAAACCCAGATCCACTGGAGAATTGTAGGATCCTAGACCAGCCCAGGTGTGAAGGGACTTTGAAAGATCATCTGGTGCAGCCTTCTGTGGGAAAGGGAGCCTAGATGAGATTATTTAGTGCCCTGTCCAATTGCATCTTGAAAACCTCCAGCAATGGGGACTGGTGCAACTTGTGCCCGTTGTCCCTTGTCTTCTCCATGTGGCTCCCTTGAAGTACTAGAATACTGTGAGGAGGTTCCCCCTGAGCCTAGGCAGGTGCCTAACATTTTGCAACTAATTCCTTTGTCGTTGCTAGCCTTCATGCAGCCCCTAGCTGCTTTTAGATGTTCCTCCACAGCTTTTGGATCATGCTGAGCCCATTTGTCCGAGTATTTAGGACTTAGGCTTATTCCCTGCTTCTGTAAGTATTCAGTGATATCTCTTGCCATCCCTCCGACTATGCCAATTGGTGTTTTAGGTCGCTTAAAGTATCACCGGAAAAGGTATCAGCAAAAGCAGGTTCTCCAGCCCTTTGAGCATCTTCATGGCCCTCCTTGGGACCCTCTCCAGTCTGTCCGCCTCTTTTTATTGACTTCTGGGGACCAGAACTGGACACAGAGTGTTGCCTGCAGGCATGGCCTCTGTGAGAAGAGGCCAGGGTCTGCTCTGCGCTAGACACAGCTAGTTTTCACCAGCTAGGCACCAGACTCCCTGAGAGGCAAAGCTGAGCAACTCAGCAAAGCTGGTGGCACCCCTGTGTAAGCATATTTAAGAAAGGGTGTAAAGCGCTGTCTGGGGCAGGTATTTCCCTGCTGCCCTCAGATCTGGCAGGTGGCTGTGTCCTGAAGGAACTTTTTCATCTTATTTTCTCCTCCTGTCCTCTTGAGGAGGGGTGGTGAGAGAGCAGCTGGTTGGGCCCCTGGCAGCCAGCCGAGGTCTGACATCATAAAGCCTAAAAGGCATATTCTTCCACGTAGAAGGTGACTGGTGGTTTAGAGATTTTAGGAGCAGGAAAATTAATTAGGGGCTGAATGTTGATTTGAGCGTAGGGCAGGTACCAATCCGTCTTCTATAACTGCAATTTCAGCAGCAGAGGACAGCTGAGAATCAGGCCCCAGTGATGCTGGTTTGGGTGTTGCTAAGATGGAGTTTATTTCCCCATAGCAGCTCTCACAGTGCCGTGTGTCACGAGAAAAAGGGAGGCTTCCTCGACCCTTCGTGTGGGGAGATTTACTCAGTCTTTAGTGTTTAATTTGTCTGCGTTTCAGGAAAGTTGAGACCATTGCGCCCGACCGGTCCGTCAGCATCCCGTTGGGGGGGATCCTTCACTGAGCAGTCCTACTGGATCAGAGGGTGGTTCTCCTGACTTAGGGAAACGCACCAACAGTGCAAGGGAGACCCCTCAGCAGGTCTTCCCCTTTACCCATTGTGTTACCTGCTGCTGGCGACTGGTAGCGTCCGCCAAGGATTCACACTGGCAGTTTATGGAATAACACTCTTTATTAATATAAATAGTGACAGGTTAGTGTTCTAAGATTGTTGGTGATAGTGTCTGACTGCAAAAAATATATTTGAAGGAATATACAGACAAGCTCTAATCCCCAATAAAATGTTCAGCATGCATAGAGTATGATTCCTATCCAATAGGCATCTCTATGGGGGAGAAGACAGGTTCAGCCCATCAACTGATCCCAGCAGCTACCATGGATTCTTCCCTAACTTTTCCCCATTCTCGACTTATTTTTATACTATTTCTGTGTGTTTAGGTGGAGCTCGAGTGACTCTAGTCATACATACTTTTGTTACTGATTGGTGTAAAATTCTCTTGCTTTGCTTTTAAAGATACAGTCAAAAGGAATATAGAGGGCATGCCCAGTGAGGGGTGGTTGCACTTTGGAGGTGGGTAACTTTGGGATGGAGGTGTGCGTTAATATTATTTATTGGGCTTTAATGAAGCGAGTTCATCTAAGGAGAGAGATTTCACCACAGTTGCTGGCTCAGCAGTAAGACATCTTCCCCTATCTCCCCTGGTTGACAGGTGGCATGCGGTTTATCAGCTGCAAAGTACCATTGCGTTCCCTTCCCTGCAAGGATTTCTGCAGAGCCTGGCCTTCGCTCCGCTCCACCCTCCATTCCATCCCCCTTAGCAGGTGCGTGTGTATGGGGAATCATCGCGGAATAGGTTTCAAGTCATGCCAACTGCATTCCATCCAGGGAGCCGCAACTGTGATTTACCCTATAATTCCCGTACTGTTTTAACTCCTGTAAGGATGTTAATATAACTCCTAAGTTTCCTCTAATTGAATCCCCAGTTACCGGTCCACAGGGTCCCCAGTCATTTTCCCACACCGTGCTTTGCATTGGTAGCTAGAAAGGTGTTGATAACACACCAGCATTTTGGCTACTGCTGAGCAGTGTTGGCACAGCATCAGTGCCGTCTCTCCAACATTCTGCCCCAGCATCAGCAGGCTGGGGGTGGGGCAAGATCCTAGGAGGAGACACAACCAGGACAGCTGACCCAAACTGGCCAGAGGGATATTCCATACCATGTGACGTCAGCTCAGAAATAAAAGCAAAGTAAAGGAGGAGGAAAGGGGGGCATTTCTTATTTACAGTGTTTGCCTTCCGGAGAAACTGCTACGTGTGCGGAAGTCCTGCTTCCCGGGAAGTGGCTAGACAGTGCTCGCTGATCGAAACTAGACAATAAATTTGGGTTTTTTCCCTCTCCTTGTTCATGCACAAACTTTCACTTTTGCTTTAGTAAACTGCCTTATCTCAATCTGCAAGTTGTTTTTCATCTCTCCTGTCCAGCTGGGAAGGGAGAGAGATAGAGTTGTTTGGTGAACACCTGGCATCTAGCCGAGATAAACCCACACCAGTCCTTTTCGGTTCCTAATGTGGGCCGAGACAATGGCAGTTATATATCTTGCATGGTATAGTAATATTAGTTACTGAGTAGCAAGCTCCTGTGTGGGACATGGAGTTTGTCAGGTGCGCTGCTTATCTCTTTGTTTTGTTGAGTTTGAGAACATGTTAATACAAACAGTGGCTCTGTGCTTTGCTGTGACATTGATGTCTTTGTTGTGCTGGGGGAGCTATTTTCTGGGGACAATGAGGGAATCCCTCTCCCTATCTGGGATTGATGTAGATTGTTTTAGAATGCAGGCGGCCGCATTCCTCGTTCATCCTTATGTGAAGCTGTTGAATGCTATTAATACTAATAACTAATACTGTTGGCACACTATGGGGTTTGTGGAATCTGGTGTCATCCTGGTGTAAGACAAAACAAACTGTAGGTGAGGAGATACCGAAATGTGCCCTGAAGCGGCTGGTCGCTGGATGGCAGTGCGTGTGGAAGGATTTGGGCAGGTTCCTAGAGTGGTTATCACCTCCCATTGCCTGGGACTCTACACCTAAACAGGTAATGCACCCTGGCAAACTGAGGCGTCACCTGACAGAAGGGTGCCTTGCCTAACCGGATGAAACCCAGCAGCTTCTCGCCCTGTACGGGGGCCTCTTGAGCCACAGTTCAGTGCTCTCAGAGGAGTGTGGCTGAGGCAGGGACCCAAACTGCATTTGAGGATGCTATGGCTGAGATAGGGACCCAAACAAAAACAACTACAGTAATTGCCCCCAGAAGTGACAAAGAAAAAGTGGATAAGGAGAGCCAAGGAGCGATCAGCAAGACTCACTCACCTTTTAGTAGTCCCATGTGGCCAGTGCAAAAGTCTGACGGAGGGTGGAGGTGAACAGTAGACCATCGTGGCCTGAATGAAGTAACGCCCCCACTGAGTGCTGCTGTACCGGACATGTTAGAGCTCCAATATGAACTGGAGTCGAAGGCAGCCAGGTGGTATGCTGCACTTGGCTTTGTCAATGCATTCTTCTCAATTCCTTTGGCAACAGAGTGCAGACCACGGTTTGCTCTCATGTGGCGGGGTGTCCAATACACCTGGAATCGAGTGCCCCGGGGATGGAAACGCAGCCCTACCACCTCTCATGGACTGATCCAAAGCGTACTGGAGAGGGGTGATGCCCCTGAACATCTACAATACGTTTGTGGCATCATTGTGTGGGGCAGTGAGGCAGAAGAAGTGTTTGAGAAGGGAAAAAAGAATAGTTCAGAATGTTCTGAAAGCTGGGTTTGCCATAAAGAAAAGCAAGGTCAGGGGACCTGCACAGGACATCCAATTCTTGGGCGTCAAAAGGCAGGATGGCCGCCGTCATGTGCCTATGGATGTGGTTAACAAGATAGCAACTATGTCTTTGCCAGCTAAGAAGATGGAAACACAGGCTTTCGTAAGCCGCCTGGGGTTTTGGAGAATGCATATTCCACATTATAGTCAGCTTGCGAGGCCCCCCTATCGAGTGACCCAGAAGAAGAACCATTTTGAATGTGGCCTTGAGCAACAACAGGCCTTTGGGCAGATCAAAGAGGAAATAGCTTGTGCGGTAGCTCTTGGGCCTGTTCAGACTGGGCCAGCCCTGCAAAATATACTCTACACTGCAGCTGGGTAGCATGGTATCACTTGGAGCTGCTGGCAAAGAACATCAAGAGAAACGCGAGGTTGACCATTAGGGTTTTGGAGCCGGGAATATTGCGGACCAGAAGGCCCACTACACTCCAACTGAAAAAGAAATATTAGCAGCGTATGAGGGGGTTTGAGCATCCTCAGAAGTTGTTGGGAAAGAAGGGTGTCTCCTCTTGGCACTGCAATTTCCTGTGCTACACTAGACGTTCAAAGGAAGCATCCCTTCGACATATCGTGCAAGCAGTGCTACATGGAATAAGTGAGTGGGTAGCACTGATCACACAACGAGCTCGCCTGGGGAAACCCAATTGCCCGAGAATCCCTGAAAGCAGGCAGAGATTTTGGAGCATTGATTTGGAAGGTCACTCGTGCTCAGGAAGGAAGCACCACCACATAATGAGTTATCAGAAGATGAAAGAGGCCATGCTCTCTTTTGTGATGGATCCTGCCTTGTGGTTGGGAACCATCAGAGGTGGAAAGCTGCTGTGTGGAGTCCCACACAACGAGTTGTTGAGGCCACTGAAGGAGAAGAAAAGTGGCTTGTACTGTGTCTCTATACTGACTCCTGGATGGTGGCTACAGCAATGGAAGAAGACCAATTGGCAGTGCAGGGGTAAACCCATCTGGGCTGCTGTGTTGTGGCAGGGCATCACTGCACGGATAGGAAACACGGCTCTGAAGGAACGTCACGTAGATGCTTAGATGTCCAAAAGCCACGCCCCTGAGGAACATCACAAAAATGAACAGCCAGATAAGGCTGCCAAAATTGAAATAGCTCAGGTAGACTTAGACTGGGAGCAGAAGTGTGAACTCTTTACAGCCCGATGGGCCCATGAAACATCAGGACATCTAGGAAAAGATGCAACCTACAGATGAGCTTGTGATCGAGGGGTCGGCCTGACCACGGAGGCTATCACACAGGTCACCCATGAATGCGAAACATGTGCTGCAATCAAGTGAGCCGCATGAGTAAAATCTCCTTGGAATAGATGGCCAAATTGGGTTTTAAATATCGTGATGAGGCCTGGCAAATTGACTATATTGGACCACTGCCATGAACACAGCAAGGCAAGAGCTTGCATACTCATCGTGGTAGAGGCAACTACTGGTTGGCGGGAAAAATACCCTGTAAACCATGCTATTGCTCAAAAATCTCTCTTGGGCCTTGAGAGACACATTTTGTGGTGACATGGTACCCCAGAAGGGATGGAATCAATGAGTCTCATTTATGAAATGGACCCATAAACTCTTAGGCAAAGCAACATGCATTGAGTGGATATATCACATCCCTTATCACCCACAGGCCTCTGGAAAGACTGAGAGGTATGATGGACTGCTGATGACTATGTCCAAGAGGGTTAGGCAATCGGGCATGGAAGCACTGGGATGCAAATTTAGCAGAAGCCACTTGGCTGGTTAACACCAGAGGATCTGCTAACCGCACTGGTCCTGCCCAAACAAACCCCCTACATACTGTGGGAAGAGATAAGGTCCCCATACTACACACAGGGAAGTGGCTAAGGAGGTCGGTGTGGAATTCTCCTCCCATGGGAGAAGGCAAACCCATTAAATGGGATTGTCTTTGCTCAAGGACCTGGGTGTACTTGGTGGGCAATGCAGAAGGATGGGGAGACCTGGTGTGTGCCTCAAGGAGATTCAACCTTGGGGGAAAAATAATGAGTGTAAATTGTATGTTGCAGGAAGTAAAGTATCAGGAGTGACATGAACCGAAGATGAGCGAATTTTACGAGGCGTGAGGAGAGTGCGATGATAGCCCAGGCAGGGCCGGTGTCGGTGCTGAACGATCGAGTGTGTCGCTTCTGTCCCGAGCACCCATCTTGATGGAATGGAGCCCAAGTCGCGGCCTGTTTTTTAAACATCTGGAGGGGTGGAGGAAGCCCACGAAATGGGAAGCTATCATCTGTCTTTGAAAAGGAAGTGGGACGGTAGTTAATGAAAATGTATACGTGTGTTGGGCATAAAGATGGTTTAAGCGTTGTAAGCGTTGGTAAGAAGGGATTTCAGTCATGACAAATAAATGCAGTGGAATAATTAGAAGACAGATATATGTATGTAAATATATAGATATATAGAATTCTGTGGGGTCTGAGTATGATGCAAATGGTGGGGAGTAAGGGGTGGAGATTGTACTGGGTGTGGCTGAGATGGAGTTCATTTTCCCCATAGCGGCCGTCAGTGCCATGCTTTGCATTTGTATCTAGAAAGGTGTTGATAACACATCAGTGTTTTGGCTACTGCTGGGCAGTGTTGGCACAGCATCAGCGCTGTCTCTCCAGCATTCTGCCCCCCATCAGAAGGCTGGGGGTGGGCAAGATCCTGGGAGGAGACACCACTAGACCAGGTGACCCAAACTGGCCAGAGGGCTATTCTATACCATATGACTTCAGCTCAGAAATAAAAGCTAAGTCAAGGAGGGGGAAGGGAGCACATTCGTTATTTACAGCGTTTGCCTTTCGGAGCAACCCCTACGCGTGCTGAAGCCCTGCTTCTTGGAAAGTGGTCGGACAGTGCTTGCTGATGGGAACCAGGGGATATAATATTTGTTTTTCCTGTTTGCTTTTTCGTGCAAAACCTTTCTCTTTTCCTTTAGTAAACTGCCTCATCTCACCCTGTGAGCTGTTTTCCATCTTATTTTCTCTCTGTGTCAAGCTGAGAAGGAGGAGTGATAGAGCGGCTCTGTGGGCACCTGGCATCCAGGCAAGGTCGACCCACCACGGATGCTTTTGATGCCGTCCAGGTGTTGGTAGGATAAGGACACTGATAATGCGGGTAAATAATTGGCTGCGGAGCTGGTGCTCGCAACAGCGTTCTGGGTTCTATGAGCATGGGACCCTGTTTTTGGATCAGCATCTGCTTGGGAGAGCGGGGCTCCACCTCACTAAGCGGGGCAAAGATATTTTTGCCAGTAGGATAGCTGGCCTCATTAGGAGGGCTTTAAACTAAAAGTGAGGGTGCGAGGAGGGAGAGGGAGAGAATAATCAGCAGCCCTGTGCGGGACCGATGGACAGGGTCAATGAGCAAAGGGCCGGGCAAGAGTTCCAGTACCTGGAAGTCCCCCTTAGAACCCAAAGGCGGTGGTGGATGGCATAGCTGCAAGTGTGCCCAGCAGAAAGATCTCCTTGGACAAGTAAGTTTTAAAAGAGGAGTTTGACAGGAAGCACGGACTCCGGGTACACGGACGGGAGTTCGATGCCAGGTATTGTACGCTGCCCCAGGCTGAGCGACGGCCTGCCTTCAGGCTGCACAAAAGGAAGGTAAGCCAGAATGTAACCTCGGGGTGACTGACATAAGTAACTCCTGAGATGAAGGAGACCGGATGCATTTCTGTGCTCGGGGTAGAAGGAAGAACACTCCCCCATCTCCCAAAGTGCCCCTACATAACAGACAGGATGCTCCTGGTTTGAAGACTGAAGAGCACATGAGGAAGGGACAGGACCCAGAACAAAGCCAACCATGCAAAGCTGACCTAACCACCTGCCCACGTTAGAACCAGTGCGACCAGAGAAGCACATCCAGGTATTAGTAATTGGAGATTTCCTCCTGAGAAACACCGAGACACCCATTTCCCACCCAGACGATTTCTCTAGAGAACTCTGCTGCCTACCAGGAGCTCCCATTCATGGTGTCACTGAGAGGCTGCCGAGGCTGGTGAACCCTACAGCTCATCATCTGCTCCTACTCTTCTCTGTAGGGTCTGATGAGGCAACTTAGAACCCTCCCAAGAGGTCTATTATGTCTGAAGGAGCGATGTTAAAAGGATGGGGAGCACAGGTGATGGTCTCCTCTTTTGGTGTCTGGTCTGAGGAAGGGGTCCAGGAAGGAGGAGACAGACCGAACAGCTGAATGCTGGGATGCGTAGCTGGCGCCATACTCAAGGTTTTGGCTTCTATGGTCATGGGTCTACCTTTAAGAAGCCAGGTCTGTCGGGAGCTGATGGGATTCACGCGACCAAGTGGGGCAAGATCGTCTTTGCCAGTTAGCTGGTTAGACTTACAAGGAGGGCTTTAAACGAGACTCAGCGGGCAAAGACAATGGAGTTTCGAGCAACAGAGAAGAGCCAGGGGCTGGTGGTGTGTTAGGAACCGAGAGGGGAATACTTGAGAACTGCTGCAAAGAAATTGGGGCTTGATCCTTGTCCAAAAATGTGACACAGTTAACAGCCCAACGGAAGTGCCTCTGTACCAATGCATGCAGTATGCATAAGAAAGAGGAGCTGGAAACCACTGTGCAGCCGGAAAGCTAACAGTGTAATCACTACAGTAAAAATATACTGGGACAACTCAATGACTGGAGCTCCGCAATCAGTGGCTATAAATGGGTCAGAAGGAAGGAGAGGCGGAGGTGACCCTCTATGTAAACCAAAATAAGAGGGATTTCCTGTACAGAGCTGTCTTTGAAAGACAGCGATGAACAGGTTGAGAGCTTATGGGTGAAAATTAGAGGCCAAGCTGTTGTGTTAAGAGTAAGAAATTTGGCAGAAAATAAAGCCCCTTGCGTTCCAGCTGGTCCTCAGAGGTCAGAGGGACTGGGTGGGGTTAGGCTTATTTTCCGATTACAACCAATTCAGCACTGCGAGTCTGGTTGCGTTCTCTAAGAACCTTTGCGAGTGCAGATTCAGGAACAGAGTGTTTTTTCTGAAGTTACAGAAATAGAGATTTGGAACTGCCATTGAGAAGTGCACGAGCTGTGGTAGAACTCTAATAACATTGTGCTAACCCATGCAATACTAATAACAATCGTATGCGGAAGCTTCCCAGGAAGTTGTCCCCACTTGGGAGGAGGGAGAAGAGAGCAGCCCAGCAATTGTCTCCAAGGTCTTTTGGGAATTCCTCATAACTAGGTGAAATTACTACCCTCCTTTTATACAGCCCAATCTTCTCCTCCTTGCGTATAGCATGATATAAGCAAAGAACTGAGCAATATAATCATATATGTGGTAGCAGTTTTTGGCCGTGGTGTCCTTGAAAGTTCTGGTCATATGGCTTTGTTCCATGCTGTGCCATTTGTCAGAGACAAAAGAGGACAATCCTCACTGCCACTGAACTCCTCCTTTGGCCAACTTGTCCTTTCTAGACATCATCTATGGGGATCTCCATCCATAAAGATAATGTTGAGCTAACATGGTGAAGGCCATAGAAATTATGCCTTAGGCCTTGGCCGGCTCTGGAGTCATCATCCCACCCAAGTTAACAAAGCAAATTTCGTGGTTGCTGTCTACTATAGGCTGCTGGATCAAGAGGATGAGGTCAATGTAAGAAATCAGGCAAGCAAGGCAGGAGATGAGCGTGGCAGAGTAACGGCCTTCTCTTCAGGTCGAGCTGAAGCGCAAGGAGGATATGCATAGGTAGTAGAAGCAGGGACACGCATTCTGGAAGAATCTAAAGATGCTGCTCGGGTCTGTAGGGATGGGACCAGAAAAGCT
Source organism: Zosterops lateralis (assembly GCF_965231275.1). Taxonomy (NCBI): domain Eukaryota; kingdom Metazoa; phylum Chordata; class Aves; order Passeriformes; family Zosteropidae; genus Zosterops; species Zosterops lateralis. The sequence goes on along the minus strand of NC_139801.1, from coordinate 27,820,813 downwards.
AAGGCAAAGCTGGAGCTGAATTTGGCAGGGGATGTAAAGAATCATAAGATGGGCTTCCACAGCTGCGTTGGTCAGAAAGTAAGACTAAATAATGCGTAACAGCTCTCCTCCCTTGCTGATAAATAAGCCAGGAGGTCTAGTGGCCAGCAACATGGAGAAGGCTGTGGTACCCGGCGAGTCATTTTCCTCTGTTTTCACTGGCACGGTTACCAAACCTCTTGTGACTCTGAACCTCAAGGCAGGGACTTGGGGAACAAAGTCCTTTCCACCAAAGGAAACGATCTGTTCTGAGACCACCCGAGGAACCTGTGCATACACAAGTCCTGCACCTGGGCAGGCACAACCCCATGCACCAGTACGTGCTGGAGGTCGATCGGCTGGAAAGCAGCTCTGCAAAATAGGACAATGTGTCCTTGCCACAAAGGCGACCAAGGATATCCTTAGCCTGATGTAGAGGAAAGCAGAGTTTGTATATGTTACAAGACAGTTGTGTGGACCATTCAAGGTGCTCACTGTCCCCGGGACTGCAGGGCACCACAGACCACCCTTGGGCAGCTTTGAGGGCACTGCCTATTTTTCTAAAAGACTCCTATCCAGCTTAGCGCAAATCCTACTCTCTTGAGCCCTCAAGCCAGCAGTGCCGAACGCACGCTTTGTATTTTATTTGCTTCCAGGAGACGTGCAGCTTAGAAACGACTGCAATGGAAGTGGGGCTTTCAGCAAACAGTGTGGAGCAACTTCTGCCGGTTTTTCAAGATGTCCTGAGAAGTTAAGGCCAGGCCTGCCCTGCCCTGCCCTGCCCTGCTCAAAGCAGTCAATTGAGTGGAGGGAGCAGCACCAAAAAGGCACAGGCACCTTTGGGGTGGACTTGATGCGGTAACAAATAACAAGAGGTAGTACTTGTAGCTACTACAGCCTCTTCTGCGACCTCGTAGCCCGCCCTCAGGGTCGCAGCACTACACGGAGCAGATCCATCCGCGCCCCGCGGGCACCAGGTCGACGAGGGCCGACCCGCCAAGGGGGCGGGGAAAAGCGAAAAAGACAGGCGAGACAGCAAATCGAGACGCGGGCGACGATCCGTCGGCCCAATGGGCGCCGCGGAGGGCCCGGCTTAGTGGAGGAAGTGGCGGGGCGGACACGGGCGTTGTCCTTGGCTGACGCGAGTATCGGTGTGCTGGCCTCTCGCCCTGGTGGCGCCACTACTATCTTCGGAAAGTTCATCGGCAAGGCGTTTCTCTGGTATCGTCAGCGACGAGGACTGGGAGGTAGCCGCGGCTTTGCTCTGTGCGCGGTTCCTCTTCCCTTCCTCCCCCTCCTCGCGCGCTTGCGGGCATCTGAGCCGAGGACACCCGGTGCGGGGCACCCGGGCGCGCGGTAGGGCGTGCGGCGGCGCTGCTGCTGCGGGTGGGTGGGTGCAGGGACGCGGGACGGACCGGGCTTCTTCTGGGTTGTGGCGCTCTCTGCTGCACCATCCCGATAGTTTGTTCCGTGCCCCGCCCCCACCCCTCCGGCTGCCGCGGGCGTACTGGGTTGCTGGTGTTGTCCGGGCTCGCCTCGCATCCCACCCCCAGCGTGTCCTGTGCGCGCCTAGAGAAGGGCCTCCGACGGTAACTTGGTCTCAGTCTGTCTCCTAACAGCATCGATGAAGTTTCGCAGCTTATCTGTACTAGACTTTGGTTTTGAACCCCCAGACTGGATTATGAGGGCGAGGAATTACGTCTTTTTCTAGGATTAAAAAAAAAAAAAAAAAATTAAGGAAAAAAAAAAGAAGTTTACAAAGTGATCATGCTGCAGGCTGCATTAGCTTTCCAGAACTCGTTTCTCTGGGGAAGTAAGACCGTGATAACAGCATGCTTGCAAGTGTCACGGGTGTTGGCACTGGAAACTAGAGTGAGCTGCTTAGACCGGGGGAAAAACAATGCAGTCGTTGCCTATGCAATGTTAACTTTAAGGTAGTATCCCATATGATTTAGTTATTAAAATGCTGAAAGTTATCAGTTAGGGATTCCTTCTGCTTTTGAAGGTAGGGTTTGCATGCAGTATGGAAGACAGACTCGTCCTATGCACTCGCAGGCTTCCTGTCATTATGCGTGTGTTTGATACTTGAGCCCCCTGTCCTGTGGGAAATGAATGGCCGCTGCTCTTCCACTTCACTGAACTCTTTGCCGATTCGGTTAAGCCATTTGTCTCCAGTCTCTGCGTGGACCACATCCAATAGAAAAACTGCTTAGGAAAGAATCAGCCCGAACTAAAACATGCTGGAGGTTGTTAATTGCAAGTAGTGGCCTGTCTCCTTCCCCCATGGTCTTGCATGACGAATCCCACTTCTGGAGGGGGCTCTGTAAATATACTGTATTTTGGGTATAGAAAGCATAATAATCAATGTTCTGGCTTGTGTTTGGGGTATCTGGTAATCTGCTTCTGTAGGAGTTCAGTGGGGCAGATGGGTTTGCATAAGCTATTACCTTTCTCTGAAGCCGGTTATGTTTTAACTGTTTGCTCTTCCTCCAGTGCCGTGCATTCCATGATCGTTCGCCCCTAGACGGGCACTTTTCCTAGTCATGCCTAAGGAGCCAATTATTGAGTTGTCTGAAGCAGGAGATTCTGGTGAATCTGTAAGTACTGTGGGAGTTTTCTTTATGCTAAACTGTACCTGTAGGTAGTGCCTCATTTACTAGACTCTTTCCCATCCCCCCTTTCCCCCTTGATAGGGCACAGTAGGCTACTTTGGGTTTTCTGGCGCTATCATCTCTTGCCTCTAGCTTGTAATGGAGTTGAGCTTTTTGACTAAAAGCAGTGCTATAAAGCAGTGCTGGTCCCTGGGTATGTACTTCTGGTGCAAAATGCAGTGTTGTTTTGGAGTGCAGTCAGGTGCCTATCGTTGTGGTTTAGAGTCAGAGTAGTAGTACTCCTAACATGGAGAGGAGGGCTTGGGGTTTTTGGCAGGTCAGGGGCAAGGAAGGGCAAAGCTGGTTGAGAGGTGCTGGATGTTTTGCTTTAAGCTATGAAAGCCATGTTCAAAGACTTTGTAAACCCATGCAAAAGGCGGCCTCAAGTTTATTTTCCAGCAGGATTGGTTATGTTGCCTGAAGACACAATGGGGGCTTTAACCCGGAGACAGTGTCAGCTTCTGTGGCTGTTTTGTAGTCCTTTGCTGTCTAGCTTTGGAAAAATTGCCTAGCTCTCTTTTGCCCCTATAGCGTGCATAATTGGTCTTTGTAGCTTTGCTTGGAAAGCTTTAGTTGCCGGAGGTTGGACGGACATTAATTTGATATGCAGTGGTTGAACTGCTAGGAATTGGCTAGCTGCATTCTCTGGGTGGTTCTCTGCTCTCGTTCCTTCCTTTCCTGCCCTCTCCCGTCTTTATGTGTTCCTTTATTCATTTTATTTTACTTATTTATGGGTTTGTACTTCCTTCTCCAGCTTCTTGGGCATGTAATGATTGTTGGCGAGATGTGTGTTGCTCACCTGGGCCTGACCAATGGATTCCGGATGGTTGTGGATGAAGGGCCCGAGGGTGGGCAGTCTGTCTATCGCATACATCTACCCGTTCTGGGTGGCCGTCAGTCGGACTGGCCGCCTGGCTAAGATTTTGGCACCGCAAGAGCTGCTGCACGTGTACAAATCGCCACTGAATGGATTTCATCTGTTGCCCATCAGTCTAGCAGCTTTTGATGTGTAATTTTTTTTTTTTTTTTTTGCCGTGTGTCTGTGGAAGGTAATAAAAGCCTTGAGCAGCAGTTGCACAATAAAGATTTGTCATGGGGATATCATCTCCGTCTTGCGCGTCTTACTGAGGGGAAGTAGTTCTGCAAATTCAAACGGTGTCTCCCGCGACTGCACCAACTGCACGTGCATGTGGAATGTTTCAGCCAGGTAACAGCATTTCAGAGATAGATGGTGATTTGCCTGTTCATTTGAAGCCTGAAGCTGGAAGCGTTTAGCAGTCTCTCACGTCTTGTAGGAAGCAAAGTCTTAGCTCTTTGGCAGTGGCATGCCAAGGTACAGAAAGTCTGTGTGGGCTGCTGCTAAAACTGTAGAAGATACTGTGTGCGAGGAGGCTACATGCATGCTTTCCAAGGGTGGATTCATCATGGTGCACTGTGTTGGAAGCATCGACCTCCTGTTGGACCTGGGTGTCCTGGTTACAGGAGTAGGGTGCCAGTTTAGCACTATGTGCATGTAAGCAAACTGTATTGTACCACCCTCTATGTCATTCCTGATGAACTGCCAACAATGGATCTACTTGCAGTAGCTGCCTACTGTACACCCAACACCTCAGGCTACAAAATGGCTATTAAATGAGAAAAGGGAGAAGAGGCAACCCTTCCCAGGCAGGGTAGTGTTTTTCTTTTTCTTCACCCAAATGACTCAGCCATGATAACTCCCCTGTGGGGAAGCACCAGCTCATTCCCACCCAGCCTGAGGGGTCATCTCTGCTAATGGGCCATAATGGACTCAATGGCACTAGCAGAATGGGCAGCTGCAGTGACTCAGACCATCAGAGACTCCCAAAATATCCCATGACTCACAGTATTGCATTCCTCCACTGTGAAACTCCCTGTCCTGGGGGAGGTACTGAGCATTCCCACCTGAACCTGAGCATATATATAATCTTTGGGTTTGGGGACTTTGGGCACCACCACTTGACAGATCCAAAGGAGGACCAAAACATCAACAGGACTGCGACCATTACTTCAACAGGACTGTGGCCATCACTCTGACCAGCAGGGTGCCAGTTTATGCTCTTGACTTTGTGGGTTAAAACCAGTTCTCTCTGTATCATTGTTTAGTAAATTGTAACTCCGACCTGTAATCTCTCTTGAGGCAGATGTGTGGGATTATTTTTCTCCTGCCGGTTTACATTTAAACCAGCATGCTGGGTGATTGCCATAGGTTTTAGAAGTCTCTGTCACCTGGTGGAATTTTATGTCTCGCCTCGCAGGCAAGGTTGTGGATACTTAGCTCCAAACCGAAGAGAGCCAAGGGTTATGAAACCCAGATCCACTGGAGAATTGTAGGATCCTAGACCAGCCCAGGTGTGAAGGGACTTTGAAAGATCATCTGGTGCAGCCTTCTGTGGGAAAGGGAGCCTAGATGAGATTATTTAGTGCCCTGTCCAATTGCATCTTGAAAACCTCCAGCAATGGGGACTGGTGCAACTTGTGCCCGTTGTCCCTTGTCTTCTCCATGTGGCTCCCTTGAAGTACTAGAATACTGTGAGGAGGTTCCCCCTGAGCCTAGGCAGGTGCCTAACATTTTGCAACTAATTCCTTTGTCGTTGCTAGCCTTCATGCAGCCCCTAGCTGCTTTTAGATGTTCCTCCACAGCTTTTGGATCATGCTGAGCCCATTTGTCCGAGTATTTAGGACTTAGGCTTATTCCCTGCTTCTGTAAGTATTCAGTGATATCTCTTGCCATCCCTCCGACTATGCCAATTGGTGTTTTAGGTCGCTTAAAGTATCACCGGAAAAGGTATCAGCAAAAGCAGGTTCTCCAGCCCTTTGAGCATCTTCATGGCCCTCCTTGGGACCCTCTCCAGTCTGTCCGCCTCTTTTTATTGACTTCTGGGGACCAGAACTGGACACAGAGTGTTGCCTGCAGGCATGGCCTCTGTGAGAAGAGGCCAGGGTCTGCTCTGCGCTAGACACAGCTAGTTTTCACCAGCTAGGCACCAGACTCCCTGAGAGGCAAAGCTGAGCAACTCAGCAAAGCTGGTGGCACCCCTGTGTAAGCATATTTAAGAAAGGGTGTAAAGCGCTGTCTGGGGCAGGTATTTCCCTGCTGCCCTCAGATCTGGCAGGTGGCTGTGTCCTGAAGGAACTTTTTCATCTTATTTTCTCCTCCTGTCCTCTTGAGGAGGGGTGGTGAGAGAGCAGCTGGTTGGGCCCCTGGCAGCCAGCCGAGGTCTGACATCATAAAGCCTAAAAGGCATATTCTTCCACGTAGAAGGTGACTGGTGGTTTAGAGATTTTAGGAGCAGGAAAATTAATTAGGGGCTGAATGTTGATTTGAGCGTAGGGCAGGTACCAATCCGTCTTCTATAACTGCAATTTCAGCAGCAGAGGACAGCTGAGAATCAGGCCCCAGTGATGCTGGTTTGGGTGTTGCTAAGATGGAGTTTATTTCCCCATAGCAGCTCTCACAGTGCCGTGTGTCACGAGAAAAAGGGAGGCTTCCTCGACCCTTCGTGTGGGGAGATTTACTCAGTCTTTAGTGTTTAATTTGTCTGCGTTTCAGGAAAGTTGAGACCATTGCGCCCGACCGGTCCGTCAGCATCCCGTTGGGGGAGATCCTTCACTGAGCAGTCCTACTGGATCAGAGGGTGGTTCTCCTGACTTAGGGAAACGCACCAACAGTGCAAGGGAGACCCCTCAGCAGGTCTTCCCCTTTACCCATTGTGTTACCTGCTGCTGGCGACTGGTAGCGTCTGCCAAGGATTCACACTGGCAGTTTATGGAATAACACTCTTTATTAATATAAATAGTGACAGGTTAGTGTTCTAAGATTGTTGGTGATAGTGTCTGACTGCAAAAAATATATTTGAAGGAATATACAGACAAGCTCTAATCCCCAATAAAATGTTCAGCATGCATAGAGTATGATTCCTATCCAATAGGCATCTCTATGGGGGAGAAGACAGGTTCAGCCCATCAACTGATCCCAGCAGCTACCATGGATTCTTCCCTAACTTTTCCCCATTCTCGACTTATTTTTATACTATTTCTGTGTGTTTAGGTGGAGCTCGAGTGACTCTAGTCATACATACTTTTGTTACTGATTGGTGTAAAATTCTCTTGCTTTGCTTTTAAAGATACAGTCAAAAGGAATATAGAGGGCATGCCCAGTGAGGGGTGGTTGCACTTTGGAGGTGGGTAACTTTGGGATGGAGGTGTGCGTTAATATTATTTATTGGGCTTTAATGAAGCGAGTTCATCTAAGGAGAGAGATTTCACCACAGTTGCTGGCTCAGCAGTAAGACATCTTCCCCTATCTCCCCTGGTTGACAGGTGGCATGCGGTTTATCAGCTGCAAAGTACCATTGCGTTCCCTTCCCTGCAAGGATTTCTGCAGAGCCTGGCCTTCGCTCCGCTCCACCCTCCATTCCATCCCCCTTAGCAGGTGCGTGTGTATGGGGAATCATCGCGGAATAGGTTTCAAGTCATGCCAACTGCATTCCATCCAGGGAGCCGCAACTGTGATTTACCCTATAATTCCCGTACTGTTTTAACTCCTGTAAGGATGTTAATATAACTCCTAAGTTTCCTCTAATTGAATCCCCAGTTACCGGTCCACAGGGTCCCCAGTCATTTTCCCACACCGTGCTTTGCATTGGTAGCTAGAAAGGTGTTGATAACACACCAGCATTTTGGCTACTGCTGAGCAGTGTTGGCACAGCATCAGTGCCGTCTCTCCAACATTCTGCCCCAGCATCAGCAGGCTGGGGGTGGGGCAAGATCCTAGGAGGAGACACAACCAGGACAGCTGACCCAAACTGGCCAGAGGGATATTCCATACCATGTGACGTCAGCTCAGAAATAAAAGCAAAGTAAAGGAGGAGGAAAGGGGGGCATTTCTTATTTACAGTGTTTGCCTTCCGGAGAAACTGCTACGTGTGCGGAAGTCCTGCTTCCCGGGAAGTGGCTAGACAGTGCTCGCTGATCGAAACTAGACAATAAATTTGGGTTTTTTCCCTCTCCTTGTTCATGCACAAACTTTCACTTTTGCTTTAGTAAACTGCCTTATCTCAATCTGCAAGTTGTTTTTCATCTCTCCTGTCCAGCTGGGAAGGGAGAGAGATAGAGTTGTTTGGTGAACACCTGGCATCTAGCCGAGATAAACCCACACCAGTCCTTTTCGGTTCCTAATGTGGGCCGAGACAATGGCAGTTATATATCTTGCATGGTATAGTAATATTAGTTACTGAGTAGCAAGCTCCTGTGCGGGACATGGAGTTTGTCAGGTGCGCTGCTTATCTCTTTGTTTTGTTGAGTTTGAGAACATGTTAATACAAACAGTGGCTCTGTGCTTTGCTGTGACATTGATGTCTTTGTTGTGCTGGGGGAGCTATTTTCTGGGGACAATGAGGGAATCCCTCTCCCTATCTGGGATTGATGTAGATTGTTTTAGAATGCAGGCGGCCGCATTCCTCGTTCATCCTTATGTGAAGCTGTTGAATGCTATTAATACTAATAACTAATACTGTTGGCACACTATGGGGTTTGTGGAATCTGGTGTCATCCTGGTGTAAGACAAAACAAACTGTAGGTGAGGAGATACCGAAATGTGCCCTGAAGCGGCTGGTCGCTGGATGGCAGTGCGTGTGGAAGGATTTGGGCAGGTTCCTAGAGTGGTTATCACCTCCCATTGCCTGGGACTCTACACCTAAACAGGTAATGCACCCTGGCAAACTGAGGCGTCACCTGACAGAAGGGTGCCTTGCCTAACCGGATGAAACCCAGCAGCTTCTCGCCCTGTACGGGGGCCTCTTGAGCCACAGTTCAGTGCTCTCAGAGGAGTGTGGCTGAGGCAGGGACCCAAACTGCATTTGAGGATGCTATGGCTGAGATAGGGACCCAAACAAAAACAACTACAGTAATTGCCCCCAGAAGTGACAAAGAAAAAGTGGATAAGGAGAGCCAAGGAGCGATCAGCAAGACTCACTCACCTTTTAGTAGTCCCATGTGGCCAGTGCAAAAGTCTGACGGAGGGTGGAGGTGAACAGTAGACCATCGTGGCCTGAATGAAGTAACGCCCCCACTGAGTGCTGCTGTACCGGACATGTTAGAGCTCCAATATGAACTGGAGTCGAAGGCAGCCAGGTGGTATGCTGCACTTGGCTTTGTCAATGCATTCTTCTCAATTCCTTTGGCAACAGAGTGCAGACCACGGTTTGCTCTCATGTGGCGGGGTGTCCAAAACACCTGGAATCGAGTGCCCCGGGGATGGAAACGCAGCCCTACCACCTCTCATGGACTGATCCAAAGCGTACTGGAGAGGGGTGATGCCCCTGAACATCTACAATACGTTTGTGGCATCATTGTGTGGGGCAGTGAGGCAGAAGAAGTGTTTGAGAAGGGAAAAAAGAATAGTTCAGAATGTTCTGAAAGCTGGGTTTGCCATAAAGAAAAGCAAGGTCAGGGGACCTGCACAGGACATCCAATTCTTGGGCGTCAAAAGGCAGGATGGCCGCCGTCATGTGCCTATGGATGTGGTTAACAAGATAGCAACTATGTCTTTGCCAGCTAAGAAGATGGAAACACAGGCTTTCGTAAGCCGCCTGGGGTTTTGGAGAATGCATATTCCACATTATAGTCAGCTTGCGAGGCCCCCCTATCGAGTGACCCAGAAGAAGAACCATTTTGAATGTGGCCTTGAGCAACAACAGGCCTTTGGGCAGATCAAAGAGGAAATAGCTTGTGCGGTAGCTCTTGGGCCTGTTCAGACTGGGCCAGCCCTGCAAAATATACTCTACACTGCAGCTGGGTAGCATGGTATCACTTGGAGCTGCTGGCAAAGAACATCAAGAGAAACGCGAGGTTGACCATTAGGGTTTTGGAGCCGGGAATATTGCGGACCAGAAGGCCCACTACACTCCAACTGAAAAAGAAATATTAGCAGCGTATGAGGGGGTTTGAGCATCCTCAGAAGTTGTTGGGAAAGAAGGGTGTCTCCTCTTGGCACTGCAATTTCCTGTGCTACACTAGACGTTCAAAGGAAGCATCCCTTCGACATATCGTGCAAGCAGTGCTACATGGAATAAGTGAGTGGGTAGCACTGATCACACAACGAGCTCGCCTGGGGAAACCCAATTGCCCGAGAATCCCTGAAAGCAGGCAGAGATTTTGGAGCATTGATTTGGAAGGTCACTCGTGCTCAGGAAGGAAGCACCACCACATAATGAGTTATCAGAAGATGAAAGAGGCCATGCTCTCTTTTGTGATGGATCCTGCCTTGTGGTTGGGAACCATCAGAGGTGGAAAGCTGCTGTGTGGAGTCCCACACAACGAGTTGTTGAGGCCACTGAAGGAGAAGAAAAGTGGCTTGTACTGTGTCTCTATACTGACTCCTGGATGGTGGCTACAGCAATGGAAGAAGACCAATTGGCAGTGCAGGGGTAAACCCATCTGGGCTGCTGTGTTGTGGCAGGGCATCACTGCACGGATAGGAAACACGGCTCTGAAGGAACGTCACGTAGATGCTTAGATGTCCAAAAGCCACGCCCCTGAGGAACATCACAAAAATGAACAGCCAGATAAGGCTGCCAAAATTGAAATAGCTCAGGTAGACTTAGACTGGGAGCAGAAGTGTGAACTCTTTACAGCCCGATGGGCCCATGAAACATCAGGACATCTAGGAAAAGATGCAACCTACAGATGAGCTTGTGATCGAGGGGTCGGCCTGACCACGGAGGCTATCACACAGGTCACCCATGAATGCGAAACATGTGCTGCAATCAAGTGAGCCGCATGAGTAAAATCTCCTTGGAATAGATGGCCAAATTGGGTTTTAAATATCGTGATGAGGCCTGGCAAATTGACTATATTGGACCACTGCCATGAACACAGCAAGGCAAGAGCTTGCATACTCATCGTGGTAGAGGCAACTACTGGTTGGCGGGAAAAATACCCTGTAAACCATGCTATTGCTCAAAAATCTCTCTTGGGCCTTGAGAGACACATTTTGTGGTGACATGGTACCCCAGAAGGGATGGAATCAATGAGTCTCATTTATGAAATGGACCCATAAACTCTTAGGCAAAGCAACATGCATTGAGTGGATATATCACATCCCTTATCACCCACAGGCCTCTGGAAAGACTGAGAGGTATGATGGACTGCTGATGACTATGTCCAAGAGGGTTAGGCAATCGGGCATGGAAGCACTGGGATGCAAATTTAGCAGAAGCCACTTGGCTGGTTAACACCAGAGGATCTGCTAACCGCACTGGTCCTGCCCAAACAAACCCCCTACATACTGTGGGAAGAGATAAGGTCCCCATACTACACACAGGGAAGTGGCTAAGGAGGTCGGTGTGGAATTCTCCTCCCATGGGAGAAGGCAAACCCATTAAATGGGATTGTCTTTGCTCAAGGACCTGGGTGTACTTGGTGGGCAATGCAGAAGGATGGGGAGACCTGGTGTGTGCCTCAAGGAGATTCAACCTTGGGGGAAAAATAATGAGTGTAAATTGTATGTTGCAGGAAGTAAAGTATCAGGAGTGACATGAACCGAAGATGAGCGAATTTTACGAGGCGTGAGGAGAGTGCGATGATAGCCCAGGCAGGGCCGGTGTCGGTGCTGAACGATCGAGTGTGTCGCTTCTGTCCCGAGCACCCATCTTGATGGAATGGAGCCCAAGTCGCGGCCTGTTTTTTAAACATCTGGAGGGGTGGAGGAAGCCCACGAAATGGGAAGCTATCATCTGTCTTTGAAAAGGAAGTGGGACGGTAGTTAATGAAAATGTATACGTGTGTTGGGCATAAAGATGGTTTAAGCGTTGTAAGCGTTGGTAAGAAGGGATTTCAGTCATGACAAATAAATGCAGTGGAATAATTAGAAGACAGATATATGTATGTAAATATATAGATATATAGAATTCTGTGGGGTCTGAGTATGATGCAAATGGTGGGGAGTAAGGGGTGGAGATTGTACTGGGTGTGGCTGAGATGGAGTTCATTTTCCCCATAGCGGCCGTCAGTGCCATGCTTTGCATTTGTATCTAGAAAGGTGTTGATAACACATCAGTGTTTTGGCTACTGCTGGGCAGTGTTGGCACAGCATCAGCGCTGTCTCTCCAGCATTCTGCCCCCCATCAGAAGGCTGGGGGTGGGCAAGATCCTGGGAGGAGACACCACTAGACCAGGTGACCCAAACTGGCCAGAGGGCTATTCTATACCATATGACTTCAGCTCAGAAATAAAAGCTAAGTCAAGGAGGGGGAAGGGAGCACATTCGTTATTTACAGCGTTTGCCTTTCGGAGCAACCCCTACGCGTGCTGAAGCCCTGCTTCTTGGAAAGTGGTCGGACAGTGCTTGCTGATGGGAACCAGGGGATATAATATTTGTTTTTCCTGTTTGCTTTTTCGTGCAAAACCTTTCTCTTTTCCTTTAGTAAACTGCCTCATCTCACCCTGTGAGCTGTTTTCCATCTTATTTTCTCTCTGTGTCAAGCTGAGAAGGAGGAGTGATAGAGCGGCTCTGTGGGCACCTGGCATCCAGGCAAGGTCGACCCACCACGGATGCTTTTGATGCCGTCCAGGTGTTGGTAGGATAAGGACACTGATAATGCGGGTAAATAATTGGCTGCGGAGCTGGTGCTCGCAACAGCGTTCTGGGTTCTATGAGCATGGGACCCTGTTTTTGGATCAGCATCTGCTTGGGAGAGCGGGGCTCCACCTCACTAAGCGGGGCAAAGATATTTTTGCCAGTAGGATAGCTGGCCTCATTAGGAGGGCTTTAAACTAAAAGTGAGGGTGCGAGGAGGGAGAGGGAGAGAATAATCAGCAGCCCTGTGCGGGACCGATGGACAGGGTCAATGAGCAAAGGGCAGGGCAAGAGTTCCAGTACCTGGAAGTCCCCCTTAGAACCCAAAGGCGGTGGTGGATGGCATAGCTGCAAGTGTGCCCAGCAGAAAGATCTCCTTGGACAAGTAAGTTTTAAAAGAGGAGTTTGACAGGAAGCACGGACTCCGGGTACACGGACGGGAGTTCGATGCCAGGTATTGTACGCTGCCCCAGGCTGAGCGACGGCCTGCCTTCAGGCTGCACAAAAGGAAGGTAAGCCAGAATGTAACCTCGGGGTGACTGACATAAGTAACTCCTGAGATGAAGGAGACCGGATGCATTTCTGTGCTCGGGGTAGAAGGAAGAACACTCTCCCATCTCCCAAAGTGCCCCTACATAACAGACAGGATGCTCCTGGTTTGAAGACTGAAGAGCACATGAGGAAGGGACAGGACCCAGGACAAAGCCAACCATGCAAAGCTGACCTAACCACCTGCCCACGTTAGAACCAGTGCGACCAGAGAAGCACATCCAGGTATTAGTAATTGGAGATTTCCTCCTGAGAAACACCGAGACACCCATTTCCCACCCAGACGATTTCTCTAGAGAACTCTGCTGCCTACCAGGAGCTCCCATTCATGGTGTCACTGAGAGGCTGCCGAGGCTGGTGAACCCTACAGCTCATCATCTGCTCCTACTCTTCTCTGTAGGGTCTGATGAGGCAACTTAGAACCCTCCCAAGAGGTCTATTATGTCTGAAGGAGCGATGTTAAAAGGATGGGGAGCACAGGTGATGGTCTCCTCTTTTGGTGTCTGGTCTGAGGAAGGGGTCCAGGAAGGAGGAGACAGACCGAACAGCTGAATGCTGGGATGCGTAGCTGGCGCCATACTCAAGGTTTTGGCTTCTATGGTCATGGGTCTACCTTTAAGAAGCCAGGTCTGTCGGGAGCTGATGGGATTCACGCGACCAAGTGGGGCAAGATCGTCTTTGCCAGTTAGCTGGTTAGACTTACAAGGAGGGCTTTAAACGAGACTCAGCGGGCAAAGACAATGGAGTTTCGAGCAACAGAGAAGAGCCAGGGGCTGGTGGTGTGTTAGGAACCGAGAGGGGAATACTTGAGAACTGCTGCAAAGAAATTGGGGCTTGATCCTTGTCCAAAAATGTGACACAGTTAACAGCCCAACGGAAGTGCCTCTGTACCAATGCATGCAGTATGCATAAGAAAGAGGAGCTGGAAACCACTGTGCAGCCGGAAAGCTAACAGTGTAATCACTACAGTAAAAATATACTGGGACAACTCAATGACTGGAGCTCCGCAATCAGTGGCTATAAATGGGTCAGAAGGAAGGAGAGGCGGAGGTGACCCTCTATGTAAACCAAAATAAGAGGGATTTCCTGTACAGAGCTGTCTTTGAAAGACAGCGATGAACAGGTTGAGAGCTTATGGGTGAAAATTAGAGGCCAAGCTGTTGTGTTAAGAGTAAGAAATTTGGCAGAAAATAAAGCCCCTTGCGTTCCAGCTGGTCCTCAGAGGTCAGAGGGACTGGGTGGGGTTAGGCTTATTTTCCGATTACAACCAATTCAGCACTGCGAGTCTGGTTGCGTTCTCTAAGAACCTTTGCGAGTGCAGATTCAGGAACAGAGTGTTTTTTCTGAAGTTACAGAAATAGAGATTTGGAACTGCCATTGAGAAGTGCACGAGCTGTGGTAGAACTCTAATAACATTGTGCTAACCCATGCAATACTAATAACAATCGTATGCGGAAGCTTCCCAGGAAGTTGTCCCCACTTGGGAGGAGGGAGAAGAGAGCAGCCCAGCAATTGTCTCCAAGGTCTTTTGGGAATTCCTCATAACTAGGTGAAATTACTACCCTCCTTTTATACAGCCCAATCTTCTCCTCCTTGCGTATAGCATGATATAAGCAAAGAACTGAGCAATATAATCATATATGTGGTAGCAGTTTTTGGCCGTGGTGTCCTTGAAAGTTCTGGTCATATGGCTTTGTTCCATGCTGTGCCATTTGTCAGAGACAAAAGAGGACAATCCTCACTGCCACTGAACTCCTCCTTTGGCCAACTTGTCCTTTCTAGACATCATCTATGGGGATCTCCATCCATAAAGATAATGTTGAGCTAACATGGTGAAGGCCATAGAAATTATGCCTTAGGCCTTGGCCGGCTCTGGAGTCATCATCCCACCCAAGTTAACAAAGCAAATTTCGTGGTTGCTGTCTACTATAGGCTGCTGGATCAAGAGGATGAGGTCAATGTAAGAAATCAGGCAAGCAAGGCAGGAGATGAGCGTGGCAGAGTAACGGCCTTCTCTTCAGGTCGAGCTGAAGCGCAAGGAGGATATGCATAGGTAGTAGAAGCAGGGACACGCATTCTGGAAGAATCTAAAGATGCTGCTCGGGTCTGTAGGGATGGGACCAGAAAAGCTAAGGCAAAGCTGGAGCTGAATTTGGCAGGGGATGTAAAGAATCATAAGATGGGCTTCCACAGCTGCGTTGGTCAGAAAGTAAGACTAAATAATGCGTAACAGCTCTCCTCCCTTGCTGATAAATAAGCCAGGAGGTCTAGTGGCCAGCAACATGGAGAAGGCTGTGGTACCCGGCGAGTCATTTTCCTCTGTTTTCACTGGCACGGTTGCCAAACCTCTTGTGACTCTGAACCTCAAGGCAGGGACTTGGGGAACAAAGTCCTTTCCACCAAAGGAAACGATCTGTTCTGAGACCACCCGAGGAACCTGTGCATACACAAGTCCTGCACCTGGGCAGGCACAACCCCATGCACCAGTACGTGCTGGAGGTCGATCGGCTGGAAAGCAGCTCTGCAAAATAGGACAATGTGTCCTTGCCACAAAGGCGACCAAGGATATCCTTAGCCTGATGTAGAGGAAAGCAGAGTTTGTATATGTTACAAGACAGTTGTGTGGACCATTCAAGGTGCTCACTGTCCCCGGGACTGCAGGGCACCACAGACCACCCTTGGGCAGCTTTGAGGGCACTGCCTATTTTTCTAAAAGACTCCTATCCAGCTTAGCGCAAATCCTACTCTCTTGAGCCCTCAAGCCAGCAGTGCCGAACGCACGCTTTGTATTTTATTTGCTTCCAGGAGACGTGCAGCTTAGAAACGACTGCAATGGAAGTGGGGCTTTCAGCAAACAGTGTGGAGCAACTTCTGCCGGTTTTTCAAGATGTCCTGAGAAGTTAAGGCCAGGCCTGCCCTGCCCTGCCCTGCCCTGCTCAAAGCAGTCAATTGAGTGGAGGGAGCAGCACCAAAAAGGCACAGGCACCTTTGGGGTGGACTTGATGCGGTAACAAATAACAAGAGGTAGTACTTGTAGCTACTACAGCCTCTTCTGCGACCTCGTAGCCCGCCCTCAGGGTCGCAGCACTACACGGAGCAGATCCATCCGCGCCCCGCGGGCACCAGGTCGACGAGGGCCGACCCGCCAAGGGGGCGGGGAAAAGCGAAAAAGACAGGCGAGACAGCAAATCGAGACGCGGGCGACGATCCGTCGGCCCAATGGGCGCCGCGGAGGGCCCGGCTTAGTGGAGGAAGTGGCGGGGCGGACACGGGCGTTGTCCTTGGCTGACGCGAGTATCGGTGTGCTGGCCTCTCGCCCTGGTGGCGCCACTACTATCTTCGGAAAGTTCATCGGCAAGGCGTTTCTCTGGTATCGTCAGCGACGAGGACTGGGAGGTAGCCGCGGCTTTGCTCTGTGCGCGGTTCCTCTTCCCTTCCTCCCCCTCCTCGCGCGCTTGCGGGCATCTGAGCCGAGGACACCCGGTGCGGGGCACCCGGGCGCGCGGTAGGGCGTGCGGCGGCGCTGCTGCTGCGGGTGGGTGGGTGCAGGGACGCGGGACGGACCGGGCTTCTTCTGGGTTGTGGCGCTCTCTGCTGCACCATCCCGATAGTTTGTTCCGTGCCCCGCCCCCACCCCTCCGGCTGCCGCGGGCGTACTGGGTTGCTGGTGTTGTCCGGGCTCGCCTCGCATCCCACCCCCAGCGTGTCCTGTGCGCGCCTAGAGAAGGGCCTCCGACGGTAACTTGGTCTCAGTCTGTCTCCTAACAGCATCGATGAAGTTTCGCAGCTTATCTGTACTAGACTTTGGTTTTGAACCCCCAGACTGGATTATGAGGGCGAGGAATTACGTCTTTTTCTAGGATTAAAAAAAAAAAAAAAATTAAGGAAAAAAAAAAGAAGTTTACAAAGTGATCATGCTGCAGGCTGCATTAGCTTTCCAGAACTCGTTTCTCTGGGGAAGTAAGACCGTGATAACAGCATGCTTGCAAGTGTCACGGGTGTTGGCACTGGAAACTAGAGTGAGCTGCTTAGACCGGGGGAAAAACAATGCAGTCGTTGCCTATGCAATGTTAACTTTAAGGTAGTATCCCATATGATTTAGTTATTAAAATGCTGAAAGTTATCAGTTAGGGATTCCTTCTGCTTTTGAAGGTAGGGTTTGCATGCAGTATGGAAGACAGACTCGTCCTATGCACTCGCAGGCTTCCTGTCATTATGCGTGTGTTTGATACTTGAGCCCCCTGTCCTGTGGGAAATGAATGGCCGCTGCTCTTCCACTTCACTGAACTCTTTGCCGATTCGGTTAAGCCATTTGTCTCCAGTCTCTGCGTGGACCACATCCAATAGAAAAACTGCTTAGGAAAGAATCAGCCCGAACTAAAACATGCTGGAGGTTGTTAATTGCAAGTAGTGGCCTGTCTCCTTCCCCCATGGTCTTGCATGACGAATCCCACTTCTGGAGGGGGCTCTGTAAATATACTGTATTTTGGGTATAGAAAGCATAATAATCAATGTTCTGGCTTGTGTTTGGGGTATCTGGTAATCTGCTTCTGTAGGAGTTCAGTGGGGCAGATGGGTTTGCATAAGCTATTACCTTTCTCTGAAGCCGGTTATGTTTTAACTGTTTGCTCTTCCTCCAGTGCCGTGCATTCCATGATCGTTCGCCCCTAGACGGGCACTTTTCCTAGTCATGCCTAAGGAGCCAATTATTGAGTTGTCTGAAGCAGGAGATTCTGGTGAATCTGTAAGTACTGTGGGAGTTTTCTTTATGCTAAACTGTACCTGTAGGTAGTGCCTCATTTACTAGACTCTTTCCCATCCCCCCTTTCCCCCTTGATAGGGCACAGTAGGCTACTTTGGGTTTTCTGGCGCTATCATCTCTTGCCTCTAGCTTGTAATGGAGTTGAGCTTTTTGACTAAAAGCAGTGCTATAAAGCAGTGCTGGTCCCTGGGTATGTACTTCTGGTGCAAAATGCAGTGTTGTTTTGGAGTGCAGTCAGGTGCCTATCGTTGTGGTTTAGAGTCAGAGTAGTAGTACTCCTAACATGGAGAGGAGGGCTTGGGGTTTTTGGCAGGTCAGGGGCAAGGAAGGGCAAAGCTGGTTGAGAGGTGCTGGATGTTTTGCTTTAAGCTATGAAAGCCATGTTCAAAGACTTTGTAAACCCATGCAAAAGGCGGCCTCAAGTTTATTTTCCAGCAGGATTGGTTATGTTGCCTGAAGACACAATGGGGGCTTTAACCCGGAGACAGTGTCAGCTTCTGTGGCTGTTTTGTAGTCCTTTGCTGTCTAGCTTTGGAAAAATTGCCTAGCTCTCTTTTGCCCCTATAGCGTGCATAATTGGTCTTTGTAGCTTTGCTTGGAAAGCTTTAGTTGCCGGAGGTTGGACGGACATTAATTTGATATGCAGTGGTTGAACTGCTAGGAATTGGCTAGCTGCATTCTCTGGGTGGTTCTCTGCTCTCGTTCCTTCCTTTCCTGCCCTCTCCCGTCTTTATGTGTTCCTTTATTCATTTTATTTTACTTATTTATGGGTTTGTACTTCCTTCTCCAGCTTCTTGGGCATGTAATGATTGTTGGCGAGATGTGTGTTGCTCACCTGGGCCTGACCAATGGATTCCGGATGGTTGTGGATGAAGGGCCCGAGGGTGGGCAGTCTGTCTATCGCATACATCTACCCGTTCTGGGTGGCCGTCAGTCGGACTGGCCGCCTGGCTAAGATTTTGGCACCGCAAGAGCTGCTGCACGTGTACAAATCGCCACTGAATGGATTTCATCTGTTGCCCATCAGTCTAGCAGCTTTTGATGTGTAATTTTTTTTTTTTTTTTTTGCCGTGTGTCTGTGGAAGGTAATAAAAGCCTTGAGCAGCAGTTGCACAATAAAGATTTGTCATGGGGATATCATCTCCGTCTTGCGCGTCTTACTGAGGGGAAGTAGTTCTGCAAATTCAAACGGTGTCTCCCGCGACTGCACCAACTGCACGTGCATGTGGAATGTTTCAGCCAGGTAACAGCATTTCAGAGATAGATGGTGATTTGCCTGTTCATTTGAAGCCTGAAGCTGGAAGCGTTTAGCAGTCTCTCACGTCTTGTAGGAAGCAAAGTCTTAGCTCTTTGGCAGTGGCATGCCAAGGTACAGAAAGTCTGTGTGGGCTGCTGCTAAAACTGTAGAAGATACTGTGTGCGAGGAGGCTACATGCACGCTTTCCAAGGGTGGATTCATCATGGTGCACTGTGTTGGAAGCATCGACCTCCTGTTGGACCTGGGTGTCCTGGTTACAGGAGTAGGGTGCCAGTTTAGCACTATGTGCATGTAAGCAAACTGTATTGTACCACCCTCTATGTCATTCCTGATGAACTGCCAACAATGGATCTACTTGCAGTAGCTGCCTACTGTACACCCAACACCTCAGGCTACAAAATGGCTATTAAATGAGAAAAGGGAGAAGAGGCAACCCTTCCCAGGCAGGGTAGTGTTTTTCTTTTTCTTCACCCAAATGACTCAGCCATGATAACTCCCCTGTGGGGAAGCACCAGCTCATTCCCACCCAGCCTGAGGGGTCATCTCTGCTAATGGGCCATAATGGACTCAATGGCACTAGCAGAATGGGCAGCTGCAGTGACTCAGACCATCAGAGACTCCCAAAATATCCCATGACTCACAGTATTGCATTCCTCCACTGTGAAACTCCCTGTCCTGGGGGAGGTACTGAGCATTCCCACCTGAACCTGAGCATATATATAATCTTTGGGTTTGGGGACTTTGGGCACCACCACTTGACAGATCCAAAGGAGGACCAAAACATCAACAGGACTGCGACCATTACTTCAACAGGACTGTGGCCATCACTCTGACCAGCAGGGTGCCAGTTTATGCTCTTGACTTTGTGGGTTAAAACCAGTTCTCTCTGTATCATTGTTTAGTAAATTGTAACTCCGACCTGTAATCTCTCTTGAGGCAGATGTGTGGGATTATTTTTCTCCTGCCGGTTTACATTTAAACCAGCATGCTGGGTGATTGCCATAGGTTTTAGAAGTCTCTGTCACCTGGTGGAATTTTATGTCTCGCCTCGCAGGCAAGGTTGTGGATACTTAGCTCCAAACCGAAGAGAGCCAAGGGTTATGAAACCCAGATCCACTGGAGAATTGTAGGATCCTAGACCAGCCCAGGTGTGAAGGGACTTTGAAAGATCATCTGGTGCAGCCTTCTGTGGGAAAGGGAGCCTAGATGAGATTATTTAGTGCCCTGTCCAATTGCATCTTGAAAACCTCCAGCAATGGGGACTGGTGCAACTTGTGCCCGTTGTCCCTTGTCTTCTCCATGTGGCTCCCTTGAAGTACTAGAATACTGTGAGGAGGTTCCCCCTGAGCCTAGGCAGGTGCCTAACATTTTGCAACTAATTCCTTTGTCGTTGCTAGCCTTCATGCAGCCCCTAGCTGCTTTTAGATGTTCCTCCACAGCTTTTGGATCATGCTGAGCCCATTTGTCCGAGTATTTAGGACTTAGGCTTATTCCCTGCTTCTGTAAGTATTCAGTGATATCTCTTGCCATCCCTCCGACTATGCCAATTGGTGTTTTAGGTCGCTTAAAGTATCACCGGAAAAGGTATCAGCAAAAGCAGGTTCTCCAGCCCTTTGAGCATCTTCATGGCCCTCCTTGGGACCCTCTCCAGTCTGTCCGCCTCTTTTTATTGACTTCTGGGGACCAGAACTGGACACAGAGTGTTGCCTGCAGGCATGGCCTCTGTGAGAAGAGGCCAGGGTCTGCTCTGCGCTAGACACAGCTAGTTTTCACCAGCTAGGCACCAGACTCCCTGAGAGGCAAAGCTGAGCAACTCAGCAAAGCTGGTGGCACCCCTGTGTAAGCATATTTAAGAAAGGGTGTAAAGCGCTGTCTGGGGCAGGTATTTCCCTGCTGCCCTCAGATCTGGCAGGTGGCTGTGTCCTGAAGGAACTTTTTCATCTTATTTTCTCCTCCTGTCCTCTTGAGGAGGGGTGGTGAGAGAGCAGCTGGTTGGGCCCCTGGCAGCCAGCCGAGGTCTGACATCATAAAGCCTAAAAGGCATATTCTTCCACGTAGAAGGTGACTGGTGGTTTAGAGATTTTAGGAGCAGGAAAATTAATTAGGGGCTGAATGTTGATTTGAGCGTAGGGCAGGTACCAATCCGTCTTCTATAACTGCAATTTCAGCAGCAGAGGACAGCTGAGAATCAGGCCCCAGTGATGCTGGTTTGGGTGTTGCTAAGATGGAGTTTATTTCCCCATAGCAGCTCTCACAGTGCCGTGTGTCACGAGAAAAAGGGAGGCTTCCTCGACCCTTCGTGTGGGGAGATTTACTCAGTCTTTAGTGTTTAATTTGTCTGCGTTTCAGGGAAGTTGAGACCATTGCGCCCGACCGGTCCGTCAGCATCCCGTTGGGGGAGATCCTTCACTGAGCAGTCCTACTGGATCAGAGGGTGGTTCTCCTGACTTAGGGAAACGCACCAACAGTGCAAGGGAGACCCCTCAGCAGGTCTTCCCCTTTACCCATTGTGTTACCTGCTGCTGGCGACTGGTAGCGTCTGCCAAGGATTCGCACTGGCAGTTTATGGAATAACACTCTTTATTAATATAAATAGTGACAGGTTAGTGTTCTAAGATTGTTGGTGATAGTGTCTGACTGCAAAAAATATATTTGAAGGAATATACAGACAAGCTCTAATCCCCAATAAAATGTTCAGCATGCATAGAGTATGATTCCTATCCAATAGGCATCTCTATGGGGGAGAAGACAGGTTCAGCCCATCAACTGATCCCAGCAGCTACCATGGATTCTTCCCTAACTTTTCCCCATTCTCGACTTATTTTTATACTATTTCTGTGTGTTTAGGTGGAGCTCGAGTGACTCTAGTCATACATACTTTTGTTACTGATTGGTGTAAAATTCTCTTGCTTTGCTTTTAAAGATACAGTCAAAAGGAATATAGAGGGCATGCCCAGTGAGGGGTGGTTGCACTTTGGAGGTGGGTAACTTTGGGATGGAGGTGTGCGTTAATATTATTTATTGGGCTTTAATGAAGCGAGTTCATCTAAGGAGAGAGATTTCACCACAGTTGCTGGCTCAGCAGTAAGACATCTTCCCCTATCTCCCCTGGTTGACAGGTGGCATGCGGTTTATCAGCTGCAAAGTACCATTGCGTTCCCTTCCCTGCAAGGATTTCTGCAGAGCCTGGCCTTCGCTCCGCTCCACCCTCCATTCCATCCCCCTTAGCAGGTGCGTGTGTATGGGGAATCATCGCGGAATAGGTTTCAAGTCATGCCAACTGCATTCCATCCAGGGAGCCGCAACTGTGATTTACCCTATAATTCCCGTACTGTTTTAACTCCTGTAAGGATGTTAATATAACTCCTAAGTTTCCTCTAATTGAATCCCCAGTTACCGGTCCACAGGGTCCCCAGTCATTTTCCCACACCGTGCTTTGCATTGGTAGCTAGAAAGGTGTTGATAACACACCAGCATTTTGGCTACTGCTGAGCAGTGTTGGCACAGCATCAGTGCCGTCTCTCCAACATTCTGCCCCAGCATCAGCAGGCTGGGGGTGGGGCAAGATCCTAGGAGGAGACACAACCAGGACAGCTGACCCAAACTGGCCAGAGGGATATTCCATACCATGTGACGTCAGCTCAGAAATAAAAGCAAAGTAAAGGAGGAGGAAAGGGGGGCATTTCTTATTTACAGTGTTTGCCTTCCGGAGAAACTGCTACGTGTGCGGAAGTCCTGCTTCCCGGGAAGTGGCTAGACAGTGCTCGCTGATCGAAACTAGACAATAAATTTGGGTTTTTTCCCTCTCCTTGTTCATGCACAAACTTTCACTTTTGCTTTAGTAAACTGCCTTATCTCAATCTGCAAGTTGTTTTTCATCTCTCCTGTCCAGCTGGGAAGGGAGAGAGATAGAGTTGTTTGGTGAACACCTGGCATCTAGCCGAGATAAACCCACACCAGTCCTTTTCGGTTCCTAATGTGGGCCGAGACAATGGCAGTTATATATCTTGCATGGTATAGTAATATTAGTTACTGAGTAGCAAGCTCCTGTGCGGGACATGGAGTTTGTCAGGTGCGCTGCTTATCTCTTTGTTTTGTTGAGTTTG